>NC_080704.1:59035396-59701049 GCF_030445035.2 Dasypus novemcinctus | reverse complement strand
GCTGGAGTCTGTTGAGGTTCAGGACCTGGCTATCACATTGTCAGTCCAGAGATTCAAATCCCCTAAATATATCTTAAATCCCAACGTTAACTGCACCTCCAGCACATTAGCATGAAAGTCTTATGAAGGGAGATCCCATCTGAGTCCAGATTCATCACACATAACCACCATTTCCAAAGAGGGGCCATCTGCCCTGGTAGTTAACCCCATCGGCCATGGCCATAACTCTCATGGGTCTCTTTAGCCTTCAAAGGAACCAATATCTGGGGGTTGTTCTATAGTCACAATTTTCCTTTGTTCCTCTCTTCTCTGGATGGAGTCCAACCTTTGCCTGGTGTCCTAAACCCTAGAAGATCTTTTACTAGGCTATTTCAGCCTGTCCTTTAGCTATTTTTCTGGAGAAGAGAGTCCCTTGTCTTTCTAGTACACCATCTTCCCAGAAGTCTCCTGAAGTATTATAATTATCCACATACCTCTACAAACTACAAGTTACTTTAACAATGCATGTTCACTTTCAGGTTTAAGGTACTGGATCTGTTATTTTCCCCTTTATCCAATTCAGCATTTGTGGAGTCCTCCAGTCTTTATCATCCTCCAGAGTATCTGTAGACATTTTTTCAGGGATGACTTCCCTGTGTTTTAATAGTGACATTTCAAAGAGGGGTGAAATGATAGCTCATTGTAGTTCTCATTATCCTAATAGCTAGTGATGTTGAATATCTTTTCATGTGTTTTTTGCCATTTGTATCACATCTTTGGAAAACTGTCTATTCAAGTCTTTGGTCATTTTTTAATTAGATTGCTTGTTTTTATATTATTGAGTTGTAAGATCTCTTTATATAACATGGAAATTAAACCATTATCAGATATGTAATTTCCAAATATTTTCTCCCATTTAGTAGGATGCATTTTCACTCTCTTGATAGGTTTTTGAGGTGCAAAAGTGTGATTTTGATGGGTCCCATTTATCTATTTTTTCTTTCATTGTTTGTACTTTAGGTGTGACGTCTAAGAACCCACCTTCTACTACCAAACCTTGAAGCTGCTTGCCTACAATATCTTCTAGGAGTTTTATGGTCCTAGCTTTTATGTTAGTTAATGTATTTGATCTTTTTTTTTTCAGGAGGTACCAGGAATTGAATCCAGGATCTCGTATGTGAAGCAGGCACTCAACAACTGAGCTACACCCACTCCTCTTCAATCCATTTTGCATTTATTCTTGTATAGGGAGAGATACAGGAGTTCCCTTTCCTTCTTTTCATTATGGATGTCCAGTTTTCCCAGCACCATTTGTTGAAGAGACTCTTATGTCCCAGTAAAGTGGACTTAGTAGGCTTGTCAAAAATCAGTTAACAGTAGACGTGAGAATCTTTTTATGAATTTTCAATTCAATTGAATTGATCAATGTGTCTATCTTTCTGCCAATACCATGCTGTTTTGACCACTGTAGCTAAGTAATATGCTTTAAGGTCAGAAAGTGTGAAGCCTCCAACTTCACTTTTCTTTTAAGGATGTTTTTAGGGATTCAGAGCCCCATTTGCTTTCAAATAAATTCAGTAATTGACTTTTCTTTTTCTATAAAGTAGGCTGTTGCAATTTTTATTGGGATTGTTTTGAATCTATAAATCAATTTGGGTAGAATTGACATCTTAACAATATTTAGTCTTCCAATTCATGAGGCAGAGTGTCCATCCCTTTGTTTGGATCTTCTTTGATTACTTTTAGCACCATTTCCTAGTTTTCTGAGTACAGTTCTTATACATTCCTGGTTAAATTATTTCCTTGATATATGCTGGTTTTTGTTGCTATTGTAAATAGATTTTTAAAAAAATTTCCTCTTCAGATTGTTCATTTATGGGGTATAAAATCACTACTGATTGTTATTTGTTGATACTGTATGTTGCCAGTTTAATGAACTCATTTATTATCTCTAGTAGCTTTGTCATAGATATTTTGGAGTTTTCTAATATAGAATCATGTCATCTGCACATAGTGAGAGTTTTACTTCTTATTTTCCAATTTGGATACCTTTTATTTATTTTTCTTGCCCCATTGCCCTATGTATAACTTCTAGCACAATCCATAGTAATGAGAGTGGGCCTCCATGTTTTGTTCTTTATCTTACAGGGCTAGATTTCAACCTTACTCCATTAAGTAAGGTGTTGTTTGTGGGATTTTCATATATGCTCTTTATCATGTTGAGAAAGTTTCCTTCTATGCCTATCTTTCAAAGTGTTTTTTTATCAAGAAAGGATGCTTAATTTTGCCAAATGCCTTTTCAGAATCAATTGAAGTGATCATGGGACTTTTTCTTTCCCTTTCTTAACGTGGTATATATATATATATATTTTTTTTTTTTTTAAAAGATTTTGTTTATTTATTTCTCTCCCCTTCCCCTCCCCCCCCACCCTGGTTGTCTGTTCTCTGTGTTTGTGTCTATTTGCTGCATCTTCTTTGTCCACTTCTGTTGTTGTCAGTGTGACGGGAACCTGTTTCTTTTTGTTGCGTCATCTTGTTGTGTCAGCTCTCCATGTGGGCAGCACCATTCTTAGGCAGGCTGCACTTTCTTTTGCACTGGGCGGCTCTCCTTATGGGGCGCACTCCTTGCACGTGGGGCTCCCCTACGCGGGCGACACCCCTGTGTGGCACTGCACTCCTTGCACACATCAGCACTGCGCATGGCCAGCTCCACACGGGCCAAGGAGGCCCGGGGTTTGAACCGCGGACCTCCCATGTGGTAGACGGATGCCCTAACCACTGGGCCAAGTCTGCCACCAATGTGGTATATTATGTTAATTAATTTTCTTTGTTGAAAAACTGTTGAACACCAGGAATGAAAGTCACTTGATTGTGTTGTATAATTCTTCTAATATCCTCTTGCATTCAATTTTCAAGTATTTTGTTGATAGATTTTGCATTTACTTTCATTAGTGAGACTGGTCTGTAATGTCCTATTCTTGTAGTATCTTTATCTGGTTTTAGTATTTGGGTGGCTTCATAAAAAGGGTTAGGTAATTTTCCCTCTTCATCAATTTTTTGAAAGAGTTTGAGAAAGATTGGTGTTATTCTTCTGGAAATGCTCGGTAGAATTCACCAGTGAAGCCATCTGATCCTGAACTTTTCTTTGCTGGGAGATTTTTAAATCATTTTTAAAAATGCATTCTTTTTTTAAAGATTTATTTTATTTATTTATTTCTCCCCCTCCCCTTGTTTTTGCAATTACTGTCTGGTCTCTGTGTCTATTCATTGTGTGCGCATCTTTTTTTTTTAGGAGGTACCAGGAAGCAAACCTGGGACCATCCCATGTGGGAGGGAGGTGACTAATTGCTTGAATCACCTCAGCTTCCTGATTGTTGTGTCTCTCATTGTGCTTCTTCATTGTGTGTCTTCGTTTCATAATCTTATTGCATCATCTTACTGTGTCAGCTTACTACACTAGCCCATCATGCCAGCCCATCATGTCAGTTTGCTCTCTTGCTTATCTTCTTTAGGAGACACTAGGAACTGAACCCAGGACCTCCCATGTGGTAGGTGGGCAACTGACTGCTTGAGCCATATATTCTTCCCTAAAATATATTCTTATTAGAGAAGTTGTGAACTTACAAAACCATCATGCACATATGTGGAATTTCCATACAACTCCCCTTGACCAACAAAGTACACTGTTTTGAAATACTTTGTTACAGATTATGAGATAATATGATCAGACTATTGCCACTAACTATAGTCTATAGCATACATTTGGTATATTTTTCCATACCCTGTATTATTAACACAATATGTCTTTGACATTGATGCAAGAATATTACAGTATTGTAATTAAGTACTGTCCATATGTTACAGTAATTATATTTCCCCATGTTTTTCCACATTCTTACCACCTTGCAATAGTGATGTGTATTTTTTCTAGTTTATAGAAGAACATTCTTTTATTTATACTATTAACCACACTTCTATTCCACCTCTGTGTTCACTATGT
Source organism: Dasypus novemcinctus (assembly GCF_030445035.2). NCBI lineage: Eukaryota > Metazoa > Chordata > Mammalia > Cingulata > Dasypodidae > Dasypus > Dasypus novemcinctus. The sequence goes on along the minus strand of NC_080704.1, from coordinate 59,697,070 downwards.
TATTCAGTCCCTAGATTCTTCTATAGATTTCTTTCAATTGACACTTACATCCTAGACTTCCCTTTTCTTTTTTTCTTTTTTTTTAATTATTTTTTAATTACATTAAAAAATATATATGAGGTCCCATTCAACCCCACTGCCCCCGTCCCCCACTCCCCCCACAGCAACACTCTCTCCCATCATCGTGATACATCCATTGCACCTGGTAAGTTCATCTCTGAGCATCACTGCACCCCATAGTCAATGGTCCACATCATAGCCCAGACTCTCTCACGTTCCATCCAGTGGGCCCTGGGGGGATCTACAGTGTCCCGTAATTGTCCGTGAAGCACTATCCAGGACAACTCCACATCCCGAAAACGCCTCCACATCTCATCTCTTCCTCCCATTCCCCACACCCAGCAGCCCCCATGGCTACCGTTCCCACGCCCATTTCACATTTCCTCTGTGGACATTGGATTGGTTGTGTCCATTGCACACCTATGTCAAGTGAGGGCTTAGATTCCACATGGGTACTGGATGCACTCTTCCCGCTTCTAGTTGTAGACACTCTAGGCTCCATGTTGTGGTGGTTGACCTTCTTCAACTCCATGTTAGCTGAGTGGAGTAAGTCCAATAAGTCAAAGTGTAGGAGCTGAAGTCTGTTGAGGCTCTGGGCCTGGGTGTCATATTATCAGTCCAGAGATTCAAATCCCCTACATATATCTTAAACTCAGCACCAACTACAATTCCAATTAAGTAGCATGCAAGTATTGTGAAAAGAGATCCCCTCTGAGTCCATTTCCATCAAGCAGAAACACCAGCTCCAAAGAAGGGCCATCTGTCATGGCAGTGAACCCCTTCTGCCATGACCATAGAACCCGTGGGTCTCTTTACCCTCAAAAGAACCAATACCTGGGGTTGTATCTACCTTATCTGTCTCTTAGACTCTGTTCAGTTGTACATAGGGGTATTCCTTCTGACAACCTCCAGACTCTTTTTTAGAGACTCACAGCCTTATAATCTCATTTCTCCTTTCCATTTCCCCCTTACATTAGGTCAAACCGCTTCCCGAAGTCATGTTATTATATGTAGACAGGTATATTCTGCTGTTCCGCATTGAATCTTTAATTCAAGGTCATTTTCTAGTTGCTTCTTCAGCTGGTATGTGGTAGTGATCCCTCGGTGCCAGGGAGGCTCATCCCCGGGTGTCGTGTCCCACACTGGGGGGAATGCATCACATCTACACGCTGAGTTTGGCTGTGAGAGTGGCCACATTTGAGTAACATGAAGGCTGTCAGGAGGAAACCCCCAGGCACAATACTACTCTAGGCCTTGTTCTTATTGCAGGTGCATAGGCTCAAAAGTGTAGCCATTAGTATCAAGAGCCCACTGTTGGGCCCTCCTTCCTTCCTGGTTCTTGCCGTTGCACCTGGAGGATTGCCGCTGCTCTCCCAGGGCCCACAACAGTGACCCCCCGGCCAGGAGCTCAGTACCCCCCCAGCTGTTGTTTTTAATTGTTTCCACTATGAGTATATATAGACATTACCATATACCCTGGGCATATGCCCTGTATAACTCCCTGTCAACCATATATATCCTGTCAATAACATCCCATATCAGTATTCCTCCGCTGCCATTGTTGAACCACTCTGTGATCCAAAACTTCCCGTAAAGTGAATCCCAACATAATGTCAGCTTCAGAAGAGTCTTAGATCACCAAAATTCATATATACAATATCCAGTATTTCCCCAGATCCACCATAAAACCTTTTCCCTTCCACAGCAATAATCTTTTTAACTTATTCATATCATATTTCCTGAAACTGATGTACAGATTCCGAAACTATAGTTTTCAAACAAGGTAACATTTGTGCTTACTATGTGGTCCATACTTTAGGTTGTACAGTTTTCTAAATTTTTTAGTTATCCTATGTTTTGTCTTATGGTTTTCATTATTAGTCTGTCGTCCCCTATATGTTTTTGGTGTAATATTAGCTGTTTTATATTCATCCTCGTGTACTCTCACATAACTCCTCTTTTGCCCCCTTATTTACCTTTGTTCTATCCATTGCACGTCCATTTTCCCCTCCCCTTAGGGCCCACAACGCCTGCCAATCTAATGCCCTGGGAGCCGTCCTTTCTCACGAGAGATACAGTTCTCTCTATTCGACGGCATTAGTCTTCCCCAGGATATGGGTCCACCCCACCCAATGGTAGAACCCACCTTGGCAAAATGAGCCTTCAGCTATTCCCTCCGGAGTCCGTCCCGCATCAGACCATACCCCCTGAGCGTCCTAACCAGGTGACCCTCCTATTTATACTTTGATACGTTTTACTCAACATTTAGTTCTCAATGAACTTCTGGCACTCTCCCATGTTTGTATGTTGCCCCTCCCTCCCACCTATTTCTTGGACCATATTACCCCTCTTCCCATCCCCAGCCCCCCTCAAACCCAGAAAACCCCACCCGAAGGTAACCCCTTGCCCCCATTTTGTCCCTTCTTTGTGCTCATACTTACCCCCAGCTCATCACAGATTCCACCCCTACAGACATTAACTCACATCCTTCCTCCACCCCCCGATTTCCAGTAAGCCACTTTTCCAGACTCTAGCTCTCTAAGGCAGTTAACTTATTTCATATCATTGAGGTCATATAGTATTTGTCCTTCAATGCCTGGGTTGCTTCACTTAACATAAGATTCTCAAGGTTCATCCATGTTATCACGTGTGATTGTAGTGTATTGGTTCTTACAGCTGAGTAGTATTCCATTGTGTGTATATACCACATTTTATTGATCCACTCATCTGTTGATGGACTTTTGGATTGATTCCAACTTTTGGCGATGGTGAACAATGCTGCTATGAACATTGGTGTACATATATCGGTTTGTGTCCTTGTTTTCAGATCTGATGGTTATATACCCAGCAGTGGTATTGCTGGGTCATATGGCAAATCTATGGATAATTTTTTGAGAAACTGCCAAACTGTCCTCCAGAATGGTTGGATCCTTCCGCATTCCCACCAGCAATGGATGAGTGTTCCCCTTTCTTCACATCCTCTCCAGCATTTGTATTCTACTGTTTTTTTCATGGCTGCCAATCTTATGGGAGTAAGATGGTATCTCATTGTAGTTTTGATTTGCATTTCCCTGATAGCTAGGGATTTGGAGCATTTTTTCATGTGCTTTTTAGCCATTTGTATTTCTTCTTTGGAGAAGTGTATGTTTAAATCTTTTTCCCATTTTTTAAATGGGTTGTTTATCTTTTTGTTTTCGAGATATATGAGTTCTTTATATATGCAAGTTATAAGTCTCTTATCAGATATATGGTTGCCAAATATTTTCTCCCATTGTGTGGGTTCCCTTTTTACTTTCTTGACAAACTCCTTTGAGGTGCAGAAGGCTTTAATTTTGAGGTAGTCCCATTTATCTATTTGTTCTTTTGCTGCTCGTGCTTTTGGTGTGAGATTCATGAAGCCATTTCCTATTACAAGGTCCTGTAGATGTTTCCCTACACTGCTTTCTAAGGTCTTTATGGTCTTGGCTCTTATATTTAGGTCTTTGATCCATCTTGAGTTGATCTTTGTATAAGGTGTGAGATGGTAATCCTCTTTCATTCTTCTACATATGGCTATCCAGTTCTCCAGGCACCATTTGTTGAATAGGCCATTCTCTCCCAGTTGAGAGGGTTTGGTGGCTTTATCAAATATTATATGGCTATATACATGAGGTTCTATATCTGAACTTTCATTTCGATTCCATTGGTCTGTGTGTCTCTCCTTATGCCAGTACCATGCTGTTTTCACTACTGTAGCTTTGTAGTATGTTTTGAAGTCAGGAAGTGTGATTCCTCCTATTTCGTTTTTCTTTTTCAATATGTCTTTGGCTATTCGGGGCCTCTTTTTATTCCAAATAAATTTCATAGTTAGTTTTTCTAGTTCCTTAAAGAAGGCTGTGTTGATTTTTATTGGGATTGCATTGAATGTGTAGATCAGTTTTGGTAGTATAGACATCTTAATAATATTCAGTCTTCCTATCCATGAACAGGGAATATTCTTCCATTTATTTAGGTCTTCTTTGATTTCCTTGAACAATCTTGTATAGTTCTCGATGTATAAGTTTTTTACCTCTTTAGTTAAATTTATTCCTAAGTATTTGATTTTTTTATTTACTATTGTGAATGGTATTTGTTTCTTGATTTCCTCCTGATCTTGCTCATTATTGGTGTATAGAAATGCTACTGATTTTTGCGCATTGATCTTATAACCTGCGACTTTGCTAAACTCATTTATGAGTTCTAGGAGCTTTGTTGAAGATCTCTCAGGGTTTTCTATATATAGGATCATGTCATCTGCAAATAATGAAATTTTGACTTCTTCCCTTCCAATTTGAATGCCTTTTTTATCTGGTTCTTGTCTCAGTGCTCGAGCCAGTACTTCCAAGACAATGTTAAATAGGAGCGGAGACAATGGGCATCCTTGTCTTGTTCCTGATTTTAGAGGGAAGGATTTCAGGACTTCGCCATTGTAAACAATGTTGGCTTTAGGTTTTTCATATATACTCTTTATCATGTTCAAAAAGTTTCCTTGTATTCCGATCTTTTGGAGTGTTTTTATCAGGAAGGGGTGCTGTATTTTGTCAAATGCCTTTTCTGCATCTATAGATATAATCATGTGGTTTTTTTCTCTCAATCTGTTTATATGGTGTATTACATTGATTGATTTTCTTATGTTGAACCATCCTTGCATACCTGGGATAAATCCCACTTGGTCATGGTGTATAATTCGTTTAATGTGTTGTTGAATACGATTAGCAAGTATTTTGTTAAGTATTTTTGCGTCTAGGTTCATTAGAGAAATTGGTCTGTAATTTTCCTTTCTTGTGGTGTCTTTGTTTGGCTTTGGTACTAGGGTAATGTTGGCATCATAGAAGGAATTAGGCAGTGTTCCTTCTGTTTCGATTTTTTGGAATAGTTTCAACAGGATTGGTGTTAGTTCTTTCCGGAATGTTTTGTAGAATTCACCTGTGAAGCCGTCTGGCCCTGGGCTCTTCTTAGTTGGGAGATTTTTAATGACTGATTCTATCTCTTTGCTTGTGATTGGTTTGTTAAGATCATCAATTTCTTCTTTCGTCAGTATGGGCTGCTTATGTATTTCTAGGAATTTGTCCATTTCCTCTAAATTGTCATTTTTGTTGGAATATAGTTTTTCAAAGTATCCTCTTATGATAGTCTTTATTTCTGTGGGGTCAGTGGTGATATCACCTTTCTCATTTCTTATTTTGTGTATTTGCATCTTTTCTCTTTTTTTCTTTGTTAGTCTCGCTAAAGGTTTGTCAATTTTGTTGATCTTCTCAAAAAACCAGCTCTTGGTCTTGTTTATTTTTTCAAGTGCTTTCTTATTTTCTATTTCATTTAGTTCTGCTCTTATCTTTGTTATTTCCTTCCTTCTTCTTCCTGTTGGGTTACTTTGTTGTTGTTTTTCTAATTCCTTCAAATGTGCAGTTAATTCTTCAATTTCTGCTCTTTCTTCTTTTTTGATATATGAATTTATGGCTATAAATTTCCCTCTCAGTACCGCTTTTGCTGCATCCCATAAATTTTGGTATGTTGTGTTATCATTATCATTTGTTTCAAGGTAGTCATTGATTTCTTTTGAGATTTCCTCTTTGACCCACTGTTTTTCTAAGAGTGTGCTGTTTAATTTCCAAATTGTCGTGTGAAGTCTGGGTCTCTGTCCCTTGCAAATTTCCAGCTTGACTCCACTGTGGTCAGAGATATTGTTTTGTATGATTTCGATCTTTCTGAATTCATTAAGCCTTTCTTTGTGGCCTAGCATATGGTCAATCTTGGAGAATATTCCATGTGCGCTTGAGAAAAATGTATATCCTGCTGTGTTTGGGTGTAATGATCTATATATGTCTATTAGATCCAGCTCTTCTAATATACTGTTCAAATGTTTTGTTTCTTTAGTGATTCTCTTTTGAGATGTTCTGTCCAGAGTTGATAGTGGTGTATTAAAATCCCCCACTATAATTGTAGATGCATCTATTCTTTCACTTAGTTTTTCCAGCGTTTGCCTCACATATTTAGAGGCGCCCTTGTTAGGAGCATAAATATTTATGATTGTTCGATCTTCTTGACAAATTGTCCCTTTCACTAAAATATAGTATCCTTCTTTGTCTCTCACAATTGTTTCGCATTTAAAGTCTATTTTGTCTGATATTAATATAGCTACTCCTGCCTTTTTTTGGTTGTTGTTTGCTTGTATGATTGTTTTCCAGCCATTCACTTTCAACCTCCATGAGTCTCTGGGTCTAAGATGTGTCTCTTGTAGGCAGCATATAGATGGGTCGTATTTCCTTATCCAGTGTCCCAGTCTGAATCTTTTGATAGGTGAGTTTAATCCGTGACATTCAGTGTTATTACGTTTAGAGAGTTATTTATGGTAGCCATATTTTGGTTGGATTTGTGTTTGTTATATTTTGTTTGTATTATTTTATTTTCCCCTTCTATTTTTGTCTTTCTTGTTGCTTTTACACTCTCCTCCATCTCTGACTGTCCTGTTTTTTCCTTTCTTCCTGCAGAATTCCCTTAAGAATTTCTTGAAGGGGAGGTTTCTTGTTGATATACTCTTTTAGTTTCTGTTTATCTGTGAATATTTTGAACTCTCCATCATTTTTGAATGCTAGTTTAGCTGGATAGAGTATTCTTGGTTGGAGATTTTTTTCCTTTAGTACCTTGACTATATCATACCACTGCCTTCTTGCCTCCATCGTTTCAGATGAGAAATCAGCACTTAATCTTATGGAGTTTCCCTTGTATGTGATGGTTTTCTTTTCTCTTGCTGCTTTTAGAATTTTTTCTTTGTCTTGAGCATTGGATAATTTGACAAGTATATGTCTTGGGGTGGGCCTGTTGGGGTTTATGACCAGTGGAGTGCGCTGTGCTTCTTGGATATGTACATCTGTCTCTTTCAGTAGATTTGGGAAGTTTTCATTCATTATTTCCTGCAACACTCCTTCTGACCCCTTTCCCTTCTCTTCTCCTTCTGGAATGCCTATAATACGTATGTTTGAGCGTTTTGCCTTATCATTCAGGTCCCTAAGTCCTATCTGGATTTTTTCTACCTTTTTATTGTCCACTTCTACTATCTGTTTGATTTCCAATGCACTGTCTTCCACATCACTAATTCTCTGCTCTGCCTCTTCTAGTCTGCTGATATTTGCTGCAAGTGTATTTTTGATTTCTTGAATCGTGGTGTTCATTTCCATCATATCTGTTATTTTTTTGCGCATGTCTGCAATTTCCCCTCCAAGTGTTGTCTTCACGCTGTTAACCTCTTTCATTACTTCATCAAATTTGTCGGTGATAAATGTTCTGAGATCTTTCATTGCTTGTGCGAAGTCCTGCCCCCCTTCCTGATATTCAGTTTGTTGATTGGATTCAGCCATGTTTTCCGGATTACTGGTTTGGTTTGTAGATTTTTGTTGCTGTCTTGTCAACATTTTTTCTTGACGGGTTTAATCAGTTCCTTAGCTTCTTTGTCTAGTCTTGGAGATTAATTAGCTGTTGTTTTTGCGTAAGTGTTATATCTTCTCTTTGTCACTTTGTTCTTCTTATTGCTAGTTAAGCTCACTTTAAAGGAAAGTATTAGTGCTGGGGAAAGTCAATTGTGTAAGGAAGGAAAAAGTGTGAAGTAGTATTGGTGATATATGTTTACAAAGCAACAATATGAGTTCTGGGAGGATGGAGGTTAGATCATGTAAATTGTGTAGAGTTATAGTAGTAGGAAAGTACCTATAATGAGGTAGATGACTGAATATGGGAGGAATGTGGTACGTACTAAGAGGCTATTGTTTTCGTGAGAGAGGGAAAGAGAAAAGAAAGGTAATAGTTTCAGGGACGAATACCAGATGGAAAACTAAACAAAGGTATTAGAAATTAAGAGTTAGACACTTCGTGGATCAAAGAAAGGGAGATGGAATATAGGAGAGATAGCAGATGGTGGAGGATATCAAGTTGTAGGGGAAAGGGGATAGTGTAGATAGGCTAAATCTATTCACAGAGCAATGCGGCAGTGGAGGGTGAGGAAACCCAGCAAATGTGAGGTATTTCCTGTAGGACCTATTGTATTGTTAAGGTAAAATAGTATAAGAAGAATATTGGGGACAAGAAAGAGAGGATTGAAAAAAAAAAAAAGAACAACAAGAACAACAACAACAACAAAAAATAAAAAATAAAAATAAAATAAAAAAAAAAAAAAACAAAGAACAGAAACCCCGCCGCCAGGCTCGGCTGGGCTCAGCTGGGCTCCGGTCCCCCGCCCGCCGCCCGCCGCGGCTTGGCTGGGCTCGGCTGAGCTCGGCTTTCCCGCCCGCCGCCCGGGGCGGCGTGGCTGGGCTTGGGCCCCCCCGCCCGCTGCGGCTCAGCCGGGCTCGGCCGGACTCGGCTTCCCCGCCCACCGCCCGCCGCCGCGGCTCAGCACGGCTCGGCTCTCCCGCCCGCCACCCGCCGCGGTGCTAGCTGCCTCGGCTCCGCCTACCCAAGGAGGGAGTCCTCCACACGGAGCTGGGATCTCCGTGTATATTTCACAGATGGATCCTCTCTGTTACCTTCCCTCCAAATCGATGTCCAGACACCTCCGGACCAGGAAAAATCCCGAAACAGCCGGTCCCAAAGAGTCTCCGACGCCTCCCAGCCGATTCCCCCCAGGAGCTAGTAACCGGGAAGTTCACTCAGCCGCCATCTTGCCTCCCCCTCCTGAAAAGTCCCAAATTATATCTTATAGACCAGTCCTTTCCATTACCTTCCCACCAAATCGATGTCCAGACACTTCCTGCCCTGAAAAAATCCTGAAAAAGCTTGTCTCCTTCGCCCGCCGCCCGCCGCGGCACAGCGCGGCTCGGCTCTCCCGCCCGCCACCCGCCGCGGTGCTAGCTGCCTCGGCTCCGCCTACCCAAGGAGGGAGTCCTCCACACGTAGCTGGGATCTCCGTGTATATTTCACAGATGGATCCTCTCTGTTACCTTCCCTCCAAATCGATGTCCAGACACCTCCGGACCAGGAAAAATCCCGAAACAGCCGGTCCCAAAGAGTCTCCGACGCCTCCCAGCCGATTCCCCCCAGGAGCTAGTAACCGGGAAGTTCACTCAGCTGCCATCTTGCCTCCCCCTCCTGAAAAGTCCCAAATTATATCTTATATCTTATAGACCAGTCCTTTCCGTTACCTTCCCACCAAATCGATGTCCAGACACTTCCTGCCCTGAAAAAATCCTGAAAAAGCCTGGTCCCGGAGAACCTCCAGCGGTGCCCAGCTGCCTCTTCCCAGGAGAGACGGCAAGGCAAGCTCACTCAGCCACCATCTTGCCGGAAGTGTCTAGGCTTCCCTTTTCATACGCAATCCCATTTATAAACATCTGCTTTAGTTTTACTCATTATATTGTGTTGCCATCAACTCTATCCATTTCCACACTTTTGCATTCAGGTTAATTAAAACTTCTACCTTCATTAAGCATTAGTACCCTTTCTCAGCCCTCCTCTTATCTCCTAATAACCTATACTCTTTTAACTTCGTGTGTTTATTCTTCATATTTAGTTCATATTAGTCAGTCCATGCAGTATTTGTACTTTTGTGTCTGCCTTATTTCACTTAGCATAATGTCTTCCAGATTCATCCACATTGTCCTATTTGTCCCAGTTTCATTTCTTCTTACTACAGCATAGTATTCCATTGTGTGTGTGTATATATATATATATATAGCATTTTGTTTATCCATTTATTGGTTGATGGTCTCTTAGGTAGTTTCCATTTTTGGCAATTGTGAATAATGCTGCTCCGAACATTGGTGTGCAAATATCTGCATCACAGTTTTCAGTTGTTCTGGCTATATTCCTAGTAGAGGAATTGCTGGATCATATGGCAATTCTATATTTAGTTTCCTGAGGAAAGCAAAACTGTCTTCCACAGAGGCAGCAACATTTTAAATTTCCACCCACAGTGAAGAAGTGTTCCTATTTCTCCACATCCTCTTTAGCACTTGCTGCTTTCTGTTTTTGTTGTTGTTGTTGTAGTTGCTTTTACTAATGGACATTCTATGTGGTGATTTGCATTTCCCTAATAGCTAATGATAATGAACATTTTTTCATGTGGTTTTTGGCCATTTGTATTTCTTCTTTGGAGAAATGTCTATTTAAGTCTTTTGACCATTTTTAAAATTGGATTGCTTACTCCTTTGTTGTCGAGTTGTATGAACTCTTCGTATAGAATGGAAATCAAACCCTTATTGGATATGTGGTTTCCAAATATTTTCTCCTTTTGAGTAGGCTGCTTTTTCAAAGGACTCCTTGACAAAGTCCTTTGAATCACAAAAGTGCTAATATTTGAGAAGGTCCCATTTATCCATGTTTTCTTTTGTTGCTTGAGGTTTTGGTGTAAGGTTTAAGAAACCAAACATAATGCCAGGTCTTCGAGATCTTTTTGTTAGGAGTGTTTTTTCTTTTTGTCTTTATTTTTAAAAATGTTACATTTAAAAAATACGAGGTCCCCATATACTCCTCACCCCTCTCACCCCACTCCTCCCCCCATAATGTTGGGAGTGTTTTGATGGCTGTTTTAATCTCCTTACTTGGGAATGGTTTGTTGAAGCCTTGTATTTTTTCTATAATCAATGTAGGTTGTTTATGCATTTCTAGGAATTTGTCAATTTTACCTAGGTTGTCTAATTTTTGGCATAAATTTTCCATATCTTCTTATGATCTTTCTTTTAAAATTCCCTTCCTTCTGGCTTTTTTGTGTGCTATCTGTTCTCTGTGTCTACTCACTGTGCGTTCTTCTCTGTCTCTATTTATTTTATTTCCCCTCCCCCCTTGTGGCTGGCTTGCTGTCTGCTCTCTGTGTCCATTTGATGTATGCTCTTCGGTTTTTGTTTTTGTTTTTGCTTTCTCCCTTTTTTTTGTTGCATCACCTTGCTGAGTCGGCTCTCCAAGGTGCTTGCAGGCCAGGTGGCACTCCATGGCTTCTGAGGGCCAGGCAGTGCTCCAAGGTGCTTGCAGGCTGGGCAGCTCTCTGTAGCATATGGGCAAGCCTGCCTTCACAAGGAGGCCCTGAGACGTGAACCCACGGCCTCCCATATGGGAGACAGGAGCCCAACTGATTGAACCACAGACGCTTACCCTCTTATAATCTTTTATATTTCTTTGGTGTCAGTAATGTTCACCCTTTCTTTTACTTATTTGCACCATTTCTCTTTTTCCCTTTGTCAGTCTAGCTTAGGTTTGTCAATTTTATTGATCTTCTCAAAAAACCTGGTTTTAGTTTTGTTCATTTTCTCTATCGTTTTTTAGTCCTTAATTTCATTTATTTCAGCTCTAATCTTCATTTCTTTCCTTCTTCTCATTTTGGGATTAGTTTGCTGTTCTCTTTCTAGTTCCTCCATGTGAACAGTTGGTACTTTGATTTTAGTTCTTTCTTCCCTTACAATATAGGCATTTAGGGCCTGCCTTTTAATACAGACTTTTAGGCACTGCCTTCACTCTATCTGCTAAGTTTTGATAGGTTATATTCTAGTTTTCATTCCTCTCAAGAAAGCTATACACTAATTTCTCTTGTAATTCCTTCTTTGGTCTGCTGATTCTTCAAGAGTATGTTATTTAGCCTCCATACATGTGTGAATTCACCACTTTCCTGTCTATTATTGATTTCCATCTTCATTCCATTAAGATCAGAGAAGGCGCTTTTATATGATTTCAATATGTTTAAATTTATTGAGACCTGTTTTGTGACCCAACATGTGGTCTATCCTGGAGAAAGGTCCATGAGCACCTGAGGAGAATGTATATCCAGTTAATTTGGGGTGCAACATTCTTTATATGCACAGAATATTGTTAGGTCTAGGTTGTTTATCATTTTGTACAATTTCTGTGTTCCCTTGTTGAAACTCCATTTAGTTTTTCTATCTGTTGTTATGATTTATTGAAGTCTCCACCTATTGAAGTCTCCAATGCTTTTTCTAATGATATCTATTTCTCCCTTCAATTTTGCCAGGATTTGCCTCACATATTTTGGAGCATTCTGGTTAGGTTCATAGATATTTGTGATTGGTATTTCTTCCTGGTGGGTTGCCCTTTTTATTAATATATAATTGCCTTCTGCATCACTTATAACCTTTTTGCATTTAAAGTGGGTTTTTTTTTCTGATATTGCTATAAGTATTTTTGGTTATTGTTTGCATGAAATAGCTTTTCAACTTTTCACTTTCAGTCATTTTGTATCCATGGGTCTAATGTGAGTCTCTCACAGACAACGTATGGATGGCTCACATATTTTTTTTCCTTTCTGTCACCTGTTTTTTTTAAATTGGGGTGTTTAATCCCTTAATGTTCAATGCTCTTACTCTCTAGGCAGTACTTTCTTTTACTCTTTTATCCTTTGGCTTTCTGATGTCATATCTTATTTTTGTCTGTGTTTTTACCCTTTTGGTTTCCCTTTCTAAAAATCTTCATTCCTGCACTTCCCTCCAAGCCTCTCTCCTGTCTTTTCTTTTAAAGCTGCAGAAATCCCTTTTGTATTTCTTGTAAAGCCAGTCTCTTGTTCATGAATTCTATTAGTTTCTTTTTCTCTGTGAATATTTTAAACTCATCCTTCTTTTTGAAGGACAATTTTGCTGGATAAGATATTATTGGATCACAGTTTTTCTCTTTCAGTGTTAAATATATCATTCCACTGTCTTCTTGGCTTCATGGTTTCTGTTGGGAATTACACACTAAGTCTTACACACTAAGTCTTACAGAACATCCTTGTATGTAATGGATCACTTTTCTCTTGCTTCTTTCAGAATTCACCCCTTACCCCGGAATTTGGCTTTCCTAATAGTATGTTTCTCAGAGTATGTCTATTGGAATTTATACTATTTGGAGTACATTGAGCTTCTGGGATATGAGTTTCATAAGTGTTTGGGTAATTTTCAGCCATTATTTCCTCAAATATTCTGTCTCTTTCCCCTTTTCTTCTCCATCTGGAACTCCTGTGACATATATTGTGGCAGTTCGATATTATTTATGAATTCCAAAGACATATTATATTTGTAAACTGATCTGTTTCTTTAGGCATGATATCCTTTGAATGTATTAAATTCAGCTGAAATGTCTGATTAAATTATGTTAAGATCAGGGCTTTGATCCAGCCACATCACTAGGGAGAAACTCGGCACTGAGTCCTAGCCTATTTGGGCTGATAAAACAGACTCTCACATGGAAGTAGACACACAGGAGAAGAACCAGAGAAGTAGAGACAACTCCATAGACAAAGCAGAGTCCTCTGGAAGAGAGATGAGCCTGATAGCCTACAGCTGCAGCTGAGCCCAGAGAGAAACAAGCTCCAGGCAGAGAGGCAACCCTTATCCCAGCCTACAGCTGAGACTGGAAGAAGCTGAGACCACAGAACCGTCAGAGGAAGAGAAAGGCTGTACTCTCAAAGAGATCAGCAGCCATCTGTCTCCAACACATGCCAAAAGAAGTAAGGGAAGTAACTTACTCTTTATGGCCTTGTGACTGTAAACTTCTACTCCAAATAAATGAACTTTATAAAAACCAACAGAGTTCTGGTACTTTGCACCAGCACCCTTTTGACTGACTAATACACGTATTTTGGTGTGCTTCATGCTATGATTCAATTCCCTGAGGTCGTGATGAATTTTCCCATTCCCTTATCTATGTGTTCTGTAATGTCAATTTCAGCTGCTTTGTCTTCTAATAGGATTTTTCTTTCTACTGCCATTTCAAACCTGTTGTTGTATGCCTCTAATGCATTTTTTCACTATTTCTACTTTATTTTTAAAAATAAATTTTGTTGATACATAATAGTAAAGCATAAATCCAAAGTGTACAATCAAAGGCATTTGGTATAATCCCATAGTTGTGCATTCATCACTTCAATAATTTTAGGCCATCTTCCTTATTCCAGTAATAATGATAATAATAAAATGCCAAAACCAACAAACCAAACAAATAAAACTCACCAGCTCTCAATTGCTCCGTGCTTCCCCTTCCATACATAGCTGTTATTCTGTTTCCTTCTCTTCACTCTATTTGTATTTATATTCGTAAAACAGTCTTATATATGCAATATCACTCATAATCGTATTTTACATGAGGTTTCACTATGTTATACAGACTTATGTTTCATTTTTTAGGTTTCCTTCTAGTAATATTCATGTCTTTAGACTTTCCCTTTCAACCTCTATCATACTCAAATAACAGCTCTGCTAGTCACAAACACCATGATGTGCTTTACCCATTTTCATTCATTTACAAATATTCGTAAATCATCTTTTAACCAGTTCCTTATAGATTAACCCTCAGCTTTCCATTCTCTACTCTCATTCTATTTTTTCATGCCCTATATTCTAATTATTAATACCTTGAGTTTACATAATATATTTAGTTCATAATAATGCAATGATGCAGTATTTGTCATTTTGTGTCTGGCTTGCTTCACTGAACAGAATGTCCTCAAAGTTCACTCATGTCATCATATGCTTCACTACTTCATTTATTCTTACTGCTGCATAATATTCCATCATGTGTATGCACCACAATTTGTTTATCCATTCCTCTGTTCATGGACGTGTGGGTTGTTTCTGACTTTTGACAATCATGAATAATGCTGCTATGAAAATCAGTGTGCAGATGTCTATTCATGTCACTGTTCTCAATTCTTCTTGGTATATACCTAGTAATGAAGTGCCAAATAGTCTTCCAAAGCTCATCAACAGTGAATAAGCATCCCTATCTTCCACATCCTCTCCAACATTTACAGTTTTATGACTTTTTATTTTATTATTTTTAATTTTTTATTCATTTTTAAAAAAAATATTACATTCAAAAAATATGAAGTCCCATTTAACCCCACCGCCCCCACCCCCCACTCCCCCCACAGCAACACTCTCCAACCATCATGACACATCCATTGCACCTGGTAAGTACATCTCTGGGCTTCGCTGCACCTCATAGTCAATGGTCCACATCATAGCCCACACTCTCCCACGTTCCATCCAGTGGGCCCTGGGGGGATGTACAATGTCCCGTAGTTGTCCGTGAAGCACCACCCAGGACAACTCCAAGTCCTTAAAATGCCTCCCCATCTCATCTTATGACTTTTTAATAGTGGTCAGTCTAATAGGTGTGAAATGATATCTCATTGTATTTTTAATTTCAATATCCCTAATTGCTGGTGATATTGAACATATTTTCATGTGTTTCTTCACCATTTGTCTTTTTCTTCACTCTTTTTTTTCAAGATGTTTGCCCATTTTTAATTGGGGAGATTGTCTTTTCATTGAGTTGTATGATTTCTTTATATATTAGGAATATTAAACACTTGCTGATATGTGATTGCCAAATATTTTCTCCCATTAAGTAAGCTGCCATTTCACGCTTTTGAAAAATTACTTCGAGGCACAAAAGTATTTCATTTTAATGAGGTCCCTTTTATCTAATTGTTCTTTTGTTGCTCATGCTTTGGGTATAAGGTTTAAGAAACTACCATTTAAGACAAGACCTTGAAGATGTGTTTCTACATTTCTCCTAGGAATTTTAAGGTTGACACTTTTATCTTTAGATCCTCAATTCATTTTTAGTTAATTTTTGTACATGGTGTGAGATAGACGTACTCTTTCTTTCTTTTGGATACAGATAACCAATTCTCCCAGCACCATTTGTTGAATAAACTATTCTGGCACAGTTGGGAGGGCTTGACAGTCTTGTCAAAAATCACTTGAGTGTAGATGTGAGGGTCTATTTCTGAGTTCTTGATTTGGTTCCATTGGTCAATCTGTCTGTCTTTTTGCCAGTATTATTGTTTGTTTGTTTGTTTTTAAACCATTGTGGCTAAATAATATGCTTTAAAGTCAGGAAGTGAGATTATTCCAACTTTGTTCTTCTTTTTTAAGACATTTGTGGCTATTCAGGGCCCCTTACCCTTTCAAATAAATTTGATAATTCGTTTTTGAAAAAAAGTAGTTGGGGTTTTTCTTGGGATTGCATTGAATCTGTAAATCAATCTGGGTAGAACGGACATCTTTTAAAAATATTTTTATTTATTTTTAAAAGATACTTAGACTATAAAAAATGTACATGAAAAGTATAAGGGATTCACATATGCTCCACTCCCAACGCCTCCCACCCTTTCCCACCTCAACAACTTCTTTCTTAGAGTAGTACATTCATTGCAATTGATGAACACATTTTTGAAAATTGCCACCAATCATGAATGATAGCTTACATTGTAGTTTACACTCTATCCCACTCAATTCTGTAGGTTATGGCCGTGTATACAATGACCTGTTTCTACTATTGCAATGTCACTCAGGACAATTCAGAGTCCTAAAATTGCCCATGTATTATACCTCTTTGTCCCTCTCCCTGACTTCAGCACCTCCAGTGGCCACTGTCTCCACATCAATGATATGATTTCCTCTAATGCTAGAATCACAATGTCTACAGTAGAATACCAGTAAGTCCACTCTAGCCCTTATCTTATTTCCCAGTTCTGAGGATTCTGGAATGGTGATGCACACTCCACCTCCAATTGAGGGGGTGAATTTAGTCCTATCTGGCTGATGGATGGGAGTCTCTTGCTTGCAGTTGTAGACCCTCTCGGTTCTTGGTGTGGTGGTTGTTCATCCTCACCTCCTTCTTAGTAGTCCTGGGTGAGTCCAATGAACTGGAGAGTAGGTGTTGCAACTCTACTGAAGCTCAGGACCCAACTGGTACTTGGAATGCCCAGATATTCAAGACTCTTGTATGTACACCTACCAACTCCAGCACCAAACATAAGTTTAAATAAAGGGGACAGAAGTTACATATGTAGACAAATCTAACCTGAGTCGAACTCTGTCACGCCAGGGAATTGACATCTTAATGATATTTAGTGTCCCAGTCAATGAACATGGAATGTTCTTTCATTTATTCTTGTCTGTATCTTTCAGTAATGTTTTGAGTTTTCTAAATAGAGGTCCTTTATATCCTTGGTTAAGTTCCTTCCTAAATATTTTAATTTTTAAGTCACTATTATAAATGGATTTTTTCCCCCTGATTTCCACCTCAGATTGCACATGAGTAGATTGCACAAAATCATTATTGACTTACCCAGGTCAGCTAACAGGGAGTTGAGGATGCTCAACAACCACACCAGGGAACAAAGAGAATCTACAGCTGTAAGCAGAAGAATCTCATCCATCAGCCATGTGGGATCTAAGCTCCCTCTCAATTTAGAGGTGGAGTGAACATCGCCATCTCAGGGTCCTCAGGATGGAAGAATAAAATATGGATTAGAGTGTACTTACTGATATTCTTTTAGAGAATTATTGTGACTCAAGCAAAGCAAGACATTGTAACTTTAATGTGGAAAAATTGGCCATGGGAGTTGCTGAGGACAGGGAGAGGGAAGAAGAGGTGTGATGTGGGGACATTTTCAGGACTTGGAGTTGTCCTGAATGATATTGCAGGGACAGATGCAGGACATTATATATCCTGCCATAACCCACTGACTGGACTGGGGGAAAGGGTAAATCACAATGTAAACTATAATCCATGCAGTGTAGCAGTGCTCCAAAATGTACTCATCAAATGCAATGAATGTGCCACCCTGATGAAAGAGGCTGATATATTTTTTTAATCCATTCTATCATTCTATGCCTTTTGATTGGGGAATTCGAGTCATTAACAGTCAATGTTATTAATGTATAGGCATTACTTTCTTCATCCATTAGGTTCTTTGGTTTCTGTTTCATATTGTATTATTGCTTGTCTTTTTAACCTTTAATTTACCATTCTTAGTAATCTTCATTTGTACACTCTTCAAGTCTTTTGCTCTTGTGTTTTCCTTTTACAGGAGATACTAAATGGGCTTTCAGGTTTCTTCACTGTACCCGCCCCCCAAGGCCCTTAGAAACTGACTATACCCAATTAGTGAGTTCCTGGTCCTATTTTGATAAGTTAAATAGCAGAAATTCTAAAGAGCTAGAATAAGTTGAAATAATCAGAGAAGAGCTGTAACACAAAGCCACAGAGAAATAAAGCCCTAGCCAAGCAAAATGAATGGATCATCAGAGTAAACTCACCATCTTAATCAGATGCCTAGAAATCAGTAAAAAATTATAATTCATACTAAGAAAACGGAAGGTATGACCCTGAAAAAGGTACCAATCAAAATGCCAGTTGAGACAAAGTAGTTCAGACAATGAATCAAAGATGGTCAAACAAATCTCCTGAATCAACTCACGGAGTTGAAGAAAACTATTGATAAAGGGAAAAAAGACATTAAGAAACACTGGGTGAGCATAAAGAAGAAATTGAAAGCTTGAATACAAAAATAACATAGGTTATGTAGATCAAAGACAATGGATGAAATTAAAAATACATTAAAGGAGTTATGGGAATATAGCATCAGAGTAGGCAGGCAGGACCTGACTCACATAAAAACAATGGAGAAAGAGCCAAAAACTGTCTGAGGGAACTGCTTTGGTGGTCAGCAGAAGAGAACAGTGCTACACCATTCCCAAGAGGTTAGGGACAGAGCAATGAAGAACCTGAAATAACAAATGTGTTATCAAACCCTCATGGTGGCTGGGAAGGACTCCCCTTCCCCACCCCCAAGATATTAAGTGGGGGTAAAACCACTAGCTAACTGCAGTCAACTGAGAGGGGAACAGAAGTCTTCCTCAACATCAGCTGTTACAAGAGGAAAGGGAAAGGGCTTCTCTTCAGTGAATTTGGCCAGCACAGCCCTCTTCGAATCTTGGCTCTGGCCAGACCAAAACACAGGAAAATGGAGAGAGATACACCTTCTTGGAAAGGTGTGCTGACCAAAGCCATCTGCTGGCCAGTCTGAAAATTGCATGGACAAAAACTGCTTTTGTGTCTCCCTATAACCTAATTCCTGGGAGAATATCTGTGCCACTTTATTATGTCCTTGCCCCAATTTTGATAACATAAGCTGGGTATTTTTAAAGTCTTAAAATAAGTTGAACCTAATATCTAAGAAGAGCTGTGAATAAAAACAACAGACATGAGAGAGAAATTGGCCATCAGCATAAATTCACCAACATATTCAGATGTCTAGACATCAGCCAAAAATTACAAGCCATTCTAGGAAACAGGAAGTGATGGCTAAATATAAACTAAGTACCCTGAAGAGAAACTGGATTTAAGACAATTAATGATAATCACAGAACTATCCTAAACCAACTCAAAGATTGAAAGAAAATATTTCAAAAATGATAAAGGATATTAAGAAGACAATGGGTGAATATAAAAACAATTTGAAGGCCTGTAAAGAAAAGTAACAGGCCTTATGGGAATGAAAGACATGATGGATGAGGTTAAAAATACACTAGAAGCACATGGCATATTTGAGTTGCTTGAAAACAGAATTAGTATTTCAAAGACAGAATAACTGAACTGGAAAAGACAAGAGAACAGAAAGAGAAGAGAGTAGAACAAATGGAGCAGGGTCTTGGCGAATTGCATGACAATGTGAGAAGCACAAACATATGCATTATTGGTGTCCCAGAAGGAGAGAAGAATGGAGTAGAAAGAACATTGGGTAAAATAATGACCAAAACCTTCCCATCCCTTATGAAAGAGATAAATATCAATATCCAAGAAGGAAAACATACCCCAAGCAGAATACATACAAATAGACCTACCTGTAGACACATATTCAGAATGACAAATATCAGAGAAAAAGAAAGGGTTCTGGAAGCAAGAGAAAAGCAAAGCATTACATACAAGTCAACCTCGATATGATTAAGTGCTGACCTCTCATCTGAAACCATGGAAGCAAGAAGAGGTATTTAAGGTACTGAAAGAGAAAAACTACCAGCCAAGAATTCTGTATCTGGCAAAACTGTCCTTCAAAAACGAGGGTAAAGGGAGCAGATGTAGCTCAAGTGGTTGTGCACCTGCTTCCCATGTATGAGATCCCAGGTTTGATCCCCAGTAGCTCCTAAAAATAAAGAAAACACACAAATCAAAGAAAACAAACTTTCTTTGAGAAGCAGAGGTATCTCAGTGATTGAATGCCATGGGTTGATTCCTCAGTGCCTCACAAAAAAAATGAAGGTGAGTTCAACGTCTTCACAGACCATGGAAAATTGATAGAATATATTAACAAAAGTCCAGAATCACAGAATCACAGGAGATTCCAAAGGGTGTAATTATTATTCCCAGAGGTGCACTTTCCTGGCCTGCCAGCAGATGACAATCTTCAGCAAACCTTTCTGCTCAAATGTTAGGTGGAATGAGTTCCCTGGAAACGTGTCTTGGTGGGTGGTGATGATGCAATATATGGGAAAGAATGCCTTCTGGGCAGGATATTCAGAACTGTGCCTGGCAATTCAAACTTGCTAATCTGAAGCTGTCTCATCACTGAGCACACCCTCTCTTTTCCCAAGGAGGAAAGATTTCCACTCCCTTCTGATGGCATTAGCCACTCCAAGTCAGTAAGGCAGGCTATCCTTAGCTCATCAGTGGGGTGAATAAAAGGAACAGGTGCACCAGGTTCAGAATGTTGGAAATCAGAGGATGCAGTAGACAAAATTTGCCATCCAAAAGCTGCATGAGGACATCCAGTAAGATGGCAGCAGATTAAAGAGCTCCCAGGTTCAGCACCTGCTACAGTGCAGTAAGTAATCACACAGAGCTATCTAAACCACTTGTTTGGGGGCTCCAGGAGACCAGAAGAGCATCCTGCAACATTCTTGAAGAAATGGAAGGATGAGACTGCCCATCTGCAGGAAGATTAGTAAATAGAACACTCCACACAATGGAAGCCAAAGCCCATCTTCCAATGGTAGCACAAGGCACCTCAGGAGATATTCTGCAGATGGAATTGGAAGTTCCACTTACTGGAAACGGGGGAGAAAGAGATGGTTGGGCACCAATTTCAGCTACTGATTAGTAAATTGGGCAGGGTAAAGTGTAATCCTAAGAACAGCTAAAATTTGAACCTGTCCAAGTCAGAAAAAGGCTGGTAGCCACCATCTTAACTCTGCCCTGGGCACAAGGGGAAGTAGGATGGACTAAAAATCACAATGCTGGTAGATACTGGCTTCTTTCCATCCAGATCAGACTGCAGCTCTAGCGTAAGTCCCAGCCCCACCTGGCAGTGAGGAAGCTGGCAGGACCTGCACCAGCCTCTCCAGGAAAATACAGGCCATGCTGTGGATCATCCTACTCTGGTAGAGCAAGCCGCCCTGGAAGCTGTTCTGTGACTGTAATTGGAAGCTCCATTTCCTAAAAACAGAGGAGGGAAGGGTGGTTGGCCACTGACTTCAGCTACTGATTAGTAAATTTGGCTGGCTAAAGTGTAACCCTAAGAACAGGAAAAGTTTGAAATTGTTCAAGTTGGAAAGAGGCCAGTAGCCACCATTTTGACTCTGCCTCTAGCCCGAGGTGAAGCTGGGCTGACTGAAAATCACAGTGATGGTAGAGACCCATTTGTTTCATCCAGATAGGCCTGCAGCCTAAGCTTCAATCACACTTCTAGTAGGGGGGAAGCTGGTGAGCCCTGCACCAGCCTCTCTGGGTAACTGCAGGAATATTTGGCTGGCAATAGTCAGAAATCTAAAAGGCAACTTCAGTCATTTTGGACCTGCATGGCATAGATTGCTGCCCACACATACAGCTCTATCCCTGTCCCAGGTAGGGAAGAAAGGGAGGTGAAGCTTCATCAGTCTCTCTGGGAAACTATGGTCTAGGCCTGAACAACTTGGATTATTACACACAGCTGTGCCTCTGTCCCTACCCCTAGCAAAGGAGAAAACTGGGAGTAGCTTCATTGGCCCCTGGGGCAATGCAGGCAGCTTGAGCCTTCACAGTTTGCAGTGCCAACTGCATCCTTGGCTCCTACTACACAGCCAGCAAGAAAGAGCTCATCCAATATCCTCTTAATATCCTCTATCTCTTTAGCCATCTCATAGAATTTATTAAGGAGATTTATTTGGACATCTATGATTAGTTGTCTCAACTCCTTTATGTCACCTGGAGGGTTATCTTATTCCTTTAACTGGGCCATATCTTCCTGCTTCTTGGTCATGGATTGTAGTTTTTTGTTGGTGTCTTTACATCTGACTTACTAGATGTATTTATTCTGGGTGCAGTTTCTCTCTTTAGTTTAGGTCTTTCTTGCCCTTTCCTTTGCTTATCACGTAGGAGGAGGTGAAGATGTAGTTGGTGCTATAAGCTGTGGAGGCTAAAGCTGCCTGCATTATGCCAGGGACCAAGGATGCTTCTCCCAGCTTTCTCTTTTGCTAGGGGTAGGGACAGAGCCACAGCTCTGAGTAATAATCCAAGTCATGGAGGCCTAGACTGAAGTTGCCCAGAGAGACTGATGAAGCTTCACTCCCCTTCCTCCCTGCCTAGGGCAGGGATGGAGTTGCAGGTGTGGGCAGTAATATATGTTGCTCAATCCAAAATGACTGCAGTTGCCCCAGTAGACTTCCAACTATTCAGTCTTTGCCAGTCAAATGTACCTGCAGTTACCTGGAGAGGCTGGTGAAGGTCCACCATCTTCCTCTCTGCCAGAGGTGGGGCTGAAGCCTAGGCTAGGCCTGCAATCCAACCTGGGTGGTAAGAAGCTGGCCCCTACCATCACTGTGGTTTTCAATCACCCTGGCTTCCCCTCATGCCAGGGGCAGAGTTAAAATGGCAGCTACCAGCCTCTTTCTGATTTGTACAGGTTCAAACTTTAGCTGTTCTTTGGATTATATCTTAGCCAGCTGAATTTACTAATTAGTAGCTAAAGTTGGTTCCCAATTGTCTTTTCTTCCCCTGTTCTTTGGGAAGTGGAGCTTCTACTTCCAGCCATGGAATAGCTCCCAAGGCAGCTTGTGCCACCAATGGCATATGGGTACCAGCCTCTACAGTGTGGAGTGCTCAACTCACAGATCTTCTCTGCAGATTGGCATTCTCTTTCTTCCACTCTTTTAAGGATGTTGCAGGATACTCTTCAGGTGTTATCTGAGGTGCCCAAAGATGTACTTACCAAATCCAATGGATGTGTCATGATGATGGGAATAAGTGTTGCTGGGGGGGGGGGAGAGGTGGGGTGGGGGGGTGGGGTTGAATGGGACTTCACATATATATTTTTAATGTAATATTATTACAAAGTCAATAAATAAAAAAAAATAAAGAGATGCTTTAGATAACTCTGGATGATTACTAACTGCCCTGTAGCATGAGCTGACCCCAGGAGCTCCTTACTCTGTCCCATCTTGTTAGTTGGCCAGGTGATTGTAATTTTGAACCTTTGCTTGTGAAATTGAAACTTAGTCTAATATTACATATTGTGCCCTGAAAGCCTCCTTGTGAAAATGTGACCTCTCCCTAACCCAAACTAACCAGATAAATGCACTACCATTTCCCCAGTGTTGGACATGACTTCCAGGGATGAGACTCCCTGGCACTGAGGGTTTATTACCAAGTGCCAACTAGTATTGCATCTGGAGAAAGACCTTGACCAAAAGGTGGAAATATTAAATACAAATGAGTTTTTATGGCCAAGAGATTTCAATGTGAGTTGGGAGGTCATTCCAAAGGTTATGCTTATGCATGTCTCAGGAGTATCTCAGTGACTGCCACAGTAAACAGTGCCTCAAGCAGGGGTGTTCCTGAGGACTCTAGAGGCATATAGACAATATAAGCAGCGCCATACAAGCTCAGGAATTTGTCACCCTGTAAGTGGGCCTTACTTTGGAATTTATGGTCCCTAGTGTAATAGAGTTAGATTCTATTATAATTTTCCTACACATGGCTCTTCTTCCCCTTTTATTTGAACATATAATTAGCACTATATTTGTTAAATATATGTCCCAGAGACTTAAATCTTTGGTCCATTCATGTGCCAGTTGAGCTCTGAAGCTTAGCAGAGTTGCAATACCTACTCTCCAGTTCATTCGGCTCACCCAGGGCAACTAACATGGAGATGATGATGGACAATGCCCATACCAAGGAACAGAGAGTGTTCCATCCATCTGCCCCATGGGATCTAATCCCCTCTCAATTAGAAACAGAGTGAGAATCACCATCAAAATTCTCAAGATTTGGGAATGAACAGTGTACCAAAGTAGACATTATTATCCTATTATAAATGTATTATTAATTTTCTAGCAATGGAAGAACTCTTATTCATATAAAGGCAGTGGCCACCAGAGGTTTTCAGGTAATGGAGAGGGCAGAAAAGGTGTACTATAGGGGCATTTTGGGGACATTGGAATTGTCCTACATGACATTGCAATGACGGATAGAGGCCATTATACATTTTGTCATAACTGGTAAAATTGTGCAGGGCAGAGTATAAACTATAATGTAAACTATAGTCAATGGTTAGTAGCAATGCTTCGTATGTGTTCAATGGTAACAAATGTATCGCACTAATGAAAGATATTAACCTGGGAAAACGTGGGAAGGGAGAGGATGGAATATATGGGAATCTCATATTTTATATGTAACATTTATGTAATATAAAGCTTCTTTAAAAATTAAAAGAAAAATTTAAAAAATACAACTGTAGAAGCAAGCCCAGGAAAGAAATCATAGGGATATTTCTTTTTCTGAGACAATATTGAAAGGAGGCAAATGTCTAACTGGGGCGCCTAAAATGTGTTTATATAAATGTTTATATTTAACCCTCCACATGATTCAATGGTTTCCCTTCAAAATCAATGTTCAAAATAATTGAGTCATTAAAATATTTTTTAAAAAAATTTTAATAAGGCAGAAAATCAGCAAGGTGTAGTTGAGCAGAACAATACAATCTATTTGATCTAATTGCCATTGTAGTATACATTATCCTAAAATAGCAGAATGCACATTCTTCTCCAGCACACATGGAAATTTCACCAGTATAAACAAGAATGTGGGACATAAAAGAAACCCAAACAAATTTACAGTAATATAAACTTTACAAAGTGTGTTATTAGGTGATAGAATTAATAACAGAAAGAGAGCTTTAGCATGCTGAAATATTGGGAGATTAAATAACACATGAGTAAATATCACACAGGCCAAAGAAGTCTTAAGAGTAATTTAAAAGCATTTTTTTTAACTAAATGAAAGTGGAAAATCATTTAATAATTCTGGGGCACAGCAAAAGCAGTGCTTATAGTACTAAATGCATATATTAGAAAAGAATAAAGACCTAAAATCAATAATCTAAACTTCATCCTTTGGAAACTTGATAAATAAGGACAAGTTATGCCTAGATGAAGGAGAAAAATGAAATGGTAAAAATTAAAGTAGAACATGAAATTGAAGACAGTAAAACAATAGAGAAAATAAAAATAGGCAAAAACTGCTTCTTTGAAGAAACCAGTAAAATTGATAAACCTCTAGCCAGGCTAACCATGAAAAACAGAAGACAAAAATTACCAATCTAAGTAATGAAAGAAAGCTTACTACTGATGTCATGGACATCAAAAGAATAATAAGGAATATTAGTAGTAACTCTGTTCCCATAAATTAGATAACTTAAATGAAATGTATGAATTCTTTGAAAGAAAGAATCTACAAAAATTCACACAATGAGAAATATTTAAAATAAACAGGTTGATATCCATTTAAGGAAATTTAATCAATAGTTAACCTTCCAAAAAAATAAAACAGCAGGCCCAGGTAATTTCATGGTGAATTCTACAAAATATTTACACTATGAAGAAACTGTATCACTGATGTGGAGACAGTGGCCACAGCTAGGGAGAGAGAAGAAGAGATATGATGTGGGGACATTTTGGAGACTTGGAGTTGTCCTAAATGATAATGCAGGGACAGATGCCAGACATTATATATCCTGCCATAACCCACTGAATGTACTGGAGGAAAGTGTAAACTGCAATGTAAACTAAAATCCATGCGGTGCAGCAGTGGTCTAAAATGTATTCACCAAATACAATGAATATGCCACAATGATGAAAGAGGTTGTTGATGTGGGAGGAGTGGTGTGGGAGGTGGGGTATATGGGAACCTCTTATGTTTTTTATCTATGTATCTTTTTTAAAAAGGCAAATATAATTTAAAAGTTAGAAAAAAATGATACCCATTCTCTAAAATGACTTCCAGAGAATAGAATCAGAAAGAACAATTCCTAATTCCTTCTATGAGGCCAGAATTGCCAGAATACTAAAACCAGATGGGTATATTAAAATAAAAGTAAACCAATATCTACAGACAAATATATAACATGAAAATGGTGGAGAAATCCTCAACAAAATATTAACAAATCAATTCCAACATTTTACTGAAGTTGTATAAGTGAAGAACAAGAAGTTTATATTTCAGATATGCAAGGTTGATTTATTATTCCAAAATCAATTAATGTATTCCACCACATCAATAAGTTAATAAAGAAAAATCATATGACCATATTCTTTGATGAAGAAGGGGTATTTGACAAATCCCAAAACTCATTCATGATTTAAACTCTCAGAAAACTAGGGTCACTTCCACAAATTAATCAAGAATATGTACAAAAAACCTACAGCTAACATCATACTTAATTGTAACAAACTAGATGCTTTACCCCTAAGATCAGGAACAAGTCAAGATGTTCCATTACACTACTCCTATTCAGCACCATACAGGATATCCTAGTCATTCAAAAAGACAACAAAAAGTATACAGACCAGAAGGAAAAAAATAAATCCATCTTTGTTTGCAGAGAACATGTTTATCTGTAGAGAATACTCCATGATTTAAAAAACACTAGAGCCTATGTTTCTAATAGGTGATTATAGAAATATCAAATGGATACATGATTAATATACAAAAGTCAATTGCTTTAATTTAATGAGCAACTAAAAGGAATTTGATTTAAAAGTTCAATACCATTCATAATAGTACCATAGACAATAAAGTACTTAGGTATAAATCTAACATAATCTATTCAGGGTCTATATGAAGGTAACTAACTTCTCAGACAAAAAGTCAAAGAAGATGCAAAGAAATGGAGAGCTATTCTGTTTCATGGACTTGGAGATGCAATATTGTTAAGATGTCAATTCTTTTATAGATTTAGTGTAACCACAAAAAAAATTCCCAGAAAAGTATTTTTTGTACATCACCAAACTGATTCACAAGTTTATATGAAAAGGCAAAAGACCTAGAAGAAACAGCACAATCCTGGAGAAAACAAATTTAGAGTAGACATTATGTGACTTCATGAAATGAGTAAATGTACAATAATAACAAAGCATGGTATTGGTGAAGAATAGCCACATAGGAAAATGGAATGGAAAAGAATCCAGAAATAGACTTGCACAAATATAACCATAATATTCACTCTTTATGCTTTAAAGTTCTACAGGAAAATTGCAAATTGCCCTTTCTTAAAATTAAGAGGCACACTCTGTATTGCTTTGCTTTTGTTAGTTCCTGGTACTCAAATATCAAATAAATCTCTCTTCTATCAGTATCTGGATACAAACTTAAGGAATAGACTGCATCAGGAACTAATTACTCCCAGAGTTAAGACATGAATATATTTAAATGTACAATGTGAAATGAAAGATTACAAAGAAAAAGAAAGAAAAGAAACAGGAAATAACGCACCATCCAAAGAAATAAGATAAAATTCCAGAAACCATCAATGAAGAAGAACAGACTTTGGACATACTGAACAAACACCTTAAAAGATTATGTTAATATGCAAAAAGGATAAAGGAAAATTAAGAGAAAGAACTAATGGATATCAGGAAAACAATGAATGCCCAATGTCATAATTTCAGTTAAGAGACAGATATTTTAAAAAGGAACCAGGCTAGAAGATGTAGCTCAAGTGTTTGAGCACCTGCTTCCCATATATGAGTTCCTGGCTTTGATACCTGGCACCTTCAAAAAACAAACAAATGAGAAAACTAACTCTCACTGGGAAGTGGAGATAGCTTAGTGTTTGAGCATCTGCTTATCATCTACAAAGTCTTAGGTTCAGTCCCCAGTACCTCCTAAAAAGGAGAACCAAAGAGAAATATGGGAACTGAAGGCCACAATAACTGAAATAAA
This sequence comes from Dasypus novemcinctus, assembly GCF_030445035.2. Classification (NCBI taxonomy): domain Eukaryota; kingdom Metazoa; phylum Chordata; class Mammalia; order Cingulata; family Dasypodidae; genus Dasypus; species Dasypus novemcinctus. The sequence continues at coordinate 59,669,035 of NC_080704.1, read as the reverse complement.
AAATTTCCTAGATGACTCCAAATGCAGATTGAAGGTGGGAAAAGAAAGAATCAGTGAACTCAAAGAAAAAACAACTGAAATGATTAAATCTGAGGAGCAGAAAGAAAAAAAAGGAAATAAAGTTAGCAACACCTAAGATCCATGGGACACTATCAAGCATATGAATAAATGCATCATGGGAGCCCCAGAAAGGTAAGAAAGAGAGAAGGGGGAAGAAAGATCATTCGATGAAATAATGACAAAAACTTCCCAAATTAAAAAAACCCCAACCCCATAAATACATATATTTAAGAAGCCCAATGATCACCAAACAGGATAAACTTGAAGAGAAACCTGCCAAGACATTTAATAGATAAACTGTAGAATAACAAGGAAAAGAAGGGGTTTTGCAAGCTGTGAAAGAAAAGCAATATTTTATGTATAAGGCAATTCCAATAAGACTAAGTGCCAATATTTTACCAGGAGATATGGAGGCATGAAGTTACTGAGGTGAATTATTTAAAATGCTAGAAAAAAATTTTACTAATAATTTTATATCCAGTATGACTGTCTTTCAAAATGTGGGGAGTTCATCACCACTACAGCTGTACTAATATCAGTGGTGAAGGGAGTTCTTCAAACTGAAAGGCAAGCATATTAGATAGTGGATTGAAGCAGCATAAAGAAATTAAGACCAGATATAGAATTCATGGTTGTCAGGGTTTTTTTTTTTACTTTCAGCACTTTAGTTGAATCATCCCATTGAGTCCTAGTCTCTACAGTTTCTGAAGAGAAATCAGTACTTAATCTTATGAAGGATCCCTCATACATGACTAGTCACTTCTATCACTGCTTTTAGGATTTTCTCTTTGTCTTCAGCCTTTAACCTTTTCTTAATGTGTTGTGACAAAATTCTCTTTCAGTTAATTTATTTGGAGTTTGTTGAGATTCCTAGATATGCATATTCATGTCTTTCATCAAATTTGCATAATTTTCACCAATTATTTCTTCAAATATTTTTTCTTCTCCTTCCTCTTTTTTCCTCTTCTTCTGGGACTCCCTTAAGGCTTGTGTTATTACGCTAAATATATATTCCCTATGTCCTTTAGGACAAAGCCAATCAATGAGAAAACCTTCGGCTAGAGAGAGACACTGATTTCCAGATCCAAGAACAGTTATAGCATCAACCCACGCAGAACAGAAAGGAACTGCCAGCCTTGGTTTCAACTCCACCACTGGTGGGGGTGAAAGCAGGGCTGAATTAGGGACACAGTGCCTTCTTAGGGCAGCAGGGAACAGTTTGCTGAAAGGTGGCATTTTCTCAAGAATAGAGGGGCATTCAGCCTAGTACACTATTTGGCTTTTGATTACAGAATTCAGATCTTTGGATCTGGGATCTGAGCAAAAGTTTCAATATGCCCTGGTCAAAAGCAACTGGAAGTCACTCTCTTAACCTTGGCCCTGTCATGGGGGAAGTTGTTTGAGAATTAAAGGCACATGACCACCTTAGGAGTATAGGGAAGAGTTGACTGAAGAGTGTCATCTACTGGCAGGCCAGGAAAGAACAGTTTGGGAAAGCCATCACAGAGAAGTTTGTAATGCTTAAGGGTCTCTTCCCTATGGCATTCTGGAACCAATCTACACTCCATTTGTGGGGCCCTGACCCTTTCACTGGAAAAACCGACTTGGAAATATCCCCTCCAGTGTGACCCTCCTCCCAGAATTTGCTTTCCAGGCAAAAGTATCTAGAGATAATGAAAGGAGCGTTAAAAATCAATGAAGGGAGGAGATGTAGATCAAGTGGTTGAGTGCCTGCTTTCCATGTACAAGGTCCTGGGTTTGATCCCTGGTGCTTCCTATAAACAAAAAAAAACCAAGAAAACAAATTAAAAAATAGAAAAAAACACTCTCATTGGCGAGTGGATGTAGCTCAATATTTGAGCACCTGCTTTCCATGTACAAGGTCCTGGGTTCAATCTCCTGTACCTCCTAAAAAACATCAATAGTGGCAAATAAAAAACAAAGAGAACAGATCATCATTCCTGGAGGGGGAATGGGGAAAAGAAGGTTTCCCCTAGGAGTGAAATAAGTACACAGTTAGACCCACCTCAAAATTTTTATCATATATCCAGGACAAGAAACAGATGAGTAAGAGCTCAAAATATGATCAGTTAAATACAAGCTATTCTAAATGTATGATAAAGTTGAGCCAAGTGTCAGAGAAGAGCTTGATCACAAAGCCAATCAACAAGAAAACCCTAGGCTAGAGAGAGAAACTGATTTCTAGAGAAAACTCATCAAGAAAATCAGATGCCTAGACATCATAAAAATTACAAGCCATACTAAGAAAGATGAAGATATGGCTCAATCAAAGGAACAAATTAAAACTTCAGTGGAGACATGTAATTGGAACAAACTAATCAATGATATTGTGTTCTGTGAGTATTTTATGTGGACTCCAGAAATTCTATTTATATAGGTCCATTCCTGTGGGTGTGGGAGTCTTTGATTGTATTGAATTCAGTAAAGGACATTTGATTAGAGTACTTCAGTGCAGTGTGACCCATGGTGGGTGTTGGTCCTCTTGCTGGAGTTCTTTATAAACAGGAGAAAAGATGTGGAGATACACAGGGAGAGAGAGCTGCCATTATACCCTGCCATGTGAGACAGGACTCCAAGATCACCTTCAGCCACAGAAAGACAGAGAAACTCTGAGAGGCCAAGAAAGAGGCCAGAGGCTGGAATCAGTGATGGATCCCAAAGCTGAAGCAATGAGTCCTGGAGGAGAGGGGCAAGATGTCCCATGTGGCTGATTGCCTACAGCTAAGCTCAGGGGGAAAATGAGACTGGAAGGGAAGAAAGTGCCATGGCAGAGAACAGTTGCGCAGAGAACAGTTGCCATTTTGTCTTGTCACTTGGCAGGAGTCCAGGACCAGCAGTCAACATTTGTTGAGATCACATCTCTAATGATGCCTTGATTTGGACAATTTCATAGTCTTCAAACTGTAACCTTTTATTCTAATGAATTCCCATTATAAAAGCCAACATATTTTTGGTATTTTGTATTTCCTGCCTTCAGCAAACTAAAATAATGTTTAAACAAATTCCTAAATCAACTCAAGGAGATGAAGAAAAATATGGCTGAAGAGATAAATGGCTTTACAAAGACACTGGGTGAGCATAAAGAAGAATTTGAAGGCATGAAAAAAATAACACAACTTATGTGAATAAAAGGCCCACTAGAAAAAATTGAATATGCATTAGATTCATACAACAGCACATATGAACAGGCATAAGAAAGGAACAGTGAACCAGAGGATAGGACATCTGAAACCTGACAAACAGAACAAATAGAGAAAAGAATAGGAAAAAAATGAGTAGGGAAACAAGGAATTGAATGACAGCATGAAGAACACAAACATACACGTCACAGGTGTCCCAGAAAGAGAAGAGAAGGGAAAAGGAACAGATAAAATATTTCAGGAAGTAATAGCCAAAAATTTTCCAAATCTGATCTAATAGCTAGTGATATTGAGAAGTTTCATGTGATTTTTAGCCATTTATATTTCTTCCATGGAAAAATATCTATTCAGTCTTTTGCACATTTTAAAATTGGGTTGTTAGTCTTTTTATATTTGAGTTTAGGATTTCTTTATATATTCTGGATATTAAACTCTTATAAGATATGTGGTTTCCAAACATTTTCTCCCACTGAATAGGCTGCTTTCACTTTCTTGATAAAGTCCTTTAAAACACAAAAATGTTTAATTTTGAAGAGATCCCACTTCTATTTTTTCTTTCCTTACTTGTGCTTTTTGTGTAGAGTCTAGGAAACCATGGCCTACCTAATATCCTGAAGATGTGTCCCTACATTTTTTTCGAGGAGTTTGATTGTCCTGCCTTTTGTAATTAGATTTTTAACCCATTTTGAGTTAATTTTTGCATAAGGTGTGGGAGAGTGGTCATTCTTTGAATGTGGATATCCACATATCTCTATTAGGGAAATGCATATCAAAACCACCAATGAAATAGGTATCTTTTCATTCCTAGTAGAATGGAATCCCACTGCTGAGTATATACCCATAAGATTTGAAAGCAGGGACAAGAACAGATAGCACAGCAATAATCATAGCAGCATTATTCACTAATGCCTAAAGTTGGAAGCAACTTAAATGTCCTTCAACAGACGAATAGATAAACAAATTGTGGTATATGCATTCAATGAAATATTACCTAGCTATAAGAAGTAATGAAGTATTAACACATGGAACAACATGGATGAATCTTGAAAACCTTATGTTAAGTGAAGTAATCCCAGCACTAAAGGACAAATATTATATGACCTCACTAATATGACTTAAGCAAATTAAGCAGACTCACAGAGCTAGAGTCTGGAAGAAAGGTTATCAGGAGACAGAAAGGGAGTAGAGTGTAGTGAGCCTGATGCTCAATATGGGCAAGACCTATGATAAGGTGGAAGGAGGGGTTGGGCAGTGGATGCGGATGACGTTGGTGCAGGGATGTGAAGGAGATCTATGGTGCTGGAATGTGAGGGGGAGTAATGTGCATGATTGGGTTGCACTATCAATGGAAGTGGGGAGAGGGCTGGAGGAATGAGCAGGAGAACTCTGGAGATTTCTAGGTCTGTGGTTAAAACTACAATAGGGGACATGTTCTCTTGGCAAATATGGCAGGGGAGGGTTACTGGTGCAGGATGTTGGGGGTTGGGGGATATGTGGGATAGTGTACACCTTGGGCATGCTTCTATGTAATATGAAAACAATTATCTTGTCATTATGTGTTATATTGGTGGGTGGAGTCCCACAAAATAAACAATTAGAAGGGCAAGACTCTCTTGAGAACATAGGCAGTGCCTAATAAAAGAAAACAGACCAATATGTCAAAATATGAATATTAATGTATATAACTATGAACGTTATTCTTCAAAAATTGAAAATTAGTGGTTACATTTGCCCTGAGGGGAGGGAGATGGACAAATAGGATGGATGGAACATAAGACATTTTTGGAGCTTTGGAATTGTTCTGCATGATCTTGCAATGATGGATACAGGCCATTATAAATTTTGTCAAAACCTATAAAAGTGTACAGTGTAAAATGTAATCCAAGAAGTAAGTCAATGACCATGCCTAGTACCAATACTTCAATATACATCGATCAATTGTAACAAATGTACCATACTCATGTAAGATGTTATCAATATAGGAAAATGTGAGGAGGGGAGGGGGCTGTGATATAGGGGAATCACCTATATTTTCTGTGTGACTTTTCTGTAACCTAAAGCTTCCTTAAAAATAAAGCAAAAAAAAAAAAAGACACTGGGAATATACAGAAGAAACTGTCACTGTACATAAAAGATAAGATATCTTATGGTAAGGAAAGACCCAATGAAAAATTGTTTTTTGTTAATTTATTTTCATATATTATTCGCTTTTATAGTTATTATTTTATTTTTAATTATTTATTCATTTATTTTTTGGCTTTTTTGGGGGGAGGTTTTGGATTGAAGAAGGGTCACAACTGTGGCAGGGGAAGAGCACTGGTGCAGGATGTCAGTGATGGGAGGATGTGTGGGGAGGGGTGAACCTGGGGCATGCCTTTATGGAATATGAATATGCTCAAGTCATCATGGCGTGTTGTCTTGGTGGATGGAGACAGACACTATAACTAAAAGAATATTGAATTCCCATCCTGGAAAGTCCTGCTACATTCTCTATTAGAGTGGCAAGGATCCCCTGAGTACATGGGCAGTGCCTAGCAAAGGAAGACAGACCAATATGCCCAGCCCTTGACATTGATGGCCATTCTTATGGGCCATGTTCTTGTGAAACTGCAACTTCGACAGTTACCCCCTGAAAGCCTCCTTGTTGCTCAAATGTGGCCTCTCTCTAAGCCAAACTCAGCATATAAACTCACTACCTTCCCCTGACATGGGACATGATTCCCAGGAATAAGCCTCCCTGCCACCAAGTGATTATTACCAAGTGCCGACTAGCAATGCATCTGGAAAAAGACCTTGAACAAAAGGGGTAAATATTAAATACAGATGTGGTTTTTTTTGGCTAAGATATTTCAAAGTGAGTTAGGAGGTCATTCCAGAGGTTACACTTAAGCAAGTCTCAGGAGGATTTCACTGACTGCCATAGTAAACAGTGCCTCAAGCTGGGGTGCTCCTGTGGACTCTAGAGACATCCAGAGACTATAGGCAGGGTAGACAATATCTCAGGAATTTGGCACCTTGTTAGTTGGCATTATCTTGGAATATATGCTACCCATGTAACAGAGTTAGAATCATTTATAATTTCCCTATACATGGCTCTTCTGCCCCGTTTATTTCACCCTTTAATTAGCACTATACTCATTAAATATACATACCAGAGACTTAAATCTTTCATCTGATCATATGCCAGTTGAGTCCTGGACCACAGCAGAGTTGTAACACCTACCCCTCTATTAATTCAGACTTGCCCAGGACAACTGACAAAATGATGATGATGGACAACACCCATCCCTAAAAACAGAGAGTATCTACAACTTCAAGCAAGACAGTTCCACCCATCTGCCCCATAGGATCTAAGCACCCTCTCAATCAGAAACAGTGAGTATCACCACCCTAAAATCCTTAAGACTGAGGGATGAACAAACATAAAGGGTAATGCTACTATAGATTAAAGCAAACTTTTTATTATTCCAGCAATGGAAGACCTTGTAACACTGATATAAAAGCAGAGTTCACAACAGTTTCTGTGGGGAGGGAGAGGGAAGAAAAGGTGTAACATGGTCATTTTTGGGTCAGTGGAATTGCTTTGAATGACATAACAATGATGGATAAAGGTCATTGTAAATTTTGTCAGAACCTATATAAATGTGCAGTGCTAAGTGCAAACCATAAAATATGCTATTGACCATGATTAGTAGCAATGCTTTGGTATGTATTCATCAGTTGTAACAATTGTACCATGCTAATGAAAGATGTTAATGGGGAAAATTGTGGGAGGCAGAGTGGTCAGTATTATAGGAATCACCCAATATATTTTTAATTTTTTAAAATTAATTTATTGAAATACATCACCCACACACAAACATACATAAACAATAAGTGTATAGTAATAGTTGTGAACTTACAAAACAAACATATATGATACAGGACTCTCATAACTCACCGTACCACCAACACCTTACATTGTTGTTAAAACTTTTTAACTAATGATTAAAGACCATTCTCAAAATACTACTACTTTTTTAAAAATTTTTAATATTTATTGAAATATATCACTCATACATAAACATACATAAACAATAAATGTATAAGAGTTGTGAATTTATAAAACAAACATATATAACATCAAACAAACATAGGTAACATCTCGCCCAACCACCAATAACTTGCATCATTTTTAAACCTTTTTAACTAATGATTAAAGAGCATTGTCACCAACTGATGATGCAACTGGAAAAGGACCTTATACGGAAGGTTCAATGCGGATCAGCAGAATATCCATGTCTACATAAAATACCATGACTTTAAAATGCTGTTTGACCTAAAGTAAGGGGGAAATGGAAAGGAGAAATGAGTTTATATGGCTACGAGTTTCTAAAAAAGAGTCTGGAGGCTGGCAGAAGGATTGCCCTCATGCACAACTGAGCAGAGTCAGAGAGACAGATAAAGCAGATACAACCCCCAGATAATGGTTCCTTTGAAGGCTAAAGAGACCCATGAGAGTTATGGTCATGGCCGATGGGGTTAACTATCAGGGCAGATGGCCCCTCTTTGGAAATGGTGTGTATGTGTGATGAATCTGAACTCAGATGGGATCTCCCTTCATAAGTCTTTCATGCTAATGTGCCGGAGGTGCAGTTAACGTTGGGGTTTAAGATATATTTAGGGGATTTGAATCTCTGGACCGACAATGTGATAGCCAGGTCCTGAGCCTCAATAGACTCCAGCACCTACAATCTGATTTATTGGACTTACCACACTCAGCTAAGATGGAGTTGAAGAAGGACAATCACCACACCGTGGAGCCTAGAGTGATTACAACTGAAAATGGGAGGACTGCATCCAGCATCCATGTGGAATCTGAGCCTCCTCTTGACATAGAGGTGCAATGGACACAACCAATCCAATGTCCACATAGAAGAGGTGGCATGGAATTGGGAAAAGTGGACATGGTGGACGATGGGTATGGGGAAGGGCAGGAGGAGATGAGAGATGGAGGCGTCTTTGGGACATGGAGCTGCCCTGGATGGTGCCTCAGAGGTAATCACCGGACATTGTAAATCCTCATAGGGCCCACTGGATGGAATGGAGGAGAGTGGGGGCCATGATGTGGACCATTGTCTATAAGGTGCAGAGGTGCCCAAAGATGTACTTACCAAATCCAATGGATGTGTCATGATGATGGAAACGAGTGTTGTTGGGGGGGGAGAGGGGGGGTGGGGGGGGTGGGGATGAATGGGACCTCACATATATATTTTTAATGTAACATTATTACAAAGTCAATAAAAAAAAATTAATTAATAAAAAATAAATAAAGAGCATTGTCAAAATATTACTACTAAGCAAAGTATTTTTCCCCTAACCAATCCGATTATTATTATCTTTATATCATTTATATATGAACATACATAAACAATTAAGTGTATAGTAAAAGTTGTGAACTTACAAAGCAAACATGCATCACATCATACAGGTGTCCCATACATCAGCCCTCCACCTGTACCCTGCACTGTCATGAGACGTTTGTTACACACTATGAAAGAACACTGTCAAAATCTTACTACTAATCATAGTTCTTATCTTACATTTGGTGTGTTTTCCCCCAACCCATCCTATTATTAATTTTTAAATACATTTAAAAAAAATTTTTTTAATTCATTTTTTAAAATATTACATTAAAAAAATATGAGTTCCCCATGTATCCCCCAACACCCTCACCCCACTGCTACCCCATAGCAACATTCTCCTCCATCATCATGACACGTTCATTGCATTTGGTGAATACATCTCTGAGCATCGCTGCATCTCATGGTCAATGGTCCACATCATAGCCCACACTCTCCCACGTTCCATCCAGTGGGCCATGAGAGGACCTACAGTGTCCGGTAATTGTCCCTGCAGCACCAACCAGGACAACTCCAAGTCCTGGAAATTCCTCCACATCTCATCTCTTCCTCCCATTCCCCACACCCAGCAGCCACCATGGCCACTTTTTCCACACCAATGCCATATTTTCTTAAATTACTAACCACAATAGTTCATGAATAGAATATCAGTAAGTCCACTCTAATCCATACTCTATTCCCCCATCCTGTGGACCTTGGAAAGGTTCTGTCCATTCCACATTTATGTCAAGAGGGGGCTTAGATTCCATAGGGATGCTGGATGCAATCCTCCTGCTTTCAGTTGTAGGCACTCTTGGCTCCCTGGTGTGGTGGTTGACTTCTTCAACTCCATGTTAGCTGAGTGGGGTAAGTCCAACAAATCAGATTGTAGGAGCTGAAACCTGTTGAGGCTCAGGGCCTGGCTATCATATGGTCAGTCCAGAGGTTCAGATCCCCTGGGTATATATTAAACCCCAGCACCAACTACAGTTCTGGTAAAAGTAACAGGAGAGGCTTGTGAAAAAAGATCACATCTGAGTCCAGCTCCATTGTACAGAAACACAAACTCCAAAGAAGGGCCAATTGATATGGCACTGAACTCCATCTGCCATGACCATAGAAGCTGTGGGTCTCTGTAGCCCTCAGAAGAACCAATACCTGGCGTTGTATCTACTTTATCTGTCTCTGGGGCTCTGCTGAGGTGTGCATAAGGGCAACCCCTCTGATACCCTCCCAGCTCTTTTTGGAGACTCATAGCCATATAAACTCATTTGTCTTTTCCCTTTCCCCCTTGATTCAGGTCAAAAAGCATTTTTAACTCCTGGTATTATATGTTGACTGAGATATTCTGCTGGTCTGAGTTGACCCTTTTATTCAAGGTCATTTTCTAGTTACATCATCAGTAGTACTAGGTAGTAGTCCCTCAGCGCCAAGGAGGCTCATCCCCGGGAGTCATGTCCCACACTGGGGGGAAGGCAATGAATTTACATGCTGAGTTTGGCTACGAGACTGGCCACATTTGAGCAACACGGAGGCTCTCAGGAGGTAATTCTTAGGCACCCTGCAGCTCTAGACCTTGTTCTTATTTCAGGTGTACAGGCTCAAAATCATAGTCATTAGTGTCAAGGGCTCATTGTTGGACCTTCATTTTTTTTGGTCATTCACGTTGTACTTGGGGGATTGTTGCTGTTTCTTGAGGGACTGTGATAGAGCTCTCCTGGCTAGGAACTCAGCATTCCCTCAGTTGTTGTTTTTAATTGTATCCACTATAAAAATATCCAGACATTTTTATGTACCCTAGATATATGCCCTGGAGAACTCCCTGCCAATCATGTATCCCCTGTCAATAACATCCCAAACCAGTATTCTTCCCATGCCATTGTTGAAACTCTCTGTGATCCAAAACTTTCTGAAAAGTGAAGCCCAATATATTGCCAGGTTCGCTTAATAATAAAATGGAATATAACTATGAGGTTAAAGGTTAGATAAAGAATACATATTAATTTGGAAAAATTAACGTAAAATACATTGGGGTATCAAAAAATTTAAAAAATGCAAAATCGTTGTTTTTGATGTTTTGCCTTCCATCACTGCAATAAGTGTTGCCCTGTATGCAAATTGGCAAGGCAACTACTTCTGTCTTTTCCTCAGTGTCTACATCCTATCTTTTCCTTTTCTTTTTTCTAATTATTAAGCTTATCTTCACAAGAGTTTTAGATCACAGTAATTCATATATAGGATATACAGTATTCCCACATATCCAACATAAAACCTTTTCCCTTTCACAGCAATAATCTTTTTACATATTCATACGATATTTACTGAAACTGATGTACAGATATTGAGACAATAACTCAAACAAGGGAACATTTGGGTTTACATTGTGGTTTATATTTTAGACTATAAAATTTTCTAAATTTTTAGTTATCTTATATTTTACATTATGAATTACATTTTAGCCTAGCAGCCCCTATACATTTTTGGTGTAATTTAACATGTCATATCCATCCTTGCGTACTCTTTTTTTTTTTTTTTTTTTTTTAGAGCATTGCGTCCTAAATATTTTTTTTTTATTATTGATTTTGTAAAAATATTACATTAAAAAAATATGAGGTCCCATTCAACCCCACCACCCCCACCCCACCACTCCCCCCCCAGCAACATTCACTCCCATCATCATGACACATCCATTGCATTTGGTAAGTACATCTCTGGGCATCTCTGCGCCTCATGGTCAATGGTCCACATCATGGCCCATACTCTCCCACATTCCATCCAGTGGGCCCTGGGTGGATTTACAATGTCTGGTGATTGCCCCTGAAGCACCGTCCAGGGCAACTCCAAGTCCCAAAGGCACCTCCACATCTCATCTCTTCCTGCCATTCCCCATACCCATCAGCCACCATGTCCACTTTTCCCACTCCAATGCCACCTTTTCTCTGTGGACCTTGGATTGGTTGTGTCTGTTGCACCTCTATGTCAAGAGGAGGCTCAGATTCCACATGGATGCTGGATGCAATCCTCCTGCTTTCAGTTGTAGGCTCTCTAGGCTCCATGGTGTGGTGGTTGTCCTTCTTCAACTCCATCTTAGCTGAGTGAGGTGAGTCCAATAAATCAGATTGTAGGAGCTAGAGTCTGTTGAGGCTCAGGGCCTGGCTATCATATTGTCAGTCCAGAGATTCAAATCCCCTAATTATATCTTAAACCCCAACACCAACTACAATTCCAGTAAAGTAGCATGAAAGTCTTATGAAAAGAGATCCCATCTGAGTCCAGTTTCATCACGCAGAAACACCAGCTCCAAAGAAGGGCCATCTGACATGGCAGTGAACCCCTTCTGCCATGACCATAGAACCCGTGGGTCTCTTTAGCCCTCCAAGGAACCAATACCTGGGGATTGTATCTACTTTATCTGTCTCTTAGACTATGCTCAGTTGTGCATAAGGGCAATCCTTCTGACAGCCTCCAGACTCTTTTTTAGAGACTCACAGCCATATAAACTCATTTCTCCTTTCCTTTTCCCCCTTACATTAGGTCAAACAGCCTTTTAAAGTCTTGTTATTATATGTAGACAGGGATATTCTGCTGATCCGCATCGAACCTTCAATTCAAGGTCATTTTCCAGTTGCATCATCAGTTGGTAGTTGATAGTGATCCCTCGGTGCCAGGGAGGCTCATCCCCGGGTGTCATGTCCCACGCTGGGGGGAAGGCAGTGCATTTACATGCTGAGTTTGGCTTCGAGACTGGCCACATTTGAGTAACATGAAGGCTATCAGGAGGAAATTCCCAGGCACAGTGCTGCTCTAGGCCTTGTTCTTATTTCAGGCATATAGGCTCACAAGCATAGTCATTAATATCAGGGGCTCACTGTTGGACCCTAATTTCTTCCCGGTCCTTGCTGCTGTACCTGGGGGACTGCCGCTGCTCCCCTAGGAACCACGACAGAGCACCCCCGGCCAGGAACCCAGTACCCTCCCAGCTGTAGTTTTTAATTGTTGCCACTATGAGTATATCCAACCATTACCATGTACCCTGGACATATGCCCTGTATAGCTCCCTGTCAGCCATATATCTCCTGTCAATAGTATCCTATACCAGTATTCCTCCGCTGCCATTGTTGAACCACTCTGTGATCCAGAACTTCCTGAAAATTGAAGCCCAATATAATGTCAGGATCCCTTACTAGAAAAATGGCATATAGCGATGGGTTTAAAGGTTAGATATAGAATACATGTTGACTTCATCCTTGCGTACTCTTGTGGAACACTTCTATTGCTCATACAGTTACATTGGTTCCATCTATTCCATACCTCTTTCCCCCTCCCCTCAGGGCCCACAGTGACAGTCAATTTTCATTGCTTGAAGGGCCATGTTCAGATATACTTGCAACAGTGTTGAGGGCTTGACATGCTCAACTGCCCTAATGCACTGGGAGTCACCATTTTTCTTGAGAGTTACATTTCCCTCTATTTGAGGACATCAGTCCTCCCCAGGATGTGGGTATACCTTCACTCTTATTATATGGGTCTCTATCCAATGATATAACCCACTATGGCAAAATGAGCATTCACATACTCCCTAGAACTGAATAAAGCCTAGGAAAATGAATATTTAAGTCATATAAGCCATGAAGAGTAATGGGAGATCTGTTGTTCAAACCCCGGGCCTCCATGACCCATGTGGAGCTGACCCACGTGCAGTGCTGATGCACACAAGGAGTGCCGTGCCACGCAGGGGTGTCCCTGTGCAGGAGAACCCCATGTGCAAGGAGTGCATCCCATAAGGAGAGCCACCCAGCACGAAAGAAAGTTCAGCCTGCCCAGGAATGGCGCTGCACACACGGAGAGCTGACACAACAAGATGACACAATGAAATAGAGACACTGATTGCCGTGCCACTGACAACAACAGAAGCGGACAAAGAACACACAGCAAATGGACACAGAGAACAGACAACCAGGGTGGGGGAGGGACAGGGAGGGGAGAGAAATAAATAAAATAATCTTAAAGAAAAAATCTTAAATGTTATTTAAGAAAAGCATAAGAACTTCCATATAACTCACTTCCCATGCCCCCACCCCCATCATTTTGTAAATTGTATTTTTTGAAGATATATACATCTCAAAAATGTTACGTTAAAAAACATAAGAGGTTCCCGTATACCCCCCATCTCCCCACCCCACTCTTCCCACACCAACAACCTCTCCCATCATTGTGGCAGACTTATTACTCAGTAAACATATTTTGGAGCACTGCTGCACCACATGGAATAGTTTACCTTGTAGTTCACACTCTCACCGAGTACATTCAATGGGTTATGGCAGGATATATAAAGTCCAACATCTGACCCTGCAATATCATTTAAGAAAACTCAGAGTCCCAAAAATGCTCCCACATCACATTTATTCTTCCCTCTCCATGCCCTCAGCACCTACTGTGGCCACTTTCTCCATCTCAATGCTACAATTTCTTCTATTACTAATCACAATATTTTTATAGTTGAATATTTGTAAGTCTATTCTAATCCATATCTTATTCCTCCATTCTGTGGACCCTGGAATGGTGATGTCCACTCCAACTCTAGATCAAGCAGGGGCTTAGATTCCACATGGATGATGGATGCAATTCTTCTGCTTGCAATTGTAGGCACTCTTGATTCCCTGGTGTGCTGATTGACCAACTTCACCTTCCTGTTAGCTGACCTGGGTAAGTCCAATGAACCAGAGAGTAGGAATTGCAACTCTGCTGAGGCTCAAAGCCCAGCTGACACATGGGCAGTCCAGAGATTCAAGTCCCCAGAGTATACACCATCCCTCCACCTTATCATAGACTTCACCCATGCAGGCGTCAGCTCACAACCTTCCTCTTCACCCAAATTCATTTAAGCCTATCTTCCAGTCTCTTACCTTTGTTTCACTTGCCATCTACATCCCTATACTACACCTTTAAGCCATAGTGACATTTATAAACCATGTTAGTTATACTAACTATAATATGTTACCATCAACTTTACCCATTTCCACACTTTTACAGTCAAGCTAATAAAAATTCTACATACATTAGGTATCTTGAGTGAACTTTGATGGTTTAAGTTGTTGAAGGAATTTCTATATTTCTTATAACTTGTTTAATTTTTTACTTTAAGTTGTTCATATTATTCACTTCTCATCACTTCTTTATCTGTAAAAATTTTTAGTGGATGTATCCTTTCTTATTCCTGATATTTTACTTCTTTTTCCTTATATTTATGACAAGAATTTTATTAATGATTTTTGATCTTCTCAAATAACTGTAACCATATTTTAAAAATACTTATTTCTACAAACTCTTCCATATACTGGTTTTGCATTTTCAGTAGTGATATCAACTTTCCTTATAAAATTAATCAATCCAAGGTAAAAACAAAAAAGGGTACATAAAAATGTTTGGATATTTTCATAGTGGTTTCAGTTAAAAATGACAACTGAGAGAGTGCTGAGTTCCTAGCCAGGGGAGCACTATCCCATTCCCCAATGGAACAGCAACAATCCCCCAAGTGCAATGGCAAAGACCAATAAAGATGGATGGTCCAACAATGAGCCTTTGATACTGATGGCTCCTATTATGAGCATGTGTACCTGAAATATGAACTAAGCCTAGAGCTGCAGGGTGCCTAATAGTTACCTCCTGAAAGCCTAAATGTTGCTCAAATGTGGCGACTCCCTAAGCCAAATTCAGCATGTAAATGCATTACCTTCCCCCCCAGCATGGGACATGACTCCTGGGGAAGAGCTCCCTGGTGCTGAGGGATTACTACTAAGCACCAGCTGAAGAGGTAACTAGAAAAAGTCCTTGAATAAAAGGGTCAATGCAGTCCAGCAGAATATCTCAGCCTACATATAATATGTGTTAAAACTGCTTTTTTTCTATGTATAAATGGGGGAAATGGAAAGGACAAATGAGTTCATATGGCTATGAGTCTCCAAAAAAGAGTCAGGCAGTCATCAGAGGGGTAATGCTTATGTATGCCCCAGCAGGGTACCAGAGACAACCAAAGTAGATAGAAACCCAGGTACTGGTTCTCCTGAGTGCTACAGAGACCCACAGGTTTTATGGTCATGGCAGATGACTCTGGAGTTCAGGGCCATGTCAGTTGGCCCTACTTTGGAATTTTTGTTCCTGAGTGTGATGCAGTTGGACCCAGAGATGACCCTTCTAAATATGCCTCTACTTTCACTTTCACTGGACCTGTGATTAGCACTGGGGTTATTGTGTACACTGGAGACTTGAATCAGTGAACTCTCTATGTTCCATCTGGGACTTGAGCCTCAGCAGAGTGGCAATTCCTACTCTTCTGTTTGTTGGGCTTATCGAGGTCAGCTAACAGGGAGGTGAAGTTGGTCAACCACCACACCAGGGAACCAAGAGTGCCTACAACTCCAAGCAGGAGAACCACATCCATCAACCATGTGGAATCCAAGCTGCCTCTCAATATATAGGTGGAGTGGGCACCACCATCTCATGATCCACAGGATGGAGGAATAAAATATGGATTAGAGTGGACCTACTGGTGTTCTACTATAGAACTATTCTGACTAGTAACGGAAGAAACTGTAGCACTGATGTGGCGAAAGTGACCATGGTAGTTGCTCAGGACAGAGAAAGGGAAGAAGAGATGTGATGTGGGGGCATTTTTCAGACTTGGGAGTTGTCCTAAATGATATTGCAGGGACAGATGCTGGACATTATATATCCTGCCATAACCCACTGGATGTACTGGTGGAGAGCATAAACTGCAATGTAAACTATAATCCATGAATTGCAGCAGTCCTCCAAAATGTATTCACCAAATGCAATAAATGTGCCACAGTGATGAAAGAGGTTGTTGATGTAGGAGGAGTGGGGAAATGGGGGATGGGGTATGTGGGAATTTCTTATATTTTTTTTATTTTAACATTTTTTTGTGATCTATAGTTCTTCAAAAAATATAATTCAATAAAAACATTATCAAAATAAAACCATGGGAATTCTAATTTAGGGCATCATAGATTCCTGATTTAGAAACAATATCCTATGGAGAAAATATTAAGCAACCTGAAATATTTACTCTTTATTTTTATTCTATCTAAATTTTTTTTTAAAAAATTTAATTCTGATAAATCATGTTTTATTTATAAGTAAATATCTCTGACTCTTACTCTATTGCTTTCTCTATTTCTGATATACTGTCAATCCTAGTAAAGTTATTTGTAAGTTGCATTTTAAGATACAAAATTAAAACAGCAACAAAATAAAATAGTAATCAATGACCTACATAAAGAAATAGTAGTGAACGCAAATGGAATTCAGTGATAAATCATATAACCCAATGTCTAATAACGTTTTAATTCTTATTCCAATAACTGTTCCTCTCAAGAAAATGAGCAATTAAGAATGAACTCATTTTCTAAATATTATGCCCTCCATTTTCCTTATTAATATTGACAAAATTTTCAGATCCAGTGTATACCAAAGAAGGAAACATATAAGAATTGAAAGTAATGTCAGAAGCCACCTGGATTAGCAATATGTAGAAACCATATTCAGGGAGACAGGGCAAGATGGCATCTGAGTGAGTGCACCTCATAATCTCTCCTGCAAAGAAGTGGCTGAGAAGGGTCAGAGTCCTGCTGGACCAGGCTGTTTTGGGGGCTTGCAGGGCAGGAGGTGTCTGGACATCAATTTGGTGAGAAAGGGACAGAAGAAATTCTTGCAAGAGATAGAATTTTGGGTCTCTTACATGAAGGTCAGAATTTGCAGGTGGGACCCTTCCCCTTAGGGCTGGCAGCCTGGCTGTGGTGATTCCTGAAAACTTTGTTGTGCTGAGGTGTTCCCAAACCCTGAGCAGGCTGTTTCAGGGGCTTGCAGGGCAGGTGTCTGGATGTCAATTGGTGAGACAGTGACAGAAGAGCTTCTTGCAAAAGGTGGAATTTTGGGTTTCTGACACAGAGGTCAGAAGTTGTGGGTGAGACCCCTCCCACTAGGGCTGGCGGCCCAGCCACTGCAATCCCTGAAAACTTTGTTGTGCTGCAGTGTTCCCAACCCTATATTAATTGGATGCATGATTTCCAGGTCTGGATCCCCTAAACCCTGGGAGATCATGCTCCAGAGACTCACACATCTTCAGTCTGCAATATCACAGACTTCCCATTCCTGAATCCACCATGCCCTGAAGTTGATCTAAGGTCCTTGATTACCCTAGCTCTCCGCATGTTTTGTTGTTGTTGTTGTTGTTTTTTTTCTCCTTGAGCTTAGAGGAGTATACCAGCTGAATTTGGGAGAGTCTGGGAAGAAAGGAGAGGTGAATCTGCTGAGGAAGCACAATTTACCTAAACGTCCTGGGATAGGAAACTTGGTTTGGGAGAAGGTGGAGTCAGAAAATCAAATAGAACTCCCCTAACACACCTAAGGGGAGGGACTGTAGAAGGTGCTATCCAAGCTTCCAATCACATATTTGGGGTTTCTGGTGAGGTGTAGGTACTCTCAAGCTGGAAATAAAGATTCATAGTCTTCTGTATTGAGTTGGTGCAACAAGGACCCACTTGAATTTCCTACTGGACCTCTCAAGCAGCTTTCCTGCTGCCCTGGAAGAGAGAGAAGTAAGGAAGGGAGAAAGGGGGAAGGTCAGGTCCCTAAGCATTTATTTCACTGCAAAAAGGATTCCTAGCTTGAAACGATGGTTCTTTTTTTTTTTTTTTTTTTGTCATGGTTGCTACTATTGCATTGTCTCCTGGTCTTTTCTCCCATTTTATCCCCCAAGATCTTTCCATTTATTTAGTTTTTATGCTCTTTTTTTCCTTGCTTGTTCCTTCCCTCCTTTTCTTGTCCCAACTACACTCTTTTATTTCTTTTCTCTCTTTTTTCCTTTTTAAAATTTTTTTTTATATAATAGGTGCTGCAGGAAGAGTGCCACATTTGCTGTGTTTCCTCATCCTCCATTTCCTCTTTTCTGTGTGTATTGATTTTGGCGACCTACATTATCTCCTCCCCTACATCTTTTTACAATCCTTCATGTACTGTTTCTCTTACATTCCACCTCCCTTTCTGTGGACCCCAAATTGTCTGATTTTTATTTCTAATACATTTGTTGTTTTCTGTCTTTTATCCACTCTTGATAGTATTGTCTTTCTTTTCTCTTTCCCTCTCTATTGAAAACACTGGTCTTTTAATTCATACTATATTCCTCACCATATTCAGTTGACTATCTCATTATCAGTACTCCATTTACTGCTATAACCCTACACAACTTACATGAATCTAATATCCGTTTTCCCAGATATCACATTGTTGCTTTGCTAACATTTATTACCAATACTACTTTATACATTTTATTTTCTTTCTATTTTTGCTTTCCCTGGCCCTAATATTTTCCTTCAAAGTGAAATTAGCCAGCAACAAGAAAATACAGTAAGAAGAACAAAGTGACAAAGAGACGACATAACACTTACACATTAACAAGAACTAATTAATCCCCAAGACTAGACACAGAAGCTAAAGAACTGTTTAAGCCCATCAAGATAAAACAATGAGTACAGAACATATGTCCAGGGTGCATGGTAATGTTTGGATATACTATAGTGGCAACAATTAAAAACCACAGCAGGGGGGTTACTGGGTTCCTGGCCAGTGGTGCTCTGTCGTGGTCCCTAGGGGAGCAGCGACAGTCTCCCAGGTACAGCGGCAGGGACCGGGAGGGAGTGAGGGTTCAACAGTGAGCCCCTGATGCTAATGACTATGCTTGTGAGCTGATAAGCCTAAAATAAGAACAAGGCCTAGAGCAACATTGTGCCTGGGAATTTCCTCCTGTCAGCCTTCATGTTACTCAAATGTGGCCAGTCTCGAAGCCAAACTCAGCATGTAAATGCAATGCCTTCCCCCCAGCGTGGGACATGACACCCGGGGATGAGCCTCCCTGGCACCAAGGGACCACTATCAACTACCAACTGATGATGCAACTGGAAAATGACCTTATACAGAAGGTTCAATGCAGATCAGCAGAATATCCCTCTCTACATAAAATAACATGACTTTAAAATGCTGTTTGACCTAAAGTAAGGGGGAAATGGAAAGGAGAAATAAGCTTATATGGCTATGAGTTTCTAAAAAAGAGTCTGGAGGCTGGCAGAAGGATTGCCCTCATGCACAACTGAGCAGAGTCAGAGAGACAGATAAAGCAGATACAACCCCCAGATATTGGTTCCTTTGAGGGCTAAAGAGACCCATGGGAGTTATGGTCATGGCCGATGGGGTTAACTACCAGGTCAGATGGCCCCTCTTTGGAAATGGTGTTTATGTGTGATGAATCTGGACTCAGATGGGATCTTCCTTCATAAGACTTTCATGCTAATGTGCTGGAGGTGCAGTTAATGTTGGGGTTTAAGATATATTTAGGGGATTTGAATCTCTGGACTGACAATGTGATAGCCAGGTCCTGAGCCTCAACAGACTCAAGCACCTACAATCTGATTTATTGGACTTACCACACTCAGCTAAGATGGAGTTGAAGAAGGACAACCACCACACCATGGAGCCTAGAGTGATTACAACTGAAAGTGGGAGGATTGCATCCAGCATCCATGTGGAATCTGAGCCTCCTCTTGACATAGAGGTGCAATGGACACAACCAATCCAATGTCCACATATAAGAGGTGGCATTGGATTGGGAAAAGTGGACATGGTGGCTGATGGGTATGGGGAAAGGCAGGAAGAGATGAGAGGTGGAGGCGTCTTTGGGACATGGAGCTGCCCTGGATGGTGCTTCAGAGGCAATCACTGGACATTGTAAATCCTCACAGGGCCCACTGGATGGAATGGAGGAGAGTATGGGCCATGATGTGGACCATTGACTATGAGGTGCAGAGGTGCCCAAAGATGTACTTACCAAATCCAATGGATGTGTCATGATGATGGGAATGAGTGTTGCTGGGGGGGGGGGAGAGGTGGGGTGGGGGGTGGGGTTGAATGGGACCTCACATATATATTTTTAATGTAATATTATTACAAAGTCAATAAAATAAATAAATAAATTCAAAAAAAAAAAAGATAAAACAATGACCAGAGAGCAACCAAAAAACTGCAAAACAAATTAGTAATAAGGAAAACATGGCTGAATCTAATCAAAAAACTAAAAAGCATGAAGAAAAGCAGAATATTGGACAATTAATTTAAGATCTGAAAACATCAAAACATATATTAAAGACCAACTTAATGAAGTAAAGGAAGAGATTAATAATATGAAGAGAACACTTGGAGAGGAAATTGCAGATATATGCAAAAAGATAACAGATATGACGGTGATGAACAGCACAGTTCAAGAAATCAAAAATACACTTTCAGCAAATAGCAGCAGATTAGAAGAGGCAGAGGAGAGAATTAGCAACGTGGAAGACAGTACATCTGAAATCAAACAGATACTAGAACTGATCGATAAAAAGATTGAAAAAAATCCACCTAGGACTTAGGGACCTGAATGGCAATGCAAAATGCACAAACATACATATTATAGGCATCCCAGAAGGAGAAGAGAAGGGAAAGGGGACAGAAGGGGTATTGGAGGAAATAATGGCTGAAAACTTCCCAAATATACTGAGAGAGATGGATGTACATGTCCAGGAAGCACAATGTACCCCAAACACCATAAATTCCAACAGGCCTACCCCAAGACATATAATTCTCAAATTATCCAATGTTCAAGACAAAGAGAAAATTCTAAAAGCAGCAAGAGTAAAGAGTACCATCACATACAAGGGAGGCTCCATAAGGTTATGTTTTGATTTCTCATCTGAAACCATGGAGGCAAGAAGGAAGTGGTATGATATAGTCAATGTACTAAAAGAAAAAAATTTCCAACGAAGAAAATTCTACCCAGCTAAACTGGCATTCAAAAATAATGGAGAGGTCAAAATATTAACAGATAGAAAAAATACCATTTACAATACTAAATAAAAAAAGTCAAATACCTAGGAATAAATTTAACTAAAGTTGTAAAAAATTTATACACAGAGAACTACCTAACACTGTTCAAGGAAATCAAAGAAGACCTACATAAACACTGTTCAAGAAAATCAAAGCAGACCTGCATAAATGGAAGAATATTCCCTGTTCATGGAGAGGAAGACTAAATATTATTAAGATGTCTATCCTACCAAAACTGATCTACACATTCAATGCAATCCAAATAAAAATCAACACAACATTCTTTAAGGAACTAGAAAAATTTAACTATGAAATTTATTTGGAAAGGAAAGAGGCCCCAAATAGCCAAAGACATATTGAAAAAGAAAAATGAAATTGGAGGAATCACACTGACTTCAAAACATACTACAAAGCTACAGTAGTGAAAACATCATGGTATTGGCACAAGGAGAGACACACAGACCAATGGAACCGAATTGAGAGTTCTGATATGGATCCTCATATATACAGTTATATAATATTCAATAAAGCCACCAAAACCTCTCAACTGGGAGAGAATGACCTATTCATCAAATGGTGCCTGGAGAACTGGATATGCATATGTAAAAGTGTAGGGTGGCACCATGTGGGAGCGCGGCGACAGCAAGGGTCGGCTCGTCTCCAGGCGCCGGTGCAAGTTGGACCCGGGTGGCAGGAATGGGCGTTAAGGCCCTCCGCTTGGGGTTCGGGCGTACTGCCCGCCCCTCTGCCCAGCTGCACCTGCTTCCCCCTCGGTGGCCTAACCCCACCTCTCCCCCGAGGGCCACCACCGCGCCATGACAGCCCCGCCTCACTGCTGCCGAGAACCCTGGATACCCCGTCTTCTGCCCGCGGCCAGTGATGCACCCCTGCACGAACCTATCAGCCATCTGCCAACCCCCGGCCACGCCCCCTGCCCCTCCCCCATCTTTGCCCTATATTAACCGCTGTACTTCCTGAATAAATCATACTTGTGCACAGATCCTGGTCTCCTCGGTAGTCTTCTTCCTACCACGCATCCTCTGCACCTTGCTGGCCCCGGGGCGCCTTCTCGGAAGGCCCCTCCGTGTGTTGCAGCCCTCCGCCCGAGCCCACACCACCCCTGCAGCAGCCCTCCGGGCGAGCCCACACTGTAACATTTTGGCGCCCAACGTGGGGCAACAACTTCCCAGCCGGACCCCCACCCGCCTCGCCCGCAAGGTAAGGACCCCCGTCTTCGCTAGGCCCCGCCGTCGGCGCCATGGGCGGCCGTCTTTCCTCCCGCCAGGCGCCTCAGGTTAGGGCCCTTGCCGGCCTTTTAGACACCAATCATATGAATGTCTCAGTAAAGCAGCTCCAAACGTACTGGGACCTTTTGCTGCCTTTCAACCCCTGGCTCTCCACTTGCCAGCTGTGGGACCCAGACACGTACACTAACCTCATTGACCGTGTCACGGTGGCTATGGAGTATGAGAACAAGCGTTTTTCCCCCAGCCTTCTCCCCATGCTCATCGCCATTCGCTCGTGCCTCCAGGGCACCCCTGTCAATCGGGACTCTTTCCACTGCACCTGCGGTAAGAGCAAGGGAGAGGGGTCTCAGTCAGACAGTGATTCCGACACCGAGTCCTTGTCTAGCTGCCTCAACAATGCCCTGGACTCTTGCCCGCCCAAACTGGACGCACCTACCTCGCCCCAAGATGGCGAACTTCCGCCTTCTTCTTGGGAGGATAAAGGGAAGTCCCTCCCCCTATACCCACCCCCTCTGGCAATGGCGCCATCTTGGCCCCCGCCGGAAGAGGAGCGGCTGCCATCTTACAAGCCGCCTACACCCTGGGGCAGTCCGCCATCTTGTGAGGCGCCACCATCTTGGGATGAGCCACGTTCTCGCCCCACCCCCTGGGCACCCCCCGGCACAGATCCCTCATCCACCAGAGGGCCCATGGGTACTTGGCCCCCACGGGCAGAGGCCCCCGCGCATCAGACGCCGCTCTTATACCCGCTGAATGCCGCCCGCTCGTGGCACTGTCCGCAGGATTGGTACCCCTTTACAGCCGACGAAATAAAAAACCTCTGCAAGGCTGTTAAAGAGGATGGCCTCGGTAGCCCGTATGCCCAACATTTGCTTGAGGAGCTTAGCACTCAGCTCGTGGTTCCGTATGACTGGGTTTCCCTCGCTCGGGCCATTCTAACCCCCGGCCAATTCATCGACTGGCGTGTTCACTTTACATCAGAGGCAGAAAAGCAAGTGGCACACAACGCCCGTGTTGGGGCTCGCCATCCCCCGGACGCTTACACAGGCATGGGCCAATTCGCCAATCTGGCCCAATATCACAACGCCCCCCCTGAGTTCTGGCTCCAACTTCGCGAGCTGGCTTTACGCACTTTCCGCAGCTGCTCCGCACCAGACCTGAGCCACTTGCCAAGCTAGTTCAATGAAAAGACAAAGACTTCGCCGACTTCGTATCCCGGGTTTAGGAGGCCTGCAAGCGCAAGGTCCCTGGCGAGCGTGTGCAACAAGCCCTCGCCCAGGAACTCATTCTGGAAGGGGCCACCAATGCCTGCCGACAAGCCATCCTACCAATGAAGGAAAGGGGAGTACACGACTGGATCCTGGCCTGCTCCCACATAGACCCGCAGGCCACCGCGCTGGCTCAGGCCATAGCCACGGCCATGTCCCTCTCCTCCGACTGCTTCAAATGCAGAGAAACCGGACATTTTGCCCGCGAATGCCCTCATGCCGCCCGACCACAACCATCCACGAACACGCCTCGAGACACCGGAGGAGCCAGACCACGCGCGCCTCCCACCCCATGTCCCCGCTGCGGCAAAGGATACCATTGGTCCCATGACTGCTGCACCACCAACAGCCAATGGCAGCCTTTAAACACGAGAGGGGGCAGGCCTCAGCCCCGCCAGCAAGAGTCCGCTCACCCATGCCACCACCCTCTGCCGTAATGTGGACCATTCCACTGGGACCCAAGAAACCAATAATGGAGTTAGAGGTTGAAGGCCAATGGTTTGAGGGAATCCTTGACACCGGGGCAGAAATATCCTGCTTCCCAGAAACAGCCGCACACAACTGGGGTGTGCTCCCCGGCCCCCACATCATTGGAGCCACCGGAACAGCTCCCTCATTTCAAACCAGCCGAGATCTTATTTGGAAGGACAAGGAAGGCCGCCAAGGCACCTTCCACCCCCTTGTCCTGCCCGGCATCGACAATATCCTCTGGGGCCGGGATGTCCTCTTGAACTGCGGAGCCATTCTATCCACGGCTCCCCCCCAGTGATATACGCCACTGCTCGCATTACACCTCCAGCACCCACTCCTCTTGAATGGAATACCGAGGAGCCCATTTGGGTGGAGCAGTGGCCCATCTCATCCCAGAAACTGTTAGTTCTCCGAGCTCTTGTCTATGACCAGCTCGACACAGGACACATTGAGCCATCCACCAGTCCGTACAACTCACCCGTCTTCGTCATTCAGAAGAAGTCAGGCA
Source organism: Dasypus novemcinctus (assembly GCF_030445035.2). Lineage (NCBI taxonomy): Eukaryota > Metazoa > Chordata > Mammalia > Cingulata > Dasypodidae > Dasypus > Dasypus novemcinctus. Next base: position 59,644,006 of record NC_080704.1, on the reverse strand, counting down.
AGTACCGGCTCCTCCATGACCTGCGTGAGATCAACAAGCACATCCGCCCAATGGGCTCCCCCCAAACGGGGTGCCCCCACCCCACGGCTATACCTAGACACTGGTGCGCCGCCACCATCGACATCAAGGACTGTTTTTTCTCCATTCCACTGCACCCAAAAGACAGTCCAAAATTCGCCTTCATGCTCCCGTGCACCAATCACCAAGAAGTAGCTGAGCATTACCAATGGTGAGTCCTCCCGCAAGGGATGTGAAACAGCCTGGCCATCTGCCAGCTTTATGTCAATAAGGCAATTCAGCCATTAAAGAACTTTGCATACATTGTTCATTACATGGACGACCTTGTGGCGCATGAAACCCCCAGAGGCCTCCAAGCCATCGTCACGGCATTACTGCACCATCTCAACGACCTTGGCCTACAAGTCCAACAAGATAAGGTATGCATGGAGCTCCCCTTCACCTTTCTAGGCTTCAACATCCACAACACCATCATGCCTGCGGCCCCCCAACTGGCCATTCCACAGAAGCTATCTCTGACAGAGCTACAGCAAATCTGTGGGCACATCAATTGGCTCCGTTCGGCTCTCCCGATCACCACCGCTCAACTACAACCCTTCTTCGCCCTCCTGCAAACCTACCAAGACCCTCCGCAGGCCGTAACAAAGAAAATCGCTATTACCTCGGCTGCGCAGGAGGCCATCCGAGCTGTCAATGATGCCCTGCGAGAATGCCAACTGCAGCGTCATGACCCCAACCGAGCCATCTTGGCGCTGATCCTGCCTATCACGGGTACGCCCACCGGGCTCCTCTGGCAGAAGGGGCCCCTTCTCTGGCTCCATACCGCCAAAAGCAAGCTCAGAAAAATCAGCCCGCAAGTCACCCTCTGGATCTCCTTGGCCATTGACCTCATCCGGCAATGCACCCACACGTATGGTACTCCCCCTGACACCATTGTGTGGCCGCTTGATGCCAAGAAAACCACCGCGCTGCTTCTGTCCAGTCCAGACATGCAAGTCCTTGCAGAACTCTTCCATGGCGAATTTGACAACCACTACCCCAGCCATCGGCTGCTTCAGGGCATCTCCCAGTTATCCTTCATCCCTCCGCCACACCACCCCTTCCCGTCTTGCCGCCCCTACCCACATGCCACCACCGCCTTCACTGACGCCTCCAAGCACAAGTTCGCAGCTGTCATCTACTCGCCTGGTACATCAGAGCCTCAAATACTCATCCACATCAACGTGAACTCTGTCCAGGTAGGAGAGCTCCAAGCCGTCATCCTAGCTCTCCGCGCCTGTCCCGACAGACCCCTCAACATCTTCACCAACAGCCTGTACACCTTGCAAGTCTGCCAAGTCTTGGCTTTCACCACGTTTTTTCCTGCCAAAAGGCCTATCGACCAAGCACTCCTAACTCTCCAGAGTCTCTTGGAAAACCGTATGGCGCCCTGGTACATCGCCCATGTGAGGAGCCATTCTGGCCTTCCTGGACCTATCGCCGCCAGCAATAACCTCGCCGATCAAGCCGTCCAAGCCCTCCCAGCCTCAGTAGAGCACTCGGGAGGCCGACCGCCTGCCCCTCCACCTGGCGACCTCCTCAACCAAGCCAAGCTACTCCACTCTCGATTTCACTTCTCTGCCAGGAGCCTTCACAAGTTGTTCCCGGAACTTTCCATCCAGGCCTGCAAGCACATGATCAGATGCTGCCGAACCTGTGCACCCCTTCTGCCCCTTGGGCCACTACAGCTGCAAGGAGTTAATCCGCGCAGGCTATGCCCCAATGCCCGATGGCAAATGGACGTCACCCACGTGCCCCAGTTTGGCAGGCTCAAGTATCTCCATGTGGCCATCGACACCTTCTCCCACCTGTGCTATGCCGTTCCCCTCCCAGGAGAAACAGCCAAGCACTGCATTCAGGCCCTCAGACAAGCCATCCTCTTCATGGGAGTCCCATGGGACCTGAAAACCGACAATGGACCAGCATATCGCAGCGCTTCCTTCGCCGCGTTCCTGAGGCTATACAACATCACTCATCACTTTGGAATTCCGTTCAACCCCCAAGGTCAAGGCATGGTTGAACGCACTCATCTCTTCCTCAAGCATCTTATTCAAAAGGAAAGGAGCAACCATCCCCGCCACACACCTGGAGAAATTGTCACCTCTGCCTTAATCCACCACAACCTCCTCTGCTTTGATGAGGATGGCCTTTCCCCAGTACATGCTCATTGGGGCCCATCCTACCGGCCCACACAGGCCCCCCTTGTTCAGTGGAAAGACCCCAAGACTAACATCTGGTCAGGGTCTGCCCCCCTCCTTGCCCAGGGAAGGGGTTTTGCTTGTGTCTTTCCAGATGACGCCGCCCAGCCCATCTGGATCCCAGGACGCCTCATCCGGCCCGCCACCGCTGAACCGCCTGACCCGGAGAGAGAAATGTTGCCAGCGACACCTCGCCCCTCGGATGGCCATGATGACCCTGAATGCCGAACCCGACCCTCTCCGCCAACAAGTTCTGCGGCTACTCCACCTAGCCCAAGCTGAAAGGGCCCGGCGGCCGCCGCCACCCACCTTCACCCCCCCAAGACAGGCTTCTCGAACGCGCTGCCTGGCGAGGCCCCCCCCAACAAAATGAGCACTGACCCTTCCTCTTCCACCTTCTTCGGCGCTTAATTAAAGAAAAGGGGGAAATGTAGGGTGGCACTGTGTGGGAGAGCGGCAACAGCAAGGGTCGGCTCGTCTCCAGGCGCCGGTGCGAGTCGGACCCGGGTGGCAGGAATGGGCGTTAAGGCCCTCCGCTTGGGGTTCGGGCATACTGCCCGCCCCTCTGCCCAGCTGCACCCGCTTCCCCCTCGGTGGCCTAACTCCGCCTCTTCCCCGAGGGTCACCGCTGCGCCATGACAGCCCTGCCTCGCTGCCGCCGAGAACCCTGGATACCCCGTCTTCTGCCCGCAACCAGTGATGCACCCCTGCACGAACCTATCAGCCATCTGCCGCCCCCCGGCCACGCCCTCTGCCCCTCCCCCGTCTTCGCCCTATATTAACTGCTGTACTTCCTGAATAAATCAGACTTGCGCACAGATCCTGGTCTCCTCGGTAGTCTTCTTCCTACCGCGCGTCCTCCGCACCTTGCCGGCCCCGGGGCGCCTTCTCGGAAGGCCCCTCCGTGTGTGGCAGCCCTCCGCTCAAGCCCACACCGCCCCTGCAGTGGCCCTCTGGGTGAGCCCACACTGCGACATAAAAGAATGAAAGAGGATTACCATCTCACACCTTATACAAAAATCAACTCAAGATGGATCAAAGACCTAAATATAAGGGCCAAGACCATAAATACTTTGGAAAGCAGTGTAGGGAAGCCTATACAAGAACTTGTAATGGGAAATGGCTTCATGAACTTCACACAAAAAGCAGGAGCAGCAAAATAACAAATAGATAAATGGGTCTTCCTCAGATTTAAGCCTTCTGCACCTCAAAGGAGTTTGTCAAGAAAGTAAAAAGGGAGTTTACACAATTGGAGAAAATATTTTGTAACCATATATCAGATAGGAGACTTATAACATGCATATATAAAGAACTCCTACATCTTGAAAATAAAAAGATAAACAACCCATTTAAAAAATGGGAAAAAGATTTAAACAGACACTTCTCCAAAGAAGAAATACAAATGGCTAAAAAGCACAAGAAAAAATGCTCCAAATCTCTAGCTATCAGGGAAATGTAAATCAAAACTACAATGAGATACCATCTTACTCCCATAAGATTGGCAGCTATGAAACAAACAGAAGAATACAAATGCTGGAGAGGATGTGGAGGAATGGGAACACTCATTCTCTGCTGGTGGGAAGGCAGAAGGATCCAATCATTCTGGAAGACAGTTTGGCCATTTCTCAAAAAACTAACCACAGATTGCCATATGACCCAGCAATTCCACTGCTGGGTATATACCCAGCAGAAGTGAAAACAGGGACACAAACCGATATATGCAAACCAATGTTCATAGCAGCATTGTTCACTATAGCCAAAAGTTGGAATCAACCCAAATCCTCATCAGCAGATGAATGGATTAATAAAATGTGGTATATACATACAATGGAATATTACTCTGCTTTAAGAACAAATACACTACAAACACACGTGATAACATGGATGAATCTTGAGAAGGTTATGTTGAGTGAAGCAACCCAAACATTGAAGGACAAATACTACATGACCTCAATGATATGAAATAAGTAAACCAAGCTGCCTTAGAGAGCTAGAGACTGGCGATAGGCTTACAGGAAATCGGGGGGTAGAAGAAGGACGCAAGCTGACATCTACATGGGTGAAATCTATGATAAGCTGGAGGTAAGTATGTGTATATGGAAGTGATAAAATGGGGGCATAGGGTTACCTTTGTGTGGGGCTTTGCTGGCTTGAGGGGCCTAGGGATGGGAGGACGGGTAATATTGCCCAAGAAATTGGGGGAAGGGTGGGGCAACATACAAACATAGGAGATTGTCAGGTGTTAGCTGAGAGTATAATGCTGAGAAAACGTTTTCAAAAATATAATAAGGAAAGTTACCTGTTTAAGATACTTAAAGGAGAAAATCTGACACAGGACAGACTCCTAGGGAATGTGTGAATGCTCATTTTGCCAGAGTGGATTATATCATTGGGTAGAGACCCATATAATGAGAGTGAAGGTACACCCACATCCTGGAGAGGATTGAGGCCATGAAATAGAGGGAACGGTATCTCTCAAGAGAAATGGTGACTCCTAGAGCATTAGGGTAGTTCAGCATGTCAAGCCCTCAACACTGTTGCAAGTATGTCTGAACATGACTCTTCAAGAAATGAAGACTGACTATCACTGTGGGCCCTAAGGGAGGAAGAAATAGGTATTGAATAGACGGAACCAAAGTAACTGTTTGCACAATAGAAGTGTTTCACAAGAGTATGCAAGGATGGATATAAGACATGCTAAATTACACCAAAAATATATAAGGGCTGATAGGCTAAAATATAAATCATCATGTAATACATAAGATAACAAAAAAATTTAGAAAATTGTATAGTGTAAAATATAAACCACAAAGTAAACACTAATGTTACCTTGTTTGAAAGCTATTGTCTCAATATCTGTACATTAGTTTCAGTAAATATGGTATGAATATGTTAAAAGATTATTGCTGTGGAGGAAAAGTTTTTATGTTGGATATGTGGGAGTACTGTATATTGTATATATGAATTACTGTGATGTAAGAATCTTGTGAAGATAAGCTTAATAATAAAAAAAAGAAAAGAAAAAGATAGGATGTAGAATTTTTCCAAATTAATATGTAATCTATATCTAACTTTTAAGTTCATCACTATATTCCATTTTTCTATTAACGGAACCTGGCAGTATATTGGGCTTCACTTTTCAGGAAGTTTTGGATCACAGAGAGGTTCAACAAGGGCAGTGCAGGAATACTAATGTGGGATATTACTGACAAAGGACACATGGTTGGCAGGGAGTTCTACAGGGCATATATCCAGGGTACATAAAAATGTTTGACTAATTTCATAGTGGAAACAATCAAAACAACAACTGAGGGAGTGCTGAGATCCTAGCCAGGGGAGCTCTATCACAGTCCCTAAAAGAACAGCAAAAACCCCCCAAGTGCAATGGTAAAGACCAAAAAAGAATGAAGGTCCAACAATGAGTCCCTGATATTAATGGCTATGCTTGTGAGCCTGTGCACCTGAAATAAGAACAAGACCTAGAGCAGCAGTGTGCCTAAGAGTTACCTCCTGAGAGCCTCTGTGTTGCTCAAATGTGGCCAGTCTTGAAGCCAAACACAGCATGAAAATTCGTTGCCTTCCCCCTGTGGGACATGACTGCTAGGGATGAGCCTCCCTGTCACCGAGGGATCAATACCAAGTACCAGCTGATGATGTAACTAGAAAATGACCTTGAATAAAAGGTTCAACTTGGATCAGCAGAATATTTCTGTCTACATATAATAATAACAACAGTTAAAAATGCTTTTTGACCTATATCAAGGGGGAAATGGAAAGGACAAATGAGTTTATATGGCTATGAGTCTCTAAAAAAGAGACCGGAGGTTATCAGAGGAGTTGCCCTTATGCACGCCTGAGCAGAGTCCCAGAGACAGATAAAGTAGATACAACCCCAGGTATGGGTTCTTCTGAGGGCTACAGAGACCCACAGGTTTTATGGTCATGGCAGATGGAGTTCACTGCCATGTCATTTGGCCCTTCTTTGGAGTTGGTGTTTCTGTGTGATGGAGCTGGACTCAGATGTGATCTCTTTTCACAAGCCTTTTCTGTTACTTTACCAGAATTGTAGTTGGTGCTGGGGTTTAAGATACACCCAGGGGATCTGAATCTCTGGCCTGACCATATGATAGCCAGGCCCTGAGCCTCAACAGACTTCAGCTCCTACACTCTGGTTTATTGGACTTACCCCACTCAGCTAACATGGAATTGAAGAAGGTCAACCACCACACCATGGAGCCAAGAATGCCTACAACTGAAAGGAGGAGGATTGCATCCAGCATCCATGTGGAATCTAAGCCCCTCTTGATATAGATGTGGAATGAACACAACCATTTCAAGGTCCACAGGATGGAGGAATAGAATATGGATTAGAGTGGCCTTACTGATATTCTATTCATGAACTATTCATGAAATTGTGGCATTGGTGTGGAAAATGTGGCCATGGTGGCTGCTGGGTGTGGAGAATGGGAGGAAGAGATGAGATGTGGAGGGTTCTTGGGACTAGGAGTTTTCCTGGGTGGTGCTGCAGGGACAATTACTAGACATTGTAGGTCCTCCCATAGCCCACTGAAAGGAATGTGGGAGAGTGTGGGCTATGATGTAGACCATTGACCATGAGGTGCAGTGATGATCAGAGATGTATTCACCAAATGCAATGAATGTGTCATGATGATGGAGAAGAATGTTGCTATCGGGGGAGTAGTGGGGTAAGGGTTACCTCATATTTTTTGAATCTAATATTTTAAAAAAGGAATTTAAAAATTAATTAAAAAATTCACAGATAAACAAATTAAAGGAGTATGCAAACAAGAATACTACCCTTCAGGAAATACTAAAGGGTGTTCTATAGGAAGAAATAAAGAAACAGGAGAGGCAGAGTTGGAGGAGAGTGTAAGAGCAACAAAAAAGAGAAAAAGAGAAGGGAAAAAAACAAACAAAATACAACAAACACAAGTCCAAACAAAATATGGCTAACATAAATAATTCCTTGAAAGTAATAACACTGAATGTCAATGGATTAAATTCACCTGTTAAAAGATTCAGACTGGGAGATAGGATAAGGATGTATGACCCATCTATATGCTGTCTACAAGAAACACATTAGATCGAGGGATTCATGGAGGTTGAAAGTGAGTGGCTGGAAAACTATCTTACATGCAAACAATAACCAAAAAAAGGCAGGAGTAGCTATATTAATATCAGACAAAATAGTCTTTAAAAGCAAAACAATTGTGGGAGACAAAGATGGATACTACATATTAGTGAAATGGATAATCTTTCAAGAAGAACGAACAATCATAAATATTTATGCTCCTAACAAGGGCGCCTCCAAATATGTGAGGCAATCGCTGGGAAAAATAAGTGAAAGAATAGATACCTCTACAATTATACTGGGAGTCTTTAATACATCACTATCAACTTTGGACAGAACCTCTGAAAAGAGAATCGATAAAGAAACAAAACTTTTAACAGTATATTAGAGGAGCTGGATCTAATACACATATACAGATCATTACACCTGAATTCAGCAGAACATACATTTTTCTCAAGTGCACATGGATCATTCTCCAAGACGGGCTCAATGAATTCAGAAAGATTGAAATCATACAAAATAATATCACTGACCACAGTGGAGTGAAGCTGGAAATCTGCAAGGGCCAAAGGCCCAGATTTCACACCAAGATATGGAAATTTAACAGCACATTCTTACAAAAACAGTGGGTCAAAAAGGAAATCTCAAAAGAAATTAATAACTACCTTGAAACTAATGAAAATGATAGCAAAACATACCAACACTTATAGGATGCAGCAAAAGCAGTACTGAGAGGGAAATTTATAGCCATAAATTCATACATCAAAATAGAAGAAAGAGCAAAAATTGAAGATATAACTGCACATTTGGAGGAATTAGTAAAAAAACAACAAAGTAATCCCACAGGATGAAAAAAGAAAGAAACAACAAAATAAGAGCAGAATTAAATGAAATAAAAAATAAGAAAGCACTTGAAAAGCTACACAAAACAAAGAACTGGTTCTTTGAGAACATCAATAAAATGGACAAATGCTTAGCTAGACTAAAAAAGAAAAGAAGAGAGAAGATGCAAATACACAAAATAAGAAATGAGAAAGGAAATATGTCCACTGACCCCACAGAAATAAAGACTATCATAAGAGGATACTTTGAAAAAATATATTACAACAAAAATGACAATAAAGAGGAAATGGACAAATTCTTAGAAACACATAACCAGCCTCTATTGATGAAAGAAGAAATTGATGATCTCAACAAACCAATCACAATTAAAGAGATAGAAACAGTCATTAAAAACCTCCCAACTAAGAAGAGCCCCAGGCCAGACAGTTTCACAGGTGAATTCTACAAAACATTCCAGAAAGAACTAAGGCCAATCTTGCTGAAACTCTTCCAAAACACCGAAACATAAGGAACATTACCTAACTTATTCTATGCTGCCAACATTACCCTAGTACCAATGACAAACAAAGATACCACAGGAAAGGAAAATTACAGACCAATTTCTCTAATGAACCTAGATGCAAAAATTCTCAACAAAATACTTGCTAACTGTATTCAACAACCAATTAAATGAATTATACACCATGACCAAGTGGGATTCATTCAGGGTATGCAAGGATGGTTCAACATAAGAAAATCAATCAATGTGATACACCATATAAACAGATTGAAGGGGAAAAAAATCACATGAGTCTATCTATAGATGCAGTAAAAGCATTTGACATAATACAGCACACTTTCTTGATAAAAATACTGCAAAAGATCAGAATACAAGGAAATTTTCCGAACATGATAAACAGTATATATGAAAAACACACAGGTAACATCATTTACAATGGTGAAATCCTAAAATCCTTCCCTCTAAGATCAGGAACAAGACAATGATGCCCACTATCACATCTTCCATTTAACATTGTCTTAGAAGTACTTGCTTGAGCACTGAGTCAAGATTGGGACCTCGTATTTTTTTAATGTAATTCGTAAAAATAAATAATTTTAATTAAAAAAAAAAGAACCAGATATAAAAGGCATTCAAATTGGAAAGCAAGAAGTCAAAATTTCATTATTTGCAGATGACATGATCCTATACATAGAAAACCCTGAGGTCTACAACAAAGCTTCTAGATCTCATAAATGAGTTTACTAAAGTCACAGGTTATAAGATCAATGTGCAAATATCAGTAGTATTTCTGTACACCAATAATGAGCAAGCTCAGGAGGAAATCAAGAAACAAATACCATTTACAATAGTCAATAATAAAACCAAATACCTAGGAATAAATTTAACTAAAGATGTATAAAACTTATACACAGAGAACGACACAATACTGTTAAAATATCAAAGAAGACCTAAATGAATGGAAGAATATTCCCTGTTCATGGATAGGATTAATAAATATTATGGAGATGTCTATCCTACCAAACTGATCTACACACTCAATGCAATCCCAATAAACATCAACACAGCATTCCTTAAGGAACGAGATAAAGTAGCTATGAAAGTTATTTGGAAAGGAAAGAGTCCATGAATAGCCAAAGACTTATTGAAAAAGAAAAACGAAATTGGAGGAATCAAACTACCTGAGTTCAAAACATACTACAAATCTACAGTAGTGAAATTGGCATGGTATTGGCACACAGAGAAACACACACACCAAAGGAACCGAATTGAGAGTTCTGATATAGATCCTCATATATATAGTTATATAATATTCGAAAAAGCCACCAAACCCTTTCAACTGGGAGAAAATGGCCTATTCAACAAATGGTACCTGGATAACTGGATATCCATATGTAAAATAATGAAAGAGGATTACCATCTCACACCTTATACAAAATCAACTCAAGATGGATCAAAGACCTAAGTATAAGAGCCAAGACCATAAAGACTTTGGAAAGCAGTGTAAGGAAGCATATACAAGACCTTGTAATAGGAAATGGCTTCATGAACTTCACACCAAAATCAAGAGCAACAAAAGAACAAATAGATAAATGGGACTTCCTCAGAATTAAAGCCTTCTGCACCTCAAAGGAGTTTGTCAAGAAAGTGAAAAGAGAGCCTATACAACAGGAGAAAATATTTGGTAAGCATATATCTGATAGGAGACTTACAACCTACATATATAAAGAACTCTTATATCTTGAAAATAAAAAGACAAACAACCCATTTAAAGAATGGGAAAAAGATTTAAACAGACACTTCTCCAAAGAAGAAATTCAAATGGCTAAAAAGCACATGAAAAAATGCTCCAAATCTCTAGCTATCAGGGAAATGCAAATCAAAACTACAATGAGATACCATCTTACTCCCATAAGATTGGCAGCTATGAAAAAAAATAGAAGACTAAAAATGTTGTAAAGGATGTGGAGGAATGGGAACACTCATCCACTGCTGGTGGGAAGGCAGTAGGACACAGTCATTCTGGAGGACAGTTTGGCGGTTTCTCAAAAAGCTAGCTATAGATTTGCCATAGGAGCCAGCAATTCCACTGTTGGGTATATACCCAGTAGAACTGAAAACAGGACAAACTGATATATGCACACCAATGATCACAGCACCATTGTTCACTATTGCCAAAAGTTGGAATCAACCCAAATGCCCATCAATAGATGAATGGATAAATAAAATGTGGTATATACATACAGTGGAATACTACTCAGCTTTAAGAATGAATACACTACAAACACACGTGATAACATGGATGGATCTTGAGAACCTTATGTTGAGTGAAGCAAGCCAGGTATCGAAGGACATGACCTCAATGATATGAAATAAATAAAACAAGCTGCCTCATAGATCTAGAGACTTGATGATAGGCTTAAAGGAAATGGGGGGTAGAGGAAGGATGTAAGCTGTCACCTACATGGATGAAATCTATGATAAGCTGGAGGTAAGTATTTGTACAAGAAAGGGATAAAATAGGGGAATAGGGTTATCTTTGGGTGGGGCTTTGCAGGCTTGAGGGGGGGCTAGGGATGGGAAGATGGTTTATATTGCCCAAGAAATTGGGGGGGAGGGTGGGGCAACATATGAACATAGGAGATTGTCAGGTATTTGGTTGAGAGTATAATGCTGAGAAAACTTTTTCAAAACTATAATAAGGAAAGTTACCTATTTAAGATACTTAAAGGGGATAATCTGACCCAGGACAGGCTCCTAGGGAGTGTGTGAATGCTCATTTTGCCATAGTGGGTTATATCATTGGATAGAGACCCATATAATAAGAGTGAAGGTATACCCACATCCTGGGGAGGATTGATGTTCTCAAATAGAGGGAATTGTATCTCTCAAGAAAAATGGTGGCTCCCAGTGCATTAGGGCAGTTGAGCATGTCAAGCCCTCAAAACTGTTGCAAGTATCTCTGCACATGGCCCTTCAAGCAATGGAGATTGACTGTCACTGTGGGCCCTTGGGCAGGGGGAAAGAGGTATTGAACAGATGGAACCAATGAAACTGTGTGGGCAATAGAAGTGTTCCACAAGTTACGCAAGGGTGGATATAAGACATATTAAATTACACCGAAAATATACAGGGGCTTATAGGCTAAAATATAAATCATAATGTAAAACATAAGATAACTAAAAATTTAGAAAATTGTGTAGTCTAATATATAAACCACCATGTAAACCCAAATTTACCTTCTTTGAAAGCTACTGTCTCAATATCTGTACATCAGTTTCAGCAAATATAGTATGAATATATAAAAAAATTATTGCTGTGGAAGGGAAAAGGGTTTTATGTCAGCTATATGGGAGTATTGTATATTGTATATATGAATTACTGTGATCTGCAACTTTCATGAAGATAAGCTTAATAATTAGGAAAGAAAAATAAAAAGATAGGACTTAGACAATGAAGAAAAGACGGAAGTAGTTGCCTTGCCAATTTGCATACAAGGCAGCACTTATTGCAGTGATGTAAGACAAAATATTAAATATTTTAAAAAATTAAATAGTTTGCATTTTTCAATTTTTTGATACCTCAATTTATTTTTACCTTAATTATTCTAAATTAATATGTATTCTATATCTATCCTTTAAACTCATCACTATATTCCATTTTACTATTAATGGAACCTGGCAATATATTGGGCTTTACTTTTGAAGAAGTTTTGGATTGCAGAGAGGTTCAACAATGGCAGGGGAGGAATACTAGTGTGGGATGTTATTAACAGGGGAAACATGGTTGGCAGGGAGTCCTACAGAGCATATATCCAGGGTACATAAAAATGCTTGGATATTTTCATTGTGGTTACAATTAAAAACAACAACTGAGGGTGTGCTGAGTTCCTAGGCAGGGGAGCTCTACCACAGTCCCTAAAGGAACAGCAAGAATCCCCCACATCCAATGGCAAAGACCAAAAAATAAGGCAGGTCCAACAATGAGCCCTTGATACTAATGACTATGCTTGTGAGCCTGTACAACTGAAGTAAGAACAAGGCCTTGAGCTGCAGGGTGCCTAAGATTTACCTCCTGAGAGCCTCCATGTTACGCAAATGTCGCCAGTCTTGAAGCCAAACTCAGCAAATAAATGTGTTGCCTTCCCCTCAGTGTGGGACATCACTCCCGGGGATGAGCCTCCCTGGCACTGAGGGATTACTACCAAGTAACAGCTGATGATCTAACTAGAAAATGACCTTGAATAAAAGGGTCAACTCAGACCAGCAGAATATTTCAATCTACATATAATAAGAGGAGTTAAAAATGCTTTTTGACCTGAATAAATGGGGGAAATCCAAAGGACAAATGAGTTTAAAAGACTATGAGTCTCCAAAAAGAGATGGGAGGTTTTCAGAGAGGTTGCCCTTATGCACACCTCAGCAGAGTCCCAGAGACAGCTAAAGTAGATACAATCCCAAGTATTGGTTCTCCTGAGGGCTACAGAGAACCACAGGTTCTATGGTCATGGCAGATGGAATTCACTGCCATCTCAGTTGGCCCTACATTGGAGTTTGTGTTTCTGTGCAATAGAGCAGGACTTAGATGTTATCTTTGTCCACAAGTCTCTCCTTTTACTGGAACTTTAGTTGGTGCTGGGGTTTAATGTATACCCAGGGACCTGAATCTCTGGACTGACCATGTCATAGCCAGGCCCTGAGCCTCAACAGACTTGCAAATCCTACTCTCTGGTTTATGGGCTTACCCCACTCATCTAACATGGAGGTGAAGAAGGTCAACCACCACACCAGGGAGCCAAGACTGCCTGCAACTGAAAGCAGGAGAATTGCATCCAGCATTGATTTGGAATCTTAACTCCCTCTTGATATAGATGTGGAGTGGACACAACCATTCTAAGGTCCACAGGATGGAGGAATAGAGTATGCATTAGAGTGGACTTACTGATATTCTCTTCATGAACTATTGTGATTAGTAATCGAAGAAAATGTGGCATTGGTGTGGAGAAAGTGGCCATGGTGGCTGCTGGGGCTAGGGAGTGGGAGAAGATATGAAATGTGGGGGTGCTTTTGGGACTTGGAGTGTTCCTGGGTGGTGCTGCAGGGACAGTTACCAGACATTGTATGTCCTCCCATGGCCCACTGACGGAATGTGGTAGAGTGTGGGCTATGATGTGGGCCATTGACCATGAGGTGCAGCGGTGCTCAGAGATGTATTCACCAAATGCAACGCATGTCTCATAATGTTGGAGGAGATTGTTGTTATGGGGGGAGGAGTGGGGTGAGGGGGTCAGGGGTATATGAGGAGCTCATATTTTTTGAATGTAATATTAAAAAATAAATACAGACAAAAAATAACAAAAAAAAACAAAAGAAGAAACTGGGAGAACACACTGAAGAAATTGTAAACATATGTAAGAAGATAACAGACATGATGGTGATGAATGGCACAAGAAATCAAAAATACACTGGAAGCATATAACAGCAGATTTGAACAGGGAGAGGAAAGAATTAGTGATGTGGAAGACAGCACATCTGAAATCAAACATATAGGAGAACAAAAACATAAAAAGAGAAAAAATTCAGCAGGGACACAGATATTTGAATGACAACATAAAATGCACAAACATATTCATTATAGGCATCCCAGAGGGACAAGAGAAGGGAAAGGGGACAGAAGGAGTGTTGGAGGAAATAATGGCTGAAAATTTCCCAACTCTATTGAGGGTGATGGATGTACATGTCCAGGAAGCATGATGCACCACAAATACTTAAAATCCCAACATGCCTGCACCAAGACATAGGCTTGTCAAACTGTCCAATGGTCAAGACAAAGAGAAAATACTGAAAGCAACAAGGGAAAAAAGAACCATCACATACAAGGGAAGCTCTATAAGATTAAGTGCTGAAACCATGGAGGGAAGAAGGCAGTGGTATGACATAGTTAAGAAACTAAAAGAAAATCTATCAGCCAAGATTTATCTGTCCAGCACAGCAGGGATTTAAAAATAATGGAGAGTTTAAAGTATTCACAGATAAACGAAATTAGGAGAGTATTCCAATAAGAAACTACCCTTCAAGGAATTCTTAACATAGTTCTGCAAGTCGAAAGGATAAAACAGTAGCGAGATAGTTGGAAGAGAGTGTTAGAAAAACTAAAAAGACAAAAAGAGAAATGAAAACAACATATGACATATTTGAAACCAAAGAAATTACATGTAACATAATTCCTTGAAAGTAATAACTCTGAAAGTAAATGAATTATACTCACCAGTCAAGAAACACAGATTGGCAGGATGGATAAAGAAATATGACCCATCTATATGCTGTCTACAAGAAATTCACCTTAGACCAAAGGATTCAAGGAGGATGAAAGTTAAAGCCTGGAAAACAATCTTACAAGCAAACAATAACCAAATCAGGGTGGGAGTAGCTATACTAATATCGGACAAAATAGACTTTAAATGCAAAACTATGGTAGAGACAAAAACGGACATTATGTATTAGTAAAACTGGTAATCTTTCAAGAAGAAAGAACAACCATGAACATTTATGCACCAAAAGAGGTCACCTCCAAATACATGAGGCAAACACTGGAAAAACTAGGTGGAGAAATCGATGTCTCTCCAAATATTCTGGGGGACTTTAATAAACCATTAACAACATTACACAGAACATCTCAACAGAGAATCAAAACAGAAACAAAGGCTTTTAATAATGTATTAGAGGATCTGGTCCTAATAGACATATACAGAACAGCACACCCAAATACAGTGGGATATACATTTGTCTCATGTGTACATGGATCATTCCCCAAGATAGACCACATGCTAGACCACAGAAAATTTCTGAATGAACTCAGACAGAAAGAATTATACAAAGTAATTTCTCTGACCACAATAGAATGAAGCTGGAAATCACTAAGGGCTAGAGAATCAGATTAGGCCCAAAGATATGAAAGTTAAACAGCACACTCATAGATAAACAGTGGGTCAAGGAGGAAACCTCAAAAGAAATAACTAATTACCTTGAAATGAATGAAAATGAAAACACAACATATCAAAACCTATGGGATGCAGCAAAAGCTGTATTGAGGAGGAAATTCATAGCTATAAATGCATATATCAAAAAAGAAGAAAGAGCTAAAATTGAAGACCTAAGTGCACACCTGGAGGAATTAAAAAGGAATAACAAATTAACCCCAAATGAAGGAGAAAAAAGGAAATAAAGATTAGAGCAGAAATAAATGAAATAATATAAGAAAGCACTAGAAAAAAACAAACAAAACCAAAGACTGGTTCTTCCAAAGATCAATAAAATTGACACTCCCTTACCTAGTCTACCAAAGGAAAAAAGAGAGAAGATGCAAATACACAAAATAAGAAATGAGGAAGGGGTATCACCTCACCACTGATCCCACAGGAATAAAGAGTATCATAAGACGATACTTTGAAAAAAATTATATGCCAACAAGAAGGACACTTTAGAGGAAATGACAAATTAGTAAAAACACACAAGCAGCCTACATTGATGAAAGAAGAAATTGATGAACTCAACAGACCAATCACAAGTAAAGAGAGAACGTGTCATCAACAACCTCCCAGCTAAGAAGAGCCCAGGAAAAGATGGATTCACAGGTGAATTCTACCAAAAATTCTGGAAAGAACTAATATCCATTCTGTTAAAACTCTTCCAAAAAAATAGAAGAAACATTGCCTAACTCATTCTGTGATCCCAAAATTACCCTAACACCAAAGCCAAACAAAGATGTTGCAAGAAAGGAAAATTACAGTCCAATCTCTCTAATGAACCGAGATGCTATAATCCAAAAAATATTGCTAATCATATTCAGCAACACATCAAATGAATTATACCCCATGATCAAGTGAGTTTCATTCCAGCTATGCAAGGTTGGTTCAACATAAGAAAATCAATCGATGTAATACACCACATAAACAGATAAAAAAAAATCACATGATCATCTCTACAGACACTGCAAAAGCATTTGACAAAAACAGAATCCTTTCTGATAAAAAAGCTGCAAAAGAGAGGAATAGAAGGAAACTTTCTGAATATGATAAAGGGTATATATGAAAAATCCACAGCTACCATCATGTACAATAGTGAAATCCTAAAAGATTTTCCTCTAAGATGAGGAATAGAACAGGATGCCCACTATCACACTCCTATTTAACACTGTGTTAGAAGTACTTGATTGAGCACTGAGGGATGAAAAAGTTATAAAAGGCATCCAAACCGGAAAGGAAGAAGTAAAAATTTTACTATTTGCAGATGACATAATCCTATACATAGAATGCCCTGAGAAATCTACAACAAAGCACCTAGAACTTATAAATGAATTCATTAAATGCACAAGAATCAGTAGCATTGCTGTAGACCAATAATGAGCAATGTGAGGAGGAAGTTTTAAAAAATACCATTTACAAACTAAAAGAACCAAATACCTAGGAATAAATTTAAATAAAAATGTAAATGACATACACAGAAATGTACACAAAATTGGTAAAGAAAATCAAAGAAGAATTAAATAAATGAAGAATATTCCCTGTTCATGGATAGGTAGGCTAAGCATCATTAACATGTCTATCTTACTCAAACTAATCTACAGATTTAATGCAATCCCAATGAATTCAACAGACCATTTCTTACTTAATTGGAAAAACTAACAATGAAATTTAATTGGAAAGATAAGGAGCTCCTAATAGCCAAAGACATATTGAAGAAGAAAAATGAAATCGGAGGAAACACAATACTTGACTTCAAATCATACTACAAAGCTATAGTGGTCAATTGACCGTGAGGTGCAGCGATGCTCAGAGATGTATTCAACAAATGCAATTAATGTGTCATGATGATGGAGGAGAATGTTGCTATGGGGGGAGTAGTGGGGTGAGGGGGGTGGGGGTGTATGGGGACCTCATAGTTTTTAAATGTAATATTAAAGGAAATGAATTAAAAAATTTTTTTTAATTAAAAAAAAATTTTTTTTAAAGCTATACTGGTCAAAACTGCATGGTAATGGCACCAGGATAGACATACCGACCAAAAGATGTGAACTTAGAGTTCTGATATAGATCATCACATATACAATGATTTTATATTTTGACAAGGCCACCAAGCCCACTCAACTGGAAGATAATGGCCTCTTCAATAAATGGTACTTGAAGAACTGGATATCTATGTGCAAAAGAATGAGACAAGAACACCATCTCTCACAAAAATTGACTCAAGATGGATCAAAGATCTAAATATAAGATCCAAGGTCTTTATACACCTTGGAAGATAAAGTACGGAAGCATCTACAGGACCTAGTAATAGGATGTGGCTCAATGAACTCCTCACCCAAAGCACAAGCAGTGAAAGAAAAAGGTAAATGGAATCTCCTTAAAATTAAAACATTTTGCACCTCAAAGGAGGTTGTAAAGATAGTAAAAAAGCATCATATCCAATGAGAGAAATTATTTGTCAACCATATATCTGATAGGAGCCTAATATTCAGCATATATAAAGAAATCCTACAACTTGAAAATAAAAAGACAAACAACCTACTTAAAAAATGGGCAAGGGACTTGAAAAGACACTTCTCCAAGGAAAAAGTACAAATAGAATACGAAAAAGTGCTCAACATCACTAGCTACTAGGGAAATGCAAATCAAAACTACAATGAAATACCATCTTGCACCAATTAGACTGGTGGCCATTAAAATACCAGAGGGCTGCAAGTGTTGGAGGGGATGTGGAGGAATAGGAACCCTCATCCACTGCTGGTGGGAATGAAGAAAGATCCAGCCATCGTGGAGGACAGTTTGGCAGTTCCTCAAAAAACTAACTATAGAACTGCCATACGACTCAGCAATTCCACTGCTAGTTACATACCCAGAAAAACTGAAAGCAAGTACACAAACAGATATATGAACACTAATGTGCATAGCGGCATCATTCACTACTGCTAAAAGCTGCAATCAACCCAAATGTCCATCAACAGATGAATGGATAAACAAAACGTGGTACATACATACAACGGAATATTACTCAGCTGTAAGAAGGAATACAGTGCTAACACAATGGATAACATGGATGAATCTTGAGGACCTTGGGTTGAGTGAGGCAAGCCAGGCATTGAAGGACAAATATTACATGACCTTGCTGATATGATTTAAGCAAATTGAGCAGACTCAGCTACTGTCTAGAAGATGGGTTTCTAGGAAATATAAAGGGAGAAGATGGTTGTGAGCCAATGCTCATATGGGCGAAATTTATGATAAGGTGTAAGTGTGTAATTGGGCAGTGAAGGGATATGACAGGAGTACAGTGATATTATTGGTTTGGACGGTGCAGGGGTTTTTTTTCCCTTCTTCTTCTTTATTGTCTTTCAAATGTTACATTAAAAAATATGAGGTCCCCATATACACACTGCCACCCCTACCCCACTCCTCCCACATCAACAACCTCTTTAATCACTGTGGCACAGTCACTGCGCCTGGTGAATACATTTGGAGCACTGCTGCACCACATGGACAGTGGTCTACACTGTAGTCTACACTCTCCCCCATTCCACCCGTGGGCCATGGCAGGACACACAATGTCCAGCATCTGTCCCTGCAGCACCACCCAGGACAAATCCAAATCCTGAAAATGCACCCACATCATATCTCCTCTTCCCTCTCCCTAACCTCAGCAGCTACCATGGCCACTTTCTCCACATCAATATTACAAATTCTTCCCGTACTAATCACAATAGTTCCCCAGGAGAGCACCAGTAAGTCCACTCTAATCTATACTCTATTCCTCCATCCTGTAGACCCTGGGATGGTTAAGACCAGTACCCCTCTACATCAAGAAGGGGCTTAGATTCCACATGGATGATAGAGGCAATCCTCCTGCTTGCAGTTGTAGGCACTCTTGGCTTCCTGGTGTGGTGGTTGATCTTCTTCTGCTCCCTGATAGCTTGCCATGGTAAGTCCAATAAACCAGAGGGTAGGAGTGGCAGTGCAGGTTTGACAGGGGATTGGGTGGCGAAGGTGGGTTGTATGGTCCATTGAACTGGGGGTGGAAAATGGGAATTTGGGGGCATGTGGTTTTAAGTACAAAGTTGAGAATGTTCTTATGTCAAAGGACAAGGAAGGGTTACTACTTTAGGGTCTTGGATGGGGGGAGGCACTTGGGACAGGATGTACCCAGGGCAGGCTTCTAGGGAGTGTGCAAGTGGTCATTTTTGTCATAATGTGTTGTGTCAGTGGGTGGAGACCCACTTAATGAGCAGGAAGGATTTGGACACCCATCCTGGGAGGATCTACAGGTTCTCAAACAGAGGGGCGGGAGTTTCTCAAGAGCATGGGTGGTTCCTAATAGGGGAGGACAACCAGTGTGTCCAGACTTTGCTGTTTTGTAAGTAACTATGAATCTTTTCATCCAAGGAGTGAAGCCGGTTGGTTGCTGTGGGCCCCAAGGGGAAGGGGAGGGAGGAATAGAATAGATAGAACAGGGGGTGTTTAGTGGGCAAGAGAACTATTCCACATGATCTTGCAATGATCATGTGTTAAATATCATCAAAATTTATAAAATTTTATGGTCTAAAATGTAAACCATAATGTAAACCATTGACCATGGTTAGTAAGTATGTTTCAACACTTGTATATCAGTTGTAACAAATGTACTATCCACATACAAAAATGTATCAATACAGTAAGGGGGAAAAGGGAGAGGAAGTTGGGTATATGGGAGTCCCTGTATGTGACTTTACTGTGACCTAAAACATCTTTGAAAACAAAATGAAAAAATAAAGTAAGACACGAAGGAATAAATGGAAGAAAATGTCACTGTACATACAGGACAACAGATATTACAGCAATGAAGGGTAAAATGCCAACAATATCTTTGAAATATTTCTCATTATTTTTTAAAATCCCTATTTTTTCTTTTCTTTTTAGTTTTTTAAAGTTTTATTTCATTTATTATCTTTTAAACTATCATTATTATTTCATTTTCCTATTAATTGTATTTGGCTGGCAATGCATCTGGAAAAAGACCTTGAATAAAAGGGGGAAAAGTAAAGACAAATGAGTTTATGGGGCTAAGAGACTTGAAAGTGAGTCAGGGGGTCATCACAGAGGTAACCCATATTCACATCTCAACGGTATCTCATAAACTGCCAAAACAGGCATTACCCCAAATAGTGGGGCTCCTGAGGCTCTGGAGACTCCCACACCCTATGGTCAGGGTAGATAGCTCCAGAGTCTGGTACTTTGCCAGTGGGCCCTACTTTGGAGTTTGTGCTCCTGAGAGTGACAGAGTTGGACTCACTACACAAGGCTCATCTGTTCCTTCTATTTGAACCTGTAGTTGGTGCTGGAGTTGGTAAGTATATGTCCAAGAGCCTTAAATCTTCGGGCTGTCCATGTGCCAGCTGGTCCTGTGCCTCAGCAGAGTTGCAACACTTACTCTGCAGTTCACTGGACTCACCTATGACAACTAACAAGGAGGTGAGGATGGACAAAAACGATACTCATCAGAGAGCCTACAACTGTAAGCAAGAGAGTTCCATCCATCAGCTGTATGGTACTGAAGCCCCCTCTCAATTAGAGGTGGAGTGGACATCACCATTCCAGAATCCTCAAGATTGGGGAATGAACTATGGACTAGAATGGACTTACTGGTATTCCACTATAGACTTACTGTGATTCTAGAAATGGAAGAAGTTACAACATCGATGTGCAGGCAGTGGCCACTGAAGGCTCTGATGGCAAAGAGGGAAAAACATGTAAAATCGGGGCATTTTTGGGACTTGGGAAGCTATATCTGCAATGACAGATATAGGCCATTATATATCTTCCCATAACCTACAGAATTGTGTGGGAGAGAGTGTAAACTACAATGTAAACTATAATCAATGCTCACTGGCAATGCCTCAAAATGCATTTATCAATTGCAATGAACGTACCACACTAATAAAAGATGTTGTTTATGTGGGAAAATAGGGGAGATATAGGGAGTGGGGCATGTGGGAATCCCTATATTTTTTTATGTAACATTTATGTAATCTAAGTATCTTTTAACAAACAAAAATGTATTCAAAACGAGTGTGAAGTAAGAATTAACATTCTTTAATTATAGATTTTACTATCATCTTAGTAGAAAATCCTAATGAATTGACAAAACAAAATGACCAGAATTAATCAGTGAGTTTAGCAAGCTTCAGTGACACCAGGTAAATATGCACAATTCAATTGTATTTTATATACTACTAAGAGAAAAATAAAAGGAAATAAAATCAATTTACATTAGAATCTTTAAATATAAAATACCTAGAGATAACTAAGAGAAAAGACAAATAATACATATCTATGCAATGGAAACTATAGAACATTGCTGATAGAAATTAAAGACCTAAGTGGAGAATGGAGAAATATATATGGATTGAAAGTTTTAATACTATTAAGATGTCAATTCTCCCAAAATTTATCTATAGATTAATCATAATCATAACTCCAATAAAAGTCCTTAACATTCATATGGAAGTATGAAGTATTTAGAATAGCATAACAACTTTGAAAGGATGATCAAATTTGGGGAAATTATGATACCTGACTTGAAGCCTCATTATATAGCTTATAGGCATCAAGATGGTGTCATATTGGCTTCAAGATAGACCGAACTATAGAGCACAACAAAACTTTCAGAAATAGACTGCCATGTATATACGGTCAATTGATTTTCAACAAGAGTGCCAAAGCAATTCAGTGGAGAGAAGATAAACTACCAAAAAAAATAGTACAGGAACAATTGGATATACACATGCAAAAGAAAACATGCAGGAAATTTGAATCTTTCATTATACCGTATACAAAAATTAACTTGAAATATTTCTTAGATCTGAATGTAAAATCTGTAGCACAAATACTTGTATAAAAAAACTTGAGAAGTTACTAGTGACTTGGATTAGGCAAAGTTTCCTCAAATACAAGATGAAAAGCACGATCAATGAAGGGAAATTTTTCAAAATAAAACCATTCATATACATACATACATAAACAATAAGTGTATAGGTAAAGCATGAACTTAAAAAACAAACTTGCATATCATCATATGGGGCTTCCATACATCACAACACCAGCAACACCTTGCATTGTTATACAATATTTGTTACAAATTATGAAATATCATCATCAAAATATTATTACGGGAATAGTGGGGTGAGGGGGGTGGGGGTACATGGGGACCTCATATTTTTTGAATGTGATATTTAAAAATGAATTTAAAAAATTAAAAAAGATATTATTACTATCTGTAACCCATATTCTTACATTTAGTATATTTTCTCCCAAACCCATGATTATTAACGCCCTGTATTAGTATTATACATTTGTTATAGCTCATGAGAAAACGTTATCATATTTGTCTGTTAACTACAGTCTATATACCACCACTGTATTCCCTGTGGTACACAGGCCCATGTTTTGTAAAATCCATTCAAAATGTACACTCATTTCATCACAGAGTTGTACTGTCATAACCTCAGTGAATTTTAGAACGTTTACAAGACTCCAAAAGGAAAAAACTTATACCCCCTATAGTTGTCCCATAGAATTGATATATCTTCTTTGCCATTACTGCAAAAATATTGCAATAGCACTGTTTTTAATTCACTTTTGAAAGATACATAGATCACACAAAATGTTACATTAAAAAATATAGGATATTCCCATATGCCCCCTCTCCACACCAGCAACTTTTCCCACATCAACAACTTCTTTCATTAGTGTGGTACATCCATTGCATTTGATGAATACATTCTGGAGCACTGCTACACAGCATGGATTATAGCTTACATTGTACCTTACACTCTCTCCCAGTTCAGTCAGTGGGTTATGGCAGGATATATAATGTCCTGCATCTGTCCCTTCAATATCATTCTGGACAATTCCAACTCCCAAATACACTCCCATATCACACCTTCTTTTCCCTCTCCCTGCCTTCTGCAACTCCAGTGGCCACTGTCTCCACAACAATGATATAATTTCTTCCATTGCTAGAGTCACAATAATTCTATAGTAGAATACCAATAAGTCTACTCTAGTCCGTATTTTATTCCCCAATCCTGAAGACCCTGGGATGGCGATGCCCACTCCACCTCTCAATTGATGGGGGGCTTAGATCCCACATGGCTGAAGGATGGGACTCTCCTGCCCACAGCTATAGACTGTCTCGGTTCCATGGTGTGGTGTTGTCCGTCCTCACCTCCCTGTCAGCTGACCAGGGTAAGTTCAACAAACTGGAAAGTAGGTGCTGCAAATCCGCTGAGGCACACGGCACAGACGGCACATGAACAGACCAGAGATTCAAGTCTCCTGGCCATACACCAACCCCAGCACCAACCACAGTTTCGGTAAATGAGACAGAATAGGCATGTGTAGAGAAGCAACATCTAAGTCCAGCTCTGTCACACTCAGGAGCACAAATTCGAAAGTAGGACCCACTGGCATGGCACCAAACTCTGGAGCCATCTGCCACGACTGTAGGACCTGGATGTCTCCGTAGCCCACAGGAGAACCACTACTTGGGGTAGTATCTACTTTGGCTGTCTCTGAGATCCCGGTAGGACATGCGTAAGTGCAACCCCGCTGATGGCCTCCTAACTCATTTTGAAGCCTCTTAGGCATATAAACTGATTTGTCTTTACCATTTCTCCCTTTTATTCGAAGTTTTTTTCCAGTTGCAGCTCCAGCCGGTGTGTGACAGTAATCCCTCGGTGCCCAGGAGGCTCATCCCTAGGACTCATGTCCCATGGGGTGGGAAGGTCATGCATTTATATGTTGAGTTTGGCTTAGAGAGTGGCCACATTTGAGCAACATGAAGGAGATCTCAGGAGGTAACTCTTAGGCACCCTGCAATACTAGGCCAAGTTGCAACTTAAAGCACAACAGGTTCATAAGAATAGTCATCAGTATCAAGAGCCTATCATTGAACCATCCTTCTTCACTGGTCACTGCCCTTGCACTTGGGGGATTTTTGATGTTCCATTGGGGAATGCAGCAGAGCTACCCAGGATGGGAACCCAGCACTCCCTCAGTTATCATGTGAATCTCTATCCACTGTGTCAACATCAATGAACATCCAAACATATCTATATACCCTAGATGTATGCCCAAGCGAATTTGCTCCCATGCATCCCCCATCATTGACACCCAACACTAATGTCCCTCCACTGCCTTAGCCGAAAACCTCTATGATCCAAAATATCTTCAAAACTGGAGCCTAATATATTGCCAAATTCAAATAATGGAAAATTAAATAGTAATGATAAGTTTAAACATTAGAAATAAAATACATAATTTAGAAAAACTAAAAGTTTAAAAATTTGAGGTGATAAAAATGAAAAATGGTATAAATTTTTTTTTTTATAATTTGCCTTTCATCACTGTAATAGGTGTTGTCCTAGATGTACAATAGCAAGGCAATCTCTTCCATTTCTTTCCCACTCTCTTATTTTTTTTATTTTCATTATGTCTTCAAAGAAGTTTTAGGTCACAAGAAAGCCACACACAGAATATAGGCGACTCCCATATACCCAACATCCTCCCCCTTTACCCCCTTCCTCACCAATGATCTTTTTACATGTAGATATTACATTTGCTACAACTGATGTACAAATATTGAAACATAGCTACTAACCATGTTCAGTAGTTTACATTATGGCTTACATTTTAGACCGTATACTTTTATGAATTTTTTGTGAAATTTAACAAGCCCTATATCCATCATTACATAATCATGAAGAACTCGTCCATTGCCCTCCAATTATCCCATCTTCCGTCTACTCTATTCCTGCCTCCCCTCCCTTCAGGGTCCACAGTGACAGCCAGGTCTCACTGCTTGAAAGACAAAATCCATAAATGCTTGCAACAATGCTAAGGGCTTGCCACACTTGTCTGTCCTCCCCCATTAAGAGCCACTCATGCTCTCGAGAGATACCTTCCTTTCTGCGAACATCAAGCATCCCCAGGATGGAAGTACAACACCTTTCCTCACATTGTATGGGTCTTCGTCCCCTGATATAAAACACTATGACAAGATGAGCACTCACATACTCCCTAGAAATCTGCCCCACACGCACCCTGTGCCGAATGCCCCCCATCCAACACCCTAAACCATTAACCGTTCCTTATTATATTGTCAAAAGAGTTTTCTCAACATAGTTCCATACACGGACCCACCAATTCCCTGTATTCACCTGACACCTTCCCCAATCCTGCCAATTCCATCGACCAACCAACCCATCCTCCCAACCCTAGCCCACATCAAGCCTGCAGTTCCCAACCCAATAGTATCCCCATACCCCTACCACATGCCTGCACTACACAACTAGTTATCTACACTTTAGCATAGATTTCGCCCAT
The DNA here is from genome assembly GCF_030445035.2 of Dasypus novemcinctus. NCBI lineage: Eukaryota > Metazoa > Chordata > Mammalia > Cingulata > Dasypodidae > Dasypus > Dasypus novemcinctus. Next base: position 59,617,904 of record NC_080704.1, on the reverse strand, counting down.
ATGAGCTTTGGCTCACAACTTCCTATCCCCTGCTATTTCCTGTAAGTCTATCTTCCAGACTCTAGCCCTCTGAGATGGCTTGATTTGCTTACTTCATATCAGAGAATCCATGTAGTATTTGTCCTTCAATACCTCACTTGCTTCACTCAACATAAGGTCCTCAATATTTGTCCATGTTATCACGTTGTGTTAGTACTGTATGTTTTTTCACAGCTAAGTAATATTCCATTGTATGTACATAACACATTTGTTTATCCACTCATCAGTTAATGGACATTTGGGTTGATTCCAACTTTTGGCAAAGGTGAATAATGCTGCTATGAACATTGGTGTCCTTGTTTCCATTTCTTCTGGGTATATACCCAGCAATGGAATTGCTAGGCCATATGACAACTCTATAGTTAGTTTTTTGAGGAACTGCCAGACTATCCTCCACAATGTCTGGATCAGTCTACATTCCCACCAGCAGTGGATGAGGAGTCCCATTCTTCCAGTTCCTCTCCAATGCTTGTAGTCCTGTTTTTTAAATAATCACTCATCTAATGGGTGTAAGATGGTATCTCGTTGTAGTTTTGATTTGCATTTCACTAATAGATCGTGATGTTGAACATCTTTTCATGTGCTTTTGAGCCATTTGTATTTCTTCTTTGAAGAAGTGTCTGTTCAAATCACTTGCCCATTTTTTAAACAGGTTGTTTGAGATAGAGGATTTCATTATATGTGCTGGATATTAGACGCATATCAAATATATGTTTACCAAATATTTTCTCCCATTGGGTAGGCTGTCTTTTCACTTTCTGGACAAACTCCTTTGAGGTGCAAAATGTTTTAATTTTGAGAGGTCCCATTTATCTATCTTTTCTTTCACTGCTTCTGTTTGTGTGTGAAGTTCATTAAGCCATTTCTGATTACAAGGTTCTATAGCTGCTTCCCTATGTTGTTTTCCAAGGTCTTTATGGTCTTGACCCTTATATTTAGATCTGTGATCCACCTTGAGTTGATTTTTGTATAAGGTTTGAGATGGTGTTCCTTTCTCAATGTTTTGCATACAGATATCCCGTTCTCCAAGCACGATTTGTTGAATAAGCCCTTCTATTCCAGTTGAGTGGGCTTAGAGGCCTTGTTGAATATCACGTGACACCATATGTAACAATCTATATCAGAACTCTCAATTCAACTCCATTTGTTCAGTATGCCTATCCTTGTGCCAATACCACACCATTTTGACCACTATAGCTTTATAGAATATTTCAAAGTCAGGTAGTGTGATTCCTCCAATTTCATTTTTGTTTTTCGATATGTCTTTGTCTATTCGGGGTCTCTTTCCCTTCCAAGTTAATTTCATAGTTATTTTTTCTAGTTCAGTGAAAAAAGTGTTGGTTTTCATTGGGATTGCATTAAATCTTTTGATTAGTTTGGGTAGGATAGACATCTTAATGATATTTAGTCTTCCCATCCATGAACAGGGAGTATTCTTCCATTTATTTGTCTTATTTGATTTCCTTTAACAGTGTTGTGTAATTTTCTGTGTAAAAGTCATTTATGTCTTTAGTTAAAATTATTCTTAGGTATTTGATTTTTTTAGTTACTATTGTAAAAGGTATTTTTTCTTGGTTTTCTCCTCAGATTGCTCATTATTGGTGTACAGAAATGCTGTTGATCTGAAGGGAGCATGGCATCAGATTAAGTACACATTCATCATCTCTCACAAAAAGCAGCTGAGTGGTGGCAAAATCCTGCCCGAGTGAGCTGTTTTGGGAGCCCACAGAGCAGGAGGCTTCATGTCCTCGATCTGGAGAGAGTGTGACAAAACAATTGATTGTTCAAGGTAAGTTCATGAGTTTCTGTTGGTTGACGCTGGAGCTGCTGGATGGCTAAACCCCATCCTCAGGGCAGAAACCTGCAGTGAGACCCAGCTCTCACCAGTCACCCAGATGGAGGAGGCATTCTCTGAGAGTGGAAGGGTTCTGGTGAAGGGTGGAGAGGGGTTTCCCCTGTGCTGGTTGGATAGCCTGGATCAGCTTTTATGAGCTTTGAGGAGCGTACCAGCTGGCTTGAGGTGACACCAGGAAGAGAGGAAAGGCAAAATATTGAGGCAGGCTGATTTTACCTAACTGCCCTGGGATAGGGAAAATTCGCATGTGAGAAGGTGGATACAGGCAATTTACTGGTCTGATGGTGGATAATATAAAAATTTGAACTCCCTTAAGGGAGGGGTACAGTAGGAAGCACTTATTAAGCTTCCAAGAGCCTATTTAAGGTCCCTGCGAGGAGTGGATGCTCTAGAAGAGGAGGGAAAAGTGACCTGGGAGAAGGCGGGGTCAGGCAATTAACTAGTCTGGTGGTGAATAATATCAAAATTTGAACTCCCTTAAGGGAAGGGTACAGTAGGAAGCACTTAATAAACTTCCAAGAGCCTATTTAGGGTTCCCTGTGAGGAGTGGATGCTCTCCAAGAGGTTTGAGTCATTTTTTTCTGCGGTGAGTTAAGTCACCAAGGTCCCATTTGAATTTCAAAAGGGAACTATGCAATGCTGCAAAATGTATTCACCAAATGCAAAGAAATGTGCCACAATGAGGAAAGAGGTTGCTGATGTTGGAGGAGTGGAGTGAGGTGGGGTCGGGTGTGGGATATATGGGAACCTCTTATTTTTTTTTAATGTAACATTTTTTGTGATCTATGTATCTTCAACAAAATACAATTTAAAAACAAATATTTTTTTTAAAAAAGGGAACTCCCACAGAGGATATTGCTGCCCTACTGCTGTGGGAGAGAATGCAATAAGAATAGAAAGAGGACCAAAACCAATGGATGTGTCATGATGATGGGAACGAGTGTTGTTGGGGGGGGGGGGAGAGGGGGGGTGGGGGGGTGGGGTTGAATGGGACCTCACATATATATTTTTAATGTAATATTATTACAAAGTCAATAAAAAATAAAAAAATTAAAAAAAAAAAAAAAAAAAAAAGAATAGAAAGAGGGAAGGACAAATTCCTAATCAGCAGGTATTTATCCAATTGCAGAGTCAAACTTGCCCAAGGGAAAGGAATGTTAGCTTTCTGAAGAGCTAATTGACCCAACAAGAAAGTTTAGCTCAGTGGAGGAGTTTCTGCCTTGAATATACAAGGTCCCTATTTTGATTCCAACTCCTCTTAGAGTAATGACCCACTGGGATATTATACAGCTAGGTGACACTTTAGGACAAGGAGAGCGTAAACATTATTCTTGAGTCTTGCCTTGGGTCTCTTATTTTTCCTAAAAAAAAAAAAAGTTACTTTTGCTTTATAATTCACCTTAGTTTACTCACTAAAACCCACTCAAGAATCTGCAGCAGGAAGACTGCAGGGTAATTGATTGATAAACACTGGCAGCTTGAGAATCTCCACAGGAGCTTAAGAGGGAAGGGTGTTTTTCCTCAGTGTTTGGCTGACTGCTGGCTTGTGGTTTGTCTGTGTTTTGTTTTGTTTTGTTTTGTTGTTGTCTTTCTTTCCTCTTTACCCGCCTCCTCCCCTTTTTAAAAAATAGGTGCTGCTGGCTTGTTTCTTGTTTGCTGTGTTTCCTCTCCCTCAATTTCCTCTTTTGTATATATACCAATTTTGGCTACCAAAGTTACCTCTTTTCCTTCCTACATCTATCTTCCACTTTCTCTTTTTGCTCTTTCATGCCACCTTTCTTTGTTTAGTCCACAATTTTCTGTTGTTTTTATTTCTAATTCTTCTACTCTGTTTTCTATCTTTTTAAGCTCTTTTTCTTTTTGTCTTTTTGCTCTTTCTCTCTCTCTTCATTGCTCTGGCCTTCTAATTCATTCTATATACTTCATATTTGGTTTCCCATTTCATTATAAGTACTCCACTTTTTTATTCTTATAACTCTACACTGCTAACGTGAGTTAAATATTCATCGTTTTCTAGGTCTTAAAAGGTTCTTCTGCTAACTTTTACTATCATTATTTCTATTATCTTTTTTTTCTTATCTCTTTTGCTTTCTCTGGCCCTAATCTTTTTCCTTCAAGGGAACTTAGACAACAACAAGGAAATAGAATAAGAAGTACAAAGTGTCAAAGAGAAAACACACACACACAAAAACAACAACTAAATAAAACCCTAGACTCAAGGGAGAAGCTGATCAACTGAATAAACCCTTCAAGATAAAAAGGTGACCAGATAGCAACAAAAAATTACAAACCATACCAAGAAATAGGAAAACATGGTCCAATCCAATGAACAAACTAAAAACCAGGAAGAAAAGCAGAATATCGAACAACTAATCAAAGCTGTCCAAATAAATATCATGGATCAACTTAGTGAAGTGAAGGAAGAGATTAAGGATATTAAGAAAACACTGGGAGAGCATAAAGAAGAAATTATAAACATACATAAAATGATAACAGATATTATAGTGATGAATGGCACAATCCAAGAAATCAAAAATACACTCTCAGTAAATAACAGCAGATTTGAAATGGCAGAAGAAAGAAATAGTACTGTTAACTGTCATACATAGTTACATTAATTATAATTTCCTCATGTATCACAATAATCTCAACATTTTATAAAAGAACATGCTTTTATGTATACTATTAATCCCAATCTACATACACCACTGAAATAAATGTTACACATACCCTATATTATCTTTAGATTTCTTTCAAATGACATTCACATCCACAGAGTACCCTTCCAGTCACAATTTCATTTATCATTAGGCAGTGTAAGTTATACTCACTATAGTGTGCTACTATCAATTCTATTCATTTCTACACTTTTACAATTAACCTTATTACAAATTCTACATATACTGAGCATCAGCCCCCATTCTCAACCCACATTCTATTTCCTAGTAACCCAAACTCTATAGTTTGCCTCTGGGAGTTTACTCATATTGTTTAGTTCATATTATTAAGACCATGCACTATGTGTCTTTTTGTGTCTGGCTTATTTCTCTCAACATAATGTCCTGAAAGTTCATCCATGTTGTCATATGTATCCCAATTTCATTTCTTCTTACAGCTAAATAGTATTCCACTGTACGTATATACCACATTTTGCTCAGGCATTTATCACTTGGACACTTGGGCTTGTTCAATATTGTAGAAATTGTGAATAAAACTTCTATGAACATTGGTATGCAAAAGTCAGCTTGTATCCTTGCTTTCAGTTCTTCTGAATATATTCATAGGATTGCTGGACCACATGGCAGTTCTACATTCAGCTTCCTGAGGTACCACCAAACCATCATCCACAGAAGCTGTACCATTCTACATTCTCACCAACAGGGAAAGAGTTTGCCTATTTCTCCACATCCTCTCCAGTAATTGCACTTTTCTAATTTTATTTATTATGGCCGTTTTATAAGTTGTGAAATTGTATCTCATTGTAGTTTTGATCAGAATTTCCCTAATAGCATGTGATATTGAACATTTTTTCATAAGCTAATTGGCCATTTGTATTTCATCTTTGAAAAACTGTCTACTCAAGACTTTGGCCCATGTTTTAGTTGGGTTGCTTGTCATTTTATCATATATATAACATGGTTATCAAGCCATTGTTGGATATGTGGTTTCTAAATATTTTCTCACATTGAGTAGGCTGCCTTTTTGCTTTCTTGACAAAGTTTTTTGAAGAACAAAAGTGTTTAATTTTGAGGCGGTCCCATTTATCGATTTTTATTTCATTGATTGTGCTTTGGGTGTAGGGTTTAAGAGACTACCACCTACAACAAGATCTTGAAAATGTTTCCCTAAATTTTCTTCTAGAAGTTTTATGGTTGTAGCTTTTATATTTAGATCCTTGATCCATATTGAGTTAACTTTTTTATAAGGTGTGAGATAGGGGTCAATTTAATTTGTTTTGGTTATGGATATACAGTTCTCCCAGCACCATTTATTGAACAGCCTGTTCTGGCCTGCCTGGATGGGCTTGACAGCCTTCTCAAAAATCACTTGACCATAGATGTTGAGGGTCTATTTCTGAATTCTTGATTCAGTTCTCTTGGTCAATATTTCTATTTGTATGACAGTACCATGCTCTTTTTACCATTGTAGCTAAGTAATATGCTTTAAAGTCAGGACGTGAGAATCCTACAAATTTGTTCTTTTTTTAAAAGATATTTTTGGCTATTCAGGGTCCCTTAACCTTCCAAATAAGTTTGATAATTGTATTTTCTATTACTGCAAAAAAAGGCTGTTGGGATTTTTAAAGGGATTGCGTTGAATCTATAAATCTGTTTGGGTAAAACTGACATCTTAACTATACTTAGTCTTTCAATCCATGAACTGGGAATGTCCATGAAGAGAAATTTTGATGAAGTCTTATTCATCAAAATTTCTGGTATTTCCTAATTCCTCATCACAGAGGAACCCTGGAGTGAAAGTCCAGCTCTGAGTGCTGGACTCCGAGATAGGCCTTTCACCTTCCCTTTCTTAGTTCTCAGCTGTATCTGGAGATTGAAACTCACTTAGAGGGTAGGGTCAGAAAAAGAGGCTCTAACTCATCAGCACCTCAAACTAGACAGAACATACATATTTTCAAGAAGAGGTCTTCAATGTTGCTGTCACTTTCTAAAGTCCCTCCTCCCAATTGTAGATAGATGAATCTTCCTTGCACAATTACTTGTGACCACTTGTTGTGATTATTTTTATTTGTGCCCTTGAATTCATGTGACTAGGCTGGAATTTTCTGTCTTCTATAAGTTTACATCAATAGAGTTATTTTACACAATAAAAAAATAATACCCTTCCCCATAAAAAACAGAATGGGATCAATGTGTCCAAGCCATCTCCTTTACACTTGGCAGAAGAGTAGTACTCTCTGCAGGGTTTTTCAAGCAGTTTTACTTTAAAAAGTAGTCCATAACTTTACAAAGGACTGCAACAGTGCCCAAAACTCAGTTTTTCCTTCATATTATATCATATAATCTCTGTTCCTCGATTTCCTCATCTGTAAAATGGGCACAATATGAACATGTACTTCCTAAGTTTGTTTTGCAGATTAAATGACTGTTTGTCTAAACCTTAAACTATACTAAACACATATAAGCAGTCACCATGAGTTTTACCTGTTACCATATCTACATGCCACGCAATAAAAAATGCAACTTGCAGTTAATAATATTAATCTCAGGTATATTCCACTCATATATTTCTAAATGAATATTTTAAGTGAATTAAGATGTAAGTAACACCTGGGACATAACTGCATTTATCACGAACATTCACATAATTACTTTAATTATAAATTTGTTAAATTGTTACACTTTGTACCTTGGAGGCTTAATCCTTTTTTTTTTTTTTTACAATTTTTTGCACACTGGCTACTAGAGTTGGCAAAAATATTGCTCAACAAATTGTGAAAATATGTTAATATTATTAAAGCAAGTATTGCAAAGAAATTTCCTTTCCATTTTTGGAATGACCCATTTGATTTTTAAAGAATTGCTGCTCTGTGAAGATGAACAAAATGTTAAGAGTCCAGTTGTTAGTGTGGTGCTGGGAAATTGGATGTCCATTTGCAAAAAAAGGAAGAGGACCTCTACCTTACACCTTATAGAAAAATCAACTCAAAGTGGATGAAAGATCTAAATATAAGAGCCAGAGCTATAAAACTCATAGAAGAGAACGTGTAGAACCATCTTCAGGACCTCGTGTTAGGCAATGGTTTCTTATACTGTATCTAAAGCACAAGCAACAAAAGAAAAAAAAATAGATAAATGAGTCCTCATCAAAATTCAAATTTTTGTGGTTCCAAAGACTTTACCATGAAAGAAAAAGTCAACCTACACAATGGGGGAAAATATTAGGAAACTGCATATCTGATAAGGAATTAATATCCAGAATATAATAATAAGTGATTCCACTTAACTACAAAAAGACAAATAGCCCAATTAAAAACAGGCAAAGGATTTTAAAAAACATCCCTTCAAAGAACATATACAATTGGCCAAAAATACACATGAAACTATGCTCAACATCGCTAGCGATCAGGAAAAGGCAAATCAAAACCACAATGAGATATTATTTCACACCAATTAGAATGGCTGCTATTTAAAAGTTTAAAATAACAAGTGGTGGAGAGGATGTGAAGAACTAGGGACACTTATCCCTTGCTGGTGGGGATGTAAAATGGTGCAGCCACTGTGGAAGACAGTTTGGCAGTGCCTCAGAAAGCTAAGATTAGAGCTACCATATGACCTGGCAATCCCATTACTTGAAATAGATCCAAAAATAATTAAAAGCAGGGATTTGAACATGTATTTACACACTGATGTTCATGGTGACACTATTCACAATTTTTCAAAAGATGGAAACAAACCAAGTATCCACCAACTGATAAATCAATAAATAAAATGTGGTATATACCTGCAATAGAATATTAGTCGGCCATAAAAATGAATGGAGTGGGGGAGGGAGCAAGATGATGGCTGAGTAAGCCATTCCAAGAGTCAGGTCATCCTACACATCAGTTAACAATCTAAACAGAGCTATCTAAAACTCCTGTTGCAGGGGCCGGGATATGACAAGAGCATATGGCAACATCCTTAGGAGAATGGAAGGAGGAGACTACTCATCTGTAGTTAAGATTTGTGTGTAGAACACTCCACACTGCGGAGGCCAGTGCCCATCCTCCACTGGCAGCACAAGCTGCCTTGGGAGCAATTCTGTAGCTGGAGTTGGAAGCTCCATTTCCCAAAAATGGGGGAGGAAGAGATGGTTGGTTACAGACTTCAACTACTGATCAGTACGTTTGGCTGGCTAAAGTACAATCCTAAGAACAGCTGAAGTTTGAACCTGTCCAAGTCAGAAAGAGGCCAGTAGCTGCCATTTTAACTATGTCCCGGCCATGAGGGGAAGCAGGGCTGACTGAAAATCACAGTGATGGCAGGGCCTGGCTTCTATCCACCCAGATCAAATTGCAACCCTAGCCTAGGCTCCAGCCCCACCTCTGATAGGGAAGAAGCTTAGGGGACTTGCACGAGCCTCTCTGGGGAACTGCAGATGCTTTTTTTTGGCACAGACTGGATACTCAGACACCAGTAGCTCCATCCCCACCCACCAATAGGAGAGGAGGGGAGCTACGTTTCTTCAGTCTCTCTGGGCAACTTCAGGTGCTCTCGGACTGCACAAACTAGTTTGTTGAGCACCTTCGATTCCATCTCCATGCCCCCATACCCATAGGATAAGAAGAGGCTGGTGTTTCTTCAGCCTCTCTGGGCAACTGAAGGTGCTTTCAACACAAACATACTGGATATTTGGCCACCTGTAGCACCATCCTTGCCCTACCCAAAAGGATAGGAGGGGACTGGTGTTCCCTCAGCCACTCTGGGCAACAGCAGGCACTTTCAGCTTACAGGGACTGAACTGTTGGATACCTGTGGAACCACCCTAATCCCCAATAGGAAAGGAGGGCGCTGGTGTTTCCTCAGTGCTTCAGGGCAACAGCAGGCACTTTATGCCTACACTGATTGAAATGTTGGCTGTATGTGGCTCCACTTGTACCCCCAAAGGCCAGAAAGGACAGTAGTCCGTGAACCCCTCAGGGCAAATGCAAGCACATTTACCCCACATGGATTAGATTGCTGAGCAGTCCCCTGAGTCCATCCCTATCACTGGCTGAGAAGGAGGGGCCTGGTGCTACATTACTGTACCTGGGCTACTTTGGTCATTTTGGACCCACATGGCATAGATTGCTGCCTGCACCTGCAGCTCCACCAGGCAGCTATAGAAAGGGCATAAAACTTCATAAGTTTTATGAACAGACCAACTACAAGACACTTACCCATCATAATGTGAAATGCTAAAGACAAAGAGAGAATTCTGAGAGCAGCAAGAGAAAAGCAATGCATAACACACAAGGGATACCCAATAAGATTCAGTGCTTATTTTTCATCAGAAACCATGGAGGCAAGAAGGTAGTAGTATGATATATTTAAGAAACTGCAAGAGAAAAACTGGCAGCCAAGAATCTTATTTCTGACACAACTGTTTTTCAGAAGTGAGGGCAAATTTAGAATACTCACAGATAAACAGAAACTGAGAGAGTGTGTAACCAAGAGACGGGCTTTGCAGGAAATAATAAAGGGAGTGATACAGCCTCAAAAGAAAAGACAGGAGAGTGAGGCTTTGAAGAGAGTCTAGAAATGAAGATTATATCAGTTAAATTACCTAGAGGAATAAAAAGTGTGAAGATAAATAGGACAGATAAAACTCAAAGATTAAAACGGGTGAAGAAAGAACTGCATTCACAGTAGTAACATTCAATATTAATAGATTAAACTCCCCGATCAAAAGACTGGCACAATGGATAAGAAAATATGAGTCATGTATATGCTGTCTACAAAAGACTCACATTAGGCTCAAGTGTACCAAAGGGTTGAAAGTGAAATGGTGAAAAAAGACAGTCCACACATGCACTGACCAAAAAAAGCTGGAGTAGCTATACTTATACTGGATTAGTAGACGTTAAAAGTAAAACTGTTATGAGAGACAAGGAAGGACATTGTATATTACTAAAAGGGGCAATTCACCTGGAAGAAATAACAATCATAAATCTATATGCACCTAAACAGGATGCCACAAATTACATGAGGCAAACGATGACAAAACTGAAGGAAGAAATAGATGTCTGTACAATAGTAGTTGGAGACTTCAATACATCATTCTTAGCATTGAATAGAACATCTGGGCAGAGGATCACTATATAAAGAAACAGAGAGCTGGAATAATATAATAAAAAGACTAAACCTAATAGATTTATACAGAACATTGTACCCCAAACCAGCAGAATGTACATTCTTCTCAAGTGCTTATGTATCTTTCTCCAGGATAGACCGTTTGTTGAGTCAAAAGAGAGATCTCAATGAATTCAACAAGACTGAAATTATACAAAGCACTTTCTTTGATTATAATGAATAAAACTGGAAAACAAGAGGCATAAAAAGGAAAAATTCACATATTTATGGAGATTAAACAAAACACTGTCAAATAATCAGTGGGTCAAAGAAGAAATTACAAGAGAAATCAATAAATATCTCAAGATAAATGTAAATGAGAAGACAATATATCAGAACCTCAGCATGGCTGCGAAGGCAGTGCTGAGAGGGAAATTTATAGCTCGCAATGCTTACCTTAAAACAAGAAGAAAAGAGCTAAAATCAATGATCTAACTACACAGCTGGAGGAACTACAATAACTGCAAACTAATCTCAAGGTGAGTAGAAGGAATGAAATAACAAAGGTCAGAGCAAAAATAAATGGAATTGAGAACCCCCCAAAAAAAGAAAACAATAGGCAGAATTAACAAGACCAAAAGAAAATGTAGATGAAATGGAAGAATTGCGAGGAACATAGGAACAACCTACATTGACCCTAGAAAAAATAGAAGATCCCAACAAAACAATCAAAAGTAAAGAGGTTGAGACAGTCATCAAAAAACTCCCCAAAATGAAAAGTCCAGGATCAGATGGTTTAACAGGTGAGTTCAATGAAGCACTGAAATAAGATTTACTACCAATCTTACTCAAGCTCTCCCAGAAAATTGAAGGAGAAGGACTGCTACCAATCTCATTCTACGTAGCCTTCACCTTAATACTGAACTCAGATAAAGATACTACAAAAGAGAAAATTACAGACCAATATCTCCAAAGAATATCGATGCAAAATCCTCAACAAAATACTTGCAAATTTAATCCAAAGACATATATAAAAAAATTATACAACACAATCAAGTGACTTTTATCCTAAGTGTGCAATAGTGGTTCAACACAAGAAAATCCATTAATGCAATAAACCACGTTGATAAATTGAAGAAGAAAAACCACCTGATCCTCTTGACTGATGCAGTAAAGGCATTTGACAAAACACAGCAACCTTTCTTGATAAAACACTCTAAAAGATAAGAATAGAAGGAAGTTTTCTCAAAATGGTGAAGTGCATACATGAAAAACCTACACCTATCATTTTACTCAATGGTGAAAGACAGTGAAAACTTCCCCACTCAAATCAAGAACAAGACAAGGATGCCCACTGTCACCGTTGCTTTTCAATATTGGGCTAGAAGTTCTAGCTAGAGCAATTAGGCTAGATAAAGAAATAAAAGGCACCCAAATAGGAAAGAAAGAAATAAAACTTTCACTATTTATTAATATGATCCTATGTCTAGAAAATGCTGAAAAGTCCATAACAAAGCTCCTAGAATTAATAGACAAGATCAGCAAGGTGGCGGGATACAAGATTATTATACAAATATCAATAGAATTTCTATACAATACTGATGTGCAATCGGAGGAGGAAATCAGAAAGAAATTCGATTGATAATAGCAACTAAAAAAGTGAAATACTTAGGAAAAAAATTTAACAAAGGAAATAAAGGACTTGTATTCAGAAAATTAAAAACATTGCTAAAAAAACCCAAAGGCTTAAGTAAAGGGAAGGATATTCTGTGTTCATGAGTTGGAAGGCTAAATATATCATTACAATGTCACTTCTACACAAACGATTAACAGATTCAACACAATTCCAATAAAAATCCCAACAGTTTTTTTTTTTCAGAAATGGAAAAGCCAATAATCAAATTTATTTTTAAGATTAAGGTACCCTGAATAGCCAAAAATGTCTTGGCCAATGATTTTTTAAAGATTTATTTTATATTTGTTTATTGCGCCCATTATTGTTTGCACTCACTGTCTGCTCTCTGCGTCCATTCACTGTGTGCTGTCTGAGTCTTCTCGTCTTCTCTTTAGGAGGCACTGGGAGCAGAAACTGGGAAATCCCATGTGGGAGAGGGGCACTCAAATGCTTGAACCACCTCTGCTCCCTGCTTTGCTGTGTTTCTCATTGTATTTCCTCATTGTGTCTCTTTGTTGTATCATCCTGTTGCATCAGCTCACCATTCCAGGCTATCATGCCAGCTCACTGTCTTGCTCATCTTCTCAAGGAAGCTGTGGGAACCTAACCCAGGATCCTCCATGTGGTAGATGGGAGCACAATCACTTTAGCCACATCTGTTATCGGGCAAGTGACTTTTGACAAGGCTATCAAACCCACCCAGCTGGGACAGAAAAATGTATTCAACAAATGGCACTGGGAGAACTGGATATCCATAACCAAAAGAAAGAAAGAGGAACCCTGTCTCACACCTTATACACCAAATGAACTCAAAGCAGATCAAAGATCTAAATATAAAAATTAGGACCATAAAGCTCCTAAAAGAAAATGTAGGAAAACATCTTCACAATCTGGTGGCAGGTGGTGGATTCTTAAACTTATGCTGAAAGCATGAACGTGGAAGAAAAACTATGGATAAATGGGACATCCTCAAATTTAAACACTTTTGTGATCCAAAGGACTTCATAAAGAATTATGAAAAGGTAGTCCACTCATTGGGAGAAAATATTTGGAAACTACATATCTGATAAGTGTTTGATTTCCATCCTATAAAAAGAGATTATACAACTCAAAAATAAAAGAGCAAGAAATCCCATTTGAAAATGGGCAAAAGACTTAAATAGGCATTTTTCCAAAGAGGAAATACAAAAGGCCAAAAAGCACATGAAAAAAATGTGGAAATGCAAATATAAATGACAGTTAGATATCATCTCCACCCCATAGAATGGGGTGATCTTGTCTATTAAAAAAAAATGGACAACAATAAGTCCTGGAGAAGATGTGGAGAAATAGGAACACACCTTTACTCTTGGTGGAAATGTAAAATGGTGCAAACTCTGTGGAAGGCAGTTTCATAAGTTCCTCAGGAGGCTAAATATAGAACCACCATATGGTCCAGCAATTCCTCTACTAGGAATATATCCAGATGAACTGAAAATTGTGATCTGAACAGAAACTGCATATTGATGTTCATAGCGGTGTTATTCACAATTTTCCAAAGATGGAAACAATCCTAGTGTCCATCAATCAAAGAATGGATAAACAAACTGTGGTATATACATACAACGGAACACTATGCCGCAGTAAGAAGAAATGAAGTTGGGACAAATACGACAATGTGGATGAATCTTGAAGACATCATGATAAATGAAATAAGCCAGACACAAAAGGACAAATATTGCACGGTCTCATTAATATGAACTAAATATGAAGAACAAACAAATGGAGTTAAAACCTAGAGTATAGATTAGCAGGAGATAAGAGGTTGGCTGAGGAATATTGATGCTTAATGTATGTAGATGTTTTAATTAACTTGGCTGTAGAGACTTGGAAATGGATAGAGTTCATGGTAACACATTACAGTCAGTAGAACTAATGTAGCTGGTCTAAATAGGGGATAATGCTTGAAAAGGGTACGCTAAGGGTGTAAATTTCAATTGAAAGAGAGCTAGAGAATAATCTAGGGACTGAATAACACAGTGAACCCAGAGGTGGATGAGAATTGTGGTTGATGGTACAGATGCCAAAGTGTCCTTCTGTGAGCTAGAGCAGATGTACGCCACTATCGCAGGGTGGTGGCAACGTGAAGCACGGGGAAAATATAATTAATGTGGCCTCTAGACTATAGTTAACAGAAATACTGTAATATTCTTGCATCAATGCCATTTATGTACTGTGTTAAGAATGGGGTGGTCGGAGAAATTGTACACTGTGGACCATATTTAGTGGTAATAGTCTGATGATATCATCTCATAATCTGTAACAAATGTTCCAAAACAGAGTAGTGTGTTGGTGGAGGACTGTTGTATGGGAATTCCATACATGTGCATGATTGTTTTGTAAGTTTGCTTTAGTAATAAAAATACATTTTAAAAAAGGAATTAAGTTCTGATGCATGCAAGAAACTGGATGAACCTCAAAGACACCAAGTTGAGTGAAATAAAGCTGACTCAAAAGGACAAATACTGTAAGACCCCAATCATTTGAAACAATTAGAATAGGCAAACTCGTAAAGTAAGAATCTAGAATACAGGTTCCAGGGAATGTGGTGGGGATAGGGAATGGGAAGTTAAGGATTAAAATGCACAGGGTTCCTATTTGGAATGATGGTAATGTTTACTTAATGGATGGTCGTGATGGTAACACAAGATTGTGAAAGTAATTAACAGCATTGTACTATATATCTGCCTGTGTATAAAAGGGGAACTATTAGATCATATTCATGGTAAAAGTAAACATTTTAAAATAATCCACGGAACTATACTACCCAAAAATGAATCCTTCATCTTGTCCCCTTAATTCTCTGAGAGATTTTAAGTGGCAGAGAGTGGTGTCTGGCCTGTATGGAGGGGACAGAGGCCCATAGAAAGAGACACTGCAGGAAGGGCAAGGTGTGTTAAAAACCAGGGATGAAGGAAGCGGACTTGGCCCAATGCACAGGGGGACCGTCTACCATATGGGAGGTCCGCGGTTCAAACTCCGGGCCTCCTTGACCCATGTGGAGTGGGCCCACGCGCAGTGCTCATGCACACAAGGAATGTCGTGCCACTCAGGGGTGCCCCATGCGTAGGGGAGCCACATGCGCAAGGAGTGCACCCCATAAGGAGAGCCGCACAGCATTAAAAAAAGTGCAGCCTTCCCAAGAATGGTGCCGCAAACACGGAGAACTGACGCAGCAAGATGACGCAACAGAAAAATGACCAGATTCCCATGCCGCTGACAACAACATTAGCAGACAAAGAAGAACACGCAGCAAATGGACACAGAGAACACACAACTGGGGGGGGGGGGGGGAAGGGGAGAGAAATAAATAAAATAAAGCTTAAAAAAAAAACAAAACCAAAAACCAGGGATCGACTTCCCTGGTGCCAAAGGCTTACTACCAATCACTACTAACTGGTGATGCCACTAGAAAGAGACTTTGAATAAAAGGGTCAGTTTATACCAGCAGAATATCTCAGTCTGCATGTAGTATCATGTGTTAAAAACTGCTGTTTGATCTTGCATAAAAGGGGAAAATGGCAAAGACAAGTGAGTTTATATGACTAATAGTCTTCAAAACAGACTCAGGAGGTCATCAGAGCGGTTGCACTTACGCATGCCTCAGCAGGACCCCAGAGAGAGCCAAAGTAGTTACAACCCCCGGTACTGGTTCTCCTGAGGGCTACAGAGGCCCACAGGCTCTATGGTCATAGCAGATGGCTCTGGAGTTCAGTGCCTTGTCAGTGGGCCCTACTTTGGAATTTGTGTTCCTGAGCATGATGGAGTTGGACTCAGATGTGACCTTTCCACATGCCTCTTCTGCCACTTTTACTGAACCTGTGGTTGATGCTAGGGTTGGTGTATACTCAGGAGACTTGAATCTCTGGACCGGCCATGTGCTAGCTCAGCCCTGAGCCTCGGCAGAGTTGCCAAACCTACCCTCTGGTTCGTTGGACTTACACAGGTCAGCTAACAGGGAGGTGAAGATAGTCAAGCACCACACCAGGGAACCGAGAGTGCCTACAACTGCAAACAGGAGAATTGCACCCATCATCCATGTGGGACCTAAGCTGCCTCTCGATATAGAGGTGGAGTGGACATCACCATCCCAGGGTCCACAGGATGGAGGAAAATAATATGAATTTGAACTATTGTGACTAGCAATGGAAGAAATCGTAGCACTGATGTGGAGAAAGTGGTCACGGTAGTTGCTGAGGGCAGGGAGAGGGAAGAAGAGATGTGACATGGGGGCATTTTCGGGACTTGGAGTTGTCCTGAATGATATTGCAGGGACAGATGCAGGGCATTATATGTCCTGCCATAACCCACTGAATGGACTGGGGTATAGTGTAAACTACAATGTGAACTATAATCCATGTGGGGTAGCAGTGCTCCAATATGTATTCACCAAATGCAACGAATGTGCCATGATAATGAAAGAGGTTGTTGATATGGGAGGAGTGGGGTGGGGGTGTTGTGGGGTGTATGGGAACCTCTAATGTTTTTTAATGTCACTTTTTTTGTGATCTATGTATCTTCAGAAAAATACAATTGAAAATGATAAGGGTAGGGGTGGGGAGTAGAGGATATGGGAACCTCTTATTTTTTTTTTAGATTTATTTTATTTTATTTCTCTCCACCCTCCCCCCCACCCATTGTCTGCTCTCTGTGTCCATTCGCTGTGTGTTCTTCTGTGTCTACTTGCATTCTTGTCAGTGGCACCAGGAATCTGTGTCTCTTTTCGTTGCATCATCTTGCTGCATCAGCTCTCCGTGTGTGTGGCTCCACTCCTGGGCAGGTTGCGCTTTTTTCGCGTGGGGCGGCTCTCCTTGTGGGGTGCACTCCCTGCGCATGGGGCTCCCTTATGCGGGAGACACCCTTGCGTGGCAGTGCACTCTTTGCACACATCAGCACTGCACATGGGCCAGCTCACCATATGTGTCAGGAGGCCCTGGGTTTGAACCCTGGACCTCTCATATGGTAGGCGGATGCTCTATCAGTTGAGCCAAATCTGCTTCCCCTCTTATGTTTTTTAATGTAACGTTTTGTGTAATCTATTAACTTTTTTAAAGAGATAATTAAAAAATTAAATTAAATTTTTAAAAAAGAAAAAACCCTCAAGAGAGGGAAGCGGCTGTGGCTCAATTGATTGGGCTTCAGTCTACCATATGGGAGGCCCTGGGTTAGCGTCCCAGGGCCTCCTCGTGAAGGCAAGCTGGCCGGTGCCCGGAGAGAGCTGACGGCCCACACCCAGGGAGAGCTGCTGACCTGTGCCTGCGGAGAGCTGTTGGCCGTGCCCACGGACAGCTGGCGCAGCAAGATGACACAACAAAGGGAGACAAGCAGACACAGAAGAACGCACGGCGAATGGACACAGAGAGCAGACGGCAAGCAAGCCACAAGGGGGAGGGAATAAATAAATAAAACACATAAATAAATCTTACAAAAAATTTAGAGAGAGTGGCAGGAGCTAGAGTGCAAGAATGAAATAATAACTAGGTGAGATTTTGGGTGCACTTCTCACATTGATTTTCAAACCAAGATCACCAAATGCAATTTAAAAAATTAAAAATGAATAACAAAAACAAAAAAGTGAACCCTAAGTTAAACCATGGGCAATTATAAATTGTTATGATAGTACAAAATAAAAATGTTCCAACATCAATTGTGCCAGGTGTTCCACACCATTGCAAGCTATTATAGGGTGGTATATGGGAATCCTACATTTTATGCATGATTAGTCTGCAGACGCACAACCTTCCTAATAAAGGAAAAGAAAAAAGAAAATATACTACCTAGGGAAACTTGCATAGTAGCATGTCGAATTTAAAGACTTGATGACTACCCTTGAGCTAGTTTTGCCATTTATGCACACATGAAAAGTAAACAATATTGGTTCCCTGTGAGGCTACATGGGAATTTTTTATTTGAAGAGTTCAAGAAATAAGTATAATTACAATAAGGAAATCATTAGCCTTTCAGTTTTTATTTTCAAGACCTTACATGCAGTTTTTTTTAATTGTCTTTTTTTAAAGATACATAGCAAGAATAACACATTAAGAAGCATCATTAAAATCCTGCAAGGCTATTCTGGCTATATACAGAGATAGTAAATAGACTCTGCTTTAAAATGCTGCATCTTTAAAATACCTTTTAATATTTTCTGGAATTACATAATTGGTATCAATAATCATAGGAAAAAAAGCAGGAACTCTTGCAGATGTATTAAAAAATATGTGTGGAGAAGAAGAAGAAACCCAAGTTGGCCACAGAGTAGGAAGCTCTAACAATCAGCTGTTCCCACAGGCAAATTAATAATCAGCCAGGATCTGTCCATACTCACTGTTTGGGGGAAGTCTGGAGACCAGAACACAGTGCACCAACCAGGGAATAACAGACAGACGATACTAACAATTTGCAGTGAAGAATCCTGACTAGATTCCTCAACATTCCAGAGGCAGTGGACCATTCACCACTTGCAAGGTGGCTTCCTTAGGACCCACTCCGTAGCTGGAAGCAGAAGCTCTCATTCCCAAAATCAGGGGAGAGGGAGGGGCCTAACACCAACTACAGCGGTTGACTGGCTAATTCAGCTAGCTGGAATCCAATCCTGAGCATAACTGAGGTTTACCTGCCCAAGCCACAAAGAAGCCAGCAGAATCTGTGCTGTTTCCGCCCCTGGCAGGAGTGGAAAAGGGATGTTGGCATCTAATCCAGAATGCCCAGGTTGGAAAGCCACTGCTTAGGCCCCTACACCAAGCAGGAGTGGAAACTGGGTGCAATTTTAACACGTTCTCTGGGCAAATGGGGCAGATTCACACTGGGTCCCAATGCCACTGTAAGGATGGGAAGCAAGCACTCTCTAGCGGGAAGTGTGGGCAGATTCACCCAGCCCACCTTGAAGAGCTGCTGCACACTGGGCTCCAATATGTCCCTGGATGGAGAGGAAGCTCACACTTTTTAGCAGTCAGATTCACCCTGACCACCTTGAAGGGATGCTGCGCAGTTGGAGCCCCTAGAAAGACAGGAAGCGTACACTGTATCACAGGCAGTGCAAGGAGATCCACCCTGTCCACCTTAAAAGGGCCCCTGCACTCTGGGACCCAACAACTACTCCTGGAAGGACAAAAAGCACCACTCTCTCTGTGGGTAGTGCAGGCAGATTCATACCTCCCACCTTTAAGAGTTGCTGCCCTCTCATCCCTAAGGTACCCCAGGAAGGAGGGGAGTCTAGAGCAGTCTGATCACTCTTTCTCAAGATAGTGCAAGCAGAATAACCCTGCCCACCTGGGTGGGGCAGCACAGAGGGTGGCAGTTCATCTATAGACTCAGATCTCTGGGAGTTGTGCAACAATTTCATCTGGGGTAGGCTGGCAAGCTCAGCCTCAAACATGCCTCCACCAGGAGCTAAGTCAGCTGAGAATTAAAGGCACATAATAAACTTAGGGCAGTACAAAATAGTTCAATAAATTATACTACCTGCTGAGTTCTCGAGGAAAGTCTAGATTGGGGGAGACATCAAAGAGAAGATTGGAGAACTTAGGGTCTCTTCTCCAGAGCATATTGGAATCAATCTACACTGCATTCATAGATACCCTGAGTCTGTTTGGACTGGGAAAACAGAGCTGGGAAGGTTGTCTCCAGAGGGACACTTATACCAAAATAAATGCAATGAATGTGCCACGATGATGGAAGAGGTTGTTGATGTGGGAGGAGTGGGGGGATGGGGTGTAAGGGTGTATAGGAACCTCATATTTTTTAATGTAATATTATTTTACCTACGTATCTTTTAAGAAAAGAGGTGTAAGGGTGTGTAGGAACCTCATATTTTTTAATGTAATATTATTTTATCTATGTATCTTTTAAGAAAAGACAATTAAATAATTTTTTAAAAAACGCATTGGCAATATTTAAACTAAAATAGGTTATAATATATTCCCCCAAATCCCAAAATTCAAGTGGATGAGGACACACTCACCAACAGCTACATCACTGCATGGTATCTGTGCCTGTGCGGGAAGTACAAAACCAATGGCATAGTGTCTGACTAATTTGATAATAGGAGAACTACAACCTAGCCTACAGTTACTCAGTATAAAGAGCAGCTGAAACTGGAGGGTGTTAGCCTTTCCAATACAAGGGCAAGAGGCACACTTAAAGGAACTCTGAAGGTGCTGAAACAACATAGCCCTTGTGAACTCTCAAAACTGACAATCCAGGGCTACTTTCTGGGACAGGATCCTATGTTAGGGGAAACTCCTGGGGATGTAATCACAATTCAATAGGAAAAAGACAAGAAAGAGGAAAGAAAGGACAAGGTTCAAAACTGTGCTGTCCAAACATGTACACACATGTACACACATGTGGCTCTTGAAAAATTTTAAATATGGCTTGTCATGAGAGTAAAATATACACCAGATCTCAAAAACTCCATAGGAAAAATAAAAAATATCTCATATAATGATTTTTATAGTGTTTACATGTTGAAATGATAGTATTTAGAATAGATGGAGTTAAGATATATTATTAATTTCATGTGTTTCTTTTTACTTTTTTAAATTTGGATACCAGAAAATTGCTAATTACATGTGTGGCTACCATTATAGTTCTATGGACAGCACTCTGTATTACTGAAGTTTAAAATGTCTATTAGACAACACAAGTGCAGAAATAGATTAGGCAGTTGTATATACATGACAGAAGTGCAAGGGAATGGGTGGGAGTGGATATATAAATTTGGGATTCATCAGCTTAAAACGATATTTGAAGACACTAGACTAGGAAGTAAATTCCTAGTCTACGAATTCCTTCCCTATGAAGCTAAGGTGTGTAGAAAAACAAAACAATAACAAAAAAGTCTGACAAAACACTGAGAACTTGGAAACTCCAATACTTAGACATGTGGAAGTTGAGGGACGTCCAGAAGAATGCTAGGCAACCTCAAAGAAAATTCCTCTAGAGACCAAGAAAGAATAAGTACATAGGAGGATGGAGAGATAGCTGTGTCAAATGCTGCCAAAGATTAATCCTAAGAAGTTCCCGCAGAATTCTGCAGTCTGGGTTCTTGCCGTAGGATGGTACTAAAGGGTAGATTGTGGGAATGACCCAAGGTCATGGGAAGGAAGAAGGGTTGTAGTCAGCAGGGATTTTTTAAATTTTGGTGTGATGGGCCCGAGTTAAGGATACTGAATTAGGATCTACTCCAAGGCAGATCAAATTTCCAGGAGAAGCATTAAAATAATAGCATGGAGTAAGGTGGCGGGATATCTGATTCAGCCCGCAATACTCACTTACTACAGCAAGGAACCTTACCTAGGCCCTGAAGTAA
Organism: Dasypus novemcinctus; assembly: GCF_030445035.2. Classification (NCBI taxonomy): domain Eukaryota; kingdom Metazoa; phylum Chordata; class Mammalia; order Cingulata; family Dasypodidae; genus Dasypus; species Dasypus novemcinctus. The sequence goes on along the minus strand of NC_080704.1, from coordinate 59,596,215 downwards.
CGCTTCCCTCAAAATCTGGGATATGAAGTGGCATTGTAGGGTCAGGACCACCCCCCCCCCCCAGACAAGATAAACATCTGTGGCATCTCTAACTCTCTGGGGCTAAGCTACAGAGCTAATGACACATACAAACCAGCCACTAACCTTTCAGTGCCTGAGGTAAAAGTACAGATGGACTCCTTTGGCCCATGTCTTGCATATCCTCATCCCATGGCCAGCTGTCCTACACCACAAGGCACCTCAAACCTAACATTGAGAACCCCTCAGTCTGCATCTCTATACTTTGTCTCCCCCTTGCTCCCAAAAATAGCAGCCATTTGGTCACCCTTTGGGCCTAAGAGTGTCCATACCACTCTTAGGAAGTCTCAGACCTTCCTTTCTTTCTCTGGAAAGACCCCGAAAATGGGGCCTTGGAGGCCTCAGAAGCAAGTTTGGGGAACTTGGATATCAGAATCATTATCTACAAAAGTGGCAGATGTTGGGACCTGGTGGACACATCCCCTAGTCTCTGTGGACGCCTAGCTTTGTGGTGTTAAATTCAGTATGAGGAACGCCTAAGCAGTGCCCTCTAAAATGTTGTACCCAGGACAAGGCTGATCTTGATCAGGTGTAATTTTGTACACTTTTCTGGCTACACACCAGAAAAGCAATGGAATTGAGAGGAGGAATATGTGAAAAGACAGGAAGGGAGTACCTTCCTTTTCTTTTAAATATTTTTTTCACTCTATTCACTTTAATGTACTCTACCACGTTTGTCCAACTTACCTTTGTAAAAAAAAAAAAGTTGTCTCCTCACAGAGATAGCCCTATGGTTAAAGTGGAAAATGTAGAATGTAGAAGAACATATCACCAGTTACTCCAACAGTCTTACATTTCCTTGTTCACAGCATGATATGTGCCCATCCGGTTCTCTACATATATGTCTACACACACACACACAACTCATACCCTCATACCTGCTCTAAACACAGTATTATTTTTTTTAATTGTATTATCCATTAACACATGTTTCACTAAATATCTGACAAGTTTCCCTTCTTCCACCTCATAAACTTTTCCTCCTCCAGAAACTGTGACCTTCCCCTGTCAGGCTATTAACCCCTAATGACCCCCTCTGCCCCCTCCCTGACCCTGACTCTCCTCTCCCAGACCTTCCTACTTCCATCAGTTATTTTCACCCTCACACTGCATCATGCCCTGCCTCTTCCCAACCCTGGATATCTCCACTAACCCTCCATTTATCCAGCCACCTAGGGTTAAACACTGACCTCCTTTCTGGTCCAAGTTGTAAATCACCTAATGCAAAGACGGTATGAAGTTTCTAAGTGGGAGCTTACTAGACAGAAACCCACTTCAGACATAGGGAGTAAAGACTGCTGTCAGTATTTTACTTCCTCTCTCTTCCAAAGAGTCAGTTAGTAGGCTGACTTTCTTTCATCCTCGAAATATGATGTAGAATTAACAATTTTTTGACAATAAAAAAATTCTGTATTTTTGAAAATGAAACCAACATTTTTATTTTATTCATTACAAAATTCATTCTATAAAAGGCAACTTGAAAAAAGGAAATCTCGGGGGCATAGGCAGGCCCTTTTGAAGGAGAAGGGGGCCTGGAATCAAAGGTTAACATCAGGTAAGTGCTGAGTGGTGGAGTCATGGGGAAGGAGGCTTCAAAAGTGCTCTTATTTGTTGCTGGCTAGCAAAACTCTTAAACTACACAGGTAACCAAGGAGCAGGTGGCCAATTCAGCATAGTGAATGGGTGTCAGTTACTTCTTTGGGTCCTGGATGGTGCTTATCTCGGGTCACAGAAAAGGAAGTGTAGCAGCTGACGTGCTCCCTACTTTGGCCTACTCTCTAGGAGATGCAGGGCTCAGGGCATCTAGCTCAGGCAGCAAGGCACGCCTAAGGCTAGCAGGGCTAGGAGTGGAGATGGAACTCAGGCCAAAACACCCAGGAAGAGAGGAAGAGGCGCTCCAGTCAGACAACCCAGAGGGAGAGGAGGAGGGGCCCAGGCTAGGAGACCCAGGGGGAGAGGAGGTGGTGCTACTCTCACCATCTAGCAGCGCCAAGAAAGGAAAATATCTGCCTGGAGGTGAGGGTGAGGAGGCACGCATGCGGAGCGCACGAGCGGGCTGGGAGGCAAGGCTTGGGACTTCCGGATCAGGGGAGTTTGAACGGCCCTGGAAGACAAGCCTTCTTAAGGCGAAAGCAGGCGGGGACGAGGGACCCTGGCCAGTTGGCCCAGGTGGAGAGGGTTGCCTGCGGAGGGCTGATCTTCGCTGGGTGGCGCAGCTACGGAGGACAGGGCCTGACCTGGATACGCGGCTGCGGAGAGCAGGGCCCGGCGAGGTGGCGCGGCTGTGGCGATCAGGAACCAGCCTGGATGCGCAGCTGCGGGGAGCAGGGCCGGGCGCGGTGGCGCGGCTGCGAAGAGCAGGGCCCGGTGGGGTGGCGCGGCTACGAACTGCAGGGCCCGGCGGGACGGCGCGGCTGCGAAGAGCTGGGCCCCGCGGGTTGGAGCGGCTGCGAAGAGCAGGGCCCCGCGGGGTGGCGCGGCTGCGAGGAGCAGGGCCCCGCGGGGTGGCGCGGCTGCGGGGAGCAGGGTCTGACCTGGATGCGCGGCTGCGGAGAGCGAGGCTCGGCGGTGTAGCAAGGCTGCGGAGAGCAGGGCCTGGCGGGGTGATACGGCTGCGGAAGGCTGGGCTCGGCCCGGATGCGCGGCTACGGCGAGCAGGGCCTGACCGGGTTGCTCGGCTGCGCAGAGCAGGGCCTGACCTGGATGCGCGGCTGCGGAGAGCGAGGCTCGGGGGCGTAGCAAGGCTGCCGAGAGCAGGGCCTGGCGGGGTGATACGGCTGCGGAAGGCTGGGCTCGGCCCGGATGCGCGGCTACGGCGAGCAGGGCCTGACCGGGTTGTGCGCCTGCAGAGAGCTGGGCCTGGCGGTGTGGTACGGCTGCGGAGAGCTGGGCCGGGCCCGGATGCGCGGCTGCGGAGAGCCGGGCCTGGCTGTGATGCGCGGTGGTGAAGACCAGGGGCCGTCGGAGTGGTGCGGCTTCGGAGAGCAGGGCCTGGTGGTGTGGCGTGGCTTCGAAGTGCAGGGCCTGGGCGGGATACATGACTACTTGTAGAAGCCTGAGAACGAAGGCTGCGGCTGGGCTGAGACCTTGGAGAAGATGGCGGCAAAGGTTCAGAAAACTGAGGCCTGGAATCCCTAGTCAAAAGACTCACAGCATTCTGAGGCTGGGCAGGCTCCTTGCTGTAGGGGTACTTATTGCCTCTGTTGTTCCCTGTGCTCTTGGTCTGGGTCACGTGTCCCCTGATCTGGCCAGTGCCCCTTGTGGGTTTCCCCATGGTGACTTTGCTGCCCGCGTGCATGGTCTGGATATCCTGACCGGTCTCGGCCACCGCACATTTATGGTCTGCGTGAGAACTCTGGCTTCTTCGGTGCTTGGAACTCCTTTTCACCTGCCCGCAGCCTGTGGAAGGCATCCCGGGGGTCTCAACAATGATCGAAACTGCAGCAGTGGTGGAGGAACCTTCCGAGATGCTGTACACAGAGCCAGATGGAGACTGGTCGCTTGATTCTGGAGGAACCCAGGCAACAAGATCTGAGCTGCTGGTTCCGAAGCAGGCAGGGACGACCTTGTTCTTGTGCCCGATGGGCATTTCATCCCGGGTGGATTCAGGTTGCTCCTGCTTCTGCTGCTTCTCCCAGTATGACTGGGTGGCCATAATGCCAGGCTCACAGAGTCGAGATGGAGGAGCACCACGGCAAACACCGCCTCAGTAGGGCTAGCGCTAGATTAGAAAGAGGGGGCGGACCCTAGTCCAATATTCGCTTCTGACTGGTGAGCTGGATATCACGAGACTTGCCTATTTCCCAGAGCAGTCCAATCCAGATCTATCTCACGGCAAACTAGAGGGTGTGCTGCACCGCTCTGGACTCTTGTGTGGCTACTTAAATAATGAAAATTCCCCCATCCTTAATGAGGAACCCTAAGGGTATGCGTGTGTGGAAACTGGGGCGGAAGGGGGTGGGGAACAAGTGGCTGTCTCTGGAAAATAATTACGTAACCCCAAATCACCTTGTCAGTATCATTCTGGTGGCCCAATCTCAAGAAGCTCCTTGAAAGAAAAATCACGCTGGCCACTAGGAAATATTCCCTACCCGGACTTCTCCCCTAGAATCTAGTCAGGACAGTGGACCCATAGGGGCAGTCTCTTTACTCTTCCAGGCATATGGATGCTCTCACAAGGGTAGGGTAGATGGTAGGGTTGGAGAGAAGCTTGAAGGGGAGAAAAGTGAAGAAGCTTACACTGTCTGGGCTCAGGGTGTTTAGCACTATTGCCTCCTGCAGGTTCTGGGCACTAGACAAGAAATTAGAAATTTTCTAGGAACATGCTTTCCTCTGCGTGGCCCGCTGAGGCATAGGCCAGGTTTGCCCAGAATAAGGATGGTATTGTCCTTAAATATATATATACATTTGTATGGGCTGCATAATAATCCACTGATGAATATATGTTCGTTTATTTGATTTAGGCTTCATTCTTGGCCACAGTTGTCTAGTTTTTGTTAATACAAATATGCAGTGGTGCACAGACTTGAAATTTAATATTCGAACACTCGTATTTAGTCATTATTTTTAAAAGGTTGCATGTTTAGTACCCAAAACAAAAGCAAATATAAGTGGAGGGGGTGGGGTGTAGCTCATGCTTCACGTGTATGAGGTCCTGGGGTTCAATGCCCAGTACCTCCTTAAAAAAAAAAAAACAAATATAGGAAACTACATTTCTAGCCCTAAATTCCCACACAACCATAGTCCACTACTCCAACTACTGAAAATGTTTAATTATATGTTGGTAGAATGGCCATTCATCCATATTTCACAGTTTTTGTTTTGTTTTGGAAATTATTATTGACACATACTGTTTTGTAACCTTCTTTTTTGGGTCTCAAAAGCATGCTTTCCATGTCAATAAATAAATTTCCATAAGGCCACTTTATAACTACAAAATACTCCGTTTATGGAGGAAGCTTATGTTTTCAAGAATTCCTGTATTGGCCAACAATTTACATTATCTCTGGCTTTTCACTTTCTAACCTATCACTGTGAGAAACATCTACTTTGCTAAAATTTGTTCATATCCCAAATTATGTAATTGGGATAAAGTACTGGAAGTGGAAATTTTTGGTATAAGACCATGTACATTTGTAATTCTTTCTCCTGAAAGTCACTGATAAAACAGTTTTTCCAGAATGGAATTGGATGTTTAGTGAAATGGATGAGCCACTTGGAATAAAATGCAATGCAAGTGAGAATGGTATGGTATTTGGAATGTTAAATAATATACAATAGAAAATTGATTTGAAATGGAATGGAGCATGAGATGAAATGGAGACTGGATTGCAACAGAATTTGGAATAAAATGGGAATGACATACTGCCTTGAACACAGTATGAAGTGGAAGATGGAATGGGGTGAAATTGAATGAAATATAATGGTGAAATGATACGGGAGGACAATGGAAATAAATATCTAATGGCATGGAATAAAAAATGCTATATGAGAAAATGAATGGAATGGAATATAGAGTGAAAAAAATATTAAAGAAAATCAAAGGAAATTGAAATTAAATAGGAAGGAATATAGGATAGAATTGAATAAACAATGACATGAAATACATGGGCTTTTTAAAAAATACCAGAACGGGATAGAAAATAATCGAATGGTATTTTGAATAAAATATAAAAAACAAGGCTGTGAAGGATGGAATTTAAATACTGATGGAAATTAAATACTGATGAAACCAAGGATGGACTTAAATGAATAAATGGATAGAATATATTCCAGTCATCTACCACTCCACAATTTAGTGTTGTGGAGCAACGGCCATTTCATTATAGTAACGGATTCTGCAGCTCTGTAATTCAGATAGCACTGAGCAGGAATGTCTTGTCTCCGCTTCCCTATGTCTGGGGCCTCAGTTGGGAACATTTGAATGGCTGTGATGTCATTAAGGAAGAACAATGATCAGTAATGACTTGTAGATTTTGGTCAGAGTATCGGTGTGGATGGTGGCACTGCTTTCTGAAATAGGAAGACTTGCTCTGTTGAAACAGAGTGGGAAGACAGCAGGAACCTGACCATATTGGCCACCACACCTTGTGTAGTTTTTCTAGTCATTTAAGGATATAAACCCTAACTGATAGAAGTTTTCTTAATTGAAACTCTGAGACCATTCCTTTCATCCTTTCAGAAATCACTCTGAGCCTTATGTAGTGATAGCTAAAATGTCCCCATCTGTCCTTGCCCCTTTTATATATTCTTTAACTTATTGATTTGCTTTCCTCTAACATTGCAAACTTTCTTCTAAGGAAGTCCTTCTCCTTAACTCCACTGGTGTGTCTTCAATGCTCCCTCTTTCCTTTCTCTTTTTCACCAACTCATTTTAGACAGTGTATATGTATATATGTGTTTATAGAAAAAAAATATGGAAAGGCGATTTTTGTTTTCCTACTTTCTCAATATTTTCAGTGAACGTACATTACTCATATTCATAAAGCTATTTGCATTTTTCAAAACAAATGTTTAATTAAGTACTAAGTCTCTTAATACTTATATAAGATGGGGTTATTATTCATAGCACCTTGCCAAATGGAAATCTGACAATATATATAAAAGTCACAAACAGGAAATCCACTTGACACTACAATTCTTTTAGGCATTAATTTAAAAAATACTCAAATATACCCACAAAGTTACATGTTCAAAGGTGATTATTAATAGTGTCATTTATTTTTAAATATCTGAAACAACCTAAATTTCCAATAGGCACACTGGATGCCTATAGAACAAACTTAGTCAGATATTTTAAGAACTTTTAATGCTATTGGACAAATGGTCACGAGATTTTAAACACAGGATGAACTATACTGATCTGTATTTACCTCTATTTATTCATCATCTATCTTTATGTCTACCTTGCTTTATATATATATTAAAATCTCATTCACTGTACAGCAGTTGTTCTCAACCAGGGTCATTTTGCCCCACAGAGGAAATTTAGCAATGTCTGGAGACATTTTTGCTTGTCACATTTTGGGAAGAATGTTACTGCGCGAGGCCAAGGATGATGGTAAACCAATTCAGTGCACATGACAGCCTCCTGCAACACAGAATTATACACATCCAAATGTCAATAGTGTAAAGGGTAATAAACCCTGCTTGCTGTAGAACTAGAAATTTCAAAGAAGTCTAAAGCAAAATTTAAATCACAAGTCATTCTGTCAGTGATTGACAACTATTGTCAAAAGTTTGATGTATTCATGTTTTAAGTTTTCTGAGATAATTTTGTATTTTACAATCAGGAAAGGGATATTTTGAAATAAGCTAATTCATTTTAAAAAATAATTCTTCCTCAGCAAGCTGCTATTGTTTTTCAAATATTAAACATACTAGTCTTTGCTTAAATTATGTACCTTAAGAATTGTAATTTCAGCTCATTTACATGGAGAAATACTTCACCAATATCAATCCATCATTATCTCCTGATTTTATTTTTCTAGTCAAAGATTTCGTTTCAAACTGTTTGTATATTTGGTTAAATAAACAGTGTGGCTCATAACACAATGTATGTGATATATAAAGGGCAGTGTGTTTGACTAAACAAGTCATATTAACCACATTATTCCTCTAGTGACTGGTTTAGGAATGCGCATCTCCCAAATGCAGTAAATCAAATATGAATGTATGCCTGCTTGCGATCTTTAGGGAAAGAATTTTCAGTTTCTAAAAAAAATAATTGAGAGACAACAGATTAACTAAAAATTCTAAAAGTATGTATATATCTACTGTTGGAATTAATAAGTGAATTTACCATCATTGCTGGATATAAGGTCAATATTATAAAATTCATTTGGATTTCTATATCTTAGCAATAAAAACTTAACAGAAAATTTGAAAAATGCCATTTACTATAGGAACAGAACACATCAAATACTTAGAAACAAATCTAATAAAAGGTTCTCAAAACCTCTGCCCTGAAATGTACATAGTATTTCTGGAGATCTAGATAAATTAGAGATATGTCATGTTACTGAATGAGAACACAATATTATAATAAAATGAAGACAGAATTCTCATCAAAATGATCTATGGTTCAACACAATTCGAGTAGAAATCCCAGCAGGGTTTTTGTTTGTTTGTTTGTTTTGTTTTTAGGTACTGGGGCTGGGGATTGAACCCAGGAGCTCATGTACAGGAAGCCTGCACTGAACCACTGAGACACATCATCTGCCCTGAGCTGGTTTTGTTTTGTTTTTTTGTGGTTTTTTTTGCTTGTTGTTTGTTTTTTGGGGGCTTTAGAAGACACCGTTAACTGAACTAAGGACCTCCCGTGTGGAAAGCAGGCACCGAGGCACTTGAGCCACATCCGCTCACCCCAGCAGGTTTTTTGAAAATGGAAATCATCAAGCAATAGATATGGATATTGAAGATCCAAGAGAAGCCAAGATTATCTAGGATAAGACATCTCAGGACTTTCAAAGTCAACAAGTCCAACTCCAGTTTTGTAATAATTAAGAGAGTGTGGTGTGCGTACAAGAACAGATAAATAGAACAGGATATTATTTGGCAATATGAGATTGAAATTATGAGGCATGCTACCATATGGAAGAACCTTCAAACCACGCTCAGTGAAATAAGCAAGGCACATAAGAATAAATATTGTATGAGATCACTTAGATCCCTAGAAATAGCAAATTTGCAGAGATAGAAAAGGAGATTAGAGGTTACAGGGGCAATGGGGACGAGTGAGTATAAAAATAAAAATAAATTTTAAAATAAATTTTTGCTTTAGGTTCTTTAAATACATAAAATTTATTTTCTGTATTCAGGAAACACTTAAATTCCAAATATTAAAGTCCCTTAAGATTAATATTGGCATTGTTGTTCTGTGGCTTTTCAGAAATAGCACAAAAACTACTAGGCAGATAGTAATAATACTATTTACAATTACTATTACCATCATTTAAAATAATTTAATTTTTAAAGGAGGGATGTCTCTTTGCCCTTCTTTCAGAAAAGAAAACCTGATCATAGGAATTTAAAGTGAAGCCATTTTTCTCATCCTTATCAACATCCTTTATTCCTTAGTCCTTACATCCACTGATCTGATTCTATAGTGTTAGGGCCTGCATATGAGACAGTGATTAAAGACTAACTGAAAGAAAAAGAAAAATTCAAAGACACTAAGTTGGAAATAAAAGGAAAAATATTGACAAATAGACCAGTGGAAAAAATAGTTCACAAGCAGACTTACACATATATGATAACCTCATTTACAACAAAGCTGCCACTGCATTAGTCTGTGAAGAAGAACAATATTTGAAATAAATGGAACTGGACTAATTGGATATCAGTCCACACTGAAAACATTAACTTGGGCTTCTACCTTACACCATACACAAAGTTGCTTTCAGAAGATATGCATCAAGAAAATAACATAAAAATATCTACATGACCTTGCAGGAAGACGAAGATATCTGAAACAGGAAACAAAAGATACTAACAATAAAATAAAAATATATATAATTTGGAATTTATTAAAAGTAAGGACTATTGTTCGTTCATCAAATGACACCTGAAGATAGTGACAAACTAAACCAAAGAATGGGAGAAAGATATTTGTAATATGTAGATCCAACAAATATCTAATGTACAGAATATTATAACTCAAAATTAAGAAGAAAAAAGACAATGCAATGAAAAATTGGCAAAATATTTGAACAGAACTCATGAAATAGGACATCCATCAGACCAATAAAATAAAAAGTTGCTCTATCTCCGTCACCAGGGATATGCAAATTAATATCCCAATGTATGCATTTTCTATAACCCAGCAATTCTATCTGTACTAGTTTTCTAATCCTGCTTAGCAAATTACCCCTAGTTTAGTGGCTTAAAACAGCACCCATTTGTTAGCTCACAGCTCTGAATGGCACAACTGGTTTCTGTGTTCAGTGTCTCACAGAGTTGAATCAGTATCAGCTAGGCTTGTATTTCTTTGTGAGGATCCGAGGAGGAATCCGTTTCCAAGCTCACCCAGGTTACTGGCAGAATTTAGTTCTACTCTTAGGAACTAAGAGTTCCTTGCAGACCTTGACACACTGACCCTCCATATTCCCTCTCATTTTTCCAGTCTCTTTCAGGAAGGGTGCAGGCCCTTTCAAAGACTCATTTTATTAGGTCTGACCAACTAAAGATAATATTATTTGAAGATCAACTGATTTGGGACATTAATATATCTGTAAAACCCCTTTCCATATAATTTAATATAGTCACAGCAGTGATATCATATCCACAGGCTCTTCTCACACTCAATAGTAAGGAATTATACAAGGTTGAGGGTCATTGGGTCATTTTAGAATTCTCTCTACCAGAATCTTCCCTCTGGCCCATAATTGCCCAAGTCTGTCTCATACAACAAATACACGAATCCCATCTCACAGTCTCTAAAATTATCATGGCTAGTACAGCATCAGCTCAATTCCAAAAGCTCATCTCAATCTGATAAGCTCAAGTCCAAAGCCTCACCATCTAAGTCACCTAATCAAGCATGGATACATTTCCTGGGTATAATTTATTAAGTATAATTCCTGCAGCACAATCCTCAAACTGTGGACCAATGATAGTAAAGTGACAAGCTATCTTTTCCCACACTCCCAATATACACTGATGAGAAAGGCAAGGACAACAGTAATAAACATTCTGGTTCAATACAGAGGAAAATGGAACACATCAGAGAGACACAATTCCAATGCAGTTTTGAAGTCAAGCCAGGAAATCTTCTTTCAGAATTACTTGATAAAGTTTCATGACTCTTGCCTCTGCCTTTTGTTCCTGGTTCTACCCTCTGAGTCATACTTCCTTTTTCACGAAAGGTAGCAGGTGTTTGCAGATGAGTAGTTTTATCAGCTTTTACTCTGCCAGCAGTCTTTTTTTTTTTTATTTTGTAGTCTCTTCTTATTCTAATTTCTTATTTCTGGTTGTGTTCACTTTAAAGGAAAGTATTAGGGCCAGGGAAAGGCAATTGTGGAAGCAAGGAAAAAGTGTAAAGTAGTATTGGTGATAAATGTTAACAGAGCAACAATATGAGATCTGGGAGGATGGATATTAGATTCATGTTAGTTGTGTAGAGTTATAGCAGTAGGTAGAGTACCTATAATGAGGTAGTCAACTGAATATGGGAGGAATATGGTACGAATTTAAAAGCTAGTGTTTTCGTGAAGAGGGAAAGAGAAAAGAAAGGCAATAGTTTCAAGAGTGGATAAAAGACCGAAAACAAAACAAAAGTATTAGAAATTAAGAGTTAGACACTTTGGGGATCAAAGAAAGGGAGGTGGAATATAGGAGAGACAGTAGGTGATGGAGGATATCAAGATGTAGGGGTAAGGGGATAGTGTAGGTAGCTAAAATTAATTCACACAGAAATGAGGCAGCGGAGGATGAGGAACCCCAGCAAATGTGAGGTGTTCCCTGCAGCACCTGTTCTATAATTAAGATAAAATAAAACAAGAAGAAAATGAGGGACAAGAGAGAGAAAAATAAAAGAGAAGAAAGGAAGAAAGAAAAAGGCAGTGCATAAAGGGAGGGCAACAGGTAGGGAAAAGAAAAAAAAGATATAGAACAACCACAACAGCAACAACAAAAAACCCCTAAATAACTAAAAAAAAAAAAAAAGACTTTGGGGGATATGCTGGGAGAAAAGACTAGGAGATAATGCAGTGTCAGCAATCAGGACATTAAAAAATAAAAAAAATAAAATAAAAATAGAAACAAAACAAAACAAAACAAAAAAGAAAAAATGCAAACATTGAGGGCCAGGACATTCAAGGACCTCAGATGGACCTCAGAGCATGATGGATTCAGGAATGGAAAGTCTGTGATATTGAAGACTCAAGAGGTGTGAGTCTCTGGGGTGTGGGCCATCAGGGTTTAGGGGACTCAGACCTTGCAACCTCAAATCTGGTTAACAGGGAGCCTGGGAGCACCGCAGTGCAACACAGCCTTCAAGGATCCCCGCAGGTGGGTACCAGCCCTATGGGTGAGGTCACGTCTGCAAACTCTAACCTATGTGTCTGAACCCCTCAATTCACTCACTCACTGGGTCTATTCTGTGGCTGTATCACCAATTTGACTTCAGGACACCTCCCACCCTGTAAGCCCCTGGAACAGCCACCTGGGGGCGCCTCTACACTGCAGTCAATTTAATGACGCAGATCAATAGCCAGGCCCGGGGATGGGGCTCCAGCCAGAAATGCCGATAACAGAGTCCAAAACCGAAATTCCCACGCTTTGTAAAATATTCCCCTAATCGGCTTCCAGACGTCTCCCACACTGCAGGCCCTGAAACAGTCTCCTGGTGATGTCTCTTTATTGTGAAAAATTTAAGGCTGTTTCAGATTGGCAGCTGGCCTTGGGGGGGCGGGGCTCTAGGCAGAAGCACTATTCTTTGTGTCCTCAATCAAAAATTCCCTGCTTCGCAAAAAAAACCTCCCGTTTGTCTCCCCAAATCGGTCTGCAAAGGCCTCCTGTCCTGTTAATCCCCCAACAGCCCACTCAGGGCTTATGAATTCCCCAGTACCACAGAGCCTCCAGAAATCGCCACCACAGCACTGGTGCTGCGGCTCCGCCCAACCCAGGAGGGAGCGTCCTGCGCGCAGCTCCCACCTCCGAGTAATAGACTCTCAATTATATCTTATACATGAATTTTCTCTGTTACCTTCCCACCAAATCGATGTCCAGACACCTCCTGCCCTGCAAAATATAGAAACAACCTGGTCCTGAAGAATTTCCAATGCTGCCCAGCTGCTTCTTTGCAGGAGAGAATCTCAGGTATGCTCACTAAGCCACCATCATGCCCCGTCCCCGGCCCAAATCTTTTTTGAAGTTAGGTGTTGCTCCCTTGTTTCTTGATTGCTGTGTTTCCTCTTCCTTGATTTCCCCTTTTCTGTCTATACCAATCACGTCTGCCAATGCTATCTCTTGTCCTTCCTTCACCTTTATATATTCTCTTTTCTGTTATTGTTCTTACATTCTACCTCTCTTTCTTTAGTTTTCAATATTTATGATTTTTATTTGTCTCATCTATTCTGTTTTTTTTTTCTTTTTTCATTTTTTTTTTCTCTCCCTCTCTCTTCATCATTCTGGTCTTTTAATTCATTCTATATATTTCTCTCTATCCAGTCCCATTTCAGTGTTGGTACTCCACTTTTTTTATCCTATTACTCTTCATGGCTTATGGCTTATATTAGTTAAATATTCATTTTCCTAGGCTTTATTCGGTTCTTCTTCTAACTTTTACTATTATTATTGTTATTATCCTTTTTTTTCTCACCTCTTTCACTTTTCCTGGGCTTAATCTTTTTCTTTTAAGGGAATATAGACAACATCAGGGAAATAGAAAAGAGGAAAAATGTGTCAAAGAGAAAAATTAACACACACACAAAAACAGAAACTAAATAAACCTTAGAGGAGAGAGAGAAGTGAATCAACTGAATGGACCCATCATCATAAAAAGCTGAACATAAAACAACAAAAATTTACAAATCATACTAAGAAACAGGAAGACCTGATCCAGTCCAATAAACAAAGTAAAAACCAGGAAAAGATGCAGAATATCAAAAAAACTAATCATAGTAGTCCAAACAAATATCATAGATCAACTTAATAAAGTGAAGGGAGAGATTAAGGATATTAAGAAGAAACTGGGGAGGGGCAAGATGGTGTCTGAGTGAGTGCACCTCATAATCTCTCCGGCAAAGAAGCAGTTGAGTAGGTTTGGAGTCCAGCTGGACCAGGCTGTTTCGGGTGCTTGCAGGGCAGGAGGTGTCTGGACGTTTATTTGGTGGGACGGTGACAGAGGAGATTCTTGCAAAAGGTAGAATTTTGGGTCTCTTTCATGGAGGTTGAGGTTGTGGGCTGGGCCCTTCCCCCTGGGGCTGGCAGCCTGGCCTAGGTGATTCCTGAAGGCTTTCCTGTGCTGGGGCGTTCCTAAGCCCTGAGTGGGCTGTTTCAGGGGCTTGCAGGATGGGAGGTGTCTGGAAATCGATTTGGTGAGACAAATTCTTGCGAGAGGTGGAATTTTGGGTTTCTGACATGGAGGTCAGAAGTTCTGGGTGGGACCCCTCCCCCCAGGGCTGGCAGCCCATCCACGGAAGTCCCTGAAATTGTTGCTGTACAGTGGCACTCCCAAACTTTGAGCAGGCTGTTTTGGGGGCTTGCAGGGCAAGAAGTGTCTGGATGAAGATTTGGTGATACAATGACAGAAGAGATTCTTGTGAGAGGTGGAATTTTGGGTTTCTGACACAGAGGTCAGAGGTTGTGGGTGTGACCCCACCCACTAGGGCTGGCGGCCAGCTGCAGGGATCCCTGAAGGTTGTGCTGTGCTACAGTGCTCCCAGGCCCCCTATTAACCAGATGCATGGTTCCCAGGTCTGTGTCCCCTAAACCCTGGTGGCCCCCGCTCCAGAGACTCACACACCTTGAGTCTGCAATATCACAGACTTCCAATCCCTGAATCCACTGTGTCCTGAGGTCCATCTGAGGTCCTTGAATACCCTAAACCTCGATATTTTAGGGTTTGTTTTTTTTTTTGTTCTCTTTCTCTCCTTGAACTTGGAGGAGTGTACCAGCTGTTTGGGGAGAGTTTAGGAAGAAAGGAGAGGCGAATCTGCTGACAAAGTCCAATTTACCTAAACGTCCTGGGATAGGAAACTTGGTCTGAGAGAAGGTGGTGTCAGAAAATCAATTAGAACTCCCCTAGCACACCTAAGGGGGAGGGACTGTAGGAGGTGCTATCCAAGCTTTCAATCACATATTTGGGGTTTCTGGTGAGGTGTAGGTGATCTCAAGTTGGAAATAAAGATTCATAGTCTTCTGTGTTGAGTTGGTGCAACAAGGACCCATTTGAATCTCCTAGTGGACTGCTCAGGCAGCTTTCCTGCTCCCCTGGGAGTGAGACAAGTGAGGAAGGGAGAAAGGGGAAAGGTGAGGAAGGGAAAAAGGGGGAAGGTCAGATCTCTAAGTGTATTATTTAATGCGAAAAGGATTCCTAGCTTGAAAGGTTGGGTTTTTTTTTTTTTTTTTTTTTTTTTTGGCATGGTTGCTGCTATTGCATTGTCTCCTGGTCATTTCTTCCATTGTATTCCCCAAGGTTCTTATTCATTTATTTAGTTTTTTTCCTCTTTTTCTTTTTCTTGCTTGTTTCCCCTGCTTTTCCTTTGCTATCCCTTTTTCTCTTCTCTTTTATTCTTTTCTCCCTTTTCCTTCCTTGTTTATTTTATTTTCTTTATATAATAGGTGCTGCAGGGAGCACTTCACACTTGCTGTGTTTTTTCTCATCCTCCATTTCCTCTTTTCTGTGTGTATTGATTTTGCCCACCTAAACTATCTCCTTTCCCCCACATCTTTCTATCCTCCATTATCTGCTATTTCTCTTACATTCTACCTCCCTTTCTTTGGCTCCCATCTGACTTTTTATTTCTAATTCACTTGTTCTGTTTTCTGTCTCTTATCCATTCTTGATACTATTGTCTTTCTTTTCTCTTTCCCTCTCTCATGAAAACACTGGCCTTTTAATTCATACTATATTCCTCACCATATTCAGTTGACTATCTCATTATCAGTACTCCACTTACTGCTATAAATCTACACAACTTACATGAATCTAATATCCATTCTCCTAGATCTCACATTGTTGCTCTGTTAACATTTATTACCAATACTACCTTATACATTTTCTTTTCTTTCTCATTTTGCTTTCCCTGGCCCTAATATTTTCCTTCAAAGTGAAATTAGCCAGCAACAAGAAAATAGAGTAAGAAGAACAAAGTGACAAAGAGACGACATGACACTTACACATGAACAAGAACTAATTAATCCCCAAGACTAGACACAGAAGCTAAAGAACTGTTTAAGCCCATCAAGATAAAATGATGACCAGAGAGCAACAAAAAAACTGCAAACCAAACCAATAATAAGTAAAACATGGCCAAATCTAATCAACAAACTAAAAAGCAGGCAGAAAAGCAGAATATTAGACAAGTAATTAAAGATCACAAAACATCAAAACATATATTAGAGACCAACTTAATGAAGAAAAGGAAGAGATTAACAATATGAAGAGAACACTTGGAGAGGAAATTGCAGACATACGCAAAAAGATAACAGATATGATGGTGATGAACAGCACGGTTCAAGAAATCAAAAATACACTTTCAGCAAAAAGCAGCAGATTGGAAGAGGGAGAGGAGAGAATTAGTGATGTGGAAGACAGTACATCAGAAATCAAACAGATACTAGAACTGATCGATAAAAATAGTGAAAAAATAAACCTAGGACTTAGAGATCTGAATGACAATGTAAAACCAACAAACATATGTATATAGGCATCCCAGAAGGAGAAGAGAAGGGAAAGGGAAAAGAAGGGGTGTTGGAGGAAATAATGGCTGAAAACTTCCAAATATACTGAGAGAGATGGATGTACATGTCCAGGATGCACAATGCACCCCAAACACCATAAATTCCACAGGCCTACATTAAGACATATAATTCTCAAATTATCCAATGCTCAAGACAAAGAGAAAATTCTAAAAGCAGCAAGAGAAAACAGTACCATCACATACAAGGGAGGCTCCATAAGATTATGTGTTGATTTCTCATCTGAAACCATGGAGGCAAGAAGGAAGTGCTATGATATAGTCAAGGTACAAAAAGAAAAAAATTTCCAACAAAGAAAACTCTACCCAGCTAAAGTGGCATTTAAAAATAATGGAGAGGTCAAAATATTCACAGATAGAAACAAATACCACTTACAATAGTAAATTTAAAAAATCAAATACCTAGGAATAAATTTAACTGAAGATGTTAAAAAATTATACACAGAGAACTACTCAACAGTGTTCAAGGAAATCAAAGAAGACTTACATAAATGGAAGAATATTCCCTGTTCATGGATAGGAAGACTAAATATTATTAAGATGTCTAACCTACCAAAACTGATCTACACATTCAATGCAGTCCAAATAAAAATCAACACAGCATTCTTTAAGGAACAAGAAAAACTAGCTATGAAAGTTATTTGGAAAGGAAAGAGGCCGTGAATAGCCAAAGACTTATTGAAAAAGAAAAATGAAATTGGAGGAATCACACTACCTGACTTCAAAACATACTGCAAAGCTACAGTAGTGAAAACAGCATGATATTGGCAGAAGGAGAGACACACAGACCAATGGAACTGAATTGAGAGTTCTGATATGGATCTTCATATATATAGTCATAAAATATTCGATAAAGCCACTAAAACCTCTCAACTGGGAGAGAATGACCTATTCATCAAATGGTGCCTGGAGAACTGGATATCCATATGTAAAAGAATTAAAGAGGATTACCATCTCACACCTTATACAAAAATCAACTCAAGATGGATCAAAGACCTAAATATAAGAGCCAAGACCATAAAGACTTTGGAAAGCAGTGTAGGGAAGCATATACAAGACCTTGTAATAGAAAATAGCTTCATGAACATCAAACTCAAAGCACGAGCAGAAAAAGAACAAATAGATAAATAGATAAAAGAACAAACAAATAAGACAAATAGATAAATTAAAGCCTTCTGCACCTCAAAGGAGTTTGTCAAGAAAGTGAAAATGGAGCCTACACAATGGGAGAAAATATTTTGTAACCATATATCAGATAGAAGACTTATAACATGCATATATAAAGAACTCCTGCATCTTGAAAATAAAAAGATAAACAACCCATTTAAAAAATGGGAAAAGATTTAAACAGACAGTTCTCCAAAGAAGAAATAAAAATGGCTAAAAAGCACATGAAAAAATGCTCCAAATCGCTAGCTATCAGGGAAATGCAAATGAAAACTACAATGAGATGCCATCTTACTCCCATAAGATTGGCAGCTATGAAACAAACAGAAGAATACAAATGCTGGAGAGGATGTGGAGGAATGGGAACACTCATCCACTTCTGAAAGGCTCCAACCATTCTGGAGGACAGTTTGGCCGTTTCTCAAAAAACTAACCACAGATTTGCCATATGACCCATCAATTCCACTGCTGGGTATATACCCAGCAGAACTGAAAACAGGGACACAAACCGATATATGCAAACCATTGTTCATAGCAGCATTGTTCACTATAGCCAAAAGTTGGAATCAACCCAAATGCCCATCAACAGATGAATGGATTAATAAAATGTGGTATATACATACAATG
Organism: Dasypus novemcinctus; assembly: GCF_030445035.2. Lineage (NCBI taxonomy): Eukaryota > Metazoa > Chordata > Mammalia > Cingulata > Dasypodidae > Dasypus > Dasypus novemcinctus. The sequence continues at coordinate 59,577,919 of NC_080704.1, read as the reverse complement.
GAATACTACTCTGCTTTAAGAACAAATACACTACAAACACATGTGATAATGTGGATGAATCTTAAGAACCTTATGTTGAGTGAAGCAACCCAGTCATTGAAGGACAAATACTATATGACCTCAATGATATGCAATAAGAAAATCAAGCTGCCTCAGAGAGCTAGAGACTGGCAATGAGCTTACAGGAAATTGGGGGGTAGAAGAAGGATGTAAGGTGACATCTACATGGGTAAAATCTATGATAAGCTGGAGGTAAGTATGTGTATATGGAAGGGATAAAATGGGGGCATAGGGTTACCTTTGGGTGGGGCTTTGCTGGCTTGAGGGGTCTAGGGATGGGAGGATGCGTAATGTTGCCCAAGAAATTGGGGGGAGGGTGGGGCTACATACAAACATAGGAGATTATCAGGTGTTCGTTGAGAGGATAATGCTGAGAAAATCTTTTCAAAAATATAATAAGGAAAGTTACTTTTTAAGATACTTAAAGGAGAAAATCTGACACAGGACAGACTCCTAGGGAAAATGTGAATGCTCATTTTGCCAGAGTGGGTTATATCATTGGGTAGAGACCCATCTAATGAGAGTGAAGGTATACAAACATCCTGGGGAGGACTGAGGCCATCAAATACAGGGATCTGTATCTCTCAAGAGAAATGGCGGCTCCCAGGGCATTAGGGCAGTTCAGTACGTCAAGCCCTCAACATTGTTGCAAGTATGTCTGAACATGGCACTTCAAAAAATGAAGACTGACTATCACTGTGGGCCCTAAGGGAGGGGGAAATTGGAATTGAATAGATGGAACCAATGTAACAGTTTGCGCAATAGGAGTGTTTCACAAGAGTATGCAAGGATGGATATAAGACATGTTAAATTACACCACAAATATATAAGGACTGATAGGCTAAAATGTAAATCATAATGTAAAACATAAGATAACAAAAAACTTAGAAAATTGTATGGTGTAAAATATAAGCCACAAGCTAAACACAAATGTTACCTTGTTTTAAAGCTATTGTCTCAATATCTGTACATCAGTTTCAGTAAATATGGTATGAATATGTTAAAAGATTATTGCTGTGGAAGGGAAAAGGTTTTATGTTGGATATGTGGGAGTACTGTATATTGTATATATGAATTACTGTGATGTAAGAATCTTGTGAAGAAAAGCTTAATAATTAGAAAAAAGAAAAGAAAAAGATAGGATGTAGAATTTTTCCAAATTAATATGTAATCTATATCTAACCTTTAAGCTCATCACTATATTCCATTTTACTATTAAGGGAACCTGGAAATATATTGGGCTTCACTTTTCAGGAAGTTTTGGATCACAGAGAGGTTCAACAAGGGCAGGGCAGGAATACTAGTGTGGGATGTTATTGACAGAGGACACATGGTTGCAGGGAGTTCTCCAGGGCATATATCCAGGGTACATAAAAATATTTGGATATTTTCATAGTAGAAAAAATAAAAAAACAACACTGAGGGAGTGCTGAGATTCTAGCCAGAGGAGCTCTATCACAGTCCCTAAAAGAACAGGAACAATCCCCCAAGAGCAATGGCAAAGAACAAAAAAGAATGACGGTCCAACAATGAGCTCCTGATATTAATCGCTATGCTTGTGAGCCTGTGCACTTGAAATAAGAACAAGGCCTAAAGCAGCAGTGTGCCTAAGAGTTCCCTCCTGAGAGCCTCCGTGTTGCTCAAATGTGGCCAGTCTCAAAGCCAAACTCAGCATGTAAATTTGTTGCATTCCCCCCGTGGGACATGACTCCCAGGGATGAGCCTCCTTGTCACCGAGCGATCAATACCAAGTACCAGCTGATGATGTAACTAAAAAATGACCTTGAATAAAAGGTTCAACTCGGACCAGCAGAATATCTCTGTCTACATATAATAATAACAGCAGTTAAAAATGCTTTTTGACCTAAATCAAGGGGAAAATGGAAAGGACAAATGAGTTTATATGGCTATGAGTCTCTAAAAAAGAGCCAGGAGGTTATCAGAGGGGTTGCCCTTATGCACACCTGAGCAGAGTCCCAGAGACAGATAAAGTAGATACAAACCCAGGTATGGGTTCTTCTGAGGGCTACAGAGACACAGGTTTTATGGTCATGGCAGATGGAGTTCACTGCCATGTCAGTTGGCCCATCTTTGGAGTTGGTGTTTATGTGTGATGGAGCTGGACTCAGATGTGATCTCTTTTCACAAGCCTTTCCTTTTACTTTACCAGAATTGTAGTTGGTGCTGGGGTTTAAGATACACCCAGGGGATCTGAATTTCTGGCCTGATCTTATGATAGCCAGGCCCTGTGCCTCAACAGACTTCAGTTCCTACACTCTGGTTTATTGGACTTACCCCTCTCAGGTAACATTTAGTTGAAGAATGTCAACAACCACACCATGGAGCCAAGAGTGCCTACAATTGAAACAGGAAAATTGCATTCAGCATCCATGTGGAATCTAAGCCCCCTCTTGACATAGATGTGGAATGGACACAATGATTTCAAGGTCCACAGGATGGAGGAATAAAATATGGGTTAGAGCAGACTTACTGATATTCTATTCATGAACTATTGTGGTTTGTAATCAAAGAAAATGCGGCATTGGTGTGGAAAAAGTGGCCATGGTGGCTGCTGGGTGTGGAGAATGGGAGGAAGAGATGAGATGTGTAGTCGTTTTCAGGACTGGGAGTTGTTCCGGGTGGTGCTGAAGGGCAATTACTAGACATTGTAGGTCCAACCATGGCCAACTGGATGGAACGTGGGAGAGTGTGGGCTATGAAGTAGACCATTACCATGAGGTGAAGCAATGCTCAGAGATGTATTCACCAAATGCAATGAATGTGTCATGATGATGGAGAATGTTGCTATGGGGCGAGTAGTGGGGTGAGGGGTTACTCATATTTTTTAATGTAATATTTTAAAAAACAAATTTAAATATTAATTAATTAATTAATTTTAAAAATTCACAGATAAACAGAAATTAAAGGAGTATTCAAATAAGAAAACTACCCTTCAAGAAATAGTAAAGGGAGTTATACAGGAAGAAATAAAGAAACAGGAGAGGCAGAGTTGGAGGAGAGTGTAAGAGCAACCAAAAAGACAAAAAGAGAAGGAAAAAAACAAATAAAATACGACAAACACAAGTCCAAACAAAATATGGCTAACATAAATAATTCCTTGAAAGCAATAACACTGAATGTCAATGGATTAAATTCACCTGTCAAAAGATTCAGACTGGGAGATTGGATAAGGATGTATGACCCATCTATATGCTGTCTACAGGAAACACATTAGACCAAAGGATTCATGGAGGTTGAAAGTGAATGGCTGGAAATCTTACATGCAAACAATAACCAAAAAAAGGCAGGAGTAGCTATATTAATATCAGACAAAATAGACTTTAAAAGCAAAACATTGTGGGAGATAAAGAAGGATACTACATATTAGTGAAAGGGATAATATTTCAAGAAGAACAAACAATCATAAATATTTATGCTTCTAACAAGGGCACCTCCAAATATGTGAGGCAAGCACTGGAAAAAATAAGTGAAAGAATAGATACCTCTACAATTATACTGGGAGTCTTTAATACATCACTATCAACTTTGGACAGAATCTCAAATGAGAATTAATAAAGAAACAAAAACTTTGAACAGTATATTAGAGGAGTTGGATCTAATAGACATATACAGATCATTGCACCCAAGTACAGCAGGACATACATTTTTCTCAAGTGCACATGGATCATTCTCCAAGATAGAACATATGCTGCGCCACAAAGGAAGGCTCAATGAATTCAGAAAGATCGAAATCATACAAAATAATATCTCTGACCACAGTGGAGTGAAGCTGGAAATCTGCAAGGGCCAGAGGCCCAGATTTCACACCAAGATATGGAAATTCAACAGCACATTCTTAGAAAAACAGTGGGTAAAAAAGGAAATCTCAAAAGAAATTAATAACTACCTTGAAACTAATGAAAATGATAACAAAACATAAGAAACTTATAGGATGCAGCAAAAGCAGTACTGAGAGGGAAATTTATAGCCATAAATTAACACATCAAGATAGAAGAAAGAGCAAAAATTGAAGAACTAACTGCACATTTGGAGGAATTAGTAAAAAAACAACAAAGTAATCCCACAGGAAGAAGAAAGAAAGAAAGAAAAAGATAAGAGCAGAATTAAATGAAATAGAAAATAAGAAAGCACTTGAAAAGAGACACAAAACAAAATTCTGGTTCTTTGAGAAGATCAACAAAATAGACAAACCATTATCTAGACTAACAAAGAAAAAAAGAGAGAAGATGCAAATACACAAAATAAGAAATGAGAAAGGAGATATCACCACTGACCCCACAGAAATAAAGACTATCATAAGAGGATACTTTGAAAAACAATATTCCAACAAAAATGACAATTCAGAGGAAATGTACATATTCTTAGAAACACATAAGCAGCCTCTATTGATGAAAGAAGAAATTGAAGATCTCAAAAAACCAATCACAAGTAAAGAGATAGAATCAGTCATTAAAAACCTCCCAACTAAGAAGAGCCCTAGGCCAGACGCATTCACAGGTGAATTCTACAAAACATTCTGCAAAGAACAAGCGCCAATCTTGCTGAAACTCTTCCAAAAAACTGAAACAGAAGGAACATTACCTGACTTATTCTATGATGCCAACATTACCCTACTATCAAAGACAAGCAAAGACACCACAAGAAAGGAAAATTACAGACCCATTTCTCCAATGAACCTAGATGCAAATATCCTCAACAAAATACTTGCTAACCATCTCCAACAATACATTAAACAAATTATGCACCATGACCAAGGGGGATTAATTCTGGGTATGCAAGGATGGTTCAACATAAGAAAATCAATCAATGTAATACACCATATAAACAGATTAAAGGAAAAAAATCACATGATTCTATCTAGAGATGCAGAAAAACCATTTGACATAATACAGCACACTTTCTTGATAAAAACACTGCAAAAGATCAGAATACAAGGAAATTTTCTGAACATGATAAAGAGTATACATGAAAAACCCACAGGCAACATCATTTACAATGGTGAAATCCTAAAATCCTTCCCTCTAAGATCAGGAACAAGACAAGGATGCCCACTATCACCGCTTCTATTTAGCATTGCCTTAGAAGTACTTGTTCGAGCACTGAGGCAAGAAACAGATATAAAAGGCATTCAAATTGGAAAGGAAGAAGTCAAAATTTCATTATTTGCAGATGACATGATCCTATACATAGAAAACCCTGAGAGATCTACAACAAAGCTTCTAGAACTCATAAATGATTTTAGTAAAGTCGCAGGTTATAAGATCAATGCGCAAAAACCAGTAGCATTTCTGTACACCAATAATGAGCAAGCTCAGGAGGAAATCAAGAAACAAATACCATTTACAATAGTCAATAATAAAATCAAATACCTAGGTATAAATTTAACTAAACATGTAAAAAACCTGATACACAGAGAACTACACAACACTGTTCAAGGAAATCAAGGAAGATGTTAATAAATGGAAGAATATTCCCTGTTCATGGATAGGAAGACTAAATATTATTAAGACGTCCTTCCTACCAAAACTGATCTACACATTCAATGCAATCCCAAAAAAACCACACATCATTCTTTAAGGAACGAGAAAAACTAGGTAAGAAATTTATTTGGAAAGGAAAGAGGCCTGGAATAGCCAAAGACATATTGAAAAAGAAAAATGAAATTGGAGGAATCACACTACCTGTCTTCAAAACATACTACAAAGCCACAGTAGTGGAAATGGCATGGTATTGGCACAAGGAGAGACACAGAGACCAATGGAACCGAATTGAGAGTTCTGATATAGATCGTCATATATATAGTCATATAATATTCAATAAAGTCACCAAACCCTCTCAACTGGGAGAGAATGGCCTCTTCAACAAATGGTGCCTGGAGAACTGGATATCTATATGTCAAAGAATGAAAGAGGATTTCCAACTCACACCTTATACAAAAATCAACTCAAGATGTATCAAAGACCTAAATATAAGAACCAAGACAATAAAGACTCTGGAAAGCAGTATAGGGAAGCATCTACCGGACCTTGTAATAGAAAATGGCTTCATGAACTTCAAAACCCAAAGCACGAGCAGCAAAAGAACAAATAGATAAGTGGGACTTCCTCAAAATTAAAGCCTTCTGCACCTCAAAGGAGTTTGTCAAGAAAATGAAAAGAGAGCCTACACAATGGGAGATAATATTTGGTAACCATATATCGGATAGGAGACTTTTAACCTGCATATATAAAGAACCCCTATATCTCGAAATTAAAAAGACAAACAACCCATTTAAAGAATAGGAAAAAGATTTAAACAGACACTTTTCCAAAGAAGAAATACAAATGGCTAAAAAGCACATGAAAAAATGCTCCAAATCTCTAGCTATTAGGGAAATGCAAATCAAAACTACAATGAGAAACCATCTTACTCCCATAAAATTGATGGTTATGAAAAAACAGAAGACTACAAATGCTGGAGAGGATGTGGAGGAATGGGAACACTCATCCACTGCTGGTGGGAATGCAGAAGGATCCAGTCATTCTGGAGGACAGTTTGGCGGTTTCTCAAAAAAAAAAAAAAACTAGCTATAGATTTGTCATATGACCCAGCAATTCCACTGCTCGGTATATACCCAGTAGAACATAAAACAAGGACACAAATCGATATATACACACCAATGTTCATAGCAGCATTATTCGCTATTGCCAAAAGTTGGAATCAACCCAAATGCCCATCAACAGATGAACAGATAAATAAAATGTGGTATATGCATACAATGGAATACTACTCGGCTTTAAGAATGAATACACTACAAACACACGTGATAACATGGATGGATCTTGAGAACCTTATGTTGAGTGAAGCAACCCAGGCATTGAATGACAAATACTCCATGAACTCAATGATATGAAATAAGTAAACCAAGCTGCCTCAGAGAGCTAGAGACTGCATGATAGGCTTAAAGGTAATTGGGGGGGAGGGGGGTAGAGGAAGGATGTAAGCTGACACCTACATGGTTGAAATCTATGATAAGCTTGAGGTAAGTATTTGTACAAGGAAGGGATAAAATGGTGGCATGTGGTTATCTTTCGGTGGGACTTTGCAAGCTTGAGGGGTGCTAGGGATGGGAGGATGGGTAATATTGCCCAGGAAATTGGGGGGATTGTGGGGGAACATAGGAGATTGTCAGGTATTTGGTTGAGAGTATACTGCTGAGAAAACTGTTTCAAAAATATAATAAGGTAGGTTACCTATTTAAGATGCTTAAAGGGGATAATCTGACGCAGGACAGGCTTCTAGGGAGTGTGTGAGTGCTCATTTTGCCATAGTGCAATATATCATTGGATAGAGACCCATATAATGAGAGTGAAGGTATACCCACATCCTGGGGAGGACTGATGTTCTCAAATAGAGGGAATTGAATCTCTCGAGAAAAATGGTGACTCCCAGTGCATTAGGGCAGTTGAGCATGTCAAGGTCTCAACACTGTTGCAAGTATCTCTGAACATGGCCCTTCAAGCAATGAAAATTGACTGTCACTGTGGGCCCTCAGGGGAGGGGGAAAGAGTTATTGAATAGATGGAACCAGTGTAACTGTGTGGGCAATAGAAGTGTTCCACAAGAGTAAGCAAGGATGGATATAAGACATGTTAAATTACACCAAAAATGTATAGGGGCTGATAGGCTAAAATGTAAATCATAATGTAAAACATAACTAAAAATTTAGAAAATTGTATAGTCTAAAATATAAACCACAATGTAAACCCAAATGTTTCCTTGTTTGAAAGCTATTGTCTCAATATCTGTACATCAGTTCCAGTAAATACAGTATGAATATGTAAAAAGATTATTGCTGTGGAAGGGAAAAGGTTTTATGTTGGATATGTGGGAGTACTGTATAACGTATATATGAATTACTGCGATCTAAAACTCTTGTGAAGATAAGCTTAATAATTAGAAACAAGAAAAAGATAGGATGTAGACAATTTTTTGATACCCCAATTTATTTTTACCATAATTTTTCCAAATTAATATGTATTCTATATCTAACCTATAAAGTCATTGCTATATTCCATTTTACTATTAAGGGAACCTGGCAATATATTGGGCTTCACTTTTCACGAGGTTTTGGATCACAGAGTGGTTCAACAATGGCAGTGGAGGAATACTGGTGTGGGATGTTAAGGACAGGGGACACATGGTTGGCAGGGAGTTCTACAGGGCATATATCCAGGGTACATAAAAACGTTTGGATATTTTCATAGTGAATACAATTAAAAACAACAACTGAGGGAGTACTCAGTTCCTACCCAGGGGAGCTCTATCACAGTCCCAAAAGGAACAGCAACAATCCCCCAAGTGCAATGGCAAAGACCAAAAAGGAATGAAAGTCCAACAATGAGCCCTTGATACTCATGACTATGCTTGTGAGCCTGTGCACCTGAAATAAGAACAAGGCCTAGAGCTGCAGGGTGCTAAGAGTTACCTCCTGAGAGCCTCCGTGTTGCTCAAATGTGGCCGGTCTCGAAGCCAAACTCAGCATGTAAATGTGTTGCCTTCCCCCCAGCGTGGGACATGACACCCGGGGATGAGCCTCCCTGGCGCCGAGGGATTACTTCCAAGTACCAGCTGATGATGTAACTAGAAAATGACCTTGAATAAAAGGGTCAACTCGGACCAGCAGAATATTTCAGTCAACATATAATACCAAGAGTTAAAAATACTCTTTGACCTAAATCAAGGGGGAAATGGAAAGGACAAATGAGTTTATATGGCTATGAGTCTCCAAAAAAGAGCCGGGAGGTTATCAGAGGGGTTGCCCTTATGCACACCTCAGCAGGGTCCCAGAGACAGATAAAGTAGATACAACCCCGGGTATTGGTTCTTCTGAGGGCTACAGAGACCCACAGCTTCTATGGTCATGGCAGATGGAGTTCAGTGCCATGTAAAATGGCCCTTCTTTGGAGTTTGTGTTTCTGTGTGATGGAGCTGGACTCAGATGTGATCTTTTTTCACAAGCCTCTCCTGTTACTTTTACCAGAACTGTAGTTGGTGCTGGGGTTTAATATATACCCAGGGGATCTGAACCCCTGGACTGACCATATGATAGCCAGGCCCTGAGCCTCAACAGACTGCAGCTCCTACACTCTGGTTTATTGGACTTACCCCACTCAGCTAACATGGAGTTGAAGAAGGTCAACCACCACACCACGGAGCCAAGAGTGCCTACAACTGAAAGCAGGAGGATTGCATCCAGCATCCATGTGGAATCTAAGCCCCCTCTTGATATAGATGTGGAGTGGACACAACCATTCCAAGGTCCACAGGATGGAGGAATAGAATATGGATTAGAGTGGACTTACTGATATTCTATTCATGAACTATTGTGATTAGTAATTGAAGAAAATATGGCATTGGTGTGGAGAAAGTGGCCATGGTGGCTGCTGGGTGTGGGGAATGGGAGGAAGAGATGAGATGTGGGGGCGTTTTCGGGACTTGGAGTTGTCCTGGGCGGTGCTGCAGGGACAGTTACCGGACATTGTAGGTCCTCCCGTGGCCCACTGGATGGAACGTGGGAGAGTGTGGGCTATGATGTGGACCATTGACCATGAGGTGCAGCAGTACTCAGAGATGTATTCACCAAATGCAATGAATGTCTCATGATGATGGAGGAGATTGTTGTTATGGGGGGAGGAGTGGGGTGAGGGGTGTGGGGGGTATATGGGGACCTCATATTTTTTGAATGTAATATTAAAAAAATAAAGACAAAAAATATGAGAGGATGGTGTAATATTATAAAATATTTTAATATTTTATTAACCCATCATATCCATAGGTCAAAGAAGAAAAATCTTATGGTAATCTATCTCTGATAAACTCCCTTCAGTGTTTCTTAGTTCTTGCAACTTGATTTGTCTTCACTTGATAAAATTATATTAAAATCCTCTACTACTACACATTCCCATCCCTTATCTGAAATTACTGATGATAACAAATGTTTCAGAATTCATATGCCATATATTCTACCTTTGCAGTATTGCAAATGGTGGCACTAAATAAAACAATATTTCTGCAGTGAAACATAAATATTCACAACAAGAAGGCTGTATAAAGATTATGAATAGCCTCATGTCATTTCAGGCCAGGTTTTCACAACATGTAGGAATTTGGACTTACCTATAAGGAACTGTGAATTTGAAGTGCCTTTCTGTCAATTCTTCTTTCCTGTTTTCTTTTTATTTTTTGTTAGATTTTTCATTGAAGTAGAACATACAAAGAGAATAATGCACAAATCATAAGTGACAACAACTTGATGACATTTTGCAAAGTGAACAGATGCATGTTGCCACCACCAAAACCAAGATGTAAAACGTTACTGGCACCCAAGAACCCTATATCATGCCCCTAACTAGTCATTGCCCCTGAAATTTAACCATTATCCTGACCTATGTCACTATAGATTCATTTTGCCTGTTTTTAAACTTTATACAGAATGATATTTCGTGTACTTCTTCATGGCTGGGTTCTTTTTCTCACCACTATGATTTTGAGATCCATCATGCTGCTGCAAGTTGGGTTATTTGCTTGTTTCATTTCTATAAATTATTCCATTGCATAATTATATCACACTTTATTCATTCAACAGTTGGTAGACATTCTGATTGTTTTGAGTTTATGAATAATTTTCAGTAATGCTGCTGTGAACATTCTTATCCATATCTTTTGGAGATCAACTTCATACATTTTTTTTGGATAAGTCTTTTGGTGGTGTGGTACACAGAATCCCATGATAGGCCCCAATGACCCTTGTCTTTGTACTATACTCTCCCATTGGGTGTGGATGTAAATATAATTAGATATCACTTCCATAATTACAGTACATTATATGGCAAAAAGGATTTTGTACATGATATTAAGGAAACAAATCACTTGACCTTAACATAGGGAGATTTTTCTGGGTGGGCCAGATGGAATCTGGTGAGACCTTAAAAGGGTCTAGGTCTTTCCTGAAAGAGAGATTTGAAGCATGAGAGAGTACTTAGAGGGCAGGCACATGAAATGAAACTGCAGGCAGCCTCTAGGAGATGAGTGTTTTCAAATCTGTCAACCAACCAACAAGAGAATGGGGACCTCAGTCCAACAGCTATAGGTAACTAATTTCTGCTAATAACCTATATGAGTTTGGAAGGGATATTTCCCTGAGTCTGAAGAAAAGAACACTGCCAGACCAACACTTTGATTTCCCCGAGTGAGACCCTAAGCAGAGAAGCCAGACTTCTGAGCCATAGAACTGTGAGATGATAAGTGGATGTTGTTTTAGAATGCAAAGTGCATGGCAATTTGTTTCACAGCAATAGAAAACTGATATGGACTCAGGTTTCTGGATGTGGGGTGCTGTGATTGCAAATATCTAAAATTGTGGAAGTGCCTTTGGAAATGGGTAGTAGCCAGAGTGCGAATGTTGTCCTGGTTGGTACTGCAGGGACAGATGCTGGACATTGTATATTCTGCCATGGCCCACTGGGTGGACTGGGGGGGGAGTGTGAACTACAATGTAAACCATTATCCATGTGGTGCAGCAGTGCTCCAAAACGTATTCACCAAATGCAATGAATGTCCCATGATGATGAAAGAGGTTGTTGATGTGGGAGGAGTGGGGTGAGGGGGGTGGGAGGTATATGGGGACCTCTTATATTTTTTGACTGTAACATTTAAAAAAATAAAGACAGGAAAAAAATTTTAAAAAAAGAATTTTGAGGCTTGGTCAGATGGTTAGTAGAAATCTCAATTCAAAGGATATTGTTGACAAGGGGTCAGAAGGAAGTGAGGATCATGCTATAGGAAACTGGAGGAAACTTATGACAGAAAGCATATCAAAAGTGCTGCCTGCAGTTATGTGGAAACTAGAACATGTAAGTGAAAAATTTGTATATATGGTCAAGGCAGACTAGTAAAATTTTGAGAGCATGATAGACAAACCTAGATTGCCTTGAATGGACTGTTAATATAAATCTTAACTTTAATATCTTAGCTGCTGTGGCTCGCATGCAATAAAGATGATTTTAGAGAAATTGTAAATTGCCTAGACAAAGGTAAAATCACCATTAATAGACTTTTAGTCAAAATCTGGACTTGGAAATTTTTGACAATGAGGGCTCAGAAGGAAGTGGGGAACGTGTTACTGGAAACCCATAGAAAGGGTATCCTTGTTATATAGTGGCAGAACCCATAATGGAATGGTATCCTGCAGTTATGTGGCAAGCTGAACTTGTAAACTATGAACTTGGATATATAGCTGAGGAGATTTCCAACCTAACTGTTGAATATGTCGTCTGGTTACTTCTTGCTGCTTATTGTAAAATGTGAGGGGAGAATGAAAAATCGAGGGAAAAGCTTAAAAAAAGAAATCAGGACTTGGAAATTCTCAGTTTATCCAGCTAGCAAAACATGCTAAAAATATGAGGTTACTTCTGAAACTAGCATAGAGAAATAACCAATGTATGTTTGTAAAAACTTTTGCTGGAAGCCCAGAAAGAAGAAAAAGTTGGAGTGTTCTGGCACATGAAAAACTTTCAAAAGACTAAGAGAGTGTCTATATATAACTTCTGCACTTTCATTTCTAATTTTATGTATTTGCATTTTTCTCTCTTTTTTTTCTTTCTTATCTCCTCCCCCCCCCCCCCCCCCCCCCCCCCCGTTGTCTGCTCTCTGTGTCCATTCACTGAGTGTTCTTCTGTGTCTGTTGTATTCTCATTAGGCAGCTCCAGGAACCCATCCTGTGATATTCCGGAGTGGGAGAGAGGTGATCATTCTCTTGCATCACCTCAGCTCCCTAGTTTGCTGAGTTTCATATTATCTCTTTTCTGTGACTCTTTTTGCTGTGTCATCTTGCTGCATCAGCTCTCCGTGTGGGTTCCATCACTCCTGGGCAGGCTGCACTCCTGCACGGGGCTGCACTCCTTGCATGGGTCACCTTGCCACATGGGTCAGGAGGTCCTGGGTATCGAACCCTGGGCCTCCTATATGGTAGGCAGAAGCTCTATCCGTTGAGCCATACCTGCTTCCCTCTATCATCTTTTAAACTATACCAGAGGGCCTCTGGAAAGCTTAAGCATATGGTTCTTCAGCCATATCATCAGGACCCCAAAACACAATATTCATGAATGGAGCTTTTGTGTAATAGGGTGAATGACCATGAAATACAGACCCACCAGGCTCTTGAAAAACTTATATAAGCAGAAACATTGCCACCTGGATTAAAAGGAAAAGAGAGACTACAAAATAAAAAAAAAAAAAAAGACTGCTGGCAGAGTAAAAGCTGATAAAACTACTCATCTGCAAACACCTGCTACCTTTCGTGAAAAAGGAAGTATGACTCAGAGGGTAGAACCAGGAACAAAAGGCAGAGGCAAGAGTCATGAAACTTTATCAAGTAATTCTGAAAGAAGATTTCCTGGCTTGACTTCAAAACTGCATTGGAATTGTGTCTCTCTGATGTGTTCCATTTTCCTCTGTATTGAACCAGAATGTTTATTACTGTTGTCCTTGCCTTTCTCATCAGTGTATATTGGGAGTGTGGGAAAAGATAGCTTGTCACTTTACTATCATTGGTCCACAGTTTGAGGATTGTGCTGCAGGAATTATACTTAATAAATTATACCCAGGAAATGTATCCATGCTTGATTAGGTGACTTAGATGGTGAGGCTTTGGACTTGAGCTTATCAGATTGAGATGAGCTTTTGGAATTGAGCTGATGCTGTACTAGCCATGATAATTTTAGAGACTGTGAGATGGGATTCGTGTATTTGTTGTATGAGACAGACTTGGGCAATTATGGGCCAGAGGGAAGATTCTGGTAGAGAGAATTCTAAAATGACCCAATGACCCTCAACCTTGTATAATTCCTTACTATTGAGTGTGAGAAGAGCCTGTGGATATGATATCACTGCTGTGACTATATTAAATTATATGGAAAGGGGTTTTACAGATATATTAATGTCCCAAATCAGTTGATCTTCAAATAATATTATCTTTAGTTGGTCAGACCTAATAAAATGAGTCTTTGAAAGGGCCTGCACCCTTCCTGAAAGAGACTGGAAAAATGAGAGGGAATATGGAGGGTCAGTGTGTCAAGGTCTGCAAGGAACTCTTAGTTCCTAAGAGTAGAACTAAATTCTGCCAGTAACCTGGGTGAGCTTGGAAACGGATTCCTCCTCGGATCCTCACAAAGAAATACAAGCCTAGCTGATACTGATTCAACTCTGTGAGACACTGAACACAGAAACCAGTTGTGCCATTCAGAGCTGTGAGCTAACAAATGGGTGCTGTTTTAAGCCACTAAACTAGGGGTAATTTGCTAAGCAGGATTAGAAAACTAGTACAGATAGAATTGCTGGGTTATAGAAAATGCATACATTGGGATATTAATTTGCATATCCCTGGTGACGGAGATAGAGCAACTTTTTATTTTATTGGTCTGATGGATGTCCTATTTCATGAGTTCTGTTCAAATATTTTGCCAATTTTTCATTGCATTGTCTTTTTTCTTCTTAATTTTGAGTTATAATATTCTGTACATTAGATATTTGTTGGATCTACATATTACAAATATCTTTCTCCCATTCTTTGGTTTAGTTTGTCACTATCTTCAGGTGTCATTTGATGAACGAACAATAGTCCTTACTTTTAATAAATTCCAAATTATATATATTTTTATTTTATTGTTAGTATCTTTTGTTTCCTGTTTCAGATATCTTCGTCTTCCTGCAAGGTCATGTAGATATTTTTATGTTATTTTCTTGATGCATATCTTCTGAAAGCAACTTTGTGTATGGTGTAAGGTAGAAGCCCAAGTTAATGTTTTCAGTGTGGACTGATATCCAATTAGTCCAGTTCCATTTATTTCAAATATTGTTCTTCTTCACAGACTAATGCAGTGGCAGCTTTGTTGTAAATGAGGTTATCATATATGTGTAAGTCTGCTTGTGAACTATTTTTTCCACTGGTCTATTTGTCAATATTTTTCCTTTTATTTCCAACTTAGTGTCTTTGAATTTTTCTTTTTCTTTCAGTTAGTCTTTAATCACTGTCTCATATGCAGGCCCTAACACTATAGAATCAGATCAGTGGATGTAAGGACTAAGGAATAAAGGATGTTGATAAGGATGAGAAAAATGGCTTCACTTTAAATTCCTATGATCAGGTTTTCTTTTCTGAAAGAAGGGCAAAGAGACATCCCTCCTTTAAAAATTAAATTATTTTAAATGATGGTAATAGTAATTGTAAATAGTATTATTACTATCTGCCTAGTAGTTTTTGTGCTATTTCTGAAAAGCCACAGAACAACAATGCCAATATTAATCTTAAGGGACTTTAATATTTGGAATTTAAGTGTTTCCTGAATACAGAAAATAAATTTTATGTATTTAAAGAACCTAAAGCAAAAATTTATTTTAAAATTTATTTTTATTTTTATACTCACTCGTCCCCATTGCCCCTGTAACCTCTAATCTCCTTTTCTATCTCTGCAAATTTGCTATTTCTAGGGATCTAAGTGATCTCATACAATATTTATTCTTATGTGCCTTGCTTATTTCACTGAGCGTGGTTTGAAGGTTCTTCCATATGGTAGCATGCCTCATAATTTCAATCTCATATTGCCAAATAATATCCTGTTCTATTTATCTGTTCTTGTACGCACACCACACTCTCTTAATTATTACAAAACTGGAGTTGGACTTGTTGACTTTGAAAGTCCTGAGATGTCTTATCCTAGATAATCTTGGCTTCTCTTGGATCTTCAATATCCATATCTATTGCTTGATGATTTCCATTTTCAAAAAACCTGCTGGGGTGAGCGGATGTGGCTCAAGTGCCTCGGTGCCTGCTTTCCACACGGGAGGTCCTTAGTTCAGTTAACGGTGTCTTCTAAAGCCCCCAAAAAACAAACAACAAGCAAAAAAAACCACAAAAAAACAAAACAAAACCAGCTCAGGGCAGATGATGTGTCTCAGTGGTTCAGTGCAGGCTTCCTGTACATGAGCTCCTGGGTTCAATCCCCAGCCCCAGTACCTAAAAACAAAACAAACAAACAAACAAAAACCCTGCTGGGATTTCTACTCGAATTGTGTTGAACCATAGATCATTTTGATGAGAATTCTGTCTTCATTTTATTATAATATTGTGTTCTCATTCAGTAACATGACATATCTCTAATTTATCTAGATCTCCAGAAATACTATGTACATTTCAGGGCAGAGGTTTTGAGAACCTTTTATTAGATTTGTTTCTAAGTATTTGATGTGTTCTGTTCCTATAGTAAATGGCATTTTTCAAATTTTCTGTTAAGTTTTTATTGCTAAGATATAGAAATCCAAATGAATTTTATAATATTGACCTTATATCCAGCAATGATGGTAAATTCACTTATTAATTCCAACAGTAGATATATACATACTTTTAGAATTTTTAGTTAATCTGTTGTCTCTCAATTATTTTTTTTAGAAACTGAAAATTCTTTCCCTAAAGATCGCAAGCAGGCATACATTCATATTTGATTTACTGCATTTGGGAGATGCGCATTCCTAAACCAGTCACTAGAGGAATAATGTGGTTAATATGACTTGTTTAGTCAAACACACTGCCCTTTATATATCACATACATTGTGTTATGAGCCACACTGTTTATTTAACCAAATATACAAACAGTTTGAAACGAAATCTTTGACTAGAAAAATAAAATCAGGAGATAATGATGGATTGATATTGGTGAAGTATTTCTCCATGTAAATGAGCTGAAATTACAATTCTTAAGGTACATAATTTAAGCAAAGACTAGTATGTTTAATATTTGAAAAACAATAGCAGCTTGCTGAGGAAGAATTATTTTTTAAAATGAATTAGCTTATTTCAAAATATCCCTTTCCTGATTGTAAAATACAAAATTATCTCAGAAAACTTAAAACATGAATACATCAAACTTTTGACAATAGTTGTCAATCACTGACAGAATGACTTGTGATTTAAATTTTGCTTTAGACTTCTTTGAAATTTCTAGTTCTACAGCAAGCAGGGTTTATTACCCTTTACACTATTGACATTTGGATGTGTATAATTCTGTGTTGCAGGAGGCTGTCATGTGCACTGAATTGGTTTACCATCATCCTTGGCCTCGCGCAGTAACATTCTTCCCAAAATGTGACAAGCAAAAATGTCTCCAGACATTGCTAAATTTCCTCTGTGGGGCAAAATGACCCTGGTTGAGAACAACTGCTGTACAGTGAATGAGATTTTAATATATATATAAAGCAAGGTAGACATAAAGATAGATGATGAATAAATAGAGGTAAATACAGATCAGTATAGTTCATCCTGTGTTTAAAATCTCGTGACCATTTGTCCAATAGCATTAAAAGTTCTTAAAATATCTGACTAAGTTTGTTCTATAGGCATCCAGTGTGCCTATTGGAAATTTAGGTTGTTTCAGATATTTAAAAATAAATGACACTATTAATAATCACCTTTGAACATGTAACTTTGTGGGTATATTTGAGTATTTTTTAAATTAATGCCTAAAAGAATTGTAGTGTCAAGTGGATTTCCTGTTTGTGACTTTTATATATATTGTCAGATTTCCATTTGGCAAGGTGCTATGAATAATAACCCCATCTTATATAAGTATTAAGAGACTTAGTACTTAATTAAACATTTGTTTTGAAAAATGCAAATAGCTTTATGAATATGAGTAATGTACGTTCACTGAAAATATTGAGAAAGTAGGAAAACAAAAATCGCCTTTCCATATTTTTTTTCTATAAACACATATATACATATACACTGTCTAAAATGAGTTGGTGAAAAAGAGAAAGGAAAGAGGGAGCATTGAAGACACACCAGTGGAGTTAAGGAGAAGGACTTCCTTAGAAGAAAGTTTGCAATGTTAGAGGAAAGCAAATCAATAAGTTAAAGAATATATAAAAGGGGCAAGGACAGATGGGGACATTTTAGCTATCACTACATAAGGCTCAGAGTGATTTCTGAAAGGATGAAAGGAATGGTCTCAGAGTTTCAATTAAGAAAACTTCTATCAGTTAGGGTTTATATCCTTAAATGACTAGAAAAACTACACAAGGTGTGGTGGCCAATATGGTCAGGTTCCTGCTGTCTTCCCACTCTGTTTCAACAGAGCAAGTCTTCCTATTTCAGAAAGCAGTGCCACCATCCACACCGATACTCTGACCAAAATCTACAAGTCATTACTGATCATTGTTCTTCCTTAATGACATCACAGCCATTCAAATGTTCCCAACTGAGGCCCCAGACATAGGGAAGCGGAGACAAGACATTCCTGCTCAGTGCTATCTGAATTACAGAGCTGCAGAATCCGTTACTATAATGAAATGGCCGTTGCTCCACAACACTAAATTGTGGAGTGGTAGATGACTGGAATATATTCTATCCATTTATTCATTTAAGTCCATCCTTGGTTTCATCAGTATTTAATTTCCATCAGTATTTAAATTCCATCCTTCACAGCCTTGTTTTTTATATTTTATTCAAAATACCATTCGATTATTTTCTATCCCGTTCTGGTATTTTTTAAAAAGCCCATGTATTTCATGTCATTGTTTATTCAATTCTATCCTATATTCCTTCCTATTTAATTTCAATTTCCTTTGATTTTCTTTAATATTTTTTTCACTCTATATTCCATTCCATTCATTTTCTCATATAGCATTTTTTATTCCATGCCATTAGATATTTATTTCCATTGTCCTCCCGTATCATTTCACCATTATATTTCATTCAATTTCACCCCATTCCATCTTCCACTTCATACTGTGTTCAAGGCAGTATGTCATTCCCATTTTATTCCAAATTCTGTTGCAATCCAGTCTCCATTTCATCTCATGCTCCATTCCATTTCAAATCAATTTTCTATTGTATATTATTTAACATTCCAAATACCATACCATTCTCACTTGCATTGCATTTTATTCCAAGTGGCTCATCCATTTCACTAAACATCCAATTCCATTCTGGAAAAACTGTTTTATCAGTGACTTTCAGGAGAAAGAATTACAAATGTACATGGTCTTATACCAAAAATTTCCACTTCCAGTACTTTATCCCAATTACATAATTTGGGATATGAACAAATTTTAGCAAAGTAGATGTTTCTCACAGTGATAGGTTAGAAAGTGAAAAGCCAGAGATAATGTAAATTGTTGGCCAATACAGGAATTCTTGAAAACATAAGCTTCCTCCATAAACGGAGTATTTTGTAGTTATAAAGTGGCCTTATGGAAATTTATTTATTGACATGGAAAGCATGCTTTTGAGACCCAAAAAAGAAGGTTACAAAACAGTATGTGTCAATAATAATTTCCAAAACAAAACAAAAACTGTGAAATATGGATGAATGGCCATTCTACCAACATATAATTAAACATTTTCAGTAGTTGGAGTAGTGGACTATGGTTGTGTGGGAATTTAGGGCTAGAAATGTAGTTTCCTATATTTGTTTTTTTTTTTTTAAGGAGGTACTGGGCATTGAACCCCAGGACCTCATACACGTGAAGCATGAGCTACACCCCACCCCCTCCACTTATATTTGCTTTTGTTTTGGGTACTAAACATGCAACCTTTTAAAAATAATGACTAAATACGAGTGTTCGAATATTAAATTTCAAGTCTGTGCACCACTGCATATTTGTATTAACAAAAACTAGACAACTGTGGCCAAGAATGAAGCCTAAATCAAATAAACGAACATATATTCATCAGTGGATTATTATGCAGCCCATACAAATGTATATATATATTTAAGGACAATACCATCCTTATTCTGGGCAAACCTGGCCTATGCCTCAGCGGGCCACGCAGAGGAAAGCATGTTCCTAGAAAATTTCTAATTTCTTGTCTAGTGCCCAGAACCTGCAGGAGGCAATAGTGCTAAACACCCTGAGCCCAGACAGTGTAAGCTTCTTCACTTTTCTCCCCTTCAAGCTTCTCTCCAACCCTACCATCTACCCTACCCTTGTGAGAGCATCCATATGCCTGGAAGAGTAAAGAGACTGCCCCTATGGGTCCACTGTCCTGACTAGATTCTAGGGGAGAAGTCCGGGTAGGGAATATTTCCTAGTGGCCAGCGTGATTTTTCTTTCAAGGAGCTTCTTGAGATTGGGCCACCAGAATGATACTGACAAGGTGATTTGGGGTTACGTAATTATTTTCCAGAGACAGCCACTTGTTCCCCACCCCCTTCCGCCCCAGTTTCCACACACGCATACCCTTAGGGTTCCTCATTAAGGATGGGGGAATTTTCATTATTTAAGTAGCCACACAAGAGTCCAGAGCGGTGCAGCACACCCTCTAGTTTGCCGTGAGATAGATCTGGATTGGACTGCTCTGGGAAATAGGCAAGTCTCGTGATATCCAGCTCACCAGTCAGAAGCGAATATTGGACTAGGGTCCGCCCCCTCTTTCTAATCTAGCGCTAGCCCTACTGAGGCGGTGTTTGCCGTGGTGCTCCTCCATCTCGACTCTGTGAGCCTGGCATTATGGCCACCCAGTCATACTGGGAGAAGCAGCAGAAGCAGGAGCAACCTGAATCCACCCGGGATGAAATGCCCATCGGGCACAAGAACAAGGTCGTCCCTGCCTGCTTCGGAACCAGCAGCTCAGATCTTGTTGCCTGGGTTCCTCCAGAATCAAGCGACCAGTCTCCATCTGGCTCTGTGTACAGCATCTCGGAAGGTTCCTCCACCACTGCTGCAGTTTCGATCATTGTTGAGACCCCCGGGATGCCTTCCACAGGCTGCGGGCAGGTGAAAAGGAGTTCCAAGCACCGAAGAAGCCAGAGTTCTCACGCAGACCATAAATGTGCGGTGGCCGAGACCGGTCAGGATATCCAGACCATGCACGCGGGCAGCAAAGTCACCATGGGGAAACCCACAAGGGGCACTGGCCAGATCAGGGGACACGTGACCCAGACCAAGAGCACAGGGAACAACAGAGGCAATAAGTACCCCTACAGCAAGGAGCCTGCCCAGCCTCAGAATGCTGTGAGTCTTTTGACTAGGGATTCCAGGCCTCAGTTTTCTGAACCTTTGCCGCCATCTTCTCCAAGGTCTCAGCCCAGCCGCAGCCTTCGTTCTCAGGCTTCTACAAGTAGTCATGTATCCCGCCCAGGCCCTGCACTTCGAAGCCACGCCACACCACCAGGCCCTGCTCTCCGAAGCCGCACCACTCCGACGGCCCCTGGTCTTCACCACCGCGCATCACAGCCAGGCCCGGCTCTCCGCAGCCGCGCATCCGGGCCCGGCCCAGCTCTCCGCAGCCGTACCACACCGCCAGGCCCAGCTCTCTGCAGGCGCACAACCCGGTCAGGCCCTGCTCGCCGTAGCCGCGCATCCGGGCCGAGCCCAGCCTTCCGCAGCCGTATCACCCCGCCAGGCCCTGCTCTCGGCAGCCTTGCTACGCCCCCGAGCCTCGCTCTCCGCAGCCGCGCATCCAGGTCAGGCCCTGCTCTGCGCAGCCGAGCAACCCGGTCAGGCCCTGCTCGCCGTAGCCGCGCATCCGGGCCGAGCCCAGCCTTCCGCAGCCGTATCACCCCGCCAGGCCCTGCTCTCCGCAGCCTTGCTACACCGCCGAGCCTCGCTCTCCGCAGCCGCGCATCCAGGTCAGACCCTGCTCCCCGCAGCCGCGCCACCCCGCGGGGCCCTGCTCCTCGCAGCCGCGCCACCCCGCGGGGCCCTGCTCTTCGCAGCCGCTCCAACCCGCGGGGCCCAGCTCTTCGCAGCCGCGCCGTCCCGCCGGGCCCTGCAGTTCGTAGCCGCGCCACCCCACCGGGCCCTGCTCTTCGCAGCCGCGCCACCGCGCCCGGCCCTGCTCCCCGCAGCTGCGCATCCAGGCTGGTTCCTGATCGCCACAGCCGCGCCACCTCGCCGGGCCCTGCTCTCCGCAGCCGCGTATCCAGGTCAGGCCCTGTCCTCCGTAGCTGCGCCACCCAGCGAAGATCAGCCCTCCGCAGGCAACCCTCTCCACCTGGGCCAACTGGCCAGGGTCCCTCGTCCCCGCCTGCTTTCGCCTTAAGAAGGCTTGTCTTCCAGGGCCGTTCAAACTCCCCTGATCCGGAAGTCCCAAGCCTTGCCTCCCAGCCCGCTCGTGCGCTCCGCATGCGTGCCTCCTCACCCTCACCTCCAGGCAGATATTTTCCTTTCTTGGCGCTGCTAGATGGTGAGAGTAGCACCACCTCCTCTCCCCCTGGGTCTCCTAGCCTGGGCCCCTCCTCCTCTCCCTCTGGGTTGTCTGACTGGAGCGCCTCTTCCTCTCTTCCTGGGTGTTTTGGCCTGAGTTCCATCTCCACTCCTAGCCCTGCTAGCCTTAGGCGTGCCTTGCTGCCTGAGCTAGATGCCCTGAGCCCTGCATCTCCTAGAGAGTAGGCCAAAGTAGGGAGCACGTCAGCTGCTACACTTCCTTTTCTGTGACCCGAGATAAGCACCATCCAGGACCCAAAGAAGTAACTGACACCCATTCACTATGCTGAATTGGCCACCTGCTCCTTGGTTACCTGTGTAGTTTAAGAGTTTTGCTAGCCAGCAACAAATAAGAGCACTTTTGAAGCCTCCTTCCCCATGACTCCACCACTCAGCACTTACCTGATGTTAACCTTTGATTCCAGGCCCCCTTCTCCTTCAAAAGGGCCTGCCTATGCCCCCGAGATTTCCTTTTTTCAAGTTGCCTTTTATAGAATGAATTTTGTAATGAATAAAATAAAAATGTTGGTTTCATTTTCAAAAATACAGAATTTTTTTATTGTCAAAAAATTGTTAATTCTACATCATATTTCGAGGATGAAAGAAAGTCAGCCTACTAACTGACTCTTTGGAAGAGAGAGGAAGTAAAATACTGACAGCAGTCTTTACTCCCTATGTCTGAAGTGGGTTTCTGTCTAGTAAGCTCCCACTTAGAAACTTCATACCGTCTTTGCATTAGGTGATTTACAACTTGGACCAGAAAGGAGGTCAGTGTTTAACCCTAGGTGGCTGGATAAATGGAGGGTTAGTGGAGATATCCAGGGTTGGGAAGAGGCAGGGCATGATGCAGTGTGAGGGTGAAAATAACTGATGGAAGTAGGAAGGTCTGGGAGAGGAGAGTCAGGGTCAGGGAGGGGGCAGAGGGGGTCATTAGGGGTTAATAGCCTGACAGGGGAAGGTCACAGTTTCTGGAGGAGGAAAAGTTTATGAGGTGGAAGAAGGGAAACTTGTCAGATATTTAGTGAAACATGTGTTAATGGATAATACAATTAAAAAAAATAATACTGTGTTTAGAGCAGGTATGAGGGTATGAGTTGTGTGTGTGTGTGTAGACATATATGTAGAGAACCGGATGGGCACATATCATGCTGTGAACAAGGAAATGTAAGACTGTTGGAGTAACTGGTGATATGTTCTTCTACATTCTACATTTTCCACTTTAACCATAGGGCTATCTCTGTGAGGAGACAACTTTTTTTTTTTTACAAAGGTAAGTTGGACAAACGTGGTAGAGTACATTAAAGTGAATAGAGTGAAAAAAATATTTAAAAGAAAAGGAAGGTACTCCCTTCCTGTCTTTTCACATATTCCTCCTCTCAATTCCATTGCTTTTCTGGTGTGTAGCCAGAAAAGTGTACAAAATTACACCTGATCAAGATCAGCCTTGTCCTGGGTACAACATTTTAGAGGGCACTGCTTAGGCGTTCCTCATACTGAATTTAACACCACAAAGCTAGGCGTCCACAGAGACTAGGGGATGTGTCCACCAGGTCCCAACATCTGCCACTTTTGTAGATAATGATTCTGATATCCAAGTTCCCCAAACTTGCTTCTGAGGCCTCCAAGGCCCCATTTTCGGGGTCTTTCCAGAGAAAGAAAGGAAGGTCTGAGACTTCCTAAGAGTGGTATGGACACTCTTAGGCCCAAAGGGTGACCAAATGGCTGCTATTTTTGGGAGCAAGGGGGAGACAAAGTATAGAGATGCAGACTGAGGGGTTCTCAATGTTAGGTTTGAGGTGCCTTGTGGTGTAGGACAGCTGGCCATGGGATGAGGATATGCAAGACATGGGCCAAAGGAGTCCATCTGTACTTTTACCTCAGGCACTGAAAGGTTAGTGGCTGGTTTGTATGTGTCATTAGCTCTGTAGCTTAGCCCCAGAGAGTTAGAGATGCCACAGATGTTTATCTTGTCTGGGGGGGGGGGGTGGTCCTGACCCTACAATGCCACTTCATATCCCAGATTTTGAGGGAAGCGTTACTTCAGGGCCTAGGTAAGGTTCCTTGCTGTAGTAAGTGAGTATTGCGGGCTGAATCAGATATCCCGCCACCTTACTCCATGCTATTATTTTAATGCTTCTCCTGGAAATTTGATCTGCCTTGGAGTAGATCCTAATTCAGTATCCTTAACTCGGGCCCATCACACCAAAATTTAAAAAATCCCTGCTGACTACAACCCTTCTTCCTTCCCATGACCTTGGGTCATTCCCACAATCTACCCTTTAGTACCATCCTACGGCAAGAACCCAGACTGCAGAATTCTGCGGGAACTTCTTAGGATTAATCTTTGGCAGCATTTGACACAGCTATCTCTCCATCCTCCTATGTACTTATTCTTTCTTGGTCTCTAGAGGAATTTTCTTTGAGGTTGCCTAGCATTCTTCTGGACGTCCCTCAACTTCCACATGTCTAAGTATTGGAGTTTCCAAGTTCTCAGTGTTTTGTCAGACTTTTTTGTTATTGTTTTGTTTTTCTACACACCTTAGCTTCATAGGGAAGGAATTCGTAGACTAGGAATTTACTTCCTAGTCTAGTGTCTTCAAATATCGTTTTAAGCTGATGAATCCCAAATTTATATATCCACTCCCACCCATTCCCTTGCACTTCTGTCATGTATATACAACTGCCTAATCTATTTCTGCACTTGTGTTGTCTAATAGACATTTTAAACTTCAGTAATACAGAGTGCTGTCCATAGAACTATAATGGTAGCCACACATGTAATTAGCAATTTTCTGGTATCCAAATTTAAAAAAGTAAAAAGAAACACATGAAATTAATAATATATCTTAACTCCATCTATTCTAAATACTATCATTTCAACATGTAAACACTATAAAAATCATTATATGAGATATTTTTTATTTTTCCTATGGAGTTTTTGAGATCTGGTGTATATTTTACTCTCATGACAAGCCATATTTAAAATTTTTCAAGAGCCACATGTGTGTACATGTGTGTACATGTTTGGACAGCACAGTTTTGAACCTTGTCCTTTCTTTCCTCTTTCTTGTCTTTTTCCTATTGAATTGTGATTACATCCCCAGGAGTTTCCCCTAACATAGGATCCTGTCCCAGAAAGTAGCCCTGGATTGTCAGTTTTGAGAGTTCACAAGGGCTATGTTGTTTCAGCACCTTCAGAGTTCCTTTAAGTGTGCCTCTTGCCCTTGTATTGGAAAGGCTAACACCCTCCAGTTTCAGCTGCTCTTTATACTGAGTAACTGTAGGCTAGGTTGTAGTTCTCCTATTATCAAATTAGTCAGACACTATGCC
Source organism: Dasypus novemcinctus (assembly GCF_030445035.2). NCBI lineage: Eukaryota > Metazoa > Chordata > Mammalia > Cingulata > Dasypodidae > Dasypus > Dasypus novemcinctus. The sequence continues at coordinate 59,552,266 of NC_080704.1, read as the reverse complement.
ATTGGTTTTGTACTTCCCGCACAGGCACAGATACCATGCAGTGATGTAGCTGTTGGTGAGTGTGTCCTCATCCACTTGAATTTTGGGATTTGGGGGAATATATTATAACCTATTTTAGTTTAAATATTGCCAATGCGTTTTTTAAAAAATTATTTAATTGTCTTTTCTTAAAAGATACATAGATAAAATAATATTACATTAAAAAATATGAGGTTCCTACACACCCTTACACCTCTTTTCTTAAAAGATACGTAGGTAAAATAATATTACATTAAAAAATATGAGGTTCCTATACACCCTTACACCCCATCCCCCCACTCCTCCCACATCAACAACCTCTTCCATCATCGTGGCACATTCATTGCATTTATTTTGGTATAAGTGTCCCTCTGGAGACAACCTTCCCAGCTCTGTTTTCCCAGTCCAAACAGACTCAGGGTATCTATGAATGCAGTGTAGATTGATTCCAATATGCTCTGGAGAAGAGACCCTAAGTTCTCCAATCTTCTCTTTGATGTCTCCCCCAATCTAGACTTTCCTCGAGAACTCAGCAGGTAGTATAATTTATTGAACTATTTTGTACTGCCCTAAGTTTATTATGTGCCTTTAATTCTCAGCTGACTTAGCTCCTGGTGGAGGCATGTTTGAGGCTGAGCTTGCCAGCCTACCCCAGATGAAATTGTTGCACAACTCCCAGAGATCTGAGTCTATAGATGAACTGCCACCCTCTGTGCTGCCCCACCCAGGTGGGCAGGGTTATTCTGCTTGCACTATCTTGAGAAAGAGTGATCAGACTGCTCTAGACTCCCCTCCTTCCTGGGGTACCTTAGGGATGAGAGGGCAGCAACTCTTAAAGGTGGGAGGTATGAATCTGCCTGCACTACCCACAGAGAGAGTGGTGCTTTTTGTCCTTCCAGGAGTAGTTGTTGGGTCCCAGAGTGCAGGGGCCCTTTTAAGGTGGACAGGGTGGATCTCCTTGCACTGCCTGTGATACAGTGTACGCTTCCTGTCTTTCTAGGGGCTCCAACTGCGCAGCATCCCTTCAAGGTGGTCAGGGTGAATCTGACTGCTAAAAAGTGTGAGCTTCCTCTCCATCCAGGGACATATTGGAGCCCAGTGTGCAGCAGCTCTTCAAGGTGGGCTGGGTGAATCTGCCCACACTTCCCGCTAGAGAGTGCTTGCTTCCCATCCTTACAGTGGCATTGGGACCCAGTGTGAATCTGCCCCATTTGCCCAGAGAACGTGTTAAAATTGCACCCAGTTTCCACTCCTGCTTGGTGTAGGGGCCTAAGCAGTGGCTTTCCAACCTGGGCATTCTGGATTAGATGCCAACATCCCTTTTCCACTCCTGCCAGGGGCGGAAACAGCACAGATTCTGCTGGCTTCTTTGTGGCTTGGGCAGGTAAACCTCAGTTATGCTCAGGATTGGATTCCAGCTAGCTGAATTAGCCAGTCAACCGCTGTAGTTGGTGTTAGGCCCCTCCCTCTCCCCTGATTTTGGGAATGAGAGCTTCTGCTTCCAGCTACGGAGTGGGTCCTAAGGAAGCCACCTTGCAAGTGGTGAATGGTCCACTGCCTCTGGAATGTTGAGGAATCTAGTCAGGATTCTTCACTGCAAATTGTTAGTATCGTCTGTCTGTTATTCCCTGGTTGGTGCACTGTGTTCTGGTCTCCAGACTTCCCCCAAACAGTGAGTATGGACAGATCCTGGCTGATTATTAATTTGCCTGTGGGAACAGCTGATTGTTAGAGCTTCCTACTCTGTGGCCAACTTGGGTTTCTTCTTCTTCTCCACACATATTTTTTAATACATCTGCAAGAGTTCCTGCTTTTTTTCCTATGATTATTGATACCAATTATGTAATTCCAGAAAATATTAAAAGGTATTTTAAAGATGCAGCATTTTAAAGCAGAGTCTATTTACTATCTCTGTATATAGCCAGAATAGCCTTGCAGGATTTTAATGATGCTTCTTAATGTGTTATTCTTGCTATGTATCTTTAAAAAAAGACAATTAAAAAAAACTGCATGTAAGGTCTTGAAAATAAAAACTGAAAGGCTAATGATTTCCTTATTGTAATTATACTTATTTCTTGAACTCTTCAAATAAAAAATTCCCATGTAGCCTCACAGGGAACCAATATTGTTTACTTTTCATGTGTGCATAAATGGCAAAACTAGCTCAAGGGTAGTCATCAAGTCTTTAAATTCGACATGCTACTATGCAAGTTTCCCTAGGTAGTATATTTTCTTTTTTCTTTTCCTTTATTAGGAAGGTTGTGCGTCTGCAGACTAATCATGCATAAAATGTAGGATTCCCATATACCACCCTATAATAGCTTGCAATGGTGTGGAACACCTGGCACAATTGATGTTGGAACATTTTTATTTTGTACTATCATAACAATTTATAATTGCCCATGGTTTAACTTAGGGTTCACTTTTTTGTTTTTGTTATTCATTTTTAATTTTTTAAATTGCATTTGGTGATCTTGGTTTGAAAATCAATGTGAGAAGTGCACCCAAAATCTCACCTAGTTATTATTTCATTCTTGCACTCTAGCTCCTGCCACTCTCTCTAAATTTTTTGTAAGATTTATTTATGTGTTTTATTTATTTATTCCCTCCCCCTTGTGGCTTGCTTGCCGTCTGCTCTCTGTGTCCATTCGCCGTGCGTTCTTCTGTGTCTGCTTGTCTCCCTTTGTTGTGTCATCTTGCTGCGCCAGCTGTCCGTGGGCACGGCCAACAGCTCTCCGCAGGCACAGGTCAGCAGCTCTCCCTGGGTGTGGGCCGTCAGCTCTCTCCGGGCACCGGCCAGCTTGCCTTCACGAGGAGGCCCTGGGACGCTAACCCAGGGCCTCCCATATGGTAGACTGAAGCCCAATCAATTGAGCCACAGCCGCTTCCCTCTCTTGAGGGTTTTTTCTTTTTTAAAAATTTAATTTAATTTTTTAATTATCTCTTTAAAAAAGTTAATAGATTACACAAAACGTTACATTAAAAAACATAAGAGGGGAAGCAGATTTGGCTCAACTGATAGAGCATCCGCCTACCATATGAGAGGTCCAGGGTTCAAACCCAGGGCCTCCTGACACATATGGTGAGCTGGCCCATGTGCAGTGCTGATGTGTGCAAAGAGTGCACTGCCACGCAAGGGTGTCTCCCGCATAAGGGAGCCCCATGCACAGGGAGTGCACCCCACAAGGAGAGCCGCCCCACGCGAAAAAAGCGCAACCTGCCCAGGAGTGGAGCCACACACACGGAGAGCTGATGCAGCAAGATGATGCAACGAAAAGAGACACAGATTCCTGGTGCCACTGACAAGAATGCAAGTAGACACAGAAGAACACACAGCGAATGGACACAGAGAGCAGACAATGGGTGGGGGGGAGGGTGGAGAGAAATAAAATAAAATAAATCTAAAAAAAAAATAAGAGGTTCCCATATCCTCTACTCCCCACCCCTACCCTTATCATTTTCAATTGTATTTTTCTGAAGATACATAGATCACAAAAAAAGTGACATTAAAAAACATTAGAGGTTCCCATACACCCCACAACACCCCCACCCCACTCCTCCCATATCAACAACCTCTTTCATTATCATGGCACATTCGTTGCATTTGGTGAATACATATTGGAGCACTGCTACCCCACATGGATTATAGTTCACATTGTAGTTTACACTATACCCCAGTCCATTCAGTGGGTTATGGCAGGACATATAATGCCCTGCATCTGTCCCTGCAATATCATTCAGGACAACTCCAAGTCCCGAAAATGCCCCCATGTCACATCTCTTCTTCCCTCTCCCTGCCCTCAGCAACTACCGTGACCACTTTCTCCACATCAGTGCTACGATTTCTTCCATTGCTAGTCACAATAGTTCAAATTCATATTATTTTCCTCCATCCTGTGGACCCTGGGATGGTGATGTCCACTCCACCTCTATATCGAGAGGCAGCTTAGGTCCCACATGGATGATGGGTGCAATTCTCCTGTTTGCAGTTGTAGGCACTCTCGGTTCCCTGGTGTGGTGCTTGACTATCTTCACCTCCCTGTTAGCTGACCTGTGTAAGTCCAACGAACCAGAGGGTAGGTTTGGCAACTCTGCCGAGGCTCAGGGCTGAGCTAGCACATGGCCGGTCCAGAGATTCAAGTCTCCTGAGTATACACCAACCCTAGCATCAACCACAGGTTCAGTAAAAGTGGCAGAAGAGGCATGTGGAAAGGTCACATCTGAGTCCAACTCCATCATGCTCAGGAACACAAATTCCAAAGTAGGGCCCACTGACAAGGCACTGAACTCCAGAGCCATCTGCTATGACCATAGAGCCTGTGGGCCTCTGTAGCCCTCAGGAGAACCAGTACCGGGGGTTGTAACTACTTTGGCTCTCTCTGGGGTCCTGCTGAGGCATGCGTAAGTGCAACCGCTCTGATGACCTCCTGAGTCTGTTTTGAAGACTATTAGTCATATAAACTCACTTGTCTTTGCCATTTTCCCCTTTTATGCAAGATCAAACAGCAGTTTTTAACACATGATACTACATGCAGACTGAGATATTCTGCTGGTATAAACTGACCCTTTTATTCAAAGTCTCTTTCTAGTGGCATCACCAGTTAGTAGTGATTGGTAGTAAGCCTTTGGCACCAGGGAAGTCGATCCCTGGTTTTTGGTTTTGTTTTTTTTTTAAGCTTTATTTTATTTATTTCTCTCCCCTTCCCCCCCCCCCCCCCCCAGTTGTGTGTTCTCTGTGTCCATTTGCTGCGTGTTCTTCTTTGTCTGCTAATGTTGTTGTCAGCGGCATGGGAATCTGGTCATTTTTCTGTTGCGTCATCTTGCTGCGTCAGTTCTCCGTGTTTGCGGCACCATTCTTGGGAAGGCTGCACTTTTTTTAATGCTGTGCGGCTCTCCTTATGGGGTGCACTCCTTGCGCATGTGGCTCCCCTACGCATGGGGCACCCCTGAGTGGCACGACATTCCTTGTGTGCATGAGCACTGCGCGTGGGCCCACTCCACATGGGTCAAGGAGGCCCGGAGTTTGAACCGCGGACCTCCCATATGGTAGACGGTCCCCCTGTGCATTGGGCCAAGTCCGCTTCCTTCATCCCTGGTTTTTAACACACCTTGCCCTTCCTGCAGTGTCTCTTTCTATGGGCCTCTGTCCCCTCCATACAGGCCAGACACCACTCTCTGCCACTTAAAATCTCTCAGAGAATTAAGGGGACAAGATGAAGGATTCATTTTTGGGTAGTATAGTTCCGTGGATTATTTTAAAATGTTTACTTTTACCATGAATATGATCTAATAGTTCCCCTTTTATACACAGGCAGATATATAGTACAATGCTGTTAATTACTTTCACAATCTTGTGTTACCATCACGACCATCCATTAAGTAAACATTACCATCATTCCAAATAGGAACCCTGTGCATTTTAATCCTTAACTTCCCATTCCCTATCCCCACCACATTCCCTGGAACCTGTATTCTAGATTCTTACTTTACGAGTTTGCCTATTCTAATTGTTTCAAATGATTGGGGTCTTACAGTATTTGTCCTTTTGAGTCAGCTTTATTTCACTCAACTTGGTGTCTTTGAGGTTCATCCAGTTTCTTGCATGCATCAGAACTTAATTCCTTTTTTAAAATGTATTTTTATTACTAAAGCAAACTTACAAAACAATCATGCACATGTATGGAATTCCCATACAACAGTCCTCCACCAACACACTACTCTGTTTTGGAACATTTGTTACAGATTATGAGATGATATCATCAGACTATTACCACTAAATATGGTCCACAGTGTACAATTTCTCCGACCACCCCATTCTTAACACAGTACATAAATGGCATTGATGCAAGAATATTACAGTATTTCTGTTAACTATAGTCTAGAGGCCACATTAATTATATTTTCCCCGTGCTTCACGTTGCCACCACCCTGCGATAGTGGCGTACATCTGCTCTAGCTCACAGAAGGACACTTTGGCATCTGTACCATCAACCACAATTCTCATCCACCTCTGGGTTCACTGTGTTATTCAGTCCCTAGATTATTCTCTAGCTCTCTTTCAATTGAAATTTACACCCTTAGCGTACCCTTTTCAAGCATTATCCCCTATTTAGACCAGCTACATTAGTTCTACTGACTGTAATGTGTTACCATGAACTCTATCCATTTCCAAGTCTCTACAGCCAAGTTAATTAAAACATCTACATACATTAAGCATCAATATTCCTCAGCCAACCTCTTATCTCCTGCTAATCTATACTCTAGGTTTTAACTCCATTTGTTTGTTCTTCATATTTAGTTCATATTAATGAGACCGTGCAATATTTGTCCTTTTGTGTCTGGCTTATTTCATTTATCATGATGTCTTCAAGATTCATCCACATTGTCGTATTTGTCCCAACTTCATTTCTTCTTACTGCGGCATAGTGTTCCGTTGTATGTATATACCACAGTTTGTTTATCCATTCTTTGATTGATGGACACTAGGATTGTTTCCATCTTTGGAAAATTGTGAATAACACCGCTATGAACATCAATATGCAGTTTCTGTTCAGATCACAATTTTCAGTTCATCTGGATATATTCCTAGTAGAGGAATTGCTGGACCATATGGTGGTTCTATATTTAGCCTCCTGAGGAACTTATGAAACTGCCTTCCACAGAGTTTGCACCATTTTACATTTCCACCAAGAGTAAAGGTGTGTTCCTATTTCTCCACATCTTCTCCAGGACTTATTGTTGTCCATTTTTTTTTAATAGACAAGATCACCCCATTCTATGGGGTGGAGATGATATCTAACTGTCATTTATATTTGCATTTCCACATTTTTTTCATGTGCTTTTTGGCCTTTTGTATTTCCTCTTTGGAAAAATGCCTATTTAAGTCTTTTGCCCATTTTCAAATGGGATTTCTTGCTCTTTTATTTTTGAGTTGTATAATCTCTTTTTATAGGATGGAAATCAAACACTTATCAGATATGTAGTTTCCAAATATTTTCTCCCAATGAGTGGACTACCTTTTCATAATTCTTTATGAAGTCCTTTGGATCACAAAAGTGTTTAAATTTGAGGATGTCCCATTTATCCATAGTTTTTCTTCCACGTTCATGCTTTCAGCATAAGTTTAAGAATCCACCACCTGCCACCAGATTGTGAAGATGTTTTCCTACATTTTCTTTTAGGAGCTTTATGGTCCTAATTTTTATATTTAGATCTTTGATCTGCTTTGAGTTCATTTGGTGTATAAGGTGTGAGACAGGGTTCCTCTTTCTTTCTTTTGGTTATGGATATCCAGTTCTCCCAGTGCCATTTGTTGAATACATTTTTCTGTCCCAGCTGGGTGGGTTTGATAGCCTTGTCAAAAGTCACTTGCCCGATAACAGATGTGGCTAAAGTGATTGTGCTCCCATCTACCACATGGAGGATCCTGGGTTAGGTTCCCACAGCTTCCTTGAGAAGATGAGCAAGACAGTGAGCTGGCATGATAGCCTGGAATGGTGAGCTGATGCAACAGGATGATACAACAAAGAGACACAATGAGGAAATACAATGAGAAACACAGCAAAGCAGGGAGCAGAGGTGGTTCAAGCATTTGAGTGCCCCTCTCCCACATGGGATTTCCCAGTTTCTGCTCCCAGTGCCTCCTAAAGAGAAGACGAGAAGACTCAGACAGCACACAGTGAATGGACGCAGAGAGCAGACAGTGAGTGCAAACAATAATGGGCGCAATAAACAAATATAAAATAAATCTTTAAAAAATCATTGGCCAAGACATTTTTGGCTATTCAGGGTACCTTAATCTTAAAAATAAATTTGATTATTGGCTTTTCCATTTCTGAAAAAAAAAAACTGTTGGGATTTTTATTGGAATTGTGTTGAATCTGTTAATCGTTTGTGTAGAAGTGACATTGTAATGATATATTTAGCCTTCCAACTCATGAACACAGAATATCCTTCCCTTTACTTAAGCCTTTGGGTTTTTTTAGCAATGTTTTTAATTTTCTGAATACAAGTCCTTTATTTCCTTTGTTAAATTTTTTTCCTAAGTATTTCACTTTTTTAGTTGCTATTATCAATCGAATTTCTTTCTGATTTCCTCCTCCGATTGCACATCAGTATTGTATAGAAATTCTATTGATATTTGTATAATAATCTTGTATCCCGCCACCTTGCTGATCTTGTCTATTAATTCTAGGAGCTTTGTTATGGACTTTTCAGCATTTTCTAGACATAGGATCATATTAATAAATAGTGAAAGTTTTATTTCTTTCTTTCCTATTTGGGTGCCTTTTATTTCTTTATCTAGCCTAATTGCTCTAGCTAGAACTTCTAGCCCAATATTGAAAAGCAACGGTGACAGTGGGCATCCTTGTCTTGTTCTTGATTTGAGTGGGGAAGTTTTCACTGTCTTTCACCATTGAGTACAATGATAGGTGTAGGTTTTTCATGTATGCACTTCACCATTTTGAGAAAACTTCCTTCTATTCTTATCTTTTAGAGTGTTTTATCAAGAAAGGTTGCTGTGTTTTGTCAAATGCCTTTACTGCATCAGTCAAGAGGATCAGGTGGTTTTTCTTCTTCAATTTATCAACGTGGTTTATTGCATTAATGGATTTTCTTGTGTTGAACCACTATTGCACACTTAGGATAAAAGTCACTTGATTGTGTTGTATAATTTTTTTATATATGTCTTTGGATTAAATTTGCAAGTATTTTGTTGAGGATTTTGCATCGATATTCTTTGGAGATATTGGTCTGTAATTTTCTCTTTTGTAGTATCTTTATCTGAGTTCAGTATTAAGGTGAAGGCTACGTAGAATGAGATTGGTAGCAGTCCTTCTCCTTCAATTTTCTGGGAGAGCTTGAGTAAGATTGGTAGTAAATCTTATTTCAGTGCTTCATTGAACTCACCTGTTAAACCATCTGATCCTGGACTTTTCATTTTGGGGAGTTTTTTGATGACTGTCTCAACCTCTTTACTTTTGATTGTTTTGTTGGGATCTTCTATTTTTTCTAGGGTCAATGTAGGTTGTTCCTATGTTCCTCGCAATTCTTCCATTTCATCTACATTTTCTTTTGGTCTTGTTAATTCTGCCTATTGTTTTCTTTTTTTGGGGGGTTCTCAATTCCATTTATTTTTGCTCTGACCTTTGTTATTTCATTCCTTCTACTCACCTTGAGATTAGTTTGCAGTTATTGTAGTTCCTCCAGCTGTGTAGTTAGATCATTGATTTTAGCTCTTTTCTTCTTGTTTTAAGGTAAGCATTGCGAGCTATAAATTTCCCTCTCAGCACTGCCTTCGCAGCCATGCTGAGGTTCTGATATATTGTCTTCTCATTTACATTTATCTTGAGATATTTATTGATTTCTCTTGTAATTTCTTCTTTGACCCACTGATTATTTGACAGTGTTTTGTTTAATCTCCATAAATATGTGAATTTTTCCTTTTTATGCCTCTTGTTTTCCAGTTTTATTCATTATAATCAAAGAAAGTGCTTTGTATAATTTCAGTCTTGTTGAATTCATTGAGATCTCTCTTTTGACTCAACAAACGGTCTATCCTGGAGAAAGATACATAAGCACTTGAGAAGAATGTACATTCTGCTGGTTTGGGGTACAATGTTCTGTATAAATCTATTAGGTTTAGTCTTTTTATTATATTATTCCAGCTCTCTGTTTCTTTATATAGTGATCCTCTGCCCAGATGTTCTATTCAATGCTAAGAATGATGTATTGAAGTCTCCAACTACTATTGTACAGACATCTATTTCTTCCTTCAGTTTTGTCATCGTTTGCCTCATGTAATTTGTGGCATCCTGTTTAGGTGCATATAGATTTATGATTGTTATTTCTTCCAGGTGAATTGCCCCTTTTAGTAATATACAATGTCCTTCCTTGTCTCTCATAACAGTTTTACTTTTAACGTCTACTAATCCAGTATAAGTATAGCTACTCCAGCTTTTTTTGGTCAGTGCATGTGTGGACTGTCTTTTTTCACCATTTCACTTTCAACCCTTTGGTACACTTGAGCCTAATGTGAGTCTTTTGTAGACAGCATATACATGACTCATATTTTCTTATCCATTGTGCCAGTCTTTTGATCGGGGAGTTTAATCTATTAATATTGAATGTTACTACTGTGAATGCAGTTCTTTCTTCACCCGTTTTAATCTTTGAGTTTTATCTGTCCTATTTATCTTCACACTTTTTATTCCTCTAGGTAATTTAACTGATATAATCTTCATTTCTAGACTCTCTTCAAAGCCTCACTCTCCTGTCTTTTCTTTTGAGGCTGTATCACTCCCTTTATTATTTCCTGCAAAGCCCGTCTCTTGGTTACACACTCTCTCAGTTTCTGTTTATCTGTGAGTATTCTAAATTTGCCCTCACTTCTGAAAAACAGTTGTGTCAGAAATAAGATTCTTGGCTGCCAGTTTTTCTCTTGCAGTTTCTTAAATATATCATACTACTACCTTCTTGCCTCCATGGTTTCTGATGAAAAATAAGCACTGAATCTTATTGGGTATCCCTTGTGTGTTATGCATTGCTTTTCTCTTGCTGCTCTCAGAATTCTCTTTTTGTCTTTAGCATTTCACATTATGATGGGTAAGTGTCTTGTAGTTGGTCTGTTCATAAAACTTATGAAGTTTTATGCCCTTTCTATAGCTGCCTGGTGGAGCTGCAGGTGCAGGCAGCAATCTATGCCATGTGGGTCCAAAATGACCAAAGTAGCCCAGGTACAGTAATGTAGCACCAGGCCCCTCCTTCTCAGCCAGTGATAGGGATGGACTCAGGGGACTGCTCAGCAATCTAATCCATGTGGGGTAAATGTGCTTGCATTTGCCCTGAGGGGTTCACGGACTACTGTCCTTTCTGGCCTTTGGGGGTACAAGTGGAGCCACATACAGCCAACATTTCAATCAGTGTAGGCATAAAGTGCCTGCTGTTGCCCTGAAGCACTGAGGAAACACCAGTGCCCTCCTTTCCTATTGGGGATTAGGGTGGTTCCACAGGTATCCAACAGTTCAGTCCCTGTAAGCTGAAAGTGCCTGCTGTTGCCCAGAGTGGCTGAGGGAACACCAGTCCCCTCCTATCCTTTTGGGTAGGGCAAGGATGGTGCTACAGGTGGCCAAATATCCAGTATGTTTGTGTTGAAAGCACCTTCAGTTGCCCAGAGAGGCTGAAGAAACACCAGCCTCTTCTTATCCTATGGGTATGGGGGCATGGAGATGGAATCGAAGGTGCTCAACAAACTAGTTTGTGCAGTCCGAGAGCACCTGAAGTTGCCCAGAGAGACTGAAGAAACGTAGCTCCCCTCCTCTCCTATTGGTGGGTGGGGATGGAGCTACTGGTGTCTGAGTATCCAGTCTGTGCCAAAAAAAAGCATCTGCAGTTCCCCAGAGAGGCTCGTGCAAGTCCCCTAAGCTTCTTCCCTATCAGAGGTGGGGCTGGAGCCTAGGCTAGGGTTGCAATTTGATCTGGGTGGATAGAAGCCAGGCCCTGCCATCACTGTGATTTTCAGTCAGCCCTGCTTCCCCTCATGGCCGGGACATAGTTAAAATGGCAGCTACTGGCCTCTTTCTGACTTGGACAGGTTCAAACTTCAGCTGTTCTTAGGATTGTACTTTAGCCAGCCAAACGTACTGATCAGTAGTTGAAGTCTGTAACCAACCATCTCTTCCTCCCCCATTTTTGGGAAATGGAGCTTCCAACTCCAGCTACAGAATTGCTCCCAAGGCAGCTTGTGCTGCCAGTGGAGGATGGGCACTGGCCTCCGCAGTGTGGAGTGTTCTACACACAAATCTTAACTACAGATGAGTAGTCTCCTCCTTCCATTCTCCTAAGGATGTTGCCATATGCTCTTGTCATATCCCGGCCCCTGCAACAGGAGTTTTAGATAGCTCTGTTTAGATTGTTAACTGATGTGTAGGATGACCTGACTCTTGGAATGGCTTACTCAGCCATCATCTTGCTCCCTCCCCCACTCCATTCATTTTTATGGCCGACTAATATTCTATTGCAGGTATATACCACATTTTATTTATTGATTTATCAGTTGGTGGATACTTGGTTTGTTTCCATCTTTTGAAAAATTGTGAATAGTGTCACCATGAACATCAGTGTGTAAATACATGTTCAAATCCCTGCTTTTAATTATTTTTGGATCTATTTCAAGTAATGGGATTGCCAGGTCATATGGTAGCTCTAATCTTAGCTTTCTGAGGCACTGCCAAACTGTCTTCCACAGTGGCTGCACCATTTTACATCCCCACCAGCAAGGGATAAGTGTCCCTAGTTCTTCACATCCTCTCCACCACTTGTTATTTTAAACTTTTAAATAGCAGCCATTCTAATTGGTGTGAAATAATATCTCATTGTGGTTTTGATTTGCCTTTTCCTGATCGCTAGCGATGTTGAGCATAGTTTCATGTGTATTTTTGGCCAATTGTATATGTTCTTTGAAGGGATGTTTTTTAAAATCCTTTGCCTGTTTTTAATTGGGCTATTTGTCTTTTTGTAGTTAAGTGGAATCACTTATTATTATATTCTGGATATTAATTCCTTATCAGATATGCAGTTTCCTAATATTTTCCCCCATTGTGTAGGTTGACTTTTTCTTTCATGGTAAAGTCTTTGGAACCACAAAAATTTGAATTTTGATGAGGACTCATTTATCTATTTTTTTTTCTTTTGTTGCTTGTGCTTTAGATACAGTATAAGAAACCATTGCCTAACACGAGGTCCTGAAGATGGTTCTACACGTTCTCTTCTATGAGTTTTATAGCTCTGGCTCTTATATTTAGATCTTTCATCCACTTTGAGTTGATTTTTCTATAAGGTGTAAGGTAGAGGTCCTCTTCCTTTTTTTGCAAATGGACATCCAATTTCCCAGCACCACACTAACAACTGGACTCTTAACATTTTGTTCATCTTCACAGAGCAGCAATTCTTTAAAAATCAAATGGGTCATTCCAAAAATGGAAAGGAAATTTCTTTGCAATACTTGCTTTAATAATATTAACATATTTTCACAATTTGTTGAGCAATATTTTTGCCAACTCTAGTAGCCAGTGTGCAAAAAATTGTAAAAAAAAAAAAAAAGGATTAAGCCTCCAAGGTACAAAGTGTAACAATTTAACAAATTTATAATTAAAGTAATTATGTGAATGTTCGTGATAAATGCAGTTATGTCCCAGGTGTTACTTACATCTTAATTCACTTAAAATATTCATTTAGAAATATATGAGTGGAATATACCTGAGATTAATATTATTAACTGCAAGTTGCATTTTTTATTGCGTGGCATGTAGATATGGTAACAGGTAAAACTCATGGTGACTGCTTATATGTGTTTAGTATAGTTTAAGGTTTAGACAAACAGTCATTTAATCTGCAAAACAAACTTAGGAAGTACATGTTCATATTGTGCCCATTTTACAGATGAGGAAATCGAGGAACAGAGATTATATGATATAATATGAAGGAAAAACTGAGTTTTGGGCACTGTTGCAGTCCTTTGTAAAGTTATGGACTACTTTTTAAAGTAAAACTGCTTGAAAAACCCTGCAGAGAGTACTACTCTTCTGCCAAGTGTAAAGGAGATGGCTTGGACACATTGATCCCATTCTGTTTTTTATGGGGAAGGGTATTATTTTTTTATTGTGTAAAATAACTCTATTGATGTAAACTTATAGAAGACAGAAAATTCCAGCCTAGTCACATGAATTCAAGGGCACAAATAAAAATAATCACAACAAGTGGTCACAAGTAATTGTGCAAGGAAGATTCATCTATCTACAATTGGGAGGAGGGACTTTAGAAAGTGACAGCAACATTGAAGACCTCTTCTTGAAAATATGTATGTTCTGTCTAGTTTGAGGTGCTGATGAGTTAGAGCCTCTTTTTCTGACCCTACCCTCTAAGTGAGTTTCAATCTCCAGATACAGCTGAGAACTAAGAAAGGGAAGGTGAAAGGCCTATCTCGGAGTCCAGCACTCAGAGCTGGACTTTCACTCCAGGGTTCCTCTGTGATGAGGAATTAGGAAATACCAGAAATTTTGATGAATAAGACTTCATCAAAATTTCTCTTCATGGACATTCCCAGTTCATGGATTGAAAGACTAAGTATAGTTAAGATGTCAGTTTTACCCAAACAGATTTATAGATTCAACGCAATCCCTTTAAAAATCCCAACAGCCTTTTTTTGCAGTAATAGAAAATACAATTATCAAACTTATTTGGAAGGTTAAGGGACCCTGAATAGCCAAAAATATCTTTTAAAAAAAGAACAAATTTGTAGGATTCTCACGTCCTGACTTTAAAGCATATTACTTAGCTACAATGGTAAAAAGAGCATGGTACTGTCATACAAATAGAAATATTGACCAAGAGAACTGAATCAAGAATTCAGAAATAGACCCTCAACATCTATGGTCAAGTGATTTTTGAGAAGGCTGTCAAGCCCATCCAGGCAGGCCAGAACAGGCTGTTCAATAAATGGTGCTGGGAGAACTGTATATCCATAACCAAAACAAATTAAATTGACCCCTATCTCACACCTTATAAAAAAGTTAACTCAATATGGATCAAGGATCTAAATATAAAAGCTACAACCATAAAACTTCTAGAAGAAAATTTAGGGAAACATTTTCAAGATCTTGTTGTAGGTGGTAGTCTCTTAAACCCTACACCCAAAGCACAATCAATGAAATAAAAATCGATAAATGGGACCGCCTCAAAATTAAACACTTTTGTTCTTCAAAAAACTTTGTCAAGAAAGCAAAAAGGCAGCCTACTCAATGTGAGAAAATATTTAGAAACCACATATCCAACAATGGCTTGATAACCATGTTATATATATGATAAAATGACAAGCAACCCAACTAAAACATGGGCCAAAGTCTTGAGTAGACAGTTTTTCAAAGATGAAATACAAATGGCCAATTAGCTTATGAAAAAATGTTCAATATCACATGCTATTAGGGAAATTCTGATCAAAACTACAATGAGATACAATTTCACAACTTATAAAACGGCCATAATAAATAAAATTAGAAAAGTGCAATTACTGGAGAGGATGTGGAGAAATAGGCAAACTCTTTCCCTGTTGGTGAGAATGTAGAATGGTACAGCCTCTGTGGATGATGGTTTGGTGGTACCTCAGGAAGCTGAATGTAGAACTGCCATGTGGTCCAGCAATCCTATGAATATATTCAGAAGAACTGAAAGCAAGGATACAAGCTGACTTTTGCATACCAATGTTCATAGAAGTTTTATTCACAATTTCTACAATATTGAACAAGCCCAAGTGTCCAAGTGATAAATGCCTGAGCAAAATGTGGTATATACGTACAGTGGAATACTATTTAGCTGTAAGAAGAAATGAAATTGGGATACATATGACAACATGGATGAACTTTCAGGACATTATGTTGAGAGAAATAAGCCAGACACAAAAAGACACATAGTGCATGGTCTTAATAATATGAACTAAACAATATGAGTAAACTCCCAGAGGCAAACTATAGAGTTTGGGTTACTAGGAAATAGAATGTGGGTTGAGAATGGGGGCTGATGCTCAGTATATGTAGAATTTGTAATAAGGTTAATTGTAAAAGTGTAGAAATGAATAGAATTGATAGTAGCACACTATAGTGAGTATAACTTACACTGCCTAATGATAAATGAAATTGTGACTGGAAGGGTACTCTGTGGATGTGAATGTCATTTGAAAGAAATCTAAAGATAATATAGGGTATGTGTAACATTTATTTCAGTGGTGTATGTAGATTGGGATTAATAGTATACATAAAAGCATGTTCTTTTATAAAATGTTGAGATTATTGTGATACATGAGGAAATTATAATTAATGTAACTATGTATGACAGTTAACAGTACTATTTCTTTCTTCTGCCATTTCAAATCTGCTGTTATTTACTGAGAGTGTATTTTTGATTTCTTGGATTGTGTCATTCATCACTATAATATCTGTTATCATTTTATGTATGTTTATAATTTCTTCTTTATGCTCTCCCAGTGTTTTCTTAATATCCTTAATCTCTTCCTTCACTTCACTAAGTTGATCCATGATATTTATTTGGACAGCTTTGATTAGTTGTTCGATATTCTGCTTTTCTTCCTGGTTTTTAGTTTGTTCATTGGATTGGACCATGTTTTCCTATTTCTGGTATGGTTTGTAATTTTTTGTTGCTATCTGGTCACCTTTTTATCTTGAAGGGTTTATTCAGTTGATCAGCTTCTCCCTTGAGTCTAGGGTTTTATTTAGTTGTTGTTTTTGTGTGTGTGTGTTTTCTCTTTGACACTTTGTACTTCTTATTCTATTTCCTTGTTGTTGTCTAAGTTCCCTTGAAGGAAAAAGATTAGGGCCAGAGAAAGCAAAAGAGATAAGAAAAAAAAGATAATAGAAATAATGATAGTAAAAGTTAGCAGAAGAACCTTTTAAGACCTAGGAAAAGATGAATATTTAACTCATGTTAGCAGTGTAGAGTTATAAGAATAAAAAAGTGGAGTACTTATAATGAAATGGGAAACCAAATATGAAGTATATAGAATGAATTAGAAGGCCAGAGCAATGAAGAGAGAGAGAAAGAGAAAAAAGACAAAAAGAAAAAGAGCTTAAAAAGATAGAAAACAGAGTAGAAGAATTAGAAATAAAAACAACAGAAAATTGTGGACTAAACAAAGAAAGGTGGCATGAAAGAGCAAAAAGAGAAAGTGGAAGATAGATGTAGGAAGGAAAAGAGGTAACTTTGGTAGCCAAAATTGGTATATATACAAAAGAGGAAATTGAGGGAGAGGAAACACAGCAAACAAGAAACAAGCCAGCAGCACCTATTTTTTAAAAAGGGGAGGAGGCGGGTAAAGAGGAAAGAAAGACAACAACAAAACAAAACAAAACAAAACACAGACAAACCACAAGCCAGCAGTCAGCCAAACACTGAGGAAAAACACCCTTCCCTCTTAAGCTCCTGTGGAGATTCTCAAGCTGCCAGTGTTTATCAATCAATTACCCTGCAGTCTTCCTGCTGCAGATTCTTGAGTGGGTTTTAGTGAGTAAACTAAGGTGAATTATAAAGCAAAAGTAACTTTTTTTTTTTTTAGGAAAAATAAGAGACCCAAGGCAAGACTCAAGAATAATGTTTACGCTCTCCTTGTCCTAAAGTGTCACCTAGCTGTATAATATCCCAGTGGGTCATTACTCTAAGAGGAGTTGGAATCAAAATAGGGACCTTGTATATTCAAGGCAGAAACTCCTCCACTGAGCTAAACTTTCTTGTTGGGTCAATTAGCTCTTCAGAAAGCTAACATTCCTTTCCCTTGGGCAAGTTTGACTCTGCAATTGGATAAATACCTGCTGATTAGGAATTTGTCCTTCCCTCTTTCTATTCTTTTTTTTTTTTTTTTTTTTAATTTTTTAATTTTTTATTGACTTTGTAATAATATTACATTAAAAATATATATGTGAGGTCCCATTCAACCCCACCCCCCCACCCCCCCTCTCCCCCCCCCCAACAACACTCGTTCCCATCATCATGACACATCCATTGGTTTTGGTCCTCTTTCTATTCTTATTGCATTCTCTCCCACAGCAGTAGGGCAGCAATATCCTCTGTGGGAGTTCCCTTTTTTAAAAAAAATATTTATTTTTAAATTGTATTTTGTTGAAGATACATAGATCACAAAAAATGTTACATTAAAAAAAATTAAGAGGTTCCCATATATCCCACACCCGACCCCACCTCACTCCACTCCTCCAACATCAGCAACCTCTTTCCTCATTGTGGCACATTTCTTTGCATTTGGTGAATACATTTTGCAGCATTGCATAGTTCCCTTTTGAAATTCAAATGGGACCTTGGTGACTTAACTCACCGCAGAAAAAAATGACTCAAACCTCTTGGAGAGCATCCACTCCTCACAGGGAACCCTAAATAGGCTCTTGGAAGTTTATTAAGTGCTTCCTACTGTACCCTTCCCTTAAGGGAGTTCAAATTTTGATATTATTCACCACCAGACTAGTTAATTGCCTGACCCCGCCTTCTCCCAGGTCACTTTTCCCTCCTCTTCTAGAGCATCCACTCCTCGCAGGGACCTTAAATAGGCTCTTGGAAGCTTAATAAGTGCTTCCTACTGTACCCCTCCCTTAAGGGAGTTCAAATTTTTATATTATCCACCATCAGACCAGTAAATTGCCTGTATCCACCTTCTCACATGCGAATTTTCCCTATCCCAGGGCAGTTAGGTAAAATCAGCCTGCCTCAATATTTTGCCTTTCCTCTCTTCCTGGTGTCACCTCAAGCCAGCTGGTACGCTCCTCAAAGCTCATAAAAGCTGATCCAGGCTATCCAACCAGCACAGGGGAAACCCCTCTCCACCCTTCACCAGAACCCTTCCACTCTCAGAGAATGCCTCCTCCATCTGGGTGACTGGTGAGAGCTGGGTCTCACTGCAGGTTTCTGCCCTGAGGATGGGGTTTAGCCATCCAGCAGCTCCAGCGTCAACCAACAGAAACTCATGAACTTACCTTGAACAATCAATTGTTTTGTCACACTCTCTCCAGATCGAGGACATGAAGCCTCCTGCTCTGTGGGCTCCCAAAACAGCTCACTCGGGCAGGATTTTGCCACCACTCAGCTGCTTTTTGTGAGAGATGATGAATGTGTACTTAATCTGATGCCATGCTCCCTTCAGATCAACAGCATTTCTGTACACCAATAATGAGCAATCTGAGGAGAAAACCAAGAAAAAATACCTTTTACAATAGTAACTAAAAAAATCAAATACCTAAGAATAATTTTAACTAAAGACATAAATGACTTTTACACAGAAAATTACACAACACTGTTAAAGGAAATCAAATAAGACAAATAAATGGAAGAATACTCCCTGTTCATGGATGGGAAGACTAAATATCATTAAGATGTCTATCCTACCCAAACTAATCAAAAGATTTAATGCAATCCCAATGAAAACCAACACTTTTTTCACTGAACTAGAAAAAATAACTATGAAATTAACTTGGAAGGGAAAGAGACCCCGAATAGACAAAGACATATCGAAAAACAAAAATGAAATTGGAGGAATCACACTACCTGACTTTGAAATATTCTATAAAGCTATAGTGGTCAAAATGGTGTGGTATTGGCACAAGGATAGGCATACTGAACAAATGGAGTTGAATTGAGAGTTCTGATATAGATTGTTACATATGGTGTCACGTGATATTCAACAAGGCCTCTAAGCCCACTCAACTGGAATAGAAGGGCTTATTCAACAAATCGTGCTTGGAGAACGGGATATCTGTATGCAAAACATTGAGAAAGGAACACCATCTCAAACCTTATACAAAAATCAACTCAAGGTGGATCACAGATCTAAATATAAGGGTCAAGACCATAAAGACCTTGGAAAACAACATAGGGAAGCAGCTATAGAACCTTGTAATCAGAAATGGCTTAATGAACTTCACACACAAACAGAAGCAGTGAAAGAAAAGATAGATAAATGGGACCTCTCAAAATTAAAACATTTTGCACCTCAAAGGAGTTTGTCCAGAAAGTGAAAAGACAGCCTACCCAATGGGAGAAAATATTTGGTAAACATATATTTGATATGAGTCTAATATCCAGCACATATAATGAAATCCTCTATCTCAAACAACCTGTTTAAAAAATGGGCAAGTGATTTGAACAGACACTTCTTCAAAGAAGAAATACAAATGGCTCAAAAGCACATGAAAAGATGTTCAACATCACGATCTATTAGTGAAATGCAAATCAAAACTACAACGAGATACCATCTTACACCCATTAGATGAGTGATTATTTAAAAAACAGGACTACAAGCATTGGAGAGGAACTGGAAGAATGGGACTCCTCATCCACTGCTGGTGGGAATGTAGACTGATCCAGACATTGTGGAGGATAGTCTGGCAGTTCCTCAAAAAACTAACTATAGAGTTGTCATATGGCCTAGCAATTCCATTGCTGGGTATATACCCAGAAGAAATGGAAACAAGGACACCAATGTTCATAGCAGCATTATTCACCTTTGCCAAAAGTTGGAATCAACCCAAATGTCCATTAACTGATGAGTGGATAAACAAATGTGTTATGTACATACAATGGAATATTACTTAGCTGTGAAAAAACATACAGTACTAACACAACGTGATAACATGGACAAATATTGAGGACCTTATGTTGAGTGAAGCAAGTGAGGTATTGAAGGACAAATACTACATGGATTCTCTGATATGAAGTAAGCAAATCAAGCCATCTCAGAGGGCTAGAGTCTGGAAGATAGACTTACAGGAAATAGCAGGGGATAGGAAGTTGTGAGCCAAAGCTCATATGGGCGAAATCTATGCTAAAGTGTAGATAACTAGTTGTGTAGTGCAGGCATGTGGTAGGGGTATGGGGATACTATTGGGTTGGGAACTGCAGGCTTGATGTGGGCTAGGGTTGGGAGGATGGGTTGGTTGGTCGATGGAATTGGCAGGATTGGGGAAGGTGTCAGGTGAATACAGGGAATTGGTGGGTCCGTGTATGGAACTATGTTGAGAAAACTCTTTTGACAATATAATAAGGAACGGTTAATGGTTTAGGGTGTTGGATGGGGGGCATTCGGCACAGGGTGCGTGTGGGGCAGATTTCTAGGGAGTATGTGAGTGCTCATCTTGTCATAGTGTTTTATATCAGGGGACGAAGACCCATACAATGTGAGGAAAGGTGTTGTACTTCCATCCTGGGGATGCTTGATGTTCGCAGAAAGGAAGGTATCTCTCGAGAGCATGAGTGGCTCTTAATGGGGGAGGACAGACAAGTGTGGCAAGCCCTTAGCATTGTTGCAAGCATTTATGGATTTTGTCTTTCAAGCAGTGAGACCTGGCTGTCACTGTGGACCCTGAAGGGAGGGGAGGCAGGAATAGAGTAGACGGAAGATGGGATAATTGGAGGGCAATGGACGAGTTCTTCATGATTATGTAATGATGGATATAGGGCTTGTTAAATTTCACAAAAAATTCATAAAAGTATACGGTCTAAAATGTAAGCCATAATGTAAACTACTGAACATGGTTAGTAGCTATGTTTCAATATTTGTACATCAGTTGTAGCAAATGTAATATCTACATGTAAAAAGATCATTGGTGAGGAAGGGGGTAAAGGGGGAGGATGTTGGGTATATGGGAGTCGCCTATATTCTGTGTGTGGCTTTCTTGTGACCTAAAACTTCTTTGAAGACATAATGAAAATAAAAAAAATAAGAGAGTGGGAAAGAAATGGAAGAGATTGCCTTGCTATTGTACATCTAGGACAACACCTATTACAGTGATGAAAGGCAAATTATAAAAAAAAAAATTTATACCATTTTTCATTTTTATCACCTCAAATTTTTAAACTTTTAGTTTTTCTAAATTATGTATTTTATTTCTAATGTTTAAACTTATCATTACTATTTAATTTTCCATTATTTGAATTTGGCAATATATTAGGCTCCAGTTTTGAAGATATTTTGGATCATAGAGGTTTTCGGCTAAGGCAGTGGAGGGACATTAGTGTTGGGTGTCAATGATGGGGGATGCATGGGAGCAAATTCGCTTGGGCATACATCTAGGGTATATAGATATGTTTGGATGTTCATTGATGTTGACACAGTGGATAGAGATTCACATGATAACTGAGGGAGTGCTGGGTTCCCATCCTGGGTAGCTCTGCTGCATTCCCCAATGGAACATCAAAAATCCCCCAAGTGCAAGGGCAGTGACCAGTGAAGAAGGATGGTTCAATGATAGGCTCTTGATACTGATGACTATTCTTATGAACCTGTTGTGCTTTAAGTTGCAACTTGGCCTAGTATTGCAGGGTGCCTAAGAGTTACCTCCTGAGATCTCCTTCATGTTGCTCAAATGTGGCCACTCTCTAAGCCAAACTCAACATATAAATGCATGACCTTCCCACCCCATGGGACATGAGTCCTAGGGATGAGCCTCCTGGGCACCGAGGGATTACTGTCACACACCGGCTGGAGCTGCAACTGGAAAAAAACTTCGAATAAAAGGGAGAAATGGTAAAGACAAATCAGTTTATATGCCTAAGAGGCTTCAAAATGAGTTAGGAGGCCATCAGCGGGGTTGCACTTACGCATGTCCTACCGGGATCTCAGAGACAGCCAAAGTAGATACTACCCCAAGTAGTGGTTCTCCTGTGGGCTACGGAGACATCCAGGTCCTACAGTCGTGGCAGATGGCTCCAGAGTTTGGTGCCATGCCAGTGGGTCCTACTTTCGAATTTGTGCTCCTGAGTGTGACAGAGCTGGACTTAGATGTTGCTTCTCTACACATGCCTATTCTGTCTCATTTACCGAAACTGTGGTTGGTGCTGGGGTTGGTGTATGGCCAGGAGACTTGAATCTCTGGTCTGTTCATGTGCCGTCTGTGCCGTGTGCCTCAGCGGATTTGCAGCACCTACTTTCCAGTTTGTTGAACTTACCCTGGTCAGCTGACAGGGAGGTGAGGACGGACAACACCACACCATGGAACCGAGACAGTCTATAGCTGTGGGCAGGAGAGTCCCATCCTTCAGCCATGTGGGATCTAAGCCCCCCATCAATTGAGAGGTGGAGTGGGCATCGCCATCCCAGGGTCTTCAGGATTGGGGAATAAAATACGGACTAGAGTAGACTTATTGGTATTCTACTATAGAATTATTGTGACTCTAGCAATGGAAGAAATTATATCATTGTTGTGGAGACAGTGGCCACTGGAGTTGCAGAAGGCAGGGAGAGGGAAAAGAAGGTGTGATATGGGAGTGTATTTGGGAGTTGGAATTGTCCAGAATGATATTGAAGGGACAGATGCAGGACATTATATATCCTGCCATAACCCACTGACTGAACTGGGAGAGAGTGTAAGGTACAATGTAAGCTATAATCCATGCTGTGTAGCAGTGCTCCAGAATGTATTCATCAAATGCAATGGATGTACCACACTAATGAAAGAAGTTGTTGATGTGGGAAAAGTTGCTGGTGTGGAGAGGGGGCATATGGGAATATCCTATATTTTTTAATGTAACATTTTGTGTGATCTATGTATCTTTCAAAAGTGAATTAAAAACAGTGCTATTGCAATATTTTTGCAGTAATGGCAAAGAAGATATATCAATTCTATGGGACAACTATAGGGGGTATAAGTTTTTTCCTTTTGGAGTCTTGTAAACGTTCTAAAATTCACTGAGGTTATGACAGTACAACTCTGTGATGAAATGAGTGTACATTTTGAATGGATTTTACAAAACATGGGCCTGTGTACCACAGGGAATACAGTGGTGGTATATAGACTGTAGTTAACAGACAAATATGATAACGTTTTCTCATGAGCTATAACAAATGTATAATACTAATACAGGGCGTTAATAATCATGGGTTTGGGAGAAAATATACTAAATGTAAGAATATGGGTTACAGATAGTAATAATATCTTTTTTAATTTTTTAAATTCATTTTTAAATATCACATTCAAAAAATATGAGGTCCCCATGTACCCCCACCCCCCTCACCCCACTATTCCCGTAATAATATTTTGATGATGATATTTCATAATTTGTAACAAATATTGTATAACAATGCAAGGTGTTGCTGGTGTTGTGATGTATGGAAGCCCCATATGATGATATGCAAGTTTGTTTTTTAAGTTCATGCTTTACCTATACACTTATTGTTTATGTATGTATGTATATGAATGGTTTTATTTTGAAAAATTTCCCTTCATTGATCGTGCTTTTCATCTTGTATTTGAGGAAACTTTGCCTAATCCAAGTCACTAGTAACTTCTCAAGTTTTTTTATACAAGTATTTGTGCTACAGATTTTACATTCAGATCTAAGAAATATTTCAAGTTAATTTTTGTATACGGTATAATGAAAGGTTCAAATTTCCTGCATGTTTTCTTTTGCATGTGTATATCCAATTGTTCCTGTACTATTTTTTTTGGTAGTTTATCTTCTCTCCACTGAATTGCTTTGGCACTCTTGTTGAAAATCAATTGACCGTATATACATGGCAGTCTATTTCTGAAAGTTTTGTTGTGCTCTATAGTTCGGTCTATCTTGAAGCCAATATGACACCATCTTGATGCCTATAAGCTATATAATGAGGCTTCAAGTCAGGTATCATAATTTCCCCAAATTTGATCATCCTTTCAAAGTTGTTATGCTATTCTAAATACTTCATACTTCCATATGAATGTTAAGGACTTTTATTGGAATTATGATTATGATTAATCTATAGATAAATTTTGGGAGAATTGACATCTTAATAGTATTAAAACTTTCAATCCATATATATTTCTCCATTCTCCACTTAGGTCTTTAATTTCTATCAGCAATGTTCTATAGTTTCCATTGCATAGATATGTATTATTTGTCTTTTCTCTTAGTTATCTCTAGGTATTTTATATTTAAAGATTCTAATGTAAATTGATTTTATTTCCTTTTATTTTTCTCTTAGTAGTATATAAAATACAATTGAATTGTGCATATTTACCTGGTGTCACTGAAGCTTGCTAAACTCACTGATTAATTCTGGTCATTTTGTTTTGTCAATTCATTAGGATTTTCTACTAAGATGATAGTAAAATCTATAATTAAAGAATGTTAATTCTTACTTCACACTCGTTTTGAATACATTTTTGTTTGTTAAAAGATACTTAGATTACATAAATGTTACATAAAAAAATATAGGGATTCCCACATGCCCCACTCCCTATATCTCCCCTATTTTCCCACATAAACAACATCTTTTATTAGTGTGGTACGTTCATTGCAATTGATAAATGCATTTTGAGGCATTGCCAGTGAGCATTGATTATAGTTTACATTGTAGTTTACACTCTCTCCCACACAATTCTGTAGGTTATGGGAAGATATATAATGGCCTATATCTGTCATTGCAGATATAGCTTCCCAAGTCCCAAAAATGCCCCGATTTTACATGTTTTTCCCTCTTTGCCATCAGAGCCTTCAGTGGCCACTGCCTGCACATCAATGTTGTAACTTCTTCCATTTCTAGAATCACAGTAAGTCTATAGTGGAATACCAGTAAGTCCATTCTAGTCCATAGTTCATTCCCCAATCTTGAGGATTCTGGAATGGTGATGTCCACTCCACCTCTAATTGAGAGGGGGCTTCAGTACCATACAGCTGATGGATGGAACTCTCTTGCTTACAGTTGTAGGCTCTCTGATGAGTATCGTTTTTGTCCATCCTCACCTCCTTGTTAGTTGTCATAGGTGAGTCCAGTGAACTGCAGAGTAAGTGTTGCAACTCTGCTGAGGCACAGGACCAGCTGGCACATGGACAGCCCGAAGATTTAAGGCTCTTGGACATATACTTACCAACTCCAGCACCAACTACAGGTTCAAATAGAAGGAACAGATGAGCCTTGTGTAGTGAGTCCAACTCTGTCACTCTCAGGAGCACAAACTCCAAAGTAGGGCCCACTGGCAAAGTACCAGACTCTGGAGCTATCTACCCTGACCATAGGGTGTGGGAGTCTCCAGAGCCTCAGGAGCCCCACTATTTGGGGTAATGCCTGTTTTGGCAGTTTATGAGATACCGTTGAGATGTGAATATGGGTTACCTCTGTGATGACCCCCTGACTCACTTTCAAGTCTCTTAGCCCCATAAACTCATTTGTCTTTACTTTTCCCCCTTTTATTCAAGGTCTTTTTCCAGATGCATTGCCAGCCAAATACAATTAATAGGAAAATGAAATAATAATGATAGTTTAAAAGATAATAAATGAAATAAAACTTTAAAAAACTAAAAAGAAAAGAAAAAATAGGGATTTTAAAAAATAATGAGAAATATTTCAAAGATATTGTTGGCATTTTACCCTTCATTGCTGTAATATCTGTTGTCCTGTATGTACAGTGACATTTTCTTCCATTTATTCCTTCGTGTCTTACTTTATTTTTTCATTTTGTTTTCAAAGATGTTTTAGGTCACAGTAAAGTCACATACAGGGACTCCCATATACCCAACTTCCTCTCCCTTTTCCCCCTTACTGTATTGATACATTTTTGTATGTGGATAGTACATTTGTTACAACTGATATACAAGTGTTGAAACATACTTACTAACCATGGTCAATGGTTTACATTATGGTTTACATTTTAGACCATAAAATTTTATAAATTTTGATGATATTTAACACATGATCATTGCAAGATCATGTGGAATAGTTCTCTTGCCCACTAAACACCCCCTGTTCTATCTATTCTATTCCTCCCTCCCCTTCCCCTTGGGGCCCACAGCAACCAACCGGCTTCACTCCTTGGATGACAAGATTCATAGTTACTTACAAAACAGCAAAGTCTGGACACACTGGTTGTCCTCCCCTATTAGGAACCACCCATGCTCTTGAGAAACTCCCGCCCCTCTGTTTGAGAACCTGTAGATCCTCCCAGGATGGGTGTCCAAATCCTTCCTGCTCATTAAGTGGGTCTCCACCCACTGACACAACACATTATGACAAAAATGACCACTTGCACACTCCCTAGAAGCCTGCCCTGGGTACATCCTGTCCCAAGTGCCTCCCCCCATCCAAGACCCTAAAGTAGTAACCCTTCCTTGTCCTTTGACATAAGAACATTCTCAACTTTGTACTTAAAACCACATGCCCCCAAATTCCCATTTTCCACCCCCAGTTCAATGGACCATACAACCCACCTTCGCCACCCAATCCCCTGTCAAACCTGCACTGCCACTCCTACCCTCTGGTTTATTGGACTTACCATGGCAAGCTATCAGGGAGCAGAAGAAGATCAACCACCACACCAGGAAGCCAAGAGTGCCTACAACTGCAAGCAGGAGGATTGCCTCTATCATCCATGTGGAATCTAAGCCCCTTCTTGATGTAGAGGGGTACTGGTCTTAACCATCCCAGGGTCTACAGGATGGAGGAATAGAGTATAGATTAGAGTGGACTTACTGGTGCTCTCCTGGGGAACTATTGTGATTAGTACGGGAAGAATTTGTAATATTGATGTGGAGAAAGTGGCCATGGTAGCTGCTGAGGTTAGGGAGAGGGAAGAGGAGATATGATGTGGGTGCATTTTCAGGATTTGGATTTGTCCTGGGTGGTGCTGCAGGGACAGATGCTGGACATTGTGTGTCCTGCCATGGCCCACGGGTGGAATGGGGGAGAGTGTAGACTACAGTGTAGACCACTGTCCATGTGGTGCAGCAGTGCTCCAAATGTATTCACCAGGCGCAGTGACTGTGCCACAGTGATTAAAGAGGTTGTTGATGTGGGAGGAGTGGGGTAGGGGTGGCAGTGTGTATATGGGGACCTCATATTTTTTAATGTAACATTTGAAAGACAATAAAGAAGAAGAAGGGGAAAAAAACCCCTGCACCGTCCAAACCAATAATATCACTGTACTCCTGTCATATCCCTTCACTGCCCAATTACACACTTACACCTTATCATAAATTTCGCCCATATGAGCATTGGCTCACAACCATCTTCTCCCTTTATATTTCCTAGAAACCCATCTTCTAGACAGTAGCTGAGTCTGCTCAATTTGCTTAAATCATATCAGCAAGGTCATGTAATATTTGTCCTTCAATGCCTGGCTTGCCTCACTCAACCCAAGGTCCTCAAGATTCATCCATGTTATCCATTGTGTTAGCACTGTATTCCTTCTTACAGCTGAGTAATATTCCGTTGTATGTATGTACCACGTTTTGTTTATCCATTCATCTGTTGATGGACATTTGGGTTGATTGCAGCTTTTAGCAGTAGTGAATGATGCCGCTATGCACATTAGTGTTCATATATCTGTTTGTGTACT
Source organism: Dasypus novemcinctus (assembly GCF_030445035.2). NCBI lineage: Eukaryota > Metazoa > Chordata > Mammalia > Cingulata > Dasypodidae > Dasypus > Dasypus novemcinctus. The sequence continues at coordinate 59,524,373 of NC_080704.1, read as the reverse complement.
TGCTTTCAGTTTTTCTGGGTATGTAACTAGCAGTGGAATTGCTGAGTCGTATGGCAGTTCTATAGTTAGTTTTTTGAGGAACTGCCAAACTGTCCTCCACGATGGCTGGATCTTTCTTCATTCCCACCAGCAGTGGATGAGGGTTCCTATTCCTCCACATCCCCTCCAACACTTGCAGCCCTCTGGTATTTTAATGGCCACCAGTCTAATTGGTGCAAGATGGTATTTCATTGTAGTTTTGATTTGCATTTCCCTAGTAGCTAGTGATGTTGAGCACTTTTTCGTATTCTATTTGTACTTTTTCCTTGGAGAAGTGTCTTTTCAAGTCCCTTGCCCATTTTTTAAGTAGGTTGTTTGTCTTTTTATTTTCAAGTTGTAGGATTTCTTTATATATGCTGAATATTAGGCTCCTATCAGATATATGGTTGACAAATAATTTCTCTCATTGGATATGATGCTTTTTTACTATCTTTACAACCTCCTTTGAGGTGCAAAATGTTTTAATTTTAAGGAGATTCCATTTACCTTTTTCTTTCACTGCTTGTGCTTTGGGTGAGGAGTTCATTGAGCCACATCCTATTACTAGGTCCTGTAGATGCTTCCGTACTTTATCTTCCAAGGTGTATAAAGACCTTGGATCTTATATTTAGATCTTTGATCCATCTTGAGTCAATTTTTGTGAGAGATGGTGTTCTTGTCTCATTCTTTTGCACATAGATATCCAGTTCTTCAAGTACCATTTATTGAAGAGGCCATTATCTTCCAGTTGAGTGGGCTTGGTGGCCTTGTCAAAATATAAAATCATTGTATATGTGATGATCTATATCAGAACTCTAAGTTCACATCTTTTGGTCGGTATGTCTATCCTGGTGCCATTACCATGCAGTTTTGACCAGTATAGCTTTAAAAAAAATTTTTTTTTAATTAAAAAAAATTTTTTAATTCATTTCCTTTAATATTACATTTAAAAACTATGAGGTCCCCATACACCCCCACCCCCCTCACCCCACTACTCCCCCCATAGCAACATTCTCCTCCATCATCATGACACATTAATTGCATTTGTTGAATACATCTCTGAGCATCGCTGCACCTCACGGTCAATTGACCACTATAGCTTTGTAGTATGATTTGAAGTCAAGTATTGTGTTTCCTCCGATTTCATTTTTCTTCTTCAATATGTCTTTGGCTATTAGGAGCTCCTTATCTTTCCAATTAAATTTCATTGTTAGTTTTTCCAATTAAGTAAGAAATGGTCTGTTGAATTCATTGGGATTGCATTAAATCTGTAGATTAGTTTGAGTAAGATAGACATGTTAATGATGCTTAGCCTACCTATCCATGAACAGGGAATATTCTTCATTTATTTAATTCTTCTTTGATTTTCTTTACCAATTTTGTGTACATTTCTGTGTATGTCATTTACATTTTTATTTAAATTTATTCCTAGGTATTTGGTTCTTTTAGTTTGTAAATGGTATTTTTTAAAACTTCCTCCTCACATTGCTCATTATTGGTCTACAGCAATGCTACTGATTCTTGTGCATTTAATGAATTCATTTATAAGTTCTAGGTGCTTTGTTGTAGATTTCTCAGGGCATTCTATGTATAGGATTATGTCATCTGCAAATAGTAAAATTTTTACTTCTTCCTTTCCGGTTTGGATGCCTTTTATAACTTTTTCATCCCTCAGTGCTCAATCAAGTACTTCTAACACAGTGTTAAATAGGAGTGTGATAGTGGGCATCCTGTTCTATTCCTCATCTTAGAGGAAAATCTTTTAGGATTTCACTATTGTACATGATGGTAGCTGTGGATTTTTCATATATACCCTTTATCATATTCAGAAAGTTTCCTTCTATTCCTCTCTTTTGCAGCTTTTTTATCAGAAAGGATTCTGTTTTTGTCAAATGCTTTTGCAGTGTCTGTAGAGATGATCATGTGATTTTTTTTTATCTGTTTATGTGGTGTATTACATCGATTGATTTTCTTATGTTGAACCAACCTTGCATAGCTGGAATGAAACTCACTTGATCATGGGGTATAATTCATTTGATGTGTTGCTGAATATGATTAGCAATATTTTTTGGATTATAGCATCTCGGTTCATTAGAGAGATTGGACTGTAATTTTCCTTTCTTGCAACATCTTTGTTTGGCTTTGGTGTTAGGGTAATTTTGGGATCACAGAATGAGTTAGGCAATGTTTCTTCTATTTTTTTGGAAGAGTTTTAACAGAATGGATATTAGTTCTTTCCAGAATTTTTGGTAGAATTCACCTGTGAATCCATCTTTTCCTGGGCTCTTCTTAGCTGGGAGGTTGTTGATGACACGTTCTCTCTTTACTTGTGATTGGTCTGTTGAGTTCATCAATTTCTTCTTTCATCAATGTAGGCTGCTTGTGTGTTTTTACTAATTTGTCATTTCCTCTAAAGTGTCCTTCTTGTTGGCATATAATTTTTTTCAAAGTATCGTCTTATGATACTCTTTATTCCTGTGGGATCAGTGGTGAGGTGATACCCCTTCCTCATTTCTTATTTTGTGTATTTGCATCTTCTCTCTTTTTTCCTTTGGTAGACTAGGTAAGGGAGTGTCAATTTTATTGATCTTTGGAAGAACCAGTCTTTGGTTTTGTTTGTTTTTTTCTAGTGCTTTCTTATATTATTTCATTTATTTCTGCTCTAATCTTTATTTCCTTTTTTCTCCTTCACTTGGGGTTAATTTGTTATTCCTTTTTAATTCCTCCAGGTGTGCACTTAGGTCTTCAATTTTAGCTCTTTCTTCTTTTTTGATATATGCATTTATAGCTATGAATTTCCTCCTCAATACAGCTTTTGCTGCATCCCATAGGTTTTGATATGTTGTGTTTTCATTTTCATTCATTTCAAGGTAATTAGTTATTTCTTTTGAGGTTTCCTCCTTGACCCACTGTTTATCTATGAGTGTGCTGTTTAACTTTCATATCTTTGGGCCTAATCTGATTCTCTAGCCCTTAGTGATTTCCAGCTTCATTCTATTGTGGTCAGAGAAATTACTTTGTATAATTCTTTCTGTCTGAGTTCATTCAGAAATTTTCTGTGGTCTAGCATGTGGTCTATCTTGGGGAATGATCCATGTACACATGAGACAAATGTATATCCCACTGTATTTGGGTGTGCTGTTCTGTATATGTCTATTAGGACCAGATCCTCTAATACATTATTAAAAGCCTTTGTTTCTGTTTTGATTCTCTGTTGAGATGTTCTGTGTAATGTTGTTGATGGTTTATTAAAGTCCCCCAGTATAGTTGGAGAGACATCGATTTCTCCACCTAGTTTTTCCAGTGTTTGCCTCATGTATTTGGAGGTGACCTCTTTTTGGTGCATAAATGTTCATGGTTGTTCTTTCTTCTTAAAAGATTACCAGTTTTACTAATACATAATGTCCGTTTTTGTCTCTACAATAGTTTTGCATTTAAAGTCTATTTTGTCCGATATTAGTTTAGCTACTCCCACCCTGATTTGGTTATTGTTTGCTTGTAAGATTGTTTTCCAGGCTTTAACTTTCATTCTCCTTGAATCCTTTGGTCTAAGTTGAGTTTCTTGTAGACAGCATATAGATGGGTTTATTTCTTTATCCATCCTGCCAATCTGTGTTTCTTGACTCGTAAGTTTAATTCATTAACATTCAGAGTTATTATTTTCAAGGAATTATGTTACATGTAATTTCTTTGGTTTCAAATATGTCATTTGTTGTTTTCATTTCTCTTTTTGTCTTTTTGGTTTTTCTTACACTCTCTTCCAACTATCTCACTACTGTTTTATCCTTTCGACTTGCAGAACTATGTTAAGAATTCCTTGAAGGGTAGTTTCTTATTGGCATACTCTCCTAATTTCTGTTCATCAGTGAATACTTTGAACTCTCCATTATTTTTAAATCCCTGCTTTGCTGGATAGATAAATCTTGGCTGAAAGTTTTTTTCTTTTTCTTTCTTAACTATGTCATACCACTGCCTTCTTCCTTCCATGGTTTCGGATGAGAAATCAGCACTTAATCTTATAGAGCTTCCCTTGTATGTGATGGTTCTTTTTTCCCTTGTTGCTTTCAGTATTTTCTCTTTGTCTTGACCATTGGACAGTTTGACAAGCCTATGTCTTGGTGCAGGCATGTTGGGATTTTAAGTGTTTTGTGGAGAATCATGCTTCCTGGACATGTACATCCATCTCCTTCAATAGGGTTGGGAAATTTCGGCCATTATTTCCACCAACACTCCTTCTGTCCTCTTTCCCTTCTCTTGTCCCTCTGGGATGCCTATAATGAATATGTTTGTGCTTTTTATGTTGTCATTCAAATATTTTAGTCCCTGCTGAATTTTTTCCCTTTTTATGTTTCTGTTCTCCTATATGTTTGATTTCAGATGTGCTGTCTTCCACATCACTAATTCTTTCCTCTCCCTGTTCAAATCTGCTGTTATATGCTTCCAGTGTATTTTTGATTTCTTGTATGTTGCCATTCATCACCATCATGTCTGTTATCTTTTTACATATGTTTACAATTTCTTCAGTGTGTTCTCCCAATTTCTTCTTTTATTTTTTTATATATGTTATTTTTCGTCTTTATGTATTTTTTTAATATTACATTAAAAAATATGAGCTCCCCATATACCCACGACCCCCTCACCCCACTCCTCCCCACATAACAACAATCTCCTCCATCATTATGAAACATGCGTTACATTTGGTGGATACATCTCTGAACACCACTGCACCTCATGTTCAATGGCCCACATCATAGCCCACACTCTACCACATTCCAGGCAGTGGGCCATGGGAGGACATACAATGTCTGGTAACTGTCCCTGTGGCACCACCCAGGAACACTCCAAGTCCCAAAAATGCCCCCATATTTCAACTCTTCCTCCCACTCCCTAGCCCCAGCAGCCACCATAGCCACTTTATCCACACCAATGTCACATTTTCTTCGATTACTAACCACAGTAGTTCATGAAGAGAAATTCAGTAAGTCCATTCTAATGCATTCTCTATTCCTCCATCCTGTGGACCTTAGAATGGTTGTGTCCACTCCACATCTATATCAAGAGGGGGTTAAGATTCCAAATCAATGCTGGATGCATTTCTCCTGCTTTCAGTTGCAGGCAGTCTTGGCTCCCTGTTGTGGTGGTTGACCTTCTTCACCTCCATGTTAAATGAGTGGGGTAAGTCCAATAAACCAGAGAGTAGGAGTTGCAAGTCTGTTGAGGCTCAGGGCCTGGCTATCACATGGTCAGTCCAGAGATTCAGTTCCCCTGGTTATACATTAAACCCCAGCACCAACTAGAGTTCCAGTAAAATTAAAAGGAGAGACTTATGGACAAAGATAACATCTAAGTCCAGCTCTATCACACAGAAACACAAACTCCAATGTAGGGCCAACTGAGATGGCAGTGATCTCCATCTGCCATGACCATAGAACCTGTGGTTCTCTGTATCCCTCAGGAGAACCAATACTTTGGGTTGTATCTACTTTATCTCTCTTTGGGACTCTGCTGAGGTGTGCATAAGGGTAACCCCTCTGATAACCTCCCAGCTCTTTTTGGAGACTTATAGCCATATAAACTCATTTCACCTTTGGATTTCCCCTGATTATTCAGGTCAAAAAGCATTTTTAACCCCTGGTATTATATGTAGATTGAGATATTCTGCTGGTCTGAGTTGACCCTTTTATTCGAGGTCATTTTTTAGTTACATCATCAGCTGTTACTTGGTAGTAATCCCTCAGCACCAGGGAGGCTCATCCCCGGGAGTGATATCCCATGCTGAGGGGTAGGCAACACATTTATATGCTGAGTTTGGCTTCAAGACTGGCCACATTTGAGCAACATGGAGGTTCTCAGGAGGTAAATCTTAGGCACCCTGCAGTTCAAGGCCTTGTTCTTATTTCATTTGCACAGGCTCACAAGCATAGTCATTAGTATCAAGGGCTCATTTGTTGGACCTGCCTTCTTTTTTGGTCTTTGCCATTGGATGTGGGGGATTCTTGCTGTTCCTTTAGGGATTGTGATAGAGGTCCCCTGGCTAGGAACTCAGCACACCCTCAGTTGTTGTTTTTAATTGTAACCACAATGAAAATATCCAAGCATTTTTATGTACCCTGGATATATGCTCTGTAGGACTCCCTGCCAACCATGTGTGCCCTGTTAATCACATCCCACACCAGTATTCCTCCCCTGCCATTGTTGAACCTCTCTGCGATCCAAAACTTCTTCAAAAGTGAAGCCCAATATATTGCCAGGTTCCATTAATAGTAAAATGGAATATAGTGATGAGTTTAAAGGATAGATATAGAATACATATTAATTTTAAAAAATTAAGGTAAAAATATATTGGGGTATCAAAAAATTTAAAAATGCAAAAGCTTTGTTTTTAATATTTTGCCTTGCATCACTGCAATAAGTGCTTCCCTGTATGCAAATTGACAAGGCAACTACTTCCGTCTTTTCTTCATTGTCTAAGTCCTATCTTTTTCTTTTTTTTCCTAATTATTAAGTTTATCTTCATGAAAGTTGCAGATCACAGTAATTCATATATACAATATACAATACTCCCACATATCCGACATAAAACCCTTTCCCTTCCACAGCAATAATATTTTCACATATTCACACTATATTTACTGAATCTGATATACAGATATTGAGACAGTAGCTTTCAAAGAAGGTAACATTTGGGCTTCCATTGTGGTTTGTATTTTAGACTACACAATTTTCTAAATTTTTAGTTATCTTATGTTTTACTTTATGATTTATATTTTAGCCTATAAGCCCCTATATATTTTCAGTGTAATTTAATATATCTTATATCCACCCTTGTGTACTCTTGTGGAACACTTCTATTGCCCACACAGTTTCATTGGTTCCATCTATTCAATACCTCTTTCCCCCTGCCCTTAGGGCCCACAGTGACAGTCAATCTTCAGTGCTTGAAGGGCCATGTTCAGAGATAATTGCAACAGTGCTGAGGGCTTGGCATGCTCAACTGCCCTAATGTACTGGGAGCCACCATTTTTTCTTGAGAGATACAATTCCCTCTATCTGAGAATATCAGTCCTCCCCAGGATGTGGGTATACCTTCACTCTGATTATATGGGTCTCTATCCAATGATATAACCCACTATGGCAAAATGAGCACTCACACACTCCCGACGAGCCTGTCCTGGGTCGGATTATCCCCTTTAAGCATCTTAAATAGGTAACCTTCCTTATTATAATTTTGAAAAAGTTTTCTCAGCTTTATACTCTCAACCAAATACCTGACAATCTCCTATGTTTGTATGTTGCCCCACCCTCCCCCCAATTTCTTGGGCAATATAAACCATCTTCCCATCCCTACCCCCCTGAAGCCCACAAAGCCCCACCCAAAGGTAACCTTATTCCCCTATTTTATCCCTTCCTTGTACAAATATTTACCTCCAGCTTATCATAGATTTCACCCATGTAGGTGACAGCTTACATCCTTCCTCTACCTCCCATTTTCCTTTAAGCCTATCATCCAGTCTCTAGAGCTATGAGGCAGCTTGGTTTATTTACTTCATATCATTGAGGTCATGTAGTATTTGTCCTTCAATGCCTGGCTTGCTTCACTCAACATACGGTTCTCAAGATCCATCCATGTTTTCACGTGTGTTTGTAGTGTATTCATTCTTAAAGCTGATTAGTATTTCCATTGTATGTATATACCACATTTTATCCATTCATCTATTGATGGGCATTTGGGTTGATGCTAACTTTTGGCAATAGTGAACAATGCTGCTATGATCATTTGTGTGCATATATCAGTTGTGTCCTTGTTTTCAGTTCGACTGGGTATATACCCAATAGTGGAATTGCTGGGTCATATGGCAAATTGATAGCTTGTTTTTTGAGAACCACCAAACTGTCCTCCAGAATGGCTCTATCCTACTGCATTCCCACGAGCAGTGGATGAGTGTTCCCATTTCTCCACATCCTCTCTAGCATTTGTAGTCTTCTGTTTTTTTCATAGAAGTCAATCTTATGGGAGTACGGTGATATCTCATTGTAGTTTTCATTTGCATTTCACTGATAGGTGGAGATTTGGAGCATTTTTTCATGTGCTTTTTAAGCATTTGAATGTCTTCTTTGGAGAAGTGTCTGTTTAAATCTTTTTCCCATTCTTTAAATGGGTTGTTTGTCTTTTTATTTTCAAGTTATAGGAGTTCTTCATATTCAGGTTATAAGTCTCCTATCCGATATATGGTTACCAAATATTTTCTCCCATTGTGTAGGTTCTCTTTTCAGTTTCTTGACAAACACCATTGAGGTGCAGAAGGCTTTAATTTTGAGGAAGTCCCATTTATCTATTTGTTCTTTTGCTGCTCGTGCTTTTGGTGTGAAATTCATGAAGCCATTTCCTATTACAAGGTCTTGTATATGCTTCCTTACACTGCTTTCCAAAGTCTTTATGGTCTTGGCTCTTATATTTAGGTTTTTGATCCATCTTGAGTTGATTTGTGTATAAGGTGTGATATGAGAATCCTCTTTCATTCTTTTACATATGGATATCCAGTTCTCAAGGCACCATTTATTGAATAGGCCATTCTCTCGCAGTTGAGAGGGTTTGGTGGCTTTTTCGAATATTATATGACTATATATATGAGGATCTATATCAGAACTCTCAATTCGGTTCTATTAGTGTGTGTGTCTCTCCTTATACCAATACCATGCCGTTTTCACTACTGTAGATTTGTAGTATGTTTTGAACTCAGGTAGTCTGATTCCTCCAATTTCGTTTTCCTTTTTCAATAGGTCTTTGGCTATTCCCAGGCTCTTTCCTTTCCAAATAAGTTTCATAGCAAGTTTTTCTTGTTCCTTAAAGAATGCTTTGTTGACTTTTAGTGGAATTGCATTGAATGTGTAGATCAGTCTTGGTAGGATAGACATCTTAATAATATTTAGTATTCCTATCCATGAATAGGGAATATTCTTCCATTCATTTAGGTCTTCTTTGATATCCTTGAACAGTCTTGTGTAGTTCTCTGTGTGTAAGTTTTATACATCTTTAGTTAAATTTATTCCTAGGTATTTGATTTTATTATTGACTATTGTGAATGGTATTTGTCTCTTCATTTCCTCCTGAGCTTGCTCATTATTGGTGTACAGAAATGCTACTAATTTTTGCGCATTGATCTTATAACCTGCAAATTTACTAAACTCATTTATGAGTTCTAGAAGCTTTGTTGTAGACCTCTCAGGGTTTTCTATGTATAGGATCATGTCATCTGCAAATAACGAAATTTTGACTTCTTCCTTTCCAATCTGAATGCCTTTTATATCTGGTTCTTGCCTCAGTGCTCGAGCAAGTACTTCTAAGACAATGTTAAATAGAAGGGGTGAGAGTGGGCCTCCTTGTCTTGTTCCTGATCTTAAAGGGAAGGATTTTCTGATTTCACCATTGTAAACAATGTTGGCTGTTTATCATGTTCAGAAAATTTTCTTGTGTTCTGATCTTTTGGAGTGTTTTTATCAAGAAAGGGTGCTGTATTTTGTCAAATGCTTTTTCTGCATCTATAGATAGAATCATGTGATCTTTTCCCTTCAATCTGTTTATACGGTGTATTACATTGATCGATTTTCTTGTGTTGAAACATCCTTGCATACCTGGAATGAATCCCACTTAGTCATGGTGTATAATTCATTTAATGTGTTGTTGAGTACTGTTAGCAAGTATTTTGTTGAGGATTTTTGAGTCTATGTTCATTAGAGAAATTGTTCTGTAATTTTCCTTTCTTGTGGTGTCTTTATTTGGCTTTGGTACTAGGGTAATGTTGGCATCATAGAATGAGTCCAGTAATGTTCCTCCTGTTTTGATTTTTTGGAAGAATTTCAGCAGGATTGGTGTTGATTCTTTCTGGAATGTTTTGTAGAATTCACCAGGAAGCCATCTGGCCCTGGGCTCTTCTTAGTTGGGAGGTTTTAATGACTGATTCTATCTCTTTACTTGTGATTGGTTTGTTGAGATCATTAAATTTTCTTTTGTCAATATAGGCTGCTTATGTGTTTTTAGTAATTTGTCCATTTCCTCTGAATTGTGATTTTTGTTGGAATCTAGTTTTTCAAAGTATCCTCTTATGAAAGTCTTTATTTCTGTGGGGTCCATGGTGATATCTCCTTTCTCATTTCTTATTTTGTGTATTTGCATCTTCTCTCATTTTTTCTTTGTTAGTCTCGCTGAAGTCTTGCTTTCTTTAGTGATCTTCTCAAAGAACCAGCTCGTGGTTTTGTTTATCTTTTCAAGTGCTTTCTTATTTTCTATTTCATTTAGTTCTGCTCTTATCTTTGTAATTTCTTTCTTTCTTCTATCCTGTGAGGTTTCTTTGTTGTTTTTTTACTAATTCCTCCAAATGTACGGTTACTTCTTCAATTTTTGCTCTTTCTTCTTTTTTGATGTATGAATTTATGGGTATAAATTTCCCTCTCAGTACTGCTTTTGCTGCATCCGATAAGTTTTGGTGTGTTGTGTTATCATTTTCATTAGTTCCAAGGTAGTTATTAATTTCTTTTGAGATTTCCTCTTTGACCCACTCTTTTTCTAAGAGTGTGCTGTTTAATTTCCATATCTTGGTGTGAAATCTGGGTTCTGGCCCTTGCATATTTCCAAATTCACTCCACTGTGGTCAGAGATATTACTTTGTATGATTTTGATCTTTCTGAAATCACTGAGACTTTCATTGTGGCCTAGCATATGGCCTATCTCGGAGAATGATCTATGTGCACTTGAGAAAGGTGTATATCCTACTGTATTCGGGTGTAATGATCTGTATATGTATATTAGATCCAGCTCCTCTAATATACTGTCCAAAGTGTTTGTTTCTTTAGTGATTCTGTTTTGAGATGTTCCGTCCAAAGTTGATGGTGGTTTATTAAATTCTCCCACTATAATTGTAGAGGCATTTATTCTTTCACTTAGTTTTTCCAGTGTTTGCCTCACATATTTGGAGGCACCCTTGTTAGGAGCATAAATATTTATGACTGTTAGTTCTTCTTGAGAGATTTTCCCTTTCTCTAATATGTAGTATCCTTCTTTGTCTCTCACAATTGTTTCGCATTTAAAGTCTATTTTTTCTGATATTAATATAGCTACTCCTGCCATTTTTTGGTTATTGTTTGCATGTAAGATTGTTTTGCAACCACTCACTTTCAACCTCCATGAATCCCTGGGTCTAAGATGTATTTCTTGTAGACAGCATATAGATGAGTCATATTTCCTTATCCAATCTCCCAGTCTGAATCTTTTGACAGGTGATTTTAATCCATTGACATTCAGTATTATTACTTTCAAGGAATTATTTATGTTAGCCATATTTTTATTTGACTTGTGTTTGTCATATTTTGTTTGTTTTTTTCCTTCTCTTCTTGTCTTTTTTTTTTTTGTTCCTCTTATACTCTCCTCCACCTCTGCCTCTCCTGTTTTTTCCTTTCTTCCTGCAGAACTCCCTTTAGTATTTCTTGAAGGGCAGGGTTCTTGTTGGCATACTCTTTCAATTTCTGTTTGTCTGTGAATATTTTGAACTCTCCATCATTTTTGAATGCTAATTTAGCTGGGTAGAGTATTCTTGGTTGGGAATTTTTTTTCTTTTAGTACCTTGACTATATCATACCACTGCCTTCTTGCTTCCATGGTTTTGGATGAGAAATCAGCACTTAATCTTATGGAGCCTCCCTTGTATATGATGGATCTCTTTTCTCTTGCTACTTTTAGAATTTTCTCTTTGTCTTGAGCATTGGATGATTTGACAAGTATATATCTTGGGTTTAGTCTGTTGGAATTTATGGTGTTTGGTGTGCGTTGTGCTTCCTGGACATGTACATCCATCTCTCTCAGTATATTTGGGAAGTTTTCAGCCATTATTTCCTCCAACACCCCTTCTGTCCCCTGTCCCTTCTCGTCTCCTTCTGGGATGCCTATACTACGTATGTTTGTGCGTTTTGCATTGTCATTCAGGTCCCTAAGTCCTAGCTGGATTTTTTCTCTTTTTATAGAGCAGTTCTACTATCTGTTTGATTTCAGATGTACTATCTTCCACATCGCTAATTCTCTCTTCTGCCTCTCCTAATCTGCTGCTATTTGCTGAGAGTGTATTTTTGATTTCTTGAACTGTGGTTTTCATCACAATCATATCTGTTATCTTTTCATGTATGTCTCCAATTTCCTTTCCAAGTGTTTTCTTCATATTTTTAATCTTTTCCTTTACTTCATTAAGTTGGTCTCTAATATATGTTTTGAGATCTTTAATTACTTGTCTGGTGTTCTGCTCCCCTTCCTGATTTTTAGTTTGTTCATTGGATTCAGCCATGCTTTCCTGATTATTGGTTTGGTTTGTAGTTTTTTATTGGTGTCTGGTCATCATTTTATCTTGATGGGTTTAATTAGTTCCTTAGCTACTTTGTCTAGTATTGTGGATCAATTAGTTGTTGTTTGTGCATGTAATGTCTTCTCTTTGTCATTTTGTTCTTCTTACTCTATTTTCTTGTTGCTGGCTAAGTTCACTTTGAAGGAAAATATTAGGGCCAGGGAAAGCAAAATGTGTAAGATCAAAAAATGTGCAAAGTAGTATTGGTAATAAATGTTAACAGAGCAACAGTGTGAGATCTGGGAGAATGGATATTAGACTCATGTAAGTTGTGTAGAGTTATAGCAGTAAGTAGAGTACCTATAATGATATAGTCAACTGAATATGGGGAGGAATATTGTATGAGTTAAAAATCCAGTGTTTTCATGAAAGAGGGAAAGAGAAAAGAAAGACAATAATATCAAGAGTGTATAAAAGACAGAAAACAAAACAAAGGTATTAGAAATTAAAAGTCAGAGAATTTGGGGACCAAAGAAAGGGAGGTGGAATATAGGAGAGACAGTAGATGATGGAGGATAGCAAGATGTGGGGGAAAGGTGATAGTGTAGGTGGCCAAAATCAATTCACACGGAAAAGAGAAAGTGGAGGATGAGGAAACCCAGCAAATGTGTAGCACTCCCTGCAGCAACTATTATATAAATAAAATAAGAAGAAAAAGAGAGAAAAGGAAAAAAAAAGAAAAGAAAAAAGGGTGTGGGCAAAGAAAAGGGAGGGCAGCAAGCAAGAAAAAGAAAAAGAGAAAAAAACTAAATAAATGAAAAAGGACCTTGGGGGAGAAAATGGGAGAAAAGACCAGGAAATAATGCAATATTAGCAAGCAAGACAAAAAAAAAAGAAAGAAAAGAAAAAAGAAAAAACACAAATGCCAATGGCTAGGGTAATCAAGGACTTCAGATGGACCTCAGGTTGCAGTGGATTCAGGAATGGGAAGTCTGTGATATTGCAGACTCAAGGTGTGTTAGTCTCTGGAGCGTGGGCCACCAGGGTTTAGGGGACACAAACCTGGGAACCATGCATCCGGTTAACAGGGGGCCTGGGAGCACCATAGTGCTACACAGCCTTCAGGTATACCTGCAGTTGGGTGCCAGCCATAGGGGGAGGGGTCTCACCTGCAAACTCTGACCTCCATGTCAGAAACCCAAAATTCCACCTCTCACAAGAATCTCTTCTGTCATTGTCTCACCAAATCAACATCCAGACACCTCCTGCCCTGCAAGCCCCCAAAACAGCCTCCTGGGGGCGCTGCTGAACTACAAAGAGTTCAGGGACTGCTGCGGATCGGCTCCCAGCCCTAGGTGGAAGGGTTCCTCCTAGAACTTCTGACCTCCATGTCAGAAACCAAAAGTTCCACCTCTTGCAAGAATCCCTTCTGTCACTGTTTCACCAAATCGACATCCAGACACCTCCTGCCCTGCAAGCCCCCGAAACAGCCCACTCAGGGTTTGGGGACACCCCACACAACAAAGGTCTTAGGGATCACCACCACGCCCTGGCTGCCAGCCCTAGGGGGAGGGGCTCCAGCCAGAACCTCTGACCTCTAGTCAGAAACCCAAAATTCCACCTCTCACAAGAATCTCCTCCATCACTTTCTCACTAAATCGACTTCCAGACACCTCCTGCCCTGCAAGCCCCTGAAACAGCCTGCTCAGGGCTTGTGAACTCCCCAGCACAGCAAAACCTCCAGGAATCACCGCCAGGCTGCCAGTCCCAGTGGGAAGGGTCCCACGCACAACCCTGACCTCTGTGAAAGAGCCCCAAAATTCTACCTCTTACAAGAATCTCCTCTGTCACTGTTCCAACAAATCGACTTACAGACACCACCTGCCCTGCAAACACCCAAAACAGCCCAGTCCAGCAGGCCTCCAACCCTACTCAGCTGCTTCTTTGCAGGAGAGAATATAAGGTGCACTTACTCAGATGCCATCTTGCCCCACCTCCCATCCTTTCATATTTACAGTACCTACTGTGATATGGTTGATTATTATATACTTCTGAATTTTATTAAAATTTTATTGACAAAAAATAAATCTATATTCATAAGTGAGATTGGTCCATATTCATGTGTGTGTATGTGTGTGTATGTAATATAATATCTTTTTCAGGTTTTGGTGTCAGAGTTCAGGATTTAGTCTACACTCATGAAATAAAAGTGGAAGGTTTTTATCTTTTTTTTTTCTAGCTTCTAAAGCACTTTTTTATGGCTTAGGAATTTGTGATTCATTAAAAGAATCAGAAGGTTGTATTCAACTCTCCCTGTATTTTCATCAGTAATTTTTTTTTGCATTTTATTATTATTATTAATTTTTCAAACCCTTGTATCGAGTGTTATCAATAATGTTTTGTTTCCTATCAAAGTAAAAGAATAACACCATTTCCTGATAAAGGATATCTATTTAAAAACATGAGTTCTAGGTGAGATAGGGGGGAGGAGTGGGGTGGGAGGATGGGGGTATATGGGGACCTCATTTTTTTAAATGTAATATTAAAAAAACAAATAAAAAAAAGAAATAACATAGATGCTAATATCACACAGACTTGGGATACTTCCCCTGTTCCACCACTTACTTTGTGTATGATTTTCAGCAAATTACTCAATCTCTTTGAGCCTTGGTTTCTTTTTCTGAGAAAGTGGAATATATTCCCCTCTCTAGTGGTGTTTCCCTCAAGATTTAGCAGAGTGCAACTTTCATATGATTATTCTAACTAGTTAATGTACAAACCTGCTGTGATCGTGAGGACAGCATGTGTGTTAATTTACAAATAGTCACAATGACATCAACACATGAGAGGCAATAACTGTTTTAAGAATTGTGTCTATTTTTGAACATTTATTTAATCTTCTTGAAATTAATCTTAGAAATGATCTGTATTTTTCTATGTAGAATTTCTACAGATTATTCTACATAAAATGCATTACCTATTCTTTAATTTTCCCAAAACAATGAAAGTACATGATTTTAAAAGTTAAATAATAACACTAGCTCTAAATAAAAACAGAAATCACTTGATTCTAAATCCATCCCCAACCACCACAAGGACCATGCCTACTTCTGGTTTCCTGAGAAAACTATTCAACTCTTACCTGATTATTAAATCATAGGCTAACACTAATGATGGCATATTGCAAAAATGGTCACACATGAGACTTCTGGCTTCAGCTCTCACACTTAAAAGAGTTTGGAAATCATCACTTCCATCCCTACAATAAGAAAATGATGTGCAAAATGAACTGACAGCTATTTTTATATCCATAGGGAACCAAAGTGCAGAGCGAACCACCACTGTGAAAGTTTGAAAGAGATCTGGTTACCTGGAACAGAAGATTCTGGAGTTGTAAACGGATAGGGATACTTAAATAGTAAGTTTGTTGAACTGTTTGAGGCTGAGTGTGGAATAGCATAAGAGTGATGAAATCCAAGGATCTCAGTCTTAGGGAGATCCCAGGTGTTTCTAGGTTTTATCTCCAGGAAAATATTTCCTTATCCAGGCAGTGCAGGTTGACACGGTAATCCCCAGTTTCAGAGCCAGATGTGTGGATATTCTGCATACTGCACCTGCTGCAGAAGGTGTGCAGCGTTAGGTCCATGTTGGATCCATATGTGATGATGCCTTCCATGCCTGGAGAAGCCAGTAGCACTCCAAATGCTACAAAGAGGAAGTGTTGATATGGTTTCATCTTGCACAGCCTACAGCTGCAATCCACCAGCTGCAGGGGCCCAGACCTCAAATTGGACTGCGCCGCAGTAATATCCCCGGTGTGATGCACCAGGTCAGGGTACTTGAAAGTATCCAACAGGAACTTGAAAGCGCCCTGGAAGCTGAGGCTTAGTCACTTCAGAAGCTTCTCCTGGAGCTCCCGCTACATGCCCGGGTCGATCGCATTGGGGAACCTGGCAGGCGACAGCTGGTCTGAGCAACGCGTGTACTTGAGGAACTTCTGCAACAGCCTTCTTGGCCAAATAGCGTTCTTTCAGCAGTGTTACTTCAGGCCTACAGGCTCCTGACTCCGGCTTGAACTAGACTAGAGGGCTGCGTGCGCCCCTGGTGCCCAAAACGGAAGGGGATCACGAGTCGGTGGCTAGGGGGAGGGGAAATGGGAACTGGGATCCCTGAGCTGCTCTTGGCTGAGTGGTTGGGCAGCAGTTCTCTTCTTTACCCTGTCCATGGCTTCTCTGGCCCTGTACTCAAACCTGGCCAAGTCATCCACTCTGCAGCAAACTCCTGTGGTCCTCAGGTTGTAGTAACTTACCCGGCCGCCTCTTTGCACTAGCAGGATGGGACATTTCTTGAGAACAAGTGAGGCCAAGAGATTCTTCCCGTGATCCTAAGAAGACAGCTTTGCTTGCATGACAGTTGGTGAACTCCATCAACAGTTCTTTTTCTTAAGGATTTTTTTTACTTTGTTCATAAACAACTGAGGATTGCCAGTACGGCCATCCCTGTGTTTGTTCGCATCATATCTGATGTCTCCAGACTTATTCTGTTACATACCTGCTGAGTAGCAGGGGGAGTAGACCTGAAATTTTCTAAGTCCCAGTATGCTCATATATAAAAAGGGAATAGTACATATTCTGAACATAGTGGGGAGTAAATGTAAGAATATGTTTGAAATATTTAATCCAGAAGAAAGGAATTAGTTACATTGATACTATTTTAAAATTCATTTTTCTTTTTTTTAAATTTTATTTTATTCATTTTTAAAAAAATATGAGGTTCCCCTTCACCCCCACCGCCCCTACCCCACCACTCCCCCCACAGTAACACTCTCCCCCATCATCATGACACATCCATTGCATCTGGTGAGTACATCTCTGGGCATCGCTGCACCCCATAAAATTCATTTTTCAATGTTAAGTTTTAAAATTTTTCTTTGGATTTGTTTTTACGGTTTTCTTCTATGTCAAGATTCAGGGAGAGAAGCACTTGAGCTCCTGCCTACCACATGGGAGATCCCTGGTTAGGTTCCCAGTGCCTCGTAAAGAAGACAGTGACCTGGCACAATAAGATGACACAACAAAAGACACTAGAAGAAAAACATAATGAGAAACAGAACAAAGCAGAGAACAGAAGAGGCTCAAACAATTAGGCACCTCTCTCCCACATCAGAGGTCCCGGGTTCAGTTCCCAGTGCCTCCTAAAGAAACAAGAAAGGTAAACAGACACAGCAAGTGTGAAGAACTAGGGAGTGGGGAGAAATAAAGTAATTAATTAAAGAAATCTGTTTTTAAAAATTTCAGGGAGTATCCCTTGTCCTCAAGATCTTATGGTCTATTGTGGAAGACAGAAAAACAAATATTCAAATTCTATTAAAGGACTCATGATGCAGAATTAGAAATATTTTTGTAGTATGTAAGAGTGCAAAAGAGGGACACAGAAGAAGCTGCAGACTGGGAAGGACTGGAGATAATGTCCAAAGAAGTAACAGGAAACCCAAGAGATCCATCTCTTTGTGATTGTGAAGGTGTTCATCTATTTGGCAATTCTACTTATCTTTGGGTTCATATTCTTGATTCTGTCAGTGTAACCCTAAGCCTTTCACCTATAATATATACAAGAACAGGAGGACTCTGAGAACAGACTGGGGGGCACAGCTTAAACTACAGTCATAAGGCTGAATGGGCAGGATCAGGAAAGTCTTCTCTCAGAGAAAGGATTGTAAGGTGGATACGATTATCATTCCCAATTTACAGACACAGTGATTGAATGCCAGAGAGATTATGTAAATTGCTCAAGGTCACACAACAAGTCAGTAGTGGGGTCAATTTTAAACCCTGGGTTTGTTTGACTTGAATGGAATGTTGTAGAAGGTCCATGTTGAAAAAATTTTGTTTCTAATGATCAGAGGTAGGTAAATTTGACAGGTTTATTTTAAAAAAAAAGAGTTTTAGTATCATGCATTCTAGTGATGCAAAAGTAGAATTTGGTTGTCTCTGTTATAATGACATTTGAGGAATTATTGGTCTGCTCTTAATAAAAGGTTGTAAAAGTTTTTTTTTTTTACGCTTATGAGTAATATGACAAGAAGCCAAGATTCTGTGTCTCCTTAGAATAATTTCTTGTAATTTATATTGACTTTACCATGTGTGGCAATTTGAAACTTTTGTGGACCCCTGAAAATCATGTCCTTAGGGCTAATCCATTCCTGGTCATGTAAATCTATTGTAGGTGGGACCTTCTGATTTAATTCCTTCAGCTAAGTGCCTTGATTAGATTGCATGACCCAGGGTGTGTCTTAATCCTCTTACTGCAGTCCTTCTAAATGGAGGCATGAAAGGCCACAGACACAGAAATGAATATGCAGAGACATAGAGGAACTCAGAAGCTGAGAAAGCCACAGGAGCTGAGGAAAACTTTAGCCAGAAACTGAAAGCAATGAGGCTGCCATCTACCTTATTGCCCACAGTTGCAGCTCTGACGATGCCTTGATTTGGATACTATCATGGCTTCAGAATTGTAAGCTTTTAACCAAATAAACTGCCATTGTAAAAGCCAACCCATTTCTGGTATATTGCTTCCATCAGCTTTTAGCAAACAAGAACACCATGTATTTTGTTATTTTTTAATGCCAAGTCTTCTTACTTTTAAAGGTGCTAAGGTATCTCTTTTTTAAGTTTTATTGTTATATATTCGCACACCATACAATCCATCCAAAATGTGCAATCAATGGCTCTCATTATAATCACAGATTTGTGCATACATCACCATGATCAATTTTAGAGCATATTCATTACTCCAAAAAGAAAAAACCCATACTCCTTATAGCCCCCACCATAGACACTTAACAATCATTGACACTTAGTACCTTTGTTAAAACCAATGAAAGAAGATTACCACATTACTTTTAACTATAGTCCATTGTTTGCATTAGATATATTTTCCTATACATCACCTTATTATTAACAACTTGTAATAGTGACGCACATTTGTTCTAGCTCACAAAAAACAGTCTTATATTTGTACTATTAACCAAAGTCATTGTCCACAACAAGGTTCTCTGTGTTATACAATCCCATATTTTATCCTCTAGCTTTCTTTCTCGTGACATACATAACCACAAACTTCCTCTTCCAACCACAATCACACACATAATTCAGATCTGTTAATTACACTCAGAATAATGTGCTACCATTGCTTCCATCCGTTCCCAAACATTTACAATCAATCTATTAAAAATTCTGCACAAATTGAGTATCAATCTCTACCCCGTTCTATGTCCTGGTATACTATATTTTAGATTTCTTAACTCTAAGAGTTTTCTTATCACAATAAGTTCATATTAGTGAGTTCATACAATATTTGTCCTTTTGTTTCTGTCTAGTTTAACTCAACATAATGTTTTCAAGGTTCATTCATGTTGATGCATGTATCAGCACTTTATTCCTTCTTGTAGTCACATAATATTCCATCAATCGTATATACCACATTTTGTTTTTCCATTCATTGGTTGATGGGCATGGGTTGTTTCCACCTTTGACAATTGTGAATAATGCCACTTATAAATATTGGTGTGTAATTGTCTCTTTTAAGTTCCTACTTTCAGTTCTTCTGCATATATACTTAATGGAGAGATTGCATGATCTTATCACATTCGATACTTAGCTTCCCGAGGAAATGCTAAATTGTCTTTCAGAGTGGCTGCACCATTTTACAATATCACCAGCAGCGAATGAGTATTCCTATTTCTCCACATCCTCTCTAACACTTGTAGTTTTCTGTTTTTCTTGAGTAGCTATTCTGGAGGTTGTGAAATAGTATCTATTGTGGTTTTGATTTGCTTTTCCCTAACAGCTAGTGATGTCGATAATCTTTTCATGTGCTTTTTAGCCATTTGTAGTTCCTCTTTGGAAAAATGTCTATTCAAGTTTTTTGCCCAGTTTTTCATTGGATTATAACAGCTTGTTGCTGGGTGGACTCCAGAAAATCCTGTTTTTAACGCTAATTCATTCCTGTGCAGGCAATTCTATTGTAGGTAGGCTCTTTTGATTAAATTACTTCAATTAATGGCCTGTTATTAGATTGCGAGACTAAGGGTGGGTCTTAATACTCTTACTGGAGTCCTTTATAAATGGAGGAATAAAAGCTGCAGACACCGAAAAAATCCACAAAGAATCTTCCAGAAGCTGATGAGCCCAGAAGAGAGAAAATGCATTAGATGGAGCAGTCAGAAGCTGAAACAATGAGGCCTGGAAAAGAGGAGAGAGACAAGTGGATGCCAGCATGTTCCTGATTGCCCACAGCTGCAACTTGATGAGATAGCATCACATGATGATACCTTGATTTGGACATTTTCATGGCCTCAAAAATGTAAGCTTTTAACGTAATAAACCCCTATTTTAAAGGCCAACCCATTTCTGGTATATTGCATTGGCAGCCTTTACCAAATAAAACAGATTGTCTTTTTATTGTTGACTTACAGGATTTCTCTATTCTTAATATTAAATTGTTATTGATTATGTAGTTTTCAAACATTTTCTCCCATTGAGCAGGCTGCTTTTTCACATTCTTGACAAAGTCCTTTGAAACACAAAAGTATCAATTTCAAGGAGCTCCCATTTATCTAGTTTTTCTATTTTTGTGCTTTGGGCATAAAGTACAAGAAACCATTTCCTACTACAAGATGTTGAAGATACTTCTCTACATTATCTTCTAGGAGTTCTACAGCCCTGGCTATTATATACAGCCTTTGATCCATATTGAGTTAATTTTTGCATAAGGTGTGAGATAGTGGTCCTCTTTCATAATTTGGATGTGGAAATCCAGTTTTCACAGCACCGTTTACTGAAGAGAATGTTCTGCCCCAGTTGAGTGGCCGTAGCAGCCTTGTAAAACTTAAACTTACGATAGATGTGATGCTTCTGAACTCTCAATTCAATTCCACTAGTCAATATATCTATCTTTTACCACTTCCATGCTGGTTTCATCAGTGTAGCTAAGTAATATGCTTTAAAGTCAGGAAATGTGAGTCCTCCAACTCAGTTTTTCTTTTTCAAGATATTTTTTATTTTATTTTATTTTATTTTATTTTATTTTTTAATATTACATTCAAAAAATATGAGGTTCCATTCAACCCTACCGCCCCCACCCCCCACTCCCCCCACAACAACACTCTCTCCCATCATCATGACACATCCATTGCACCTGGTAAATACATCTCTGAGCATCACTGCACCCGATAGTCAATGGTCCACATCATAGCCCACACTCTCCCACGTTCCATCCAGTGGGCCCTGGGGGGATCTACAATGTCCCATAATTGACCGTGAAGCATCACCCAGGACAACTCCACGTCCCGAAAATGCCTCCCCATCTCATCTCTTCCTCCCATTGCCCGCACCCAGCAGCCACCATGGACACTCTTCCCACACCAATGCCACATTTTCTCTGTGGACATTGGATTGGTTGTGTCCATTGCCCATCTATGTCAAGTGGGGGCTTAGATTCCACATGGATACTGGATGCACTCCTCCTGCTTTCAGTTGTAGACAGTCTAGGCTCCATGGTGTGGTGGTTGACCTTCTTCAACTCCATGTTAGCTGAGTGGGGTAAGTGCAATAAATCAGAGTGTAGGAGCTGAAGTCTGTTGAGGCTCTGGGCCTGGGTATCATATTGTCAGTCCAGAGATTCAAATCCCCTAAATATATCTTAAACCCCAGCACCAACTACAATTCCAGTAAAGTAGCATGCAAGTCTTGTGAAAAGAGATCTGCTCTGAGTCCAGTTCCATCACGCAGAAACACCAGCTCCAAAGAAGGGCCATCTGCCATGGCAGTGAACCCCATCTGCCATGACCATAGAACCCGTGGGTCTCTTTATCCCTCAAAAGAACCAATACCTGGGGTTGTATCTACTTTATCTGTCTCTTAGACTCTGCTCAGTTGTGCATAAGGGCATTCCTTCTGACAACCTCCAGACTCTTTTCTTAGAGACTCGTAGCCTTATAAACTCATTTCTCCTTTCCATTTCCCCCTTACATTAGGTCAAACAGCATTTTGAAGTCATGTTATTATATGTAGACAGGGATATTCTGCTGATCCGTATTGAACCTTTAATTCAAGGTCATTTTCTAGTTGCATTTTCGGCTGGTATGTGGTAGTGATCCCTCGGTGCCAGGGAGGCTCATCCCCGGGTGTCATGTCCCACGCTGGGGGGAATGCACTGCATCTACATGCTGAGTTTGGCTTTGAGAGTGGCCACATTTGAGTAACATGAAGGCTGTCAGGAGGAAACTCCCAGGCACAATGCTACTCTAGGCCTTGTTCTTATTGCAGGTGTATAGGCTCACAAGCATAGCCATTAGTATCAGGAGCCCACTGATGGGCCCTCATTCCTTCCTGGTTCTTACCGATGCACCTGGGGGACTGCTGCTGCTCCCCCAGGGACCACGATAGAGAGCCCCTGGCCAGGAACCCAGTACCCCCCCAGCTGTTGTTTTTAATTGTTTCCACTATGAGTATATCTAAACATTACCATGTACCCTGGACATATGCCCTGTATAGCTCCCTGTCAAACCATAGATAGCCTGTCAATAACATCCCATATCAGTATTCCTCCGCTGCCATTGTTGAACCACTCTGTGATCCAAAACTTCCTGTAAAGTGAATCCCAACATAATGTCAGTTTCCCTTACTAGTAAAATGGAATATAGCAATGAGTTTAAGGGTTAGATCTAGAGTACATATTGATTTGGAAAAATTTCTACATCCTATGTTTTCCTTTTCTTTTTTTTTCTAATTATTGAGCTTCTCTTCACAAGAGTCTTAGATCACAGTAATTCATATATACAATATACAGTACTCCCACAGATCCACCATAAAACCTTTTCCCTTCCACAGCGATAATCTTTTAACTTATTCATATCATATTTCCTGAAACTGATGTACAGATTCCGAAACAATAGCTTTCAAACAAGGTGACCTCTGTGCTTACAATGTGTTCCATACTTTAGGATGTACAGTTTTCTAAATTTTTTAGTTATCCTATGTTTTGCATTATGGTTTACATTATTAGTCTGTCGTCCCCTATATGTTTTTGGTGTAATATTACATGTTTTATATTCATCCTCGTGTACTCTCGCGAAACCCCTCTCTTGCCCCCACATTTACCTTGCTTCCATCCATTCCACATCCATTTTCCCCTCCCCTTGGGGCCCACAGCACCAGCCAATCTCCATTTCCCGAGAAGCCACATCCAGAGATACTTGCAGCAGTGTTGAGGGCCTGACTTTCTCAACTGCCCTAATGTCCTGGGAACCACCCTTTCTCACAAGAGATACAGTTCTCTCTATTTGATGGCATTAGTCCTCCCCAGGATGTGAGTCCACCCCAACTCTCACTTCATCGGTCTCTACCCAATGGTACAATCCACCCTGGCAAAATGAGCCTTCAGCTATTCCCCTGGAGTCCATCCCACATCAGACCATCCCCCCTGAGCATCCTAAACAGGTAACCATCCTAATTATATTTTGATACAATTTTCTCAACGAACACCTGACACTCTCCTATGTTCGTATGTTGCCCCTCCCTCACCCAATATTTGGGCAATATTACCCCTCCGCCCATCCCCAGCCCACCTCAAACCCGCAAAGCCCCACCTGAAGGCAACCCCTTGACCCCATTTTGTCCCTTCTTTGTGCTCATACTTATTGCCAGCTCATCATAGATTCCACCCTTGCAGACGTTGGCTCACATCCTTCCTCCACCCCCCAATTTCCTGTAAGCCTCTTTTCCAGTCTCTAGCTCTTTGAGGCAGGTTGCTTATTTCATATCATTGAGGTCATGTAGTATTTGTCCTTCAATGCCTGGGTTGCTTCACTCAACATAAGGTTCTCAAGATTCATCCATGTTATCACATGTGTTTGTAGTGTGTTTGTTCTTACAGCCGAGTAGTATTCCATTGTGTGTATATACCACATTTTATTGATCCACTCGTCTATTGATGGGCATTTGGGTTGATTCCAACTTTTGGCGATAGTGAACAATGCTGCTATGAACATTGGTGTACATACATCGGTTTGTGTCCTTGTTTTCAGTTCTGCTGGGTATATACCAAGCAGTGGTATTGCTGGGTCATATGGCAAATCTATGGTTAGTTTTTTGAGAAACTGCCAAACTGTTCTCCAGAATGGTTGGATCCTTCTGCATTCCCACCAGCAGTGGATGAGTGTTCCCCTTTCTTCACATCCTCTCCAGCATTTGTATTCTTCTGTTTTTTTCATAGCTGACAATCTTATGGGAGTAACATGGTATCTCATTGTAGTTTTCTTTTCTTTCCTTTTTTTATTGACTTTGTAATAATATTACATTAAAAATATATATATATGAGGTCCCATTCAACCCCACCACCCCCACCCCACCTCTCCCCCCCCCCCCCAGCAACACTCATTCCCATCATCATGACACATCCATTGCATTTGGTAAGTACATCTTTGGGCACCTCTGCACCTCATGGTCAATGGTCCACATCATGGCCCATACTCTCCCCCATTCCATCCAGTGGGCCCTGTGAGGATTTACAATGTCCGGTGATTGCCCCTGAAGCACCATCCAGGGCAGCTCCATGTCCCAAAGACGTCTTCACCTCTCATCTCTTCCTGCCTTTCCCCATACCCATCAGTCACCATGTCCACTTTTTCCAATCCAATGCCACCTTTTCTATGTGGACATTGGATTGGTTGTGTCCATTGCACCTCTATGTCAAGAGGAGGCTCAGATTCCACATGGATGCTGGATGCAATCCTCCCACTTTCAGTTGTAATCACACTAGGCTCCATGGTGTGGTGGTTGTCTCTCTTCAACTCCATCTTAGCTGAGTGTGGTGAGTCCAATAAATCAGATTGTAGGTGCTGGAGTCTGTTGAGGCTCAGGACGTGGCTATCACATTGTGAGTCCAGAGATTCAAATCCCCTAGATATATCTTAAACCCCAACACTAACTGCAACTCCAGCACATTAGCATGAAAGTGTTATGAAGAGAGATCCCATCTGAGTCCAGATTCATCACACATAAACACCAGTTCCAAAGAGGGGCTATCTGACATGGTAGTTAACCCCATCTGCCATGACCATAACTCCCATGGGTCTCTTTAGCCCTCAAAGGAACCAATACCTGGGTGTTGTATCTGCTTTATCTGTCTCTCAGACTCTGCTCAGTTGTGCATAAGGGCAATCCTTCTGACAGCCTCCAGACTCTTTTTTTAGAGACTCGTAGCCATATAAACTCATTTCTCCTTTCCATTTGCCCCTTACATTAGGTCAAACAGCCTTTTAAAGTCATGTTATTTTATGTAGACAGGGATATTCTGCTGATCCACATTGAGCCTTCCGTATAAGGTCATTTTCCAGTTGCATCATCAGTTGGTAGTTGATAGTGGTCCCTCGGTGCCAGGGAGGCTCATCCCCGGGTGTCATGTCCCACGCTGGGGGGAAGGCATTGCATTTACATGCTGAGTTTGGCTTTGAGACTGTCCACATTTGAGTAACATGAAGGCTGACAGGAGGAAATTCCCAGGCACAATGCTGCTCTAGGCCTTGTTCTTATTTTAGGCTTATCAGCTCACAAGCATAGTCATTAGCGTCAGGGGCTCACTGTTGGACTCTCACTCCCTCCCGGTCCCCGCCGCTGCACCTGGGAGACTGTTGCTGCTCCCCTAGGGACCACGACAGAGCACCACTGGCCAGGAACCCAGTACCCCCCCTGCTGTGGTTTTGAATTGTTGCCACTAGGAGTATATCCAAACATTACCATGCACCCTGGACATATGTTCTGTACAGCTCCCTGTCAGCCATATATCACCTGTCAATGGTATCCCATACCAGTATTCCTCTGTTGCCATTGTTGAACCATTCTATGATCCAGAACTCCCCGAAATTTGAAGCCCAATATAATGTCAGGGTCCCTAACTAGGAAATGGCATATAGCGATGGGTTTAAATGTTAGATAAAGAATACGTGTTGACTTGGAAAAAATTCTACATCCTATCTTTTTCTTTTTTTTTCCCCCCCTAATTATTGAACTTCTCTTCACAGGAGCCCTAGACCACAGCAATGCATATATATAATATACAGCACTCCCATACATCCACCACAAAACCTTTTCCCTTCCACAGCGATACTCTTACACCCTATTCACATCATATTTACTTAACGTGATGTACAGAGTCTGAGACAATAGCTTTCAAACAAGGTGACATCTGTGCTTACATTGTGGTGCATACTTTAGGGTACACAGTTTTTTACATTCTTAGTTATCCTATGTTTTACATTATCAGTCTGTCATCTCCTATATGTTATGGTGTAATATTACATGTTTTATATCCATCCTTGTGTACTCTCACGAAACTCCTCTCTTACCCCCCATTTACCTTGGTTCCACACATTTAACGTCTATTTTCCCTTCCACCTTGGTGCCCACAGTGACAGCCAACCTCCGTTTCCCGAGGAGCCACTTCCAGAGATAGATGGAATAGTGTTCAGGGCCTAACTTGCTCAACTGCCCCAATGCCCTGGGAGCCACCCTTTCTCTCGAGGGATACAGTTCCCTCTATTTGATGGCATTAGTCCTCCCCAGGATGTGGGTCCACCCCCACTCTCACTACTTGGGTTTCTACCCCATGGTGTCACCCACTCTGGCAGAATGAGCATTTACACATTCCCCAGGAGCCCGTCCTGCATCAGACCCTCCCCTCCGAGCATTCTAAACAGGTAACCCTCTTAATTATATTTTGATATGATTTTCTCGGCATTTTACTCTCCACCAACATCTGACACTCTCCTATGTTCATATGCTACCCTTTCCTCCCCTCACTTTTGGGCAATATTACCAATCCGTCCCTCCCCAGCCACCCTCAAACCCGCAAAGCCCCAACCAAAGGCAACCCCTTGCCCCCATTTTATCTCTTCTTTGTGTTCATACTTACCACCCTCTCGTCTTAAATTCCACCCCTACAGACATCGGCTCACATCCTTCCTCCACCCTCCGATTTCCTGTAAGCCTAACGTTCAGTCTCTTGCTATCTAGGGCAGCTTGGTTATTTCATATCATTGAGGTCATGTAGTATTTGTCCTTCAATGCCTGGGTTGCTTCACTCAACATAAGGTTCTCAAGATTCATCCATGTTATCACATGTGTTTGTAGTGTGTTTGTTCTTACAGCCGAGTAGTATTCCATTGTGTGTATATACCACATTTTATTGATCCACTCATCTGTTGATGGGCATTTGGGTTGATTCCAACTTTTGGCGATAGTGAACAATGCTGCTATGAACATTGGTGTACATACATCGGTTTGTGTCCTTGTTTTCAGTTCTGCTGGGTATATACCAAGCAGTGGTATTGCTGGGTCATTTGGCAAATCTATGGCTAGTTTTTTGAGAAACCGCCATACTGTCCTCCAGAATGGTTGGATCCTTCTGCATTCCCACCAGCAGTGGATGAGTGTTCCCCTTTCTTCACATCCTCTCCAGCACTTGTATTCTTCTGTTTTTTTCATAGCTGCCAATCTTATGGGTGTAAGATGGTATCTCATTGTGGTTTTGATTTGCATTTCCCTGATAGCTAGAGATTTGGAACATTTTTTCATGTGCTTTTTAGCCATTTGTATTTCTTCTTTGGAGAAGTGTCTGTTTAAGTCTTTTTCCCAGTTTTAAATGGGTTGTTTATCTTTTTATTTTCAAGATATAGGAGTTCTTTTTATATGCAAGTTATAAGTTTCTTATCAGATATATGGTTGCCAAATATTTTCTCCCACTGTGTGGGCTCACTTTTTACTTTCTTGACAAACTCCTTTGAGGTGCAGAAGGCTTTAATTTTGAGGAAGTCCCATTTATATATTAGTTCTTTTGCTGCTCCTGCTTTTGGTGAGATATTCATAAATCCATTTCCTATTACAAGGTCCTGTAGATGTTTCCCTACACTGCTTTCTAAGGTTTTTATGGTCTTGGCTCTTATATTTAGGTCTTTGATCCATCTTGAGTTGATCTTTGTATAAGGTGTGAGATGGTAATCTTCTTTCATTCTTCTACATATGGCTATCCAGTTCTCCAGACTCCATTTGTTGAATAGGCCACTCTCTCCCAGTTGAGAGGGTTTGGTGGCTTTATCGAATATTATGTGGCTATATATGTGAGGTTCTATATCAGAGCTTTCAATTCGATTCCATTGGTCTGTGTGTCTCTCCTTATGCCAATACCATGCTGTTTTCACTACTTTAGCTTTGTAGTATGTTTTAAAGTCAGGAAGTGTGATTCCTCCAATTTCATTTTTCTTTTTTAATATGTCTTTGGCTATTCGGGGCCTCTTTCCTTTCCAAATAAATTTCATAGTTAATTTTTCTAGTTCCTTAAAGAAGGTGTGTTGATTTTTATTGGGATTGCATTGAATGTGTAGATCAGTTTTGGTAGGATAGACATCTTAATAATATTCAGTCTTCCTATCCATGAACAAGGAATATTCTTCCATTTATTTAGGTCTTCTTTGATTTCCTTGAACAGTCTTGTATATTTCTCAGTGTATAAGTTTTTTATCTCTTTAGTTAAATTTATTCCTAAGTATTTGATTTTTTTATTTACTATTGTGAATGGTATTTGTTTCTTGATTTCCTCCTGATCTTGCTCATTATTGGTGTACAGAAATGCTACTGATTTTTGCGCATTGATCTTATAACCTGCGACTTTACTAAACTCATTTATGAGTTCTAGAAGCTTTGTTGTAGATCTCTCAGGGTTTTCTATGTATAGGATCATGTCATCTGCAAATAATGAAATTTTGACTTCTTCCTTTCCAATTTGAATGCCTTTTATTTCTGGTTCTTGCCTCAGTGCTCGAGCAAGTACTTCTAAGACAATGTCCAATAGGAGCGGAGACAGTAGGCATCCTTGTCTTGTTCCTGAGTTTAGAGGGAAGGAGTCTAGGATTTCTCCATTGTAAACAATATTGGCTTTAGGTTTTTCATGTATACTCTTTATCATGTTCAAAAAATTCCCTTGTATTCCAATCTTTTGGAGGGTTTTTATCAAGAAAGGGTGCTATATTTTGTCAAATGCTTTTTCTGCATCTATAGATATAATCATGTGATTTTTTTCCTTCAATCTGTTTATATGGTGTATTACGTTGATTGATTTTCTTATGTTGAACCATCCTTGCATACCTGGGATGAATCACACTTGGTCGTTGTGTATAATTCATTTAATTTGTTGTTGAATACGATTAGCAAGTATTTTGTTAAGTATTTTTGCGTCTAGGTTCATTAGAGAAATTGGTCTGTAATTTTCCTTTCTTGTGATATCTTTGTTTGGCTTTGGTACTACGGTAATGTTGGCATCATAGAAGGAGTTGGGCAATGTACTTTCTGTTTCGATTTTTTGGAATAGTTTCAGCAGGATTGGTTTCAGTTCTTTCCGGAATGTTTTGTAGAATTCACCTGTGAAGCCATCTGGCCCTGGGCTCTTCTTAGTTGGGAGATTTTTAATAACTGATTCTATCTCTCTGCTTGTGATTGGTTTGGTAAGATCATCAATTTCTTCTTTTGTCAATAAGGGCTACTTATGTGTTTCTAGGAATTTGTCCATTTCCTCTAGATTGTCATTTTTGTTGTAATATATTTTTTCAAAGGATCCTCTTATGATAGTCTTTATTTCTGTGGGGTCAGTGGTGATATTGCCTTTCTCATTTCTTATTTTGTGTATTTGCATCTTCCTCTTCTTTTCTTTGTTAGTCTCACTAAAGGTTTGTCAATTTTCTTGATCTTCTCGAAGAACCAGCTTTTGGTCTTGTTTATCTTTTCAAGTGCTTTCTTATTTTCTATTTCATTTAGTTCTGCTCTTATCTTTGTTATTTCCTTCCTTCTTCTTCCTGTTGGGTTACGTTGTTGTTGTTTTTCTAATTCCTTCAAATGTACAGTTAGTTCTTCAATTTTTGCTCTTTCTTCTTTTTTGATATATGAATTTATGGCTATAAATATTCCTCTCAGTACTGCTTTTGCTGCATCCCATAAATTTTGGTATGTTGTGTTATCATTATCATTTGATTCAAGGTAGTCATTTATTTCTTTTGAGATTTCCTCTTTGACCCATTGTTTTTCTAAGAGTGTGCTGTTTAATTTCCAAATCGTGGTGTGAAATCTGGGCTTCTGTCCCTTGCAAATTTCCAGCTTCACTCCACTGTGGTCAGAGATATTGTTTTGTATGATTTCAATCTTTCTGAATTCATTCAGCCTTTCTTTGTGGCCTAGCATATGGTCTATCTTGGAGAATGATCCATGTGCGCTTGATAAAAATGTATATCCTGCTGTGTTTGGGTGTAGCGATCTATATATGTCTATTAGATCCAGCTCCTCTAATATACTGTTCAGATGTTTTGTTTCTTTGGTGATTCTCTTTTGAGATATTATGTCCAGAGTTGATAGTGGTGTATTAAAATCCCCCACTATAATTGTAGATGTATCTATTGTTTCACTTAGTTTTTCCAGCGTTTGCCTCACGTATTTAGAGGCACCCTTGTTAGGAGCATAAATATTTATGATCGTTTGATCTTCTTGACAGATTGTCCCTTTCACTAAAATGTAGTATCCTTCTTTGTCTCTCATAATTGTTTCACATTTAAAGTCTATTTTGTCTGATATTAATATAGGTACTCCTGCCTTTTTTTGGTTATTGTTTGCTTGTATGATTGTTTTCCAGCCATTCACTTTCAATCTCCATGCGTCTCTGGGTGTAAGATGTGTCTCTTGTAGACAGCATACGGATGGGTCATATTTCCTTATCCAATGTCCCAGTCTGAATCTTTTGATATGTGAGTTTAATCCGTTCACATTCAGTGTTATTACTTTCAAGGAATTATTTGTGTTAGCCATATTTTGATTGGATTTGTGTTTGTCATATTTTGTTTGTATTTTTTTTGTCTTTTTTGTTGTTGTTGTTGCTCTTATACTCTCCTCCAACTCTGCCTTTCCTGTTTTTTTCCTTTCTTCCTGCAGAACTCCCTTTAGAATTTCTTGAAGGGGAGGTTTCTTGTTGGTATATTCTTTCAGTTTCTGTTTGTCTGTGAATATTTTGAACTCTCCATATTGTTTGAATGCTAGTTTAGCTGGATAGAGTATTCTTGGTTGGAAATTTTTTTCCGTTAGTGCGTTTTCTATATCATACCACTGCCTTGTTGCCTCCATGGTTTCAGATGAGAAATCAGCACTTAATCTAATTGAGCTTCCCTTGTATGTGATGGTTTTCTTTTCTCTTGCTGCTTTTAGGATTTTCTCTTTGTCTTGAGCATTGGTTAATTCGACAAGTATATGTCTTGTGGTGGGCCTGTTGGGTTTTATGACTAGTGGAGTGCGCTGTGCTTCTTGGATATGTACATCTGTCTCTTTCAGTAGATTTGGGAAGTTTTCAGCCATTATTTCCTGCAACACTCCTTCTGACCCCTTTCCCTTCTCTTCACCTTCTGGAATGCCTATAATACGTATGTTTGAGCGTTTT
Organism: Dasypus novemcinctus; assembly: GCF_030445035.2. NCBI lineage: Eukaryota > Metazoa > Chordata > Mammalia > Cingulata > Dasypodidae > Dasypus > Dasypus novemcinctus. Next base: position 59,492,502 of record NC_080704.1, on the reverse strand, counting down.
GCATTGTCATTCAGGTCCCTAAGTCCTAACTGGATTTTTTCTATCTTCTTATTGACCCCTTCTACTATCTGTTTGATTTCTGATGTACTGTCTTCCACATCACTAATTCTCTGCTCTGTCTCTTCTAGTCTGCTGATATTTGCTGCAAGTGTATTTTTGATTTCTTGAACTGTGGTGTTCATTCCCATCATATCTGTTATGTTTTTGCGTATGTCTGCAATTTCCCCTCCAAGTGATGTCTTCATGTTGTTTACCTCTTTCATTACTTCGTCAAATTTGTCGGTGATAAATGTTCTGAGATCTTTCATTGCTTGTGCCAAATTTTGCTCCCCTTCGTGATTTTTGGTTTGTTGATTGGATTCAGCCATGTTTTCCTGATTACTGGTTTGGATTGTAGACTTTTGTTGCTTTCTGGTCATCTCTTTATCTTGACGGATTTAATCAGTTCCTTAGCTTCTTTGTCTTCGCTTGGAGGTTAATTAGCTGTTATTTTTGCATAGGTGTTATATCTTCTCTTTGTCACTTTTTTCTTCTTATTCTAATTTCTTGTTGTTGGTTAAGTTCACTTTAAAGGAAAGTATTAGTGTTGGGGAAAGGCAATTGTGTAAGCAAGGGTAAAGTGTAAAGTAGTATTGGTGGTATATGTTAACAAAGCAAGAATATGAGATCTGGGAGGATGGAGGTTAGATTTATGTAAATTGTGTAGAGTTATAGCAGTAGGTAGAGTACCTATTATGAGGTAGATGATTGAATATGGGAAGAATATGGTATGAGCTAAAAAGGTATTGTTTTCATGAGAGAGGGAAAGAGAAAGGAAAGGTAATAGTTTAAAGAGTGGATAACAGACAGAAAACAAAACAAAGGTATTAGAAATTAAGACTTAGACCCTTCGTGGATCGAAGAAAGTGAGATGAGAAGTGGAATATAGGAGAGACAGTAGATGGTGGTGGATATCAAGATGTAGGGAAAAGAGGATAGTGTAGGTAGCCTAAATCAGTTCACACAGAAATGAGGCAGTGGAGGATGAGAAAACCCAGCAAATGTGAGGTGTTTCCTGCCGCACCTATTGTATAATTGAGTTAAAATAAACTAAGTAGAATATGAGGGACAAGATGGAGAGAGACAACAGAAAAAAGAAAAAAAAGGGGGGAAGGGATGAGAGGAAGAAAGGCAAAGGGGGTGGGAAAAGGGTGGGGAACAGGTAGGGGAAAGAAAGAAAATAAAAAACAAAAAAACAGATATACACGAAGCAGAATTAAAACACCCACTACACAACACCTACCACAAAAAAAAAACCTTAAATAACTGAATAAAAAAAGACTTTGGGGGATACGCTGTGAGAGAAGACTAGGGGATAATGCGGTGTTAGCAATCAGGAAATTGAAAAAAGTAAAGAATAAGTCAAAATGAAAACAAAAACAAGACAAAATGAAACGATAAAGAAAAAATGCCAATGTTGAAGGCTAGGGCATTTAAGGACCTCAGATGGACCTCAGTGCATGATGGATTCAGGGATGGAAAATCTGAGATACTGAGAACTCAAGAGGTGTGAGTCTCTGTGGTGTGGGCCACCAGAGTTTAGGGAATTCAGACCTGGCAACCACCAAGCTGGTCAACAGGAAGCCTGCAGCGTAACACAGCCCTCAAGGATCCCCTCAGCTGGGTTCCAGCCCTATGGGGGAAGTCAGATCCGCAAACTCTATATTATGCCTGAACCCTGCAATTCACTTACTTAGTAGGGCTCATTAATGTGGGTATCTCTCACTTCAGCTTTTGGACAGCTCCCAACCTGTGATTCCAAAACACTGCCACTAGAGGGCACCTCTACACCGCAGCCACTTTACTGGTACAGATCGGATGCCCGGCCTGTGACGCCGAAAACAGATTCCAAAACCAGAATTCCCAAGCTTCGCAAAATATTCCCTAATCGGCTTCCAGACGTGTCCCCCTCCCTTGCCGCAGCCTAAAACAACTTTCCAATTACGTCCTTTTATTGCCTACAGCCTATTTGGGTTGGAGATCCACTGCCGGGCTTTTCGGGGTGGGAATTCAGGGGGAAGCGCTATTGTTTGTGTTTGCAATCAAAATTTCTCCCGCTTCACAACAAAACACCGTCTATCTTCCCAAATCGATCCACAAAGGCGACCTGTCGCATCAACCCACCAACAACCCGCCCAGAACTCGTGAACTTCTTAGCACCTCAGAGCCATCTAAAAGCAGAGCCGCCAAGCAGGACCGTGGCTCCCCCCACCCCCAATAGGGAGGAACCCGTGTGCGGGTCTCACCTGCGGGTAATGGAACCCAAATTATATCTTCTAGACCAATCCTCTCTGTTACCTTTCCACCCAATCAATGTACAGGCACTTCTGCCCTGCAAAAATCCCAAAAAAGCCCCGCCTTGGAGAACCTTCAGCCGCACCCAGCCATCTCTTCACGGGACAGACCGCAAAGGCCAGTTCACTCAGTGACCATCTTGTATCCATCTCTCATTGCAGTTTTGATTTGCATTTCCCTGATAGCTAGAGATTTGGAGCATTTTTTCATGTGCTTTTTAGACATTTGTATTTCTTCTTTGGAGTAGTGTCTGTTTAAATCTTTTTCCCATTTTTTAAATGGGTTGTTTATCTTTTCATTTTCAAGGTATATGAGTTCTTTATATATGCAAGTTATAAGTCTCTTATCCAATATATGGTTGTGAAATATTTTCTCCCATTGTGTGGGTTCACTTTTTACTTCCTTGACAAACTCTTTTGAGGTGCAGAAGGCTTTAATTTTGAGGAAGTCCCATTTATATATTAGTTCTTTTGCTGCTCATGCTTTTGGTGAGATATTCATAAATCCATTTCCTATTACAAGGTCCTGTAGATGTTTCCCTACACTGCTTTCTAAGGTTTTTATGGTCTTGGCTCTTATATTTAGGTCTTTGATCCATCTTGAGTTGATCTTTGTATAAGGTGTGAGATGGTAATCTTCTTTCATTCTTCTACATATGGCTATCCAGTTCTCCAGACTCCATTTGTTGAATAGGCCACTCTCTCCCAGTTGAGAGGGTTTGGTGGCTTTATCGAATATTATGTGGCTATATATGTGAGGTTCTATATCAGAGCTTTCAATTCGATTCCATTGGTCTGTGTGTCTCTCCTTATGCCAATACCATGCTGTTTTCACTACTGTAGCTTTGTAGTATGTTTTAAAGTCAGGAAGTGTGATTCCTCCAATTTCATTTTTCTTTTTTAATATGTCTTTGGCTATTCGGGGCCTCTTTCCTTTCCAAATAAATTTCATAGTTAATTTTTCTAGTTCCTTAAAGAAGGTGTGTTGATTTTTATTGGGATTGCATTGAATGTGTAGATCAGTTTTGGTAGGATAGACATCTTAATAATATTCAGTCTTCCTATCCATGAACAAGGAATATTCTTCCATTTATTTAGGTCTTCTTTGATTTCCTTGAACAGTCTTGTATATTTCTCAGTGTATAAGTTTTTTACCTCTTTAGTTAAATTTATTCCTAAGTATTTGATTTTTTTATTTACTATTGTGAATGGTATTTGTTTCTTGATTTCCTCCTGATCTTGCTCATTATTGGTGTACAGAAATGCTACTGATTTTTGCGCATTGATCTTATAACCTGCGACTTTACTAAACTCATTTATGAGTTCTAGAAGCTTTGTTGTAGATCTCTCAGGGTTTTCTATGTATAGGATCATGTCATCTGCAAATAATGAAATTTTGACTTCTTCCTTTCCAATTTGAATGCCTTTTATATCTGGTTCTTGCCTCAGTGCTCGAGCAAGTACTTCTAAGACAATGTTCAATAGGAGCGGAGACAGTAGGCATCCTTGTCTTGTTCCTGAGTTTAGAGGGAAGGAGTCTAGGATTTCTCCATTGTAAACAATGTTGGGTGTAGCTTTTTCATATATACTCTTTATCATGTTCAAAAAGTTTCCTTGTATTCCAATCTTTTGGAGTGTTTTTATCAAGAAAGCGTGCTGTATATTGTCAAATGCTTTTTCTGCATCTATAGATATAATCACGTGATTTTTTTCCTTCAATCTGTTTATATGGTGTATTACATTGATTTATTTTCTTATGTTCAACCATCCTTGCATACCTGGGATGAATCCCACTTGGTCGTGGTGTATAATTCGTTTAATGTGTTGTTGAATATGATTAGCAGGTATTTTGTTAAGTATTTTTGCATCTAGGTTCATTAGACAAATTGGTTTGTAATTTTCCTTTCTTGTGGTGTCTTTGTTTTGCTTTGGTACTAGGGTAATGTTGGCATCATAGAAGGAGTTCAGCAATGTTCCTTCTGTTTCGATTTTTTGGAATAGTTTCAGCAGGATTGGTGTTAGTTCTTTCCGGAATGTTTTGTAGAAATCACCTGTGAAGCCGTCTGGCTCTGTGTTCTTCTCAGTAGGGAGATTTTTAATGACTGATTCTATCTCTTTGCTTGTTATTGGTTTGTTAAGATCATCAGTTTCTTCTTTCGTCAATATGGGCTGCTTATGTGTTTCTAGGAATTTGTCCATTTCCTCTAAATTGTCATTTTTGTTGGAATATAATTTTTCAAAGTATCCTCTTATGATAGTCTTTATTTCTGTGGGGTCAGTGGTGATATCGCCTTTCTCATTTCTTATTTTGTGTATTTGCATCTTCTCTCTTTTTTTCTTTGTTAGTCTCACTAAAGGTTTGTCAATTTTCTTGATCTTCTCGAAGAACCAGCTCTTGGTCTTGTTTATCTTTTCAAGTGCTTTCTTATTTTCTATTTCATTTAGTTCTGCTCTTATCTTTGTTATTTCCTTCCTTCTTCTTCCTGTTGGGTTACTTTGTTGTTGTTTTTCTAATTCCGTCAAAAGTGCAGTTAGTTCTTCAATTTTTGTTCTTTCTTCTTTTTTGATATATGACTTTATAGCTATAAATTTTCCTCTCAGTACTGCTTTTGCTGCATCCCATAAATTTTGGTATGCTGTGTTATCATTATCATTTGTTTTAAGGTAGTCATTGATTTCTTTTGATATTTCCTCTTTGACCCACTGTTTTTCTAAGAATGTTCTGTTTAATTTCCAAATCGTGGTATGAAGTCTGGGTCTCTGTCCCTTGCAAATTTCCAGCTTCACTCCACTGTGGTCAGAGATATTGCTTTGTATGATTTCGATCTTTCTGAATTCATTAAGTCTTTCTTTGTGGCCTAGCATATGGTCTATCTTGGAGAATGTTCCATGTGCGCTTGAGAAAAATGTATATCCTGCTGTGTTTGGGTGTAATGTCTATATATGTCTATTAGATTCAGCCCTTCTAATAGACTGTTCAAATGTTTTGTTTCTTTAGTGATTCTCTTTTGAGATGTTCTGTCCAGTGTTGATAGTGGTGTATTAAAATCCCCCACTATAATTGTAGATGCATCTATTTTTTCACTTAGTTTTTCCAACGTTTGCCTCACGTATTTAGAGGCACCCTTGTTAGGAGCATAAATATTTATGATCGTTTGATCTTCTTGACAGATTGTCCCTTTCACTAAAATGTAGTATCCTTCTTTGTCTCTCATAATTGTTTCACATTTAAAGTCTATTTTGTCTGATATTAATATAGCTACTCCTGCCTTTTCTTGGTTACTGTTTGCTTGTATGATTGTTTTCCAGCCATTCACTTTCAACCTCTATGAGTTTCTGGGTCTAAGATGTGTCTCTTGTAGACAGCATATAGATGGGTCATATTTCCTTATCCAGTGTCCCAGTCTGAATCTTTTGATAGTTGAGTTTTTCCGTTGACATTCAGTGTTATTACTTTCAGGTAATTATTTGTGTTAGCCATATTCTGATTGGATTTGTGTTTGTCATATTTTGTTTGTATTATTTTTTTTCCCTTCTATTTTTGTCTTTTTTGTTGCTCTTACACTCTCCTCCAACTCTGCCTGTCCTGTTTTTTCCTTTCTTCCTGCAGAACTCCCTTTAGAATTTCTTGAAGGGGAGGTTTCTTGTTGGTATACTCTTTCAGTTTCTGTTTATCTGTGAATATTTTGAACTCTCCATCATTTTTGAATGCTAGTTTAGCTGGATAGAGTATTCTTGGTTGGAAATTTTTTTCCTTTAGTACCTTGACTATATAATACCACTGCCTTCTTGCTTCCATGGTTTCAGATGAGAAATCAACACTGAATCTTATGGAGCTTCCCTTGTATGTGATAGTTTTCTTTTCTCTTGCTGCTTTTAAAATTTTCTCTTTCTCTTGAGCATTGGATAATTTGACAAGTATATGTCTTGGGGTGGGCCTGTTGGGTTTTATGACCAGTGGAGTGCGCTGTGCTTCTTGGATATGTACATCTGTCTCTTTCAGTAGATTTGGGAAGTTTTCAGCCATTATTTCCTGCAACACTCCTTCTGACCCCTTTCCCTTTTCTTCTCCTTCTGGAATGCCTATAATACATATGTTTGCGCATTTTGCATTATCATTCACGTCCCTAAGTCCTATCTGGATTTTTTCTATCTTTTTATTGACCACTTCTACTATCTGTTTGATTTCCAATGCACTGTCTTCACATCACTAATTCTCTTCTCTGTCTCTTCTAGTCTGCTGATATTTGCTGCAAGTGTATTTTTGATTTCTTGAACTGTGGTGTTCATTCCCATCATATCTATTATGTTTTTGCATATGTCTGCAATTTCCCCTCCAAGTGATGTCTTCATGTTGTTAACCTCTTTCATTACTTCATCAAATTTGTCGGTGATAAATGTTCTGAGATCTTTCATTGCTTGTGCCAAATTTTGCTCCCCTTCATGATTTTTGGTTTGTTGATTGGATTCAGCCATGTTTTCCTGATTACTGGTTTGGATTGTAGACTTTTGTTGCTTTCTGGTCATCTCTTTATATTGACGGATTTAATCAGTTTCTTAGCTTCTTTGTCTACGCTTGGAGGTTAATTAGCTGTTATTTTTGCATAGGTGTTATATCTTCTCTTTGTCACTTTTTTCTTCTTATTCTAATTTCTTGTTGTTGGTTAAGTTCACTTTAAAGGAAAGTATTAGTGTTGGGGAAAGGCAATTGTGTAAGCAAGGGAAAAGTGTAAAGTAGTATTGGTGGTATATGTTAACAAAGCAAGAATATGAGATCTGGGAGGATGGAGGTTAGATTCATGTAAATTGTGTAGAGTTATAGCAGTAGGTAGATTACCTATAATGAGGTAGACGACTGAATATGGGAGGAATATGATACGTACTAAGAAGCTATTGTTTTCGTGAGAGAGGGAAAGAGAAAAGAAAGGTCATAGTTTCAAGAGCAGATACCAGACAGAAAACAAAACAAAGGTATTAGAAATTAATAGTTAGACACTTTGTGGATCAAAGAAAGGGAGGTGGAATATAGGAGAGATAGTAGATGGTGGAGGATATCAAGATGTAGGGGAAATGGGATAGTGTAGATAGCCAAAATCTATTCACACAGAAATGAGGCAGTGAAGGCTGAGGAAACCCAGCAAATGTGAGGTGTTTCCTGCAGGACCTATTGTATTGTTAAGATAAAATAGAATAAGAAGAAGATGTGGGACAAGAAAGAGAGGGAAAAAAAAAGACTTTGGGGGATATGATGGGAGAAAAGACTAGGAGATAATGCAATGCCAGGAATCAGAACATTAAAAAATAGAATAAAAAATAAAAAAAGAATAAAAATAAAAACAAAACAAAACAAAACAAAGAAGAAAAAAACGCAAACGTTGAGGGCTAGGACATTCAAGGACCTCAGATGGACCTCAGGGTGTGGTGGATTCAGGAATGGAAAGTCTGAGATATTGAAGACTCAAGAGGTGTGAGTCTCTGGGGTGTGCGCCAGCAGAGTCCAGGGAACTGAGACCTGGCAACCTCAAGTCCGGTTAACAGGAAGCCTGGGAGCACCACAGTACATCACAGCCTTCAGGGATCCCCGCAGCTGTGTGCCAGCCCTATGGGTGAGGTCACATCCACAAGCTCTATCCTGTGTTCTGTACCCTACAGTTCACTCACTTACTAGGGTCTATTGTGTGGATATATCACCAATTGACTTCAGGAACCCTCCCACCCTGTGGTCCCCTGGAATGGCCACCTGGGGGTGCCTCTAGGCTGCAGCCAATTTAATGACTCAGATCAATATCCAGGTTCGGGGGAGGGGCTCCTGCCCCAAACGCTAATAACAGAGTCCAAACCCGAAATTCCCACGCTTCACAAAATATTCCCCTAATCAGCTTCCAAACGTCTCCCACCCTATGAGACCCTGGTAGCATCTCTTTGTTGCTATCACTTTAAGACTGCTGTAGATCAGCAGCCGGGTTTGGGGGGGGCGTGGCTCTAGGCGGAAACGCTATTGTTTGTGTCCGCAATCAAAAATTCCCCCCGCTTTGCCATAAAACTCCCGTGTGTTTGCCCAAATCGGTCTGCAAGCGCCTCCTGTCCCACCAACCCTCCAACAGGCCGCCCAGGGCCCTCGAACTCCCCAGTACTGCAGAGCCTCCAAAAAAAAGAAAAAAAAATAACCCCGCCACTGCGGCTCCCTGCGCTGCATCTCCCCACGCTGCGGCAGCACCGAATGCCGCAGCTCCGCCCACCCAAGGAGGGAATCTTCAGTGCACAGCTGGGACCTCTGTGTATATTTCACAGATGCATCCTCTCTGTTACCTTCCCTCCAAATCGATGTCCAGACACCTCCCGACCAGCAAAAATCCTGAAACAGTCGGGTCACAAAGAGCCTCCAACGCCGGCCAGCCTACTCTCAAGATATTTTTGACTCTTTGGATCTGATTACCATTACAAATAAGATTGATAAGTAGTTTTTCCATTTCTGCAAAGTAAGCCGTTGGTGTTTTGATTGTGATTTCATTGAAACTGTAAATCAATTTTGGTAGAATTGTTATTTTAATGATATTTTGTCTTACAATCCATAAACACAGCATATAGTTCCCTTTATTTAAGCCTACTTTGGTACTTTTAGCAATATTTTGTTGTTTTCATGTACATTCTTACATTCTTGGTTAAATTTATTCCTATTTTTTCCCTTTTAGTTGCTATTGTAAGTGAAATTTTGTCTTGATTTGCTCCTTAGAATGCTCATTATTAATGTATAGAAACAATACTGATTTTTGCATGTTGATCTTTTGTTCCTCCACTTTGCTGAGCTCATTTATTAGCTCTAGTAGCTTGGTTGTAGATATTGGAGACTTTCTTTATATCAGATCACGTCATTTGCAAATAATGAAAGATTTACTTCTTCCTTTCCAATCTGGTGCCCTTTATTTCTTTTTTATGCCTAATTGCTATAGTTATAACTTCTAGCACAGTTTTTTTAAAGATGTATTTATTTATTTATTTTCTCCCCTTCCCCCCCCCAGTTGTCTGCTCTCAGTGTCCATTCCCTGTGTATTTTTCTGTGTCTGCCTGTATTTTTGTCAGCAGCACCTGGAGTCTGTGTCTCTCTTTTTTGTTTTTGCATCATATTGCTGCATCAGCTCTCTGTGTGCATGTTGCCATTCCTGGGCAGGCTGCACTTTTTTTGCACTGGACATCTCTCCTTATGGGGTGCACTCCTTGTGCATGGGGCTCCCCTACATGGAAGACACCCCTGCATGGCATGGCATGGCACTCCTTGTGTGCATCAGCACTGTGTGTGGACCAGCTCATCACATGGGTCAGGAGGACCTGGGTTTGAATCTTGGACCTCCCATGTGGTAGGCAGATGCCCTATCCATTGGGCCAAATCTGCTTCCCATTCTAGCACAGTTTGAACACAATGATGGCATTGTATATTCTTGTCTTGTTCCAGATCTTGGAAGGAAAATTTTCAGCCTTTTCCCGTTGAGGATAATGTTAGCTGTGGGTTTTTTACATATGCCCTTTATCATGTTGAGGATATTTCCTTCTATTCCTAATTTCAAAGTCTTTGTATAAAGAAAGATTGCTGGATTTTTCCAAATACCCTTTCTGAATCATTTGGGATGATCATATGCTTTTTCCCTTTCAATTTGTTAATATTGTATATTATTACATAAATTGATTTTCTTGTGTTGGGCTGCCCTTGCACACCTGGGATAAAACTCATCTGATCATAGTGTATAATTATTTTAATGTGCTGTTGGATAAGTTTTGCAAGTATTTTGTTGGGGATTTTTATGTCTATGTTCATTAGGGAAATTGACTTATATTCTTTTCTTGGAGTGTCTTTATCTGGCTTTGGTATTAGGTGATATTGGCTTCAAAGAATGAGTTTGGTAGTGTTTCCCCCTCTTCAATATTTTGGAAGAATTTGAGCAAGATTGGTATTCATTTTTTTTGGAATGATTAGTAGATTTTACCTGTGTAGTCATCAGTTCCAGGGCTTTTCTTGTTTGAAAGTTATTTGATGGATGATTCAATATCTTTGCTTGTAATTAGTTTGTTGAGGTCATCTATTTCTTTTAGATTCAGCATAAGTTGTTCATGTGTTTCTAGGAATTTTTCCATTTCATCTAAGTGGTCTAATTTGTTGACATACAGTTGTTCATATTATCCTCCTTGATGCTATTTATTTCTGTGTATATAGTAGTAATGGGAATGTTCTCATTTCTGATTTTATTTATTTATATTTTCTCCTAATTTTTTTTGTCCATCTAACTAAGGGTTTAATGATCTTCTCAAATAACCAACTTTTCACTTTCTTGTTTTTCTCTATTGTCTTTTTATTCTCAATTTCATTTATTTCTGCTTAATTATTTTTTCCTCCTACTTGCTTTGGGATTACTCTGCTGTTCTTTTTCTAGTACCTCCATGTATGCACTTAGGTCTTTAATTTTCAATTTTTCTTCTTTCCTAAAGTAGGCATTAAAGAGCTTGTAGCAGTTTGATATTATTGATGAATTTCAAAAAGAAATATTGGATTATGTTTGTAAACTGGTCTTTTCCTTTGGGAATATTAGAGTGTATTGGATTCAGAGGTTTTACTTTTGCTTGATTAAATAAGGATTGAAGCTTTGATTGGGCCACCTCAGTAGGATGTTCTGTCCCCACTAACTGGGTAGAGAAACTGCACTGCAGAGAAGGGAGGTTGGAGTCTTGAACTGGAGCCCTGGGAAGTAAGCACACAGAGGAGCTTCATTGTGAGGAAAGAGAGGCAAACCCCAGGAAGACAGGAACCCTTAGCCCAGAGAGAAGCATGCCCTGTGAAGAGGTGAACACAAGAAGTCTGAACTCTGGTACAAATTGGCAGCCATCTTGCTCCAACATGTGGCAGAAGACTTTGGGGAGGGAAGTAAATTATATTTTATGGTCTGGTAACTGTAAGCTTATACCCCAAATAAATATCCTTTATAAAATAACCCACCAATGTATGGTATTTTGCATCATTACCTCTTTGGCTGACTAATACAGAGCTATAAATTTCCCTCTCGGCACTGCATTTGCTGCCTCCCATAAGTTTTGATATTTTGTGTTCTCATTTTCACTCATTTTGAGATAATTATTTCTCTTGCAATTTCTTCTTTTACTCCTGATTGTTTAAGAAAGTGCTGTTTAGCCTCCATGCATTTGTGAATTTTCCAGCTCTCTGACATTATTGATTTTCAGCTTCATTCCATTATGGTCAGAGAAAGGGCTTTGTATAACTTCAATCCTTTAAATCTGTTGAGACCTGTTTTTGACCCAAAAAGTTGCCTAGTCAGCAGAATGCTTCATAAGCATTTAAAAAGAATGTGTATCCTGCTGTTTTAGGTTATTATGTTCTGTATATGTCTGTATAGTTCATTTATCATATTATTCAAGTTCTCTGTTTCATTATTGATCTTGTGTCTAGATGTTCTATCTATTAATGAGAGTGGTGTATTGAAGTCTCAACTATTATTGTAGAAATGTGTATTTCTTCCTTCAGTTTTGTCAGTATTTGCTTCATGTATTTTAGGGCACCCTGGTTAGGTGCATAAATATTTATGATTGTTATTTCTCTTGGTGGATTGCCCCCTTTCATTTATATATAGTGTCCTTCTTTGTCTCTAATAAAAGATTTTGACTTTTAGTCTATTTTGTCCTATGTTAGTATAGCTACCCCATCTCTTTTTTTCAATACTATTTACATGGAATATCTTTTTTATCATCTCACTTTCAATCTATCTGTGCCCTTGGGTTTAAAGTACATCTCTTATAGACAGCATACAGATAGCTCTTTTTTTTAAAATCCATTCCACCAGTCTGCACTTTCTGATTGTGGAGTTTTAATCCAATAATTTTCAATAATAATACTACATAGTCAGTACTTACTTCAAGCACTTTTGTAGGTTTATTTTGTTTTTCTTTTTTATTTTTTTAGGTACTGAGGCTGGGGATTGAACCTGGGACCTCATATGTGGGAAACTGGTGCTCAGTCACTTAGCCTCATTGACTTACCTGAGTTGGTTTTGTTTATTTTGTTTTTTGTTCTTTTTTCTGTTTTGTTTTTTCAAGAGGCACTAGGAACTGAATCTGGGACCTCCCATGTGGGAAGTGGGAGCTCAACTATTTGAGCCACATCTGCTCTCTTCCTTTGGTTTTTATATGCCATATCTTAGTTTTGTTTCTCCTTTTACCTTTTAGTTACCCTTACTAATAATATTAATTTTTACACTTTTGTCCAAACCCTTCTCTCCTGCCTTTTCCTTTCAGGCTGCAGAACTCCCTTGAGTATTTCTTGCAGGGGAGGTCTCTTGTGTTTGAGCTCTCTCAGTTTCTGTTAGTCTGTGAATATTTTATACTACTCCTCATTTTTGAAAAGCCCTTTGCCAGATAAAGTATTTTTGACTGAGTTTTTCACTTTCAGTATGTTAAATATAGCATATCACTGCCTTCTCACCTCCATAGTTTCTGATAAGAAATCAGCTTGTATCCTTATTACATTTCACTTGTTTGAGATGAGGTTCTTTTCCCTTACTGCTTTCAGAATTCTCTCCTTATCTTTGGCATTCTGATTAGTATGTGTCTTGGAGTAGGTGTATTAGGATTTATTCTGTTTGGAATATGTTGCAATTCTATAACATGTATACTTATGTCCTTCATAAGAGTTGGGATGATTTGAATGATTAATTCCTCAAATATTCTTTCTGCCCCTTTTCTCTTCTATTCTCCTCCAGGGAAATCCATGATATGTATGTAGTATTGCCATCTAAATCTCTGAGACCCTGCTAAATTTTTCCAATTCTTTTCTCTATGGTTCTCTCTTCTAGCTCACTGATTCTGCATTCTGCCTCTTAAAATCTGCTGTTATATACCTCTGGTGTTTTTATCTCTTCTATTTTGTCCTTAATTCCCATTTTTTCTGTTATGTTTCTCTTTATATTTTTGAAATTCTCCTTTGTGCTGACACAGTGTATTCTTAATATCTTAATATCCTTTGTCTATATAAAATATTTTCCTTCATCTTCTTTAATTGATTTTGGGGATTTGTTTGAAATTTCTTGATTAATTGTCTCAAATTCTGTGTCTCCTCTGAAGTTTTAAGTTTCTTCTTTAACTGGGCTATATCTCCCTATTTTTTAGTATGCTTTGTAAGTTTTTGCTATTATCTAAGCATCTGATTTTCTTGATTAATTTACTCTGGAGGTCAGTTTCTCACTCTTGCCTAGGGTATTCTTCAGTTTTTAAATAAAATTTTATTGAAGTATATCATTAATACATGAACATACATAAACAACAAATGTATAGTAAAATTTGTGAGTTCACAAAATGAACATGCATATCATCATACAACACTCCTATACTTCTCCCCACCACCAACACTTTGTACTGTTGTAAAACATTTCTTACAAACCATGAAAGGGCATTGTCAAAACATCACTACCAACAATAGCCCATATTTTACATTTGGTGTATTTTCCCCTCAAAATACCAAATTATTAGCATCCTATTTCAATATTATATATCTGTTATCATTCATGAGAAAATGTTCTCATATTTGTCCTGTTAAACACAGTCCATCATCTGCCACTGTCTTCACTGTTATACAGTCTACCTAAGGTATTCTTGTTTGTTAGCTTTGTCCTAAGGTTCTTCTTTTGACACTTGTTTCAACTATTCTAGACTCTTAGGATAGTCCGTGCTTAACTTATCAGATATTTTCAGATCTTATTCATCTGATTCTTGCCCTTGATAAATGTTAGAATTTTTGAGATTGCACTATTTGTGCAATTGTTTCATCCCAAGGAGAAAACTTTCTTTCCCCTGTTCCTCCTCTGGGAATGTTGAACTGTTTGGTTTGTTTTTTTATTTGCTCCTATACTTTATTAGCACTCCTTTTTAAAAAAGAAAGTAACTTAATAATTTAATAAAAGTGATAATTCAATAATAATAATTCAATAATAGTAACTCCTACAAATGACCTGTTAGAGCTATGTAAGGAGGCTTTGATAAATGAGGAAATGTAACTCAGCCTAGGAGTGGGGTGGACTAACTTTAAAGACAACTCCAGAGCATCTGAAGCCTGATGCGTAGGATGAATGGAGGAGATTGTTTTTGAAGTTCTGCATCAGATACAATGCATTTGATACTAAACATAATAACATAATTTGATCCCCCCAAAGTCAGTATCTTGTTATCATAGTTTAATTCACCAGTGTTAATCAGAGTGCCAGAATCTGACACTCTGGTTTATGATGTGTGTGTATGGTGTGTGTGTGTTTTCTGTTACCCTTTCTCTTTGAAATAAAAAGTGTTGACAATACAAAAAAGTATGGACCTAGCCTTCAACAAAATCAATCTAAACTACTGTAAATTTTGTATCAAAAAATACATGTTTTATAAATGGGATTGTGGCTGAAAAAGGTAATCTGGGGAAGTAAATGTCACTAGAAAGAAAGCTAAATAATAATCTAGGGACTGAATAACACAGTGAACCCAGAGGCAGTTGAGAATTGTGGTTAAAGGTACAAATGCAAGAGAGTATTTTGGTAAGCTAGAGCAGATGTACATCACTCTTGCTGGGTGATGGGAATATGGAGAAGCATGGGAAAACTACAATTGGGGTGACCTATAGACTGTGGTTAACAGTAATACTATAATATTCTTGCATCAATGCCAAAGCTGTACTGTGTTGATAATGGAGGTGTATGGAAAAAGTATGCCAAATATTTGCTATGGACCATGATTTGTGGTAATAGTCTGATGATATTGTCTCATAATCTGTAACAAATGTTCCACCAGAGGGTGGAGTTGTATAGGAAATCTACATATCTGTATGATTGTTTTGCAAGTTCACAATATCTGTAACAAAAATATGTATTTTTAAAAATAGTATGGATTGAGGGGAAAATACACCAAGTGAAAGATAAGGACTATAGTTGGTAGTAATATTTTAACAATGCTCTTGCATAGTTTGTAACAAATGTTTCATAAAATGCAAAGAGTTGGTGGAGGGGTGATGTATGAGACCCCTGTGTGATGTTATGTATGCTTATTTTGTAAGTTCACAGTCTTTACTATACACTTATTGTTTACACATGTTCATGTATGAATGACATACTTCAATAAAAACTAAAAAAAATTTAAAAATACATTTTTACAAAATTTGCATTTAACATTTTCCCAGCACACCATCTACACATTTTATCAAGTTTTACTTCACAGCTCTTTTCCAGCTGCCTTGTGATTAGTGAATTCTTAATTACAATTTAAATGGGGTTAATTCCTACTCTACTAGATACCGTGTTTCTACAATTAACCAAAGAAGTTAACTGAAAAAAGAGATGAACTGTAGTTGGCCTTAATAAAGGCATTGAACTGCATAGAGAATTAATGTGTTAGCACTCCTTTTGTTGTCTTTAGCTGCTTTTGCCTGGAGGGAAAATTCTGGGAGGATGGTCACCCCAGGGAGCACTTTCCTAAGTCAGTATTTCCCAGTCAAAACAGGGGCAGGGATGCAGAGAGGAGGCATAGATCTGTTCTAAAATTCTGTGAGGAGAGACCCATAAAGATGCCAAACTTCTCTTTCATGGCTGCACAAATGTGTGCTTTCCTTGCTTTCCCAGCAGATGGTGATAAGAGGCAAACTGTTTCCCATAGTCTTAAGTTAGTACTAAGCTTTTTAAGTCTCAGCTGACTCCGTTGGAGTTGTGGTTGAAACAGAAGCTCCCAGCTGACTTTGTCCAGCTCAGTTGAAACTGTAAACCAGAGGAGGGGCCCAGCAATCTAAACTGTCTAGGCAAAAGTCACAACCATTGCTAGGCCATGCCCCCCCACCTCTTGGGGAAGAATCACCCTTCAGCAAAGTGATCCCTACAGTCAAGAAGGCATACACTGTGACTTTATATCCCCCTCATTTCCACCCATGTTGGGATAGCAGTTCAAACATAGGTTGCTGGCTGTTCTTGTCCTAGGCAGGTTGAAACTGTAGCTGTCCTTGGAGTCAGGACCCAGTGATCCAAATTTTGTAATCAAAAGCCACATTTGGTGCTCAGCCCAGCACTCCCCCATTCTTGGGGAAGAAGTGCCCTTCATAAAACTGTTACCCAGAGTCCCAAGAAGCCACTGTGTCTCTAAATCACCCCTGCTCCCACCTTTATTGTAATAAGGTTGAAGTAGAGTCTGTCAGCTGCCTTTTGTCCTGAATGGGCTGAAACTGTGACTGTCCTCAGAGCTGAGGTACAGTGGTACAAATTCCTTAATCAAATCTGCTACTGGTGCTTGACTGTGCCCTACCCTGTTCTTGGGAAAGAGAACTTTTATTTCTAGCCAAGGACTGGCTCCCAAGCTGACCTGCCATGAAAGTGGGGGATGGGTACCAGCCTGCATAACATGGAGGGATCTACTCAAACACCTTCATTGCAGTTTTTCTGTCTCTTATTTCCACACTTCCCTGGGTGGTGCAGTGTTCTTCTGACCTCTGGAGCTCCCAAATAGTTGTTGTTTCATACAGTTTCTGATTGTTTACTAGATGCCCTGGAGTATTAACTGAATCCTAGAACTTCCATTTCTTCCATCTTGCCTGGAATATCTCCCCAAAAGTGCTAAGGTTTTTTTTTCTTCCAATTATGTCACAACTTGTATTTAATTTTAAAATATTTTATAGTCATTTTGGTTAAACAAGTAACCAAATATTGTTTCTCAGTGAACCATGATCTTAGTTACCCAAGTGTTCAAACCTCATAATAACTTATGACATTTTTCCTCCCAAAATCAAATGCTAAATGATATCTTTAGTATTTAAAATTGCCATTGTGATTTCCCAGAGGGCCCCTTGGAAGACACAAAAAATCTTTCACCTTGTAACATGAGAGATGCTAAAATAAAGTGTATTTTATACTATATAAATAGCATGTGAAACATTGTCAAATCAATAAAAAAATGCTTAGCCTTCCCTAGATTAATTTTGTAGGGGTAGAATGTTATAAATACTTTTAAAATTATATAAAATTCCTTTAAAATCATCAAAACCTTTACTTCCCATAATATGTTTCTATTTATCATATTCTTGGTGCTGCTTTGCCTGATATTAGATAACAATAATCAATGTTATCCATCATAATTGCAATCATTTTTAAGATATCAACTTTGTCACAAGTTTACTTCTTCAATTTAAGTCTAGTATATTCTAGGACAGTGGCTTTCAACCAAAGAGTCACATCACTTACCTCTTGTCTTAGTTTTCCAGGAAGGCCCATGACAAATACCACACAATGGTTTAGATTTAGCAACAGAATTTTAATGTCTTTTAGTTTTGAAAGATAGATGTCCAGAATCAAAGTTTCAAAAGGCCACTTTTTCTCTGGAAGTCTGTACCTTCTGGTCCTGGATTTCTAGCAATCCATGCAGCTTCATGGCTAATATTTCTGCCTTCATGACATGGTGAGTTGCCTCAGTACCTGGTTTCTTTTCATTTCTGGCTTCTACTGACCGACTTCATTCAAATTTCCTTTGCTAATAAGAACTCCAGTCATAGTGATTAAGATTCAGCCTAATTCAATTTGGCCTCATCTTAATAAGATCTTCCAAGATACTATTCACAAATGAGCCCACATTTTAATTAATAACAATGACTTCAAAGGATCTGCAACTACAGGATCAGGGTTGGACCTGAGTATATTTGTATGGGGGACATGATTCAGTCCCCAACAGTCTGTTTCTTGTATCCCCAAACACATGCTTTTCCCACATTCAAACAACATTCACTCCATCACAATATCCTAAAGACAAATCATTTCAGTTAATTGAAGTCCAAAATATCAAAATAAGTCATGGATGCCCCCTGTTCAACATCTTATAACAGTAACTTTCCTTATATTTTCTAAAGCGTTTTCTAAACATTATAGTTTGAACCATATACCAAACAACCTCCCGTCTTCACTTGCTATCCTCCCCCCAATTCATTGGACCATCTGACCCATCTTCCAAACCCTAGCACCCTCAAGCCTGCAAAGACAGGTCAGCTAACAGGGAGGTAAGGATTGTCAACCACCACACCAGTGAACCAAGAGAGTCTATAGCTACAAGCAGGAGAATCCCAACCATCAGCCATGTGGGATCTAAGCCCCCATTCAGTTTAGAGGTGGAGTGGACATCACCATTCCAGAGTCCTCAGGATGGAGGAATAAAATATGGATTAGAGTAGACTTACTTCTATTCTGCTATAGAATTATTGTGACTCTAGCAATGAAAGAAATTATAATATTGATGTGCAGACAGTAGCCACGGGAGTTGTTGAAGGCAGGGAGAGGGAAAAGGAGGTGTGATATGAGGGCATTTTTGGGACTTGGAGTTGTCCTCAATGATACAGGACATTATATATCCTGCCATAACCTACTGAATGGACTGGGAGAGAGTGTAAATACAACATAAACTATAATCCGTAATGTGTATCAAAGCTCCAAAATGTACTCATCAAATGCAATGAATGTACCACACTAATGAAAGAAGTTGTTAATGTGGAGAAAAGTGAGAGGTGAGGGAAATGGGGCATATGGGAATTCCTTATATTTTTTTCTGTAATACTGTATGTAATCTAAGCATCTTTTAAAAAATAGAAAATAAAAAATACATCCCATCTACAATAGGTTCACATACATAGTATGATGATTAGGCTATTGTGTCAACTCAGCTAGGTAATTGTGCCCAGTTGTTTGATCAAGCAAGCACTGAGCTAACTGTAATAAAAGGGCATTTATGGACTTTAGCCACCATTGACTTTACTGCATTGATAAATCATAGATAGCTTGTTATAATTACATCAATCAGGGAGATTGCCATCAGCAATGAGTGATGCTTAACCCAATCAGTTGAATGCCTTAAAAAGGGAAGTGATTCCAGCATTGAGAGAGAATTTCCAAGCTTGTCTTCTGACTGCTGACATCTCCCAGAACTCATCAAGAACCTTCATTGGACTTTCATTACAGCTCCTGGTTGCATCTTCCCTGTGGAACCTGGACTTGTACATCCCCACGGCTGTGTGAGAGACTCTTATAGAATTGCATACTATTGACAGATATCTCTTGTTGATTCTGTTTCCCTAGAGAACCCTGACTAATACACATAGGAAAGGATTAGCTTTAAGGATATGATTTTATAGGATACAAACAATCTTAAAAGATCACAAAATTTTAAGACTTTTTATCCATTGTCACTTAAATTGCTTTCACATCTTAAATTACATGGCTGTACACACACACACACATATTCTTACTATGACATGTATTTTCTATTTCTGGCTTAAAATTTTTACTTGTAAAAGGACTACTGCCAGTACTGTTACAAAATTATTGTTAAAATGAGTATTCCCGATAAAAAGAATTCCACTGACCTTTCAAGTGTCCAAGGAACCCATTTCATCAATAGAGTTATCCAAGAAATCCAAGGAGTTCTCTCTTGATTCCAAAAATTATATTGTCCTTATCATGCCCAGTTATATTGAACAATAGAGAGAGCAAATATACCATTAAATTTAAAACTTGCTAAACATCTGTTCAAAATTCCAGAGAAGAAGGTGGAATAAGAAGGTCCAGGCCAAAGTCCTCCCACCAGAGCAACTATTAAACTGGAAGAAATTGTCTGAAACAACTATTTTTAAACTCCAGAGGCAAGAACACTCTACAGCATTCAGGAAAGAAGAGAGAAAGAGAATGATAAGTTATAGTAAAGAACTATAAATTGCCATCACAATGCGGCAGCTACCAACACCAGCTCCCTACTCAAATGGCAGACAAATATGGGATCCATTCCCTAGCTAGCTGCTAGTGACAGAAAGGGGCATAAAATACTCTTCTCCAAGAGCATGGGGTGGTACAGCCAATCACTGATTACAGTTTTTGATTAGTGAATTCAGATCACTAGGTTCTGGCTCTCAGGACAGCTAGTGCTTCACTTTACCTGAAAGGAAGCAGCTGCCATTGTTTCCAACTTCCCTGTCAACGGTGGAGGTAATGGAGATTTATAGATGGAGAACTTCCTAAGGGTAGGAGAGGTCAGTTAACTGAAGGGTGGCATTTGCTGCATAGGCTAAGAAAACACAAATTTTGGAGATCAATCAGAGAAGCTTTCTGTGTCTTACCTGACCACCTCCACATGGCACTTCTGAGCCAGTCAGCACCCCCTTCATGGGTCTTTGACCCTGTTTTGCCTGGGAAAAACCAAACTGGGAAAGCGCTCTCTGGGTTGACCAATCACCCAAAATTAACCCTCCAGGCAAAAGCGGCATGAGACAATGAAAGGAATGTGAAAATCTATAGAAGCAGACAGTCTGGGATGAAAGCCTGCTGGCTTCAAATACCTGGAAGAGGGAAGACTATCCCCTGAGAAACAGAGGGGCACTTGAACTCCTGTAAACAAAAACAACTAACAAGCAAAACCCCAGAATAAGAGTCACAGAAACACACAGTGCATTTACCTTGGGCACTCCTTCCTGATAGGAGGGTGAAGCTCAGGAAAATCACTGTCCTAATACCAGATTACTAAAAAAAAGGAAACAGACATCCCATGGAATAGATTACAGAGATACCATTTAAAAATATTAAAAGGTACAGTGTGAAACAGAGTCAGGTCAAAAAAAAGAAACGTGAATTAATGACCTATCCAAGGGAAGATGATAAAAATATAGACAGCACCAATGAAGAAAATGAGAATGTGGAGATACTGAATGAAGTCTTTTAAAAAAAGATCTTAAAAATTCCCCAGGAGAAAAATAAAGGACAGAGAAAGAACTAAGGGATATCAGATAAACAACGAATGAGCAATACTAGTGTTTAAGTAAAGAGAAATTGTAAAAAAGGAACGAAATAGTCCATTATACATTTTGTCATATCATATAAATCTGCAAAGTGAAAGTTTAAACCATAAAGTATAGACCGTGGTTATTAGCAATGATTCAGTATTTGTTCATCAATTGAAACATATGTACCACAATAATGTGAGATGTTATTAATAGAGGAAAATGTGCAAGGTGGAGAAAGTAGGGTAT
Source organism: Dasypus novemcinctus (assembly GCF_030445035.2). Taxonomy (NCBI): domain Eukaryota; kingdom Metazoa; phylum Chordata; class Mammalia; order Cingulata; family Dasypodidae; genus Dasypus; species Dasypus novemcinctus. The sequence goes on along the minus strand of NC_080704.1, from coordinate 59,471,106 downwards.
ATGGGAGGGCTCCCATACTTCTGATGCAACTTTTATAGAATAAAAACTTTTCTATAAATAAAGTTTATTATATGGAAAAAAAGAGATCTCTTTAGACTGAAAGGAAAGGACATTAGACAGTGGTTCAAACCAATGCAAATAAATAAAAACCTACAGTAAAGATAACCATTTGGGTACTTATAAATGTCAGTATGATTGCATTGTATAATTTGGTATGTAATTCTACTTCTTACTTCCTACAGGTGTTAAAATGCAAAAGCATAAAAGTAATGATAAATCTAGGTTTTTACATGTACAATGCACAAAGATAGAAGAAGTAACTAGTACCATAAAAAGGTGGAGGGAAAGAGTAACATAGGGAAAGTATATGTGCATAGTATTAGAGTTAAGCTGCTATCAATATAAATGTAATTATTATATATTTAGTATGTTAAATTTTAACCCCATCGTTGCCACAAGGAAAACTTTTGAAAAGTATATCCAGATAGAAATGAGAAGTCACTTAATATGGCAACACACAAGAAAGCAAATACATATAAAAGTAGGCTTTAACAGAAGTGAGGAATAAAAAAGCTATAAGACTTACAAAGACTACAAAACAAAATTACAGAAGAAAATCCTGTATTACCAGTGGGGACTTGAAACATCTGTGGATTAGACTCTCCAGTCAAAAGGCAGAGAATAGCAGAATGGATAAAAAAGCATTACCCACCTATATGCTGTCTCCCAGAGACTCACTGTAAAGTCAAAGATACATAGGTTAGGAGGGTGAGTGGGTGGAAAAAATATAACATGCAACTTGGGTGGCTATACTAATAAAAAATAGACTTTAATTAAAAAACATTATGAGGAACAAAGATGATCATTACATTCTCATAAGGAGAACAATTCAACAGGAATATATAACAAGTATAAATATATATCCACTCATCAGCAGAGACCCACAATATATTGAAGCAAATACTGACAGATTTGAAGGAAGAAATTGTTTGTTCTGAATGAATAGTAAACAAAGAGAGGTGGAATGTAAGAAGAACAACAGAAGGTGGAAGATAGAAAAATGTAGGAAGGGAGAGAGATAGTGTTGGTAGTCAAAATCAGTACACACAAGAAAAAAGGAATGAGAGGAAGGTGAAACACGGCAAACAGAAAACAAGCCGGCAGCACCTAATTTTTTTTTTCATCATTCTTTTTTTTATTGATTTTGTAAAAATATTATATTAAAAAAACAATATGAGGTCCCATTCAACCCCACCACCCCCACCCCACCACTCCCCCCCCCCCCCCAGCAACACTCACTCCCATCATCATGATACATCCATTGCATTTGGTAAGTACCTCTCTGGGCATCTCTGCACCTCATGGTCAATGGTCCACATCATGGCCCATACTCTCCCACATTCCATCCAGTGGGCCCTGGGAGGATTTACAATGTCCAGGCAGCACCTAATTTAAGAAAAGGGGGGGGGGGGAGTAAGGAGGAAGGAAAGACAAGAAAACAAACAAACAAACAAAAAAACAGTTGAACCCACAGGAAAGGAGTCAACCAACCATTAAGAAAAACCAGACTTCCTTCATAAGTGCCTGTGGAGCTTTTCAGGCTGCTGGTATTTATCAAACAATTTTGAAGTGGGTTTTAGTGAATAAGTTAAGTTAAATTATATAACAAAAGTAATTTTTTTATTGAGGAAAAATAAGAGACCAAGGAAAGCTATTACAAGGATAATGTCTATGTTTTCCCTGTTAAATCTGCAAGGAATGGAGAACCAGATTAGGTGCAAAGATATGGAACTTAAGCAACACACTCTTAGATAACAGTGGATAAAGGAGGAAATCTCAAAAGAAATCAGTAACTACCTTGAAACTAATTGCATTAGTCAGCCAAAGGGGTTCTGATGCAAAATACCAGAAATTGGTTGGTTTTTGTAAAGGGTATTTATTTGGGTTAGGAGCTTGCAGATATCAGGCCATAAAGCATAACTTACTTCCCTCACCAAAGTCTGTTTGGAGCAAGATGACCATCAAAGTCTGTGAGTGTTCAGGCTTACTGGGTTTGTATGTTCCTGGGGTTTGCTTTACTCTGGCTTTAAGGTTCCTTCCTTCCTTGGGCTGACTTCTCTTTCCTCTGGGTGCTGACTTCCCAGGTCTTCAGCATTAAACTCTAACATCAGAAATCCCCAACTCTGTTCTTCACCATGCCTTTTATCTGTGAGTCCTCACCCACCAAAGGGTGGAGACACAATGCCCTAATCATAACTCAATCATGCCCAGGTACAGATCAGATTACAAGCATAATCCAATATTTCTTCTTGGAATTCATCAATTATATCAAACTGCTACTAATGAAAATGACAATACAACATAAAAAACTTATGGGATGCAATGAAAGCTGTACTGAGAGTGAAATTCATAGCCATAAATTCATATATCAAAAAAGAAATAGCTAAAATCAAAGACCTAACTGCACACATGGAGGAATTAGTAAAGAAACAACAAACTAACCCCAAAGGAAGAAGAAAGAAAGAAAGAACAAAGAACAGAGCAGAACTAAATGAAATAGAAAATAAGAAAGCACTGGAAAAAAGAAAGAGCTGGTTCTTTGAAAACATCAATAGAATTGAAAAATCCTTAGCTAGACTAACAAAGAAAAAGAGAGAGATGATGCAAATACACAAAATAAGAAATGAGAAAGGGGATATCACCACTGATCCCACAGATTTACTCTGGCCAGCTAACAGGGAGCTGAAGAGGGTTAACCACCACACCAGGGAGCCAAGAGTGCCTACAACTGCAAGCAGGAGAATTGCATCCATCATCCATGTGGAATCTAAGCTCTCTCTCCATATAGAGGTGGAGTGGACATAACTATCCCAGGGTCCACAAGAGGGAGGGATAGAGTATGGATTAGAATGGACTTACTGATATTCTTCTATGGAACTTTTGTGATTAGTAATGGAAGAAATTGTAGCAGTGATGTGGAGAAAGTGCCCACGGTAGCTCCTGAGGGTAGGGAGAGGGAAGAAGAGATATGATGTGGGGGTATTTTCAGGACTTGAAGTTGTCCTGGATGGTACTGCAGGGACAGATGCTGGACATTGTATGTCCTGTCATGGCCCATTGTTTGGACTGGGGGAGAGTTAGTCTACAATATAAACCATTATCCATGTGGTGCAGCAGTGCTCCAAAATGTATTGTCCAAATCCAACGAAGGTCCCATGAGGATGAAAGAGGTTGTTGAAGTGGGAGGAGTGGGGTGAGGGGGGTGGGGTTTAGGGTGTAGGGGTATATGGGGACCTCTTATATTTTTTGTATGTAACATTTAAAAAAATAGAGAAAAAAAGAAAAACTATATGTCAACAAAAAGGACAATTTAGAGAAAATGGACAAATTCCTAGAAAAACATAAGCAGCCTACATTGATGAAAAGAAATTGATAATCTCAACAAACAAATCACAAGTAAAGAAAGAACATAAAAGTAGTCATTAAAAACCTCCCATTTAAGAAGAGCCCTGGGTCAGAGGGCTTCACAGGTGAATTCTACAAAACATTCCGCAACAAACTAACACCAAACTTGCCTAACTCATTCTATGATGCCAACATTACCCTAATACCAAAGTCAAACAAAGACACCACAAGAAAAGGGAATTTACAGACCAATCTCTCTAATGAAACTTGAAGTTAAAATCCACAATAAAATACTTGCTAATCATATTCAACAACATATCAAATGAATTATACCCCAAGACCAAGTAAGTTTTACCCCTGGTATGCAAGGGTGTTTCAACAAAAGAAAACCAATCCATGTAAAACACCACATAAACAGATCAAAAGAAATAAAATCACATAATCATATCAATAGATGCAGAAAGAGCATTTGACAAAATACAACACCCTTTCCTGATAAAAAACACTGCAAAAGTAAGGAATAGAATGAAACTTTTTCAAAATGATAAAGGGTATAAATGAAAAATGCACAATTAACATAATTTACAATGGTGAAATCACAAAATCTTCTCATCTAAGATCAGGAACAATACAACGATGCCCACTATCACCCCACCTATTTAACATTGTGGTAGAAATACTTGCTTGAGCACTCAGGCAGAAACAGATATAAAAGGAATCTAAATTGGAAAGTAAGAAGTTAAAATTTCACTATTTGCAGACAACATGATCCTATACATAGAAAGCCCTGAGATATCTACAATAAAGTTTCTAGAACTTATTAATGAGTTCAGTAATGTCACAGGTTGTAAGCTCAATGGGCAAAAATCAGTAGCATTTCTGTACACTGATAATGAGCAATATGAGGAGGAAATCAAGAAAAAAATACAATTTACAATAATAACTAAAAAAGTCAAATACCAAAGAAGAAATTTAACTAAAGATGTAAAAGACTTATACACAGAAAACTATGCAACACTGTTCAAGGAAATCAAAGACTTAAATAAATGGAAGAATATTCCCTGTTCATTGATAGGAAGAATAACTATCATTAAGATGTCTATCCTATCCAAACTAATCAACTGACATAATGTAATCCCAATAAAAATAAACACAGCTTTTTTACTGAACTGTAAAATCTAATTATGAAATTTATATGGAAGGGAAAGGGGTCCCAAGTAGTCAGAGACATACTGAAAAAGAAAAATGAAATGGGATGAATCACACTACCTGACTTTAAAACATACTGCACAGCTATAGTTGTTAAAACAGCATGGCATCAGCACAAGGGTAGACATACTGACCAATGGAAACAAACTGAAAGTTCTGATATAGCTCCCCTATATTCTATGTGACTTTACTGTGACCTAAAACTTTTTTGAAGACATAAAAAATTTTTTAAAAAAAGGATGTTGACACTGGGGAAGAACTTGAAGACAATGTCTTGCCACTGTATATACAGGACAACAACTATTACAGTGATGAAAGGAAAAATGTCAAAAAAGTTTTATGATATTTTTCATTTTTTAATACAGCAATTTATTTTTTACTTTATTTTAGTTTTTCTAAATTATTATGCATTCATTTTCTAATCTTTAAACCTGTCATTACTATTTCATTTTCTTACTAATTGAATTTGGCAACATATTAGGCTTCATTTTTAAAAGAGTTTTGGAACAGAGGGGTTCAACAGTGGCAGGTAGGGAGCCTTGGAGTGAGGTGTCATTGATAGGTGATGCATGGGTAGGAGGGATTTCTCCAGGGTATGCATATAGGGTATATAGATATGTTCAGATGTTTCTTGGGTATTGTCATAGTGGGTAGAGTTACACATGACAACTGAGGGAGTGCTGAGTTCCCATCCTTGGGAGCTCTGTCATATTCCCCAATGGAACAGCAACAATTCCCCAAGTGCAAGGGCAAAGATGTGTGAAGACCGATGGTCCAATGATGGGCCCTTGATACTCATGACTATGCTTATGAGCTTGTGTGGTTGAAATTTCAATTAGGCCTAGAGCTGCAGGGTGCCTAAGTGTTGCTTTCTGAGAACCTAATGTTTCTCAAATGTGGCCACATTCTAAGCCAAACTTAGCATGTAAATGCATTACCTTCCCCCCAGCATGGGATCTGACTTCTGGGGATGAGCCTCCCTGGTGCTGAGGTACTATTACCAAGGAGCAGCTGGTGATGCAACTAGAAAATGCCCTTGAATAAAAGGGGGAAATGGCAAACACAAATGAGTTTATATGGCTATGAGACTTCAAAATGAATTGGGAGGTCATCAGAAGGGTCACACTTAGGCATGTCTCAGCAGGATCCCAGAGATTGCCAAAGTAGATACAACCCCAGGTACTGGTGCTCCTGAGGGCTCTGGAGACACCTAGGTACTACAGTCAAGGCAATGGCTCTGGAGTTCATTTCCTTGGCAGTGGGCCCTAATTTGGAATATGTGCTCCTGACTGTGATGGAGTTGGACTCAGATGTGACCTCTCTACACATGCACCTTCTGTCACTTTTACTGAACCTATAATTGGCACTGGGATTTCTGTCTGCTCAGGAAACTTGAATATCTGTATTGGCCATGTGCCAGTTGGGCCGTGAGCCTCAGTAGACTTGCAACACCTATTCTCCATTTCATTGGACTTACCCAGGTTATTTGTCGGGAAGGTGAGAATGGACAATTCTGTTTGCAGTTGTAGGCACTCCTGGCTCCCTGATGTGGTGGTTGACCTTCTTCACCTCCCTGTTAGCTGGCTGGGGTAAGTCCAATAAACTGGACGGTAAGAGTTGCAAGTCTGTTGAGGCTCAGGGCCTGACTATCACATGGACAGTCCAGAGATTCAGGTCCCATGAGAAAATATACTTTAAATGCAAAACTGTTGTAAGAGGAAAAATGATACTATATATTAATAAAAGTGGTATTAATCAAGAAGAAATAATTAAATATTTATGCACCTAATCAGGGTGCCCCAAAGTACATGAGTCAAATACTCAAAACCAGGGGGAGAAATAGACAGTTCTACAATCATAGAGGAGACTTAAATACACCATTATCACCATTAGACAAAGCATTTCAATGAAGGCTTAATAAAGAAAGAGAGTTTGAATAATACTTTAGAGGGAAAAAACCTAATGGACTTATACAGAATATTACACCCAAAAACAGCAGGATATAAATTATTCTCAAGTGCTCAGAGATCATTTTTCAAGATAGAGCACATGCTATGTCATAGAACATGTTTCCATGAATTTAGAAAATTTGAAATCATATAAAGAAATTCAACTCACCAAAATGGAATAAAGCTCAAAATTCAGGATACTTTTGATTTGTTTTCACTAATATCTTGTAATGTTGAACATCTTTCCATGTACTTTTTGGCCATTTGAATTTCCTCTTTTGAAAAATGTCTATTTATGTCTTTTGCCCAATTTTAGATTGGTGAATTTTCTTTTTTATCACTGAGTTGTATGATCCCTTTATATTACATTTATTGCATATTTTATTCCCAAATATTTACTCCCACTGAGTAGGCTGCCTTTTCACCTTCCTGACAATGTCCTTTGAAGAACAAAGGTGCTTAATTTTGTGGAGATCCCATTTATCCATTTTTTTTCCCTTTCATTGCTCATGTTTTGGGTGTAAGATTTAAGAATACACAACTTACCAGCAGATGTTGAAGATGTGTCCATACAAATTTCTTCCAGGAGTTTTATGACTCTAGCTGCTATGTTAAAGATTTTGATCCATCTTGAGTTACTTTTTGTACAATGTGTGAGTTAGTGGTTCTCATTCTTTCTTTCAGATATGGGTATCCAATTCTCCCAGCACCATTTGTTAAATAGACTGTTCTGACAAAACTGGATAGACTTGAAAGCCTTGTCAAAAATCACTTGAATATAGAAATGAGGGTCTATTTATGAACAATTAATTCTCTTCCTTTTGTCTGTATGTACATCTTTATGTCAATATACTGTTGTTGTTTTTTTTACTACTGTAGCTAATAATATGAAATAAAGAAGGCAGCAAGATTGCCTTGGTTTAAGTGTGCACTCACCATCTCTCTCACAATATGCTGCTGAGTGGGGGTGAGATCATGCATAAGTGTATTGTTTTGGGAACCTGTGGAGTGGGAGGCTTCAGGGCATCAATCAGGAGAGAGCTGGATAAAGAGATAAATTGCTCAAGGTAAGACCCTGAATTTCTTGCCCCTGAGACTGGAGGCTTCCTGATGACTGAGTCCCATCCTCAAGGCAAAAGGCTGTGGTGAGCCCTGTATTACACCAGGAGGATTCTTTGAGAGTGTGAGTGTTCTGGTGAAGAGTGGAGAGGGGCTTCCTTTCTGTGGGTTTGGTTGTCTGGACTCCCTTTGACCTTTGAGAAGTATACTAGCTGGCTCAAGGTGGCACCAGGAACGGGGGAGAGGTGAATCTGCTGAGGCAGCCTGATTTTCCTAACTGCCCTGGGATAGAGAAACTTGGCCAGGGGGAGGGTGAAGTTGGGTAATTTACTAGTCCCAAGATGAAAATCATCAAACTTTCAACTCCCCTAAGGGAGGCAGGCAGTAGGAAGTACTTAATTAGTTTCCAAGAGCCTAATTAGTGTCCCTTGTGAGGAGAGAGTAGCTGGTTGTCTGGAAAAGGGTTGAGAGTTATTTTTTGTGCAGTGAGTTCAGTCACCACGGTCCATTTGAATTTCCAAAGGGAACTCAAACTGACCAGGAGAGGTGAGAGGGAATCCCCTCACAAAGGTTATTGCATCCAGCTGCCATGGGAGAGAAAGCAATAAGAATAGAAAGGGGGCAGGGACAGACTCTTAATCACCAGGAATCTATCCGGCTGAAAGTATCAAACCTGCCCTAGAAAAAGTGACAGGGTAGCTTTCTAAAGAGCTAATTGACCCAATGAGAAAGTTTAGCTTAGTGGAGGAGTTTCTGCCTTGAATATACAAGGTCTCTAGAACAATTTTCAGCTCCTCTTAGAGTAGTGATCCACCAGTATATCAAACACCCTGCTGATACTTTAGGACAGAGAAAACATAGACAAAATTTTGTATTAGCTTCTCATGGGTCTCTTATTTTTCCTGAAAATTACTTTTTAAAATTTGACTTAGTTTACTCAATAAAACCCACTTCAAAACATGCAGAGGGAAGGACTCAGGGTGGTTGATTGGTGAGCACTATCAGCAACTACACAGGCACCATAGAGACCTAAGAGGGAAGACTGTTTTTCCTTATTTTTTGTTTGACTGTTTGCTGGTGGGTTTGGTTGATTTTTTGTTTTCCTGTCTTTCATTCCTCTGTCTCCTCTCTCCTTTTATTTAATTAGGTACTGCTGGCTTGTTTCTTGTTCACTGTGTTTCCTCTTCCTTGGTTTGTCCTTTTCTGTGTTGCGATGTCTCCTTTCATTCATTCGTCTTTCTATCTTCTGCTTTCTGTTGTTGTTCTTACATTCTACCTTTCTTTGTTTAGTCCTTTATTTTTCTGGTTTTTAGTTCTAACTCACAAATTCTGTTTTCCTTCTTTCATTAAATATTTTTCTTTTATCCTTTCTTTTCTCTGTTCTTCTCTCCTCATCATTCTGAACTTTTAATTCATTCTATGTTTCTCTATTTGTTTTCCCATTTCATTGTAGGTATGCCACTTCTTTATTCTTATTACTCCACACTGCTTACATGAGTTAAATATTAATTTTCTTAGGTCTTATAAAGTTCCTCTTCTAACTTTTACCATCATAATTACAATTGTCCTTTTTCTTTACTTACCTATTTCACTTTCTCTGAAACTAGTCTTTTTCCTTAGAGGGAACATAGACAATAGTGAGGGAATAGAATAAGAAGAACAAAGTGTCAAAGAGAAAACTTAACACATACATAAAACAGCAACCAAATAAAAACCTAGAGTAGAGAGAGAAGCTAATCAACTGGATAAACCCATCAAGATAAAAAGATGACCAGACAGCAACAGAAAATTACAAACCATACCAAGAACCGGGAAGACTAGGCCAAGTCCAATGAAAAAAACTAAAAACCAGGAAGGGATGCAGAACATTCAACAACTAATTAAAGTTTTCCAAACAAATAACAGGGACCAACATAATGAAGCGAAAGAAGAGATTAAGGATATTAAGAAGACACTGGGAGAACATACTGAGGAAACTATAAACATGCACAAAAAGATAGTGGATATGGTATTAATGAATGGCACAATCCAAGACATAAAAAAATACACTGGAAGCAACTAAGAGCAGATTTGAACAGGCAGAGGAGAGAATTAGTGATGTGGAAGACAGTACATCTGAAATCAAACAATAGTAGAACACACAGATAAAAAGAAAATATAGAGAAGGGACTTAGGAATTTGGATGGCAACACAAAATGCACAAACATGTGCGTTATAGGCATCCCACAGGGAAAAGAGAAGGGAAAGGAAGCAGAAGGAGTGTTGGAGGAAATAATGGCTGAAAACTTCCCAATGTTATTGAGCGAGATGGATGTATATGTCCAGGAAATACAGCACACACCAAACAATGTAAATACCAAAGGAGGACATATACTTTCAAATTGTCCAATGCTCAAGACAAAGAGAAAATACTGAATGCAGCAAGAGACAAGAGAACAATCACATACAAGGGAATCTTTATAAGATTAAGTGCTGAATTCTCATCTGAAATCATGGAGGTAAGAAGGCAGTGGTATGACATGGTTAAAAAACTAAAAGAAAAGACTTCCACCCAAGAAATCTCAATCCCGCAAAGCAAGCATTCAAAAATGAAGGAGAGTTTCAAAACATTCACAGATAAACACAAATTAAGAGAGTATGTCAATAAGAAACCTGCCCTTCAAGGAATATTAAAGGGAGTTCTACAGGTTGAAATGAAAACACAGGAGAGAAGAGGGCTGGAGAAGAATGTAAATAAAACCTAAAAGACAAAAAGAGAAATAAAAACAACATATGACATACAAAAACCCAAAGAAAATATGGCTAAGGTAAGTAAATCCTTGAGAGTAATAACACTGAATGTTAATGTTTTAAACTCACCAGTCAAGAGACATAGATTGGCAGAATGGATAATGAAATATTACCTATTTCTCTATGCTGTCTACAAGAAACCTACCTTAGAGCCAGGGATTCAAGGAGGCTGAAAGTGAATGGCTGGAAAACAATCTTACAAGCAAGCAATAACCAAAAAAGGCAGGAGTAGTTATGCTAATATCAGAAAAAATAGACTTTAAGTGCAAAATTATTGTAAGAGACAAAGACAGACACTATATATTAGTAAAGGAGGTGATCTTTCAAGAAGAAAGAACAATCATAAATATTTACTCACCTAAGCAGGGTTCCTCAAAATACATGAGACAAACTCCAGAAAAACTAAGTGTAGAAAGAGATGCCTCTCCAATTATAATATTGTATTTAATACAATATAATACATATAAATTGTATTTAATACAATACTCTCACCATTAGACAGAACATCTGAACAGAGAATCAATAAAGAAACAAATATTATGGATAATACATTAGAGGATCTGTACCTAATACACGTATAAAGAACACTACACCCAAACACAGTGGGTTATACTTTCTTCTCAAGAGCACATAGATCATTCTCCAAGATAGACCACATCCTGGATGCAGAAAAATTGGAAATTGTACAAAGAAGATCAGTAAAATGGACAAACCCTTCATAACACTAACAAAGAAAAAAAAAGGAAGATACAAATACACAAAATAAGAAACAAGAAAGGGGATACCACCACTGACCCCACAGAAGTAAAGACTATCCTAAGAGGATACTTTGAAAAACTATATGCCAGCAAGAAGTACAATTTAGAGGAAATGGACAAATTCCTGGAAATGCACAAGCAGCCTATATTGTGAAAGAAGAAATTGATGATTGCAACAGACCAACAAAATAAAGTGATAGAATCAGTCTTTAAAAACCTCCCAACTAAGAAGATCCCAGGACCAGACCATTAACAGATGAATTCTACCAAGCATTCTGGAATGAACAAGCACCAATCCTGCTTAAACTGTTCCAAAAAATAGAAGTAGAAAGAAAATTGACTAAATTATTCTATGATGCCAAAATTATCTTAATACCAAAGCCAAACAAAGATGCCATAAGAAAGGAAAATAAAAGTCAAATCTCTCTAATGAACCTAGATGCTAAACATCCTCAACAAAATATTTGCTAATCATATTTAGCAACATATCAAATGAATTAGGCACCATGACCAAGTTGAGTTAACCGCAAGTATGCAAGGATGTTTCAACATAAGAAAATCAATGTAAAACCCCATATAAACAGATTTAAAAGAAAAAAAAATCACATGATCCTCTCTAAAGCTGCAGAAAAAGCAATGGACAAAATACAGTACACATTCTTGATCTAAACACTGCAAAAGATAGAAATAGAAGGAAAGTTTCTGAACATGATAAAGGGTATATATGTCAAAACAACAGCTAACATCAATGTTGAAATCCTAAAATCATTCCCACTATGACCAGGAACAAGAGAAGGATGCCCACTAAAAATGACTCTGTTTAACATTGTGGTAGATGTACTTGCTTGAGCACTGAGGCAAGAAAAAGATATAAAAGGCATCCAAATTGGAATGGAAGAAGTCAAAATTTCACTATTTGCAGACGACATGATCCTATACATAGAAAGCCCTGAAAAATCTACAGTAAAGCTTCTAGAACTTATAAATGAGTTTGGTACAGTCACAGGTTATAAGATCAAAGTGAAAAATTCAGTAGCATTTCTGTACACAGATAATGAGCATTTTGAGGAGGAAACCAAGAAAAAATTACTATTTATAGCAGTAAATTTAAAAATCTAATACCTAGGAATAAATTTAACTAATGATGTAAATACCATATACATAGAAAACTACCCAACACTGTTAAAGGAAGTCAAAGAAGACTTAAGTAAATGGAAGAATATTCCCTGTTCATGGATAAGAAGACTAAATATCATTAAGTTGTCTATGCTTCCCAAAATAAATTATAGATTTAATCCAATCACAATAAAAATCAACACAACATTTATACTGAATTTAAAAAAACTAACTATGAAATTTATTTGGAAGGACAAGAGGCCCCAAATAGCCAAAGACATATTGAAAAAGAAAATTGAAATCAGAGGAATCACACTACCTGACTTTAAAACATCCTACAAACCTACAGTGGTCAAAACGGCGTGGTATTGGCACAAGGATAGACATATCAACAAATGCACTTGAATTGAGAGTTCTGATATAGAGCCTCACACATACAGTACATATGGTATTTGACAAGGCCATGAAATCCACTCAAAGGGTGAGAATGGCCTCTTCAACAAATGGTGCTTGGAGAAGTGGATATCCATATCCAAAAGAATGGGAAAGGAACACTATCTCACACCTCACACAAAAATCAACTGAGAATGGATCAAAGCTCTAAATATAAGATGCAAGACCATAAAGGCCTTGGAAGATACTGTAGGGAAGCATCTGCAGGATGCTTGTAATAGGAAATGACTTCATGAAATTCACATTCAAACATGAGCAGTTAAAGAAAAATTAAATAAATTGGAACTTCTCAAAATTAAAACCTTTTCCACCTCAAAATTTTTTGTCAGGAAAGTGCAAGAGAGCCTACCCAATGGGAGAAAATACTTGGTAACCATATATCTGACAGGAACCTAATATCCAGCATATATAAATAAAACCTGTATTTTGAAAATAAAAAAGATAAACAACACATTTTAAAAATGGGCAAATTATTTGAAAAGACACTTCGCCAAAGAAGAAATACAAATGGCTAAAAAGCCCATGAAAAATGCTTAACATCACTAGCTATTAGGGAAATGCAAATCTAAACTACAATGAAATACCATCTTACATTCATTAGACTGGTGGCCATTTAAAAAACAGGTCTGCAAGTGTTGGAAAGGATGTGGAGGAATAAGAACGCTCATCCACTGCTAGTCTGAATGTAGAATGATCCAGGTATTGTGGAGGACAGTTTGGCAGTTCTTCAAAAAACTAACTATAGATTTGCCCTGTGATCCAGCAATTCCACTGCTGGGTATATACCCAGAAGAAATGAAAGCAAGGACATTAACAGATATATGCACACCAGAGTTCATAGCAGCATTATTCACTATTGTTCACTATTGACAAAATTTGGAATCAACCCAAATACCCATCAACAGATGAATGAATAAACAACATGTGATATATACATACAACGGAATGTTATTTAGCTGTAAGAAGGAATACAGTACTGAAGCAAGCTAGGAAGATAAGGAATCAATAGACTGATCTGGAACCTGGGAGAGAGTCCACGTGAACATCAAAAAACCCCAAGGTAGCTGCTGGAAAACCTCCCAAAGATTCTGCCATTCAGAACAAAGGCTTCTTCTGGAAGCCAGGAGAAGCCCCAGATATTCCCCAAGGTCTTTATCATTGGGCCTTCATGGGAGATTGATGGACAATCAAAACAGCAAATAGCTGGAACTCCTCCCCTGCCATTAGCAAAATGGTGGGAAAATTAACAGCATAAAAAGTCATGCATGAGGCCTGAATGAATGCTCTCACCCTCTCTCTCACTTCTGGACCCATCCCTGACCTCTGCACACTGCTGTTACCATTTTTCCTCTGCTGTATGGCCACATAAGTAAACCTGGGGATTTATAACCTATAATGTGGAATTATAGTCTGTTATTCAGGCTGCTTTATCACTTTTCAACTTCTTCCTCTCTACTTGGGACCCCTGATCTGTTATGTTCTCCCATGTCTCTTCCTTCCCTACCTGAATAAATTACTGGCCTAACTCACCCAATGTGCTCTTGAAATTCATTTCCGCAGCATAGTCAAGAACCTAAATAAAATCCAGTAACATATTTAGTGAGCCAGTCCAGGAGCTTATTGGTGAGTGAAACTATGGCCTACAGCTTGTTTAATGCCTTCCTTTGCTTCTCCATTTTAAATGGGTTCACCTACAAGCCCCCTCAGGACATAATCCTAGGAGGGAAGGTGCAAGTGCATGGTAATTCTCTGCATCCATGCTGCATGCCCAGGTTTGTGAGATCTGACCCCATCCAGGATGGCTGGGTGATAGGGAAGTGGCTTAAATCACAGCCCTGCCAAGGCAGAGGTTCCCCAGCAGAGTGCTGAACCCTTCAAAGCTTCTTTTTTGAGACCTTTTAGCAGCTGGGTCTTTGCCCTTGGTCCTGCCTGCTGTTGCCTTCTCCAGCCCTCTCCCCTCAGAGGCAACATGGTAATGGCAGAAAACACCAGGGGTTGCCCCTTCCAGTGGGCCCATACCTTTGCAAGCAGCTTTCCTATATGACCACACCCAGCTACCTGGAGGATGAAGTAGGAAGGCAGTGAGCAGAGCCAAGATAGATGCTGTGAGAGTTCCCTTTGCCAGGGTAGTCACAAACCAGGATACCCTTGCAAAATTAGCCTTTACACAACTTTTACCTTTCTACTTCTTGCTACTGAATTTCTCTTTACAGGTTTGTTTTAGAATGTTTTGGAATGTCTTAAAAACTGTGAAAATGGAAATACCTTTGTTAGCAAGTAAGCTATTGCCTCAGGGTCCCAAAGCCTATTAGCTAGAGCAATTGGTCATTGATCACTTAGAGATCTTTTGATGGCTTGTTTAATTGGGAAACTATCAGACAGAAAAGTCATAGAACTAGAACTGTGCCTAAGACTTCTAGAAGGATGGGAGGAAGAAGCTTTCTGACCCTCCTCTGAGGAGGGAGCAGTATTCAGCTTGGAGGGCATATGATTTATTTGCTCTGTCTTCCAAGTATAGGACAGCCCCAGAAATTCCTGATGGCAGAATCCCTGATTCCCAGGGTGGGAGGACCAGAGAAGTAACTCTAAACGTTCCCCAAGACTTTTGAAGCCTTGGTTGCTTCAATTCAGAGAGCATCGGTTTTGGACCCTGACATGTATGGGTACCAAGAACCAGAGCAGTAAACTGAATGGCCCCCAATCCTTGGGCCCATCCATTCAAGGAGCAGCCAAACATACCCTGAGACAGATGTTTCAGGTGATTTGGGGCTACTGCTCAGTCTCCCACCAAATTGGCTTGGGCACGTTGATCCGATATATGGGATCAGATATCCTCTGAGACCTAGGTCACCCACAAAGATGCTTGTGGGCCAGGAAGCCTCTGAAAATTAAAATTCTCAGGGAACAGAGCTTCAGCTCCATATTATGTGGTGTGTTGAACATTTTAGTCAGACGAGGTCTCTGGGATGCCAGAATGGTAGACTAAAAGGTGCTACTTCATTCTTCCTAGAGTAATTGGTGCAACCTCTAGCATACTGGCAAACTCTCTACAGTTATCTCTTCTCAGGAATCAGGTAATTCTGCCCACTGCTGGTCCACATGTCCACAGTATAGCCAAGAGCAGCCTCTGTGGAAGACCCTGAGTTCCAGTTAAACCAGTGGAAGAATAGAAAACAAGTAGATCTGAAGTTCAGAAACCTCATGTTGTGTCTCCTTAAAGAAATGAGGAAATAAACTTCAAACTTCCATTAGTTTATACTTGGTTGTGCCTATAAAAAGTGTGACTAGTGATCAAGATAAAGAAACCTCATGTGCCATCAATTAAGATCAAAGAGTTCCTAGAAATGCTAAAGGTATAAAATTATCTCTTCTGTATTAATCTGTGCTTAACTTTGTGTTCAACTTTGAAATCTGCATTTAACTTTGTCAGTTTGCTTGTGCCTAGGAAATTTGATTTGGGGTTCACCTGTTACAAATTGGATAACAGTGAAAGGTAGACTAAAAATGAGCCTTTAAATGTCAATACTGTCTTGTTAGTGGATTTAATGCATAAATCACAAGTGGAATCTATTTAATTGCTGGAATAACAGATAAACCTCACAAAGTTGTTACTGATAAAATTCTTGTGTCTTAGTTAATAAAGGTACCCAATTCACCTTAAGGTAAAAACTTACTAGAAACTGCAACTAAGAGTCAAAATTATTTATAGATGCCTTTATATTATAAAACAGCAGAAAGATAATAACTGAAAATATAATTAGGTAAATTTAGCCTAAACCTACCATTGTAAATATAAATTATAAATTGAACTTACCTTCATTTATGCTCACTTCAAGTCTAGCCTCACCCTTTGCCTTTGCTTATGGTTATTTCACAACAGCTTCTGCCCCTATGGCTCAGGGGAAAGCCAACTTGAGACATCTGTCTCCTGTCTTAATGGTATTAGTGACCCTGCTTTCTCTCATGGATCCAAGAATGGACTAAATTTCTGCCTGGTGGAATTCTGGACCCCCAGGATTGAATGTCCATTCTTCCAGTACAGTGCCCTGTTATCTCCAAGGACTGGAAAGTGAAGGAGGATGCCTGCCTTGACAGTCAGGGTTCCTAAAAGTGGCATTTCATGAGAGAAATCAGTTTCCTTGAGGCATCAATAGCCTCAGTGAATATACATAAAATTAGTCTTGCTCATCCAAGGTCTGCTAAAGTCAAAGTAAAATACAAAGTTCTGAAGCAAAGGAAAATTGTATTAAAGCAAGGGGAAATTTTTGTTATAAACCATTAATTAAGGAAAAAAATTCTTGTACAAAACTGCATGTTCATAGGACAAATTAGAGAAAAAAGCCTTTGGGGAGATCTTTCAAATGTTTTACAGTTGAACTGGTTTGGTAAAAGAATGAAAGTTTTAAGTAACTAAGTAGTGTTTCTGTGTCAAACTCTTCATGTCTGCCTGTTTGCTAAGTGTATCTTCATACATGGGGATGAAAATATCATTAACAAATAGTTCTTAAAAAAGCTCAATTCAAACTGTTAAAAATTAAATATACAGTTATATATGTGGTGAATATTCCTAAAGCCCAAATTAGGCTAAGAAGGACAAAAAGGTCATGTAGAAATCTAAATATAGCAACTATTGAGAAAGAGAAAAAGATTTTCCTGAGCTCTTTGACCTGCCCAGCACCCAGGGCCTTCTCTTTGCAAGAGTTTGAGGGAGGGTCTATGTGTAACAGATTAAAACTCTTCTAAATGGAAGGAATTAAGAATGAGTTCATCCTATAATTCCCCAAGTTAAAACATTTAACAGTCTTAAAATACTGGCACTTACCAATTCTATCACCAAATTTCAGTGAGTAAAAGAAAAGTCCTTGAAAGCTATAAAATTATCTTTTCTAAATTATGATTAAAACAAATTTAAACAATTGTAATATATTTGAGATAGCAGTCAGTATGCTTTTAAAATTATTCAGTTTTAGAATTTTATTAAAAAAGGGTTTAGCCTCCTGTAAAGAAATGAAAAAAAAACATTCTTTGCATAAACTATAACAGTTTCAATTTATTTAGCTTGGGTGTTATCTCTTTGGTATACAGAAGACCATGTAAATAAATTAACATTATGTGTATTAAATCTTAAAAATGATAAAAGTTGTAAGTTCATATTTAATGAAATTAAGTGAAAGAAATATAAGGCTGCCCTCTCTTAAATGCATAAAGTAAATGCCATTGGTGCTAATTGTAATCTAAGGTAAGTTAGTCAGTCTATGTGGTTGTGGTCAAGTATAAAAAGTTTATAAAAGCATCTTCTAAACTGAAGCATTTAAATGGCTAGTCCTATAAAGCCATTTTTAAGTAGAAACCTAAAATACTAATAGCAAAAAATAACTTCATGGCAACGAAACCTATCTGAAAGTCACCTCAATGCACATATTCAAGTGGTGGTGATGTAAAGTTACCTTGATTCCATTGGGAATCTTTAGCTTTCATTTTTTTTTAAATGGAAGAAGTAGTTTTTCCTCCACTGTCAAAGTAAAATACCTGTGTAATTAACTTCTTCATGGTAAACTGTAAAAGTAAGAAGCATAGTACTAAAAAATCCATTTGATATGTTTCATATTGCATTAGAAGTGTTTAAAAGTGTATAAAAATCAAAAGATAGACTTCTGCATTGTCAAACTCTCTTATGCATTCAAACCAGGTCTTCAATACACTGCAGGTTGCCTCTCCATTTGAGTTACTGGCTAGGTTGGTCACTGACACCTAAAACAATAAAAGTGTCTACTACATCTCTAGTTGTGCTCCTGAAGTTGATGGAAACTACATTGCAGTTTCAAACTTCTGCAGCAGCCAACGGGGGCTTGATATAGCCAAATGTACAATGAATATTACCTCCAGACTGGCTCTGTTTCATAGTGCCGAAGGGCGCTATGCACCAGGTTAGTGGAATACTGAAACTTACTTTCATAGCTTCTCTCTAGGGTCAGTGATGCTGCAGCTTCTGTGAAGAACATGCCAAGTGGAGCAATGATCACCAGAGTACTGTGAGTAGAACTTAAACAAAATTGGCACTATGGCCTGCTCCCATGGAGAGATAACATGTAAGGTATTGCAAACATGGAACTTAAATCTATTAATTGCAGCTCAAAGAGAAATCTGTGCATTGCATAGTACATTAGTTAGTATAAAGTACTGTACCTATATCCTATTCTAGATATATGCTTGATGATTATGGTTATATCTTTTCTATACTGGACCATATGCTGAAAAACATTGAATGTGTTAAAAGTCCTAGGAAACTTCATTTTTGAAGTAGTTAATGAATGTTCTTAGCCCATATCTCCCTCTTAGCCCTTACTCCAGAACCAGTCCCACTCATGCCCTGTGGAGGATGGCAGATCCACATGCCATCCTACCAGGTCTAAGCATTTTCCCTCCAGAAGGGAAATAGCAAATGAGGTGGCTAAGACCCACTTCAATTTTGCCCCTTTGAGATGGGCCTTAAACAACTTTTCCTCACCCAGGACCTGCTAACCAGGTTCTGATAAAAACTTGGCAAGAAAACAACCCCCGTTCTCAATTAGCACCAAAATGTAAAGAACTTTACTCTAGTTTTGATCATTTCCATGGCTATTAAAGTTAAAGGAATTTCCAGCTTAGTGCACTAATCCTGAGTAAAACCAGCTTCCCAAGAAAATGCCAGTTCACCAGAAGCACATGATGGGATATATGAATGCCAGTCATTGAACAACATGAAATATGTCTTCAAGAGGAAAAGCTGAGTAGTGTCTATGTCAAAGTCAGCTGTTCCTTCTAACACTAGCCCACATGCCTATTTATAGAGGGAAAACAAACCAGACTTTCCTTTAAGAAACCTTGTCTGTTTTCATTTCCTGTACCTTAACTAAAAAGGGCAATGACTTTTCTTTTTCTTCTTCTCTACCATAGGAATTGGAATTAACAATTTATACTTAACCCTGTAGTCTATTGTAATCTCTCTCTAGAGTTAGCCAAAAGCAAAAAAATAACTCAAGGAAGAATACTGTTTCACATTAACTTTGGAAAAATGCAGCCTTTGCAGGCACCTAGCCTTTTCTATTTCTATAGTCCAGTGTCCTCTTAGTAGGATTATATTGTCTCAAAATTCTAATCAAGTCTATTTCTTCCAGAATCAACATCTTGTTAGCCATATGGGAACTTCATCCAGCTTTGCCCAGGATGCCAGATCCATCTTCCTCTACCCAAGATAGAATAGCAGGAGGCTTTTACACCTTGTCAGGTAGGGCCTATTGCCCCTAACCAGCAGGAAGTAGCTACAGAAGAAAGATCATCTCTCTTCAGCACCCCTTTAAGAATAAATGTGTGCTTCCCCCAAGGGTGGGACATGACACCAAGGATGAGCCTACCTGGAACCTAGGGATTACTACCAATCACAACCTAGTGATGAACTTAAAAAAAGACCTTCAATAAAAGGGGGAAAATGGTAAAAATAAAATGAGTTTATATCACGAAGAGTCTTCAAAAAAGAGTCAAGAGGTCATCAGAGGGGTCATTCTTGCACATGCCTCAGCAGGATCCCAGAGACAGCCAAAGTAGATACAACCCCAGGTCCTGGTACTCATGAGGGCTATGGAAACACACAGGTTCTACAGTCATGGCAGTTGGCTCTGGAGTTCAATGCCTTGTCGGCGGGCCCTACTTTGGAATTTGTGTTCCTGAGTGAGATGGAGTTGGCCTCAGATGTGACCTTCCTACACATGCCTCTTCTGTCACTTTTACTGAACCTGTGGTTGGTGCTGGGGTTGGTGTATATTCAGGAGACTTGAATCTCTGGGCTGGCCATGTGGCACCTGGGCCCTGAGTCTCAGCAGAGTTGCAACTCCTACTCTCCAGTTCATTGAACTTATCCAGGTCTGCTAACAGGGAGGTGAAAATGGTCAAACACCATACCCGAGAACCGAGAGTGCCTACAACTCCAAGCAGGAGAATCACATCCATCAACCAGGTGAGTTTAAGCCCCCTCTCTATGTAAAGATGGAGTGGACATCACCATCCCAGGATCCACAGGATGGAGGGGAAAATATGGATTAGAGTGGACTTATTTTTTCTTCTTCTTCTGTCTCTATAATTTCCATGATACATAGATCAGAAAACTGGACAGGTCTACAGTGGACTTATTTTTATTCTACTATAGAACTATTTTGACTAGCAGTAGAAGAAACTGTAGCATTGATCTGGAGAAAGTGGCCATGGTAGTTGCTGAGGGCAGGTAGAGGGAAGAACCTAAATAAAATTCAGTAACAGTACTAAAACATGGAATAACATGGATAAATCTTGAGGACCTTGTGTTGAGTGATGCAAGCCAGGCATTGAAGGACAAATATTACATGACCTTGCTGATATGAATTAAATAAATTGAGCAGAGCCAGAGAGCTAGAATCTGGAAGATAGCTTTACAGGAAATAGAAAGGGAGAAGAAGGTTGTGAGCTAATGCCCATATGCACAAAATCTACGATAATGTAGAAATGAATAGTTGTACAGTGAAGGGATATGAAGGAGTTTAGTGATGGTATTGGATTGGGTGATGAAAGCTTGACAGGGGGCTAGTGTAGGGAGGATGGATTGGAAGATCCATGAAACAGGGTGGAGGGTTGGTGGAAGGAGGAGGTGAACACTGGGGATTGGTGAGTACGTGGTTTAAATGGCAATGTTGAGAAAGCACTTTAGACAACATGGCAAGGATGAGTTTCCAGTTTAAAGTGTTGGATGTGGGAGCACATGGTTTAGTCTTCTAGAGGATGTGTGAGTGATCATTTTTTTGTCATAGTGTATTGTATCAGTGAGGGGAGACTCATAACGTTTGGGAAAGAGTTGGACTCCCATCCTGGGGTGGTCTGAAATATTCTCAAACAGAGGGGAGCATGTATCTTGAGATCATGGGTGGTTCCTAAAAATGAAGGACAGACTACTGTGTCAGTACTCAGTATTGTGGCATGTATCTATTAATCTTGTCCTTCAGCGGTTAAGCTTGGTGGTCGCCATGGGCCCTAGGGGGAGGGGAAGAGAGGAAAAGAATAAATAGAAGAGGGGGTATTTAGGGGGCAATGAAATTGTTCTGCATGCTCTTGCAATGATTGATACAGACTTTGTTAAATTTCACAAAAAAATTATAACATTGTTTGGTCTAAAATGTAAATAAGTAACCCTTCCTTACTATATTCCTAAAGAGTTTTCTCTACATTATAGTTTCAACCACTTACCCAACAATCTCCCATGTTCACCTGCTCCCCCCAATTCCGTGGACCATATGACCCATCCTCACAACCCTAGCCCCCTTTAAGCCTGCAAACCCCACCCTATAGTATCCCTATGCCCCAGTCTTCTCCAGGCACAGGGTGCACGTGGGGAAGACTTCTAGGGAGTGTGCTCATCATGTCATAGTGTATTATATGAGGGGGTGGAGACCCATACAATGAGTGAGAAGGTGTTATACTCCATACTTGGGAGGCCTAATATTCTCAAACAGATGGGAAGGTGGCTCTCGAGAGCATGGGTGGCCCCCAATCAAGGACAGGCTAATGTGTTAAGCCTCCAGCATTTTTGCAAGTATCTAGCAATTTTGTCCATAGAGCAGTGAAGTATGGTCATCACTGTGGGCCCTGAGGGGAGGGGATGAGAGGAATATAATAATTGGAAAAGGGAGGGGGAAGGGGTAACGGGGGGGTCAATGGAGGTGTTCTACACGATCCTGCAATGATGGATACAAGCCATGTTAAACTTCACCAAAAATTTATAAAAGTATATAGTGTAAAATGTAAACCCTAATGTAAACTGTAGTGTAACCAAAAATTTATAAAAGTGCCCAGTATAAAATGTAAACCATAATGTAAACCATAATGGAACCATAGTTGGTAGCTATGTTTCAATATCTGTACATCAGTTGCCACAAATGTAATATCCATATGTAAAAAGACCTTTGCTGAGGAAAGGGGAAAAAGTTTTGATGTTGGGAATATTGGAGTCCCCTGTATCCTATATCTGACTTTACTGTGAGCTAAAAGTTTTCTGAAGACATTAAAAAAAAGAATATAGACACTGAGGAAGAAATGGAAGAGATTGAATTGCCACTACATACAAGGCAAACCTATTACAGTGTTGAAAAGCAAAACATCAAAAAAATTTATCTCGGTATTTTTCAGGTTTTATACACCAATTTATTTTTTACTTTATTTTAGTTTTTCTAAATTATTACATATTCTATTTCTAATCTTTAAACATATCATTACTTTATCATTTTCCTATCAATTGAATTCGGCAATATATTAGACTTAATTTTTGAAGAAGTTTTGGATCACAGATGGGTGAAACTAAGGCAGAGAAAGAGCACTGATAGGGGGTGCCATTGATGGGGGTGCATGATTGAGAGGGAGTTCTCCAGGTCATTCATATAGGATAAATAGATATGTTCAGAAGTTCATTGGGAAGTGACGTAATGCGTAGAGTTCCACATGGAAACTGGGGGAGTGCTGAGTTCTCATTCATGGGTACTGTGTTACACACCCCAATGGAGCAGCAACAATCCCCCAAATACAAGGGCAAAGACCAGTTAAGAAGGAAGGTCCAATGATGGGCCCTTGATACTGATGACTATGCTTAGAAGTCTGTGTGCTGGAAATTTCAACTAGATCTAGAGCTGCAGAGTGCCTAAGAGTTACCTCCTGAGAGCCTCCATGTTGCTCAAATGTGGCCAATCTCTAAACCAAATTCAGCAAGTAAATTAATTACCTTCCTTCCAGCATGGGACATGATTCTCAGGAATGAGTCTCCCTGTTGCCAAGAGATTCCTACCAAGCACCAGCTGCTGATGCAACTAGAAAAATACCTTGAATAAAAGGGGGAAATGGTAAAGACAAATGAGTTTATATGGTTAAGAGACTTCAAAGTGAATCGGGAGGTCATCAGAGGGGTTGTGCTTATGTACAGCTCAGAAGGATCTCAGAGACAACCAAAGTAGATACAACCCCAAGTAGTAGTGTTCCTGAGGGCTATGGAGACACCCAGGTTATGCAGTCATGGCAGATGGCTCTGTAGTTCAGTGCTTTGCCAGTGGGCCCCACTTTGGAATGTGTGATCCTGAGTGTGATGGAGGTGGGCTCAGTTGTGACTTTTCTACATATGCCTCTTCTGTCACTTTTACTGAACCTACAGTTGGCCCTGGGATTGCTCTATGCTTGGGTGACTTGAATCTCTGGACTGACTGTGTGTTGGCTGGTCCCTGAGCCTCAACAGAGTTGCATCACCTGCAGTCCAGTTCCTTGGAATCACCCATGTTGGCTAACAGGGAGGTGGGAATGGTCAATCACCACACCAGGGAACTGAGAGAGTCTACAACTGCAAGCAAGAGAATTCCATCCATCATCCATGTGGTACCTCAACCCCTCTTGAATTAGAGGTGGAGTGTGCATCACCATCCCAGTGTCCTCAGGAAAGAGGAACAATATATGGATTAGCATGGACTTACTGATATTCTAGTATAGAATTATGACTTTAGCAATGGAATAAACTGTATCTTTGATGTGAAGATGGTGGTCATGGGAGTCTCTGAGCAGAGGGAGAAGGAAGAAGAGATGTGATATGGGAGCAGTTTCAGGACTTGTATTTGTCCTGAATGATATTGGAGGGACAGATGCAGGACATCATATATCCTGCCATAATCCACTGTATGGACTGGAAGAGAGTGTAAAATATAATGTAAACTATAACCCATGTTTTCTAGTAGTGCCCCAAAATGTAGTCATGAAATGCAATTAATGTGTCACACTGATGGAATAATTTGGTGATGTGGGAGGTGTGGGGGAGTGGGGAGTGGGATTATATAGGATCCTCATACTTTTTCATGTAACATTTTGTATGGTCTATGTATCTTTAAAAAATTAATAATCTATTAAAAATGTAAACCATAATGTAAATCATAGACCATTGTTAGTATCTTTGTTTCAATATTTGTACATCAGTTGTAATAAAGGTACCATCCACATGTAAAAAGTTTATTGATAGGAGAAGGGGGGATGAGGGAGGTTGTTAAGTATATGGAACTCCCCTATATTCTGCATGTGACTTTACTGTGGCCTAAATCTTCTTTGAAGACAAAATGAAAAAAAGTAAGACACTTGGGAAAGAATGGAAGAAAATGACACTGTACATATAGGACAACACATAGTAGATTGATGAAAAGCAGAATGTCAAACAAATTTTAAAATAATTTTCATTATTTTTAATATCCCATTTTTTACTTCATTTTAGTTTTAGTTTTTATAAATTATTATGTATTTTATTTCTTATATTTAAACCTATCATTATTGGCAGTGGACTTGGCCCAGTGGTTAGGGCGTCCGTCTACCACATGGGAGGTCCACGGTTCAAACCTCAGGCCTCCTTGACCTGTGTGGAGCTGGCCCATGCGCAGTGCTGATGTGCGCAAGGAGTGCCATGCCACGCCGGGGTGTCCCCTGCATGGGGGAGCCCCACGCAAAGGAGTGCGCCCCGTAAGAAGAGCCGTCCAGCACACAAGAAAGTGCAGTCTGCCCAGGAAAAGTGCCGCATACAAGGAGAGCTGACACAACAAGATGATGCTACAACAACAAAAAAGAAACACAGATTCCCATGCCACTGACAACAACAGAAGCAGACAAAGGAGATGCAACAAATAGACACAGAGAACAGACAACTGGGGTGGGGGGAAAGGGGAGAGGAAAAAAAAACCCTATCATTATTATTTCATTTTCTTATTAATTGCATTTGGCAATATTCTTGACTTCATTTTTTAAGAAGTTTTGGATCACAGAAGGGTTACCATTATGGCAGGGGAGGATCATTGGTGTGGGGTGACAGTGATAGGGAATACAGGGGAGGAAGTTCACCTGGGCATACAAATAAGGAATATATAAATCTGTTCAAATGTTCATGGGAAATTGCCACTGTGTGTAGAGATTCACACAAGAAATGAAAGAATATTGAATTTCCATCCTTGGGAGCTCTGTGACATTCTCTAATGGAACAGAAAAAATTCCCCAAGTACAGGAGCAATGACTAGTGAAGAAGTATATTATATTGATAGGCCCTTGATATTAATAACTATGCTTATGAGTGTTTGCTCTTGAAATTGCAACTTAGCTTAGTCTTGGAGGGTGCCTAAGAGTTACCTCCTGAGAGCCTCCATGTTGCACAAATGTGGCCACTCTCTAAGCCAAACAGTATATAAATGCATTACCTTCCTACCAGTGTGGGACATGATTACCAGGGATGAGCCTCCCTGGCACTGAGGGATTACTACCAAGAATGGGCTGGTAATGCAACTGGAAAAAAAAACCTTGAATAAAAGGGGAAAAGGTAAAGTCAAATCAATTTATATCACTAAGAGACTTCATAGTGAGTTGGAAGGTCATCAGTGAGGTAACCCTTTTGCACATCTCAAAATGATCCCATAGACTGCCAAAGTAGATACTACCCCACATAGCAGGGCTCCTGAGCATTCTGGAGACACCCCAGTCCTACCGCCATGTCAGATTGCTCCAAAGTCAGTGCCTTGCCAGTGGGCCCTACTTTGTAGTTTGTGCTCCCAAGTTTGACAGATTTGGACTCAAATATGGCTTTTCTACACATGCCTCTTCTCTCCCTTTCAGTTGAACCTATAGCTGGTGCTGGAGTTGGTAGCTGCACATCCAAGAGACTTGAATCTCTGGGCTGTCCATGTACCAGCTGGGCCCTGAGCCTCAGCAAAGTTGTAACACTTACCCTCCAGTTCATTGGACTCACCCCAGACAAGTAACAAGGAGGTGAGAATGGAGAACCACCACACCACGGAACCGAGAAAGACTACAACTGCGAGCCCGAGTGTCCCATCCATTAACCATAAGGGATTGAAGCCCTCTCTCAATTAGAGGTGGAATGAGCTTCACCATCCCAGAATCCCTGGGATTTGGGAATAAAATATGCACTAGAGAAGACTTATTGGTATTCTACTATAGACATGTTTCTAGCAATGGAAGATATTATTACACTGATGTGGAGACAGTGGCTATTGGAGGTGCTGAAGTCAGGGAGAGGGAAAAAGTGGTTTAATATGGGGAATTTTTGGGGACTTGGAATTGTCCTGAATGACATTACAATGACAGATAGAGGTCATTATATATCCTGCCATAACCTACAGAATTGAGTGGGAGAGAGTGTAAACTACAATGTAAAGTATAATCCAGGCTGTGTGGTAAAGCTTCAAAATGTGTTCATCAATTGCAATGAATACACAACACTAATGAAAAAAGTTGTTAATGTGGGGAAAAGAGGGAGGTGTGGGTAGTGGGGCATATGGGAATCCCTTATATATTTTTAATGTAACATTTTATGTTATCTAAGTATCTTTTAAAAATAAATAAAAATTTGTAAAAACAATGCATATGTGAAAAACACACAACTAGCCCTGTACTGAATGGTGAAAGACTGGAAGCTGTCCTGTTTAGAGTGGGAACAAGACAAGAATTCAAGCATGCTAGAATTTCTAGCCAGAGCAATTAGGAAAGAAAAAGAAATAAAAGGTAACCCTATTTGAAAGGAAGCAGTAAAATTTTTTGCCATGTGCTGATGTGATTCTATACCAAGAATATCTGGAAAAATCCAAAATAAGGCTACTAGCATTCTATCAGTCAGGGTTTTCTAGGGAAACAAAATTAATAGGATATATCTGCAAATAGTACAAGATTTCATAAAATTAATAGGATATATCTGCAAATAGTACAAGATTTCATAAAGTTCTCTTATGTAACCATTGGTATGCACAAGTCCAAATTCTGTAGGCAGCCTCAAACCAGGGAATCCCATGAAGGTCTTTAATGAGTTCTGAGAAGTTGGCTGTCCAAAGCCAAGCAGGGAAATTCTCTCTGAATGCTGAAATCACTTCCCCTTTTAAGGAGTTCAACTGATTGGATAAAACATCATTCTTTGCTGATGGCAATCTCCTTGGTTGATTATAGATGTAATCAGCCATTTATGCTGTAACCTCATTGATCACTAAAGCACATAAACATCCTTATATTACAATTAGCCCAGTACTTGCTTGCCCAAACAAAGTGGGCAAAATTACCTGTCTAAGTTGACATATTAGGTTAACCATCACACATCTCAATAAATTTAAAAATTTTGAAATTATACAAAGCACTTTCTCTGATCATAATAGAATGAAACTGAAAATCAGTAACAGGCAGAGGACTGGAAATACACAAAGGTGTGGAGGTTAAATAACACACTTCAAACAAAAAGTGTGTCAAAGAAGGTATTGCAAGAGAAATTAGAAAGTATATAAAAACAAGTGAAAATGAGTACAGAATGTACCAACAATTTAGGGATGCAGCAAAGGTAGTGCTGAGAAGAAAATTTACAATGCTGAAGTTTAAATATTAAAAAAGAAGAAAAAGCTAAAATAAAAATCCGACTCTACTCCTGGGGGAAATAGAGAACAACAGATTAACCCCAAGGCAAGCAGAAGGAAAGAAATAATAAAGATAAGAGAAAAGAAAAGAAAGAAATAGAAAAATTGAGAAAGAATTAATGGAGAGGATCAGCAACACCAAAAGTTTGTTCTTTGAGAAGATAAAAAAGATCAACAAACCCTTTGCTAGACTGACAAAGAAAATGAGAACATGCAAAGAAATATTGGAAATAACATGGGGATATTACTACTGACTCCACATAAATAAAAAAGATCATGAGAAGATATTATTAACAACTGTACACCAACATATTAGACCACATAGATGAAATGAACAAATTCCTGGCAACCCATAAACAACCTACACTGACCGTAGAAGAAATAGACGATCTCAATACACTCATCACAAGTAAAGAGATTGAAACCATAATCTAAAACCTCCCCAAAATGAAATTTCCATGAACAGATGGCTTCATAGGTGAATTCTGCCAATCACTCAAAATAGATTTAATACTAATCTTGCTGAAGCTCTTCCAAAAAATAGAAGAGTAGGGAACACTACTAATCTCATTCTATGAAGTCAATATCACTGTAATACTAATGCCAGATAAAGATATTACCAAAAAATTTACAGACCCATTTCTCTCATGAATATAGATGCAAAAATCTGCAACAAAATACACAATAATTGAATCCCTAAAGCACATTAAAGAATTATTTATCATGATCAAATGGGTTTTATCCAAGCCATGCAAGGTTGTTTCACACAAGAAAATCAATCAGTGTAATAGAGTACATTAACAAATCAAAGAAGAAAAATCCCATGATCATCTTGACTGACAGAGAAAAGACATTTGATAAATCACAAAACTCCTAGAAGATAATGTAAGAAAACATCTACAATACCTTCTAGTATGTGGGAGTCTATTAAACCTTATACCCAAAGTACAAGCAACAAAAGAAAAAATAGTTATATGGGAACTCCTAAAAATGCAACCCTTCTGTACCTTGAAGTACTTTGTGAAGAGGGTAAAAAGGCAACCTACTCAATGGGAGGAAATATTTGGAAATCACATATCTGATAACATTCTAATATCCATGATATATAAAGAGATCCTATAACTCAACAATAAAAAGACAATGAGCCAATTAAAAAATGGGCAAAAGATCTTGGAAATTTTTCCAAAGAAGAAATACAAATGGT
The DNA here is from genome assembly GCF_030445035.2 of Dasypus novemcinctus. Classification (NCBI taxonomy): domain Eukaryota; kingdom Metazoa; phylum Chordata; class Mammalia; order Cingulata; family Dasypodidae; genus Dasypus; species Dasypus novemcinctus. Next base: position 59,441,693 of record NC_080704.1, on the reverse strand, counting down.
GAAAAAAACTTGAAAAAATGCTCATCATCACTGGCTATTGGGGAAATGCAAATCAAATCTACATTGAGATATCATTTCACACCTACTACAAGGGTCACTTTTAACAAAACAGAAAATTACAAGGGTTGGGGAGGATGTAAAGATTTAGGAATGCTTATTCACTGTTGATGGAAATGTAGAAGGGTACAATCACTGTGGAAACCTGTTTGGCAGTTTCTAAGAAAGTTGGATATAGATCCAACTTGTGATCTGGCAATGCCACTATTAGGTGTATATTAAGAAAATTGAGAGTTAATCGCCAAAGTCAAGGTGAACATGGTTATTGCAATGAAAGGCAGATTCAAAGCAACACTCCAAATAGTCTGAGTCGCATAGACTTAAGTCACCAGCTAATGGATAATGGGATACCTAGAAGTGAAATAGTTGGGCAGTCTTCTAAATTTCTTCTGGATCTGTATAAGCAGAAGTTCTAGGTTGAGTGAACAAAACCCTAATTCGAATTACAGATGCAGAGACCTTAATCAATTCCCAGACTTGAAACAGTTTACAGACACAGAGTCCCTTGAATGAGGAGAAGGCCAAATCTCCTTGGGGAAGGGTCATGCTAAACAGCCCAAAATTTATACTGTTAATCTTCCTCCCACCTTTCACCAAGGAGATCTATGGCCTTTTACCAGAGTAACTGTGCATTGGGAAAAAGGCAATGATCAAACATTTCAGGATTATTGGACACTGGCTCAAAAGTGATATTAATTCCAGGAGGTCTGAAATGTCACTATGGTCCATTAGTCAGTGTAGGGGTTTATGTTGGTTAGATGATTGATGAATTTTTAGCTCAGGTACATCTCACAGTTTGTCCCCCAACCCATTCTGTGGTTATTTCCCCAGTTCCAGAATGCATACTTGGAATACATATGCTCAGTAACTAGCAGAATCCACACATGGATCCCTTACTTGTACAGTGAGGGCTATTTGGTAGAAAAGGACAAGTGGAAGCCACTAGAACTGCCCACTGCCTAGGAAAATAGTACATCAAAAGCAGTACTGGATTCCTGGAGGGACTGCAGAGATTAGTGCCACCATCAAGTATTTGAAGGACTCCGGTCGGGGGGGGGGGGGTGATTCCCACCACATCCCCATTCAACTCTCTGATCTAGCCTGTGCAGAAAACAGATGGATCTTGGAGGATGACAGTAGGTTATTATAAAATTAACCAGGTAAAGACTCCAATCACAGCTGCTGTCCCAGATGTGGTACCACTGCTTGAGCAAATCGACACATCCCCTGGTAGCTGGTATGCAGCTATTGATCTGGCAAAGCTTTTTATCTTTTTTTTTCTTATTATTTTTTATTATCCTTTTTTTAAAAAAGATACATAGATCACACGAAATATTACATTAAAAATATAAGAGATTTCCATATACCCCACCCCCCACTCACACCCCACTCTGCCCACATCAACAACCTATTTTATCAGGGTGGCACATTCCTTGCATTTGATGAATACATTTTGGAGCACTGTCACACAGCATGGATTATAGTTTACATTGTAGTTTACACTCTCTTCCAGTCCATTCAGTGGGTGATGGCAGGATATATGATGTCCTGTATCAGTCCCAGAAAAATCATTCAGGACAACTCCATGTCCCAAAATTGCCCCCATATAACACTTCTTCCTCCCTCTCCCTGCCCTCAACAACTCCTGTTGCCACTGTCTCCACATCAATGATACAACTTCTTCCATTACTAGAGTCACAATAATTTTATAGTATAATACCAGTAAGTCCACTCTAATCCACAGTTTATTTCTCCATACTGAGGACTCTGGGATGGAAATGCCCACACCACCTCTAAATTGAGAGGGGGCTTAGATCCACATGGCTGAAATATGGAATTCTCCTGCTTGTAGTTGTAGATTCTCTTGCTTCCTTGGTGTGGTGGTTGACAATCCTCACCTCCTTGTTAGGTGACCAGCGTAAGTCCAACAAACTGGAGAGTAGATTTTGCAACTCTCCTGAGTCTCAGGACCCAGCTGGTGCATGGAAGTCCAGAGATTAAAGTCTCTTGAGCATACACCAATCCTAGTGACAAGCACAGTGTTTAGTAAAAGTGACAGAAGAGGCTTGTGCAGAGAGTATCAGACCTCTCAAGGATGTGGGCACAACACCTTCCCACTCACTGTATGGGTCTCCACAAACTGATATAACACACTATGACAAGATGATCACTCACACACTCCCTAGAAGCCTGTGCTAAGTGCAACCTGTGCCTCCTGACAAACACCTTAAACCAGTAACCTTTCCTTATTATATTTTATAGAGTTTTCCCAACAGTATAGTTTCAACCATGTACCTGACATCTCCCATGTTCACCTGCTCCCCCCAACCCTCCTCTCAGTTCCATGGATAATCTGAACCATCCTCCCTACCCTAGCCCTCCTCAAGCCTGCAAAGCTGAAACTAATATGATCCCTATGCCCCCATCTTATCCCTCCACTGCACAACAACTTACCTCCATTTTATCACAGATTTCACCCATGTAGGCATTGGCTCACAACCTTCATTTCATCCATTATTTCTTGTAAGCCTATCTTCCAGTCTTTAGCTCTCTGAGACAGCTTGATTTTCTTTTTTTCCCCTTAAATAGCATTTTTTAAAAAAGATACATAGATCACAAAAAATTTTACATTGAAAAATATAAGAGGTTCCCACATACTCCACACCCCACCTCCCAAAGCCTCCCATATCAACAACCTCTTTAGTCATTGTGACACATTCATTACATTTAGTGAATACATTTTGAAGCACTACTGTACTGCATGGATTATAGTTTACATTGTAGAGTTTACACTCTCCTCCAGTACAACTCTAAGCAGGAGAATCACATCCATCAAGCATATGGGATCTAAGCCCCCTCTCGATATAGAGGTGGAGTGGATATCACCAACCCAGGGTCTACAGGATGGAGGAATAAAATATGGAATAGTGTGGACTTACTGGTACTCTACTATAGAACTATTGTGACTAGTAATGGAAGAAACTGTAGCACTGATGTGGAGAAAGTGGCCACAGAAGTTGCTGAGAACAGGGAGAGGGAAGAAGAGATGAGATGTGGGGGCATTTTTGGGACTTGTAGTTGTCATAAATGATATTGTTGGGACAGATGCTGGGCATTATATATCCTGCCATAACCCACTGATTTTCTTAATTCATATCATAGAGGTCATGTAGTATTTATCCTTCAATGCCTGGCTTTCTTCACTCAAAACAAGGTCCTCAAGATTCATCCTAGTTATTCTGTGTGTTAGTACTATATTCCTTGTTACAGCTGAGTAATATTCCATTGTATGTATATACCACATTTTGTTTATCCATTTATTTGTTGATAGGTATTTGGGTTAATTCCAAATTTTGGCAATAGTAAATAATGCTGTTGTGAACTCTGGCGTATATATATATGTTTGTGTCCTAGCTATCATTTCTTCTGGTATATACCCAGCAGTGGAATTGCTGGATCTTACAGCAAACCTATAGTTAGTTTTTTGAGGAACCACCAATCTGTCCTCCACAATGGCTGGATCATTCTACATTCAGACCAGCAGTGGATGAGTATTCCCATTCTTCCACATCCTTTCCAACACTTGCAGACCTCTGTTTTTTTAATGGCCACCAGTCTAATGAGTGTAAGATGTTATCTAATTGTAGTTTTGATTTGCATTTCCCTAATAACTAGTGATGTTAATCATTTTTCATGTGCTTTTTAGCAATTTGTATTTCTTCTTTGGAGAAGTGTCTTTTCAATTTACTTGCCCATTTTTAAAATGAGTAATTTCTCTTTTTATTTTTGAGATATAGGTTTTCTTTATATATGCTAAATATTAGGCTCCTATTATATATATGGTTACCAAATATTTTCTCCCATTGGTTAGGCTGTCTTTTCACTCTCTTGACAAACTCTTTTGAGGTGAAATTATTTTTTTAATTTTTAATTTTAAGTTTTAATTTTGAGGAGGTCCCATTTATCTATTTTTTTTCACTGCTCATGTTTGGATGTGAAGTTCATGAAGCCAGTTCCTGTTACAATATCCTGTAGATGCTTCCCTACATTATCTCCCAAGGCATTTTTGGTCTCATTTGTTATTAACAAGACCATCAGAAGCAGTTGGTTTTCAGCTGACAAGACCAGCGATATACATTCACTGTCCTGCCTCAAGAGTACATCAACTTTCCAGCCCTATGTCATAATATTATCTGCAGGGACCTTGATCATCTTTCCCTCCCACAGGACATCACACTGGTCCATTATATTGATTGATATCATGTCGATAGGAACTGGGAAGCAAGACATACCAAATACTTTAGACTTATTGGTAAGGCATTTGTGTGAGAGAGGATGGGAGATAAACCAACAAAAATACAGGGCACTTACACCTCAGTGAAATTCCTACATGTCCAGTGGTGTGGGTCATGTCAAGATATCTTTTCTAAAATGAAGGATAAGCTGTTGCATATGACCCCTCCTACAACCAAAAAAGGAGGGACAATGCTTAATTGGTCTCTTTGGATTTTGGAGACAACACATTCCTCATTTGGGTGTGCTACTCTGGCCCATTTACTGAGTGTACAGAAAAGCTGCTAGTTTTGATTGGGGACTGGAACAAAAAGAGGCTGTGTAACAGGTCTAGGATACTATGCAAGCTGCACGACCACTTGGGACATATGCTCCAGCAGATCAATGGTGCTGGAAGTTTCAGCAGCAAATAGAGATGCCGTCTCGAGACTCTGGCCAGCCCCTATTGGAGAACCACAATGCAGACCCTTAGGATTTTGGAGCAAAGCCCTGCAGTCCTCTGCAGATAACCACTCCCCCAATTTACCATGGGAACCAAGTTACCTATCATGAATTGGTTATTATTTGACCCACCAAACCACAAAGTTGGGCATGCACAGCAGCACTCCCTAATAAAGTGTAAGTGGTATATATGAGTTAGGGTTTGAAAAGATTCTCTTTTTTTTTTAAGATTTATTTATTTATTTCTCTCCCCATCCCCCACCCCCAACCCGGTTGTCTGTTCTCTATGTCCATTTGCTGCGTCTTCTTTGTCTGCTTCTATTGTTGTCAGTGGCATGGGAATCTGTGTTTCTTTTTGTTGCATCATCTTGTTGTGTCATCTTGGTGTGTGCAGCACCATTCCTGGGCAGGCTGCACTTTCTTTCACACTGGGTGGCTCTCCTTACGGTGTACACTCCTTGCACATGGGGCTCCCCTATGCAGGGGACACCCCTGCGTGGCAGGGCACTCCTTGTGTGCATCAGCACTGTGCATGGGCCAGCTCCACACAGGTCAAGGAGGCTTGGGGTTTGAACCGCAGACCTCCCATGTGGTAGACGGATGCCCTAACCACTGGGCCAAGTCCACCACCCAAAAAGATTCTGAAGGCAAAAGTAAGTTACGTGAAGAAAAGTAGCACAAATGCCCATTGTCACCATCCCTGACATGTTATCATCTCTTTCCTGGCCTATAGTTTCGGCTTCTTGTGGTGCCCCTTATAATCAGTTCACTAAGAAGAGAAAACTTGGGCCTAGTTTACAAATGGTTCTGCAGGTTATGCAGGTACCACCTAAAAGTGGATAGCTGCAGTACTAGAGCCCCTTTCTGGAATGTCCCTGGACAATGGTGAGGTCACATATCCCAGTGGGCAGAACTTCGAGCAGTATAACTGGTTGTTCATTTTGCTTGGAAGAAGAAATGACCAGAGGTGCATTTGTACTTATATTCATGGGCTGCTGTCAATGGTTTGGCTGGATGATCAGGTGATTGGAAGGAATATGATTGGAAAATTAGTGGCAAATAGTTCTGGGAAAGAACTATGTGGATAGACCTTTCTGAGTGAGCAAAGAACATGAAAATATTTGTGTCCCACCTGAATTCTCACTAGAGGGTGACTTCAGCAAAGGAAGAATTTAATTATCAAGTGGATGAGATGACCCATTCCATGGCTAATACTCAACTTCTTTCCCCAGCTGCTCCTGTCATTGCCCAATGAGCTCATGAAAAAGTGACCATGGAGGTAGGGATGGAGGTTATGCATGGCCTCAAAGACATGGACTTCCCCTCACCAAGGGTGACTTGGCTACAACCACTGCTGAGTGCCCAATCTGTCAGCAGCAGAGACCCACATTCAGACCCTGATATGGCACCATTCCCCAAGGTGATCATCCTGCTACCTGGTGACTGTTGATTACATTAGAAAACATCCACCATGGAAGGTGCAGTGGTTTGTTTTAACTGGAATAGACACATACTCAGGATATGGATTTACATTTCCTGCATGCAATGCTTCTTCCAAAACTATCATCCATGTACTTACCAAATGTTTTATCTACTGCCATGACATTCCACACAGCATTTCTTCTGATCAAGGAACCCATCTCACAGCAAATGATGTGTGGGAATGGGCATAAGTTCATGGAATTCACTGGTCTTGCCATGTTTCCCATCATCCTGAAGCAAATGGATTGATAAAACAGTGGAATGGCCTTTTTTTCTGTGTCTATTTTTTTTGTCTTTTTAAAAAATGTTACATTAAAAAAATATGAGGTCCCCATATACCCCTACCCCCCTCACCCCACTCCTCCCCCCCATAAAACAACCTCCTCCATCGTCATGAGACACTCATTGCACTTGGTGAGTACATCTCTGAGCATCGCTGCACCTCATGGTCAATGGTCCACACCATAGCCCACACTCTCCCACAGTTCACCCAATGGGCCATGGGAGGACATACAATGTCTGGTATCTGTCTCCTCAGCACCACCCAGGACAACTCCAAGTCCCAAAAACGCCCCTACATCACATCTCTTCCTCCCACTCCCTACCCCCAGCAGCCACCATGGCCACTTTCTCCACACCAGTGCCACATTTTCTTCATTTACCAATCACAATAGTTCATGAATAGAATATCAATAAGTCCACTCTAATCCATACTCTATTCCTCCATCCTGTGGACCTTGGAATGGTTATGTCCACTTCACATGTATATCAAGAGGGGACTTAGATTCCACATGGATGCTGGATGCAATCCTCCTGCTTTCAGTTGTAGGCACTCTTGGCTCCCTGGTGTGGTGGTTGACCTCCTTCACCTCCATGTTAGCTGAGTGGGGTAAGTCCAATAAACCAGAGTGTAGGAGTTGCAAGTCTGTTGAGGCTCAGGGCCTGACTATCACATGGACAGTCCAGAGATTCAGGTCCCCTGGGTATACACTAAACCCCAGTGCCAACTACAGGTCTGGTAAAAGTAACAGGAGAGGCTTGTGAACAAAGATCACATCTGAGTCCAGTTCCATCACACAGAAACACAAACTCCAAAGTAGGGCCAACTGATATGGCACTAAACTCCATCTGCCATGACCATAGAACCTGTGGGTCAAGCCTCAGTCATGGAGCCAGTTAATTGGCAATACCTTGCAATGCTGAGACATTGATCTCCAGGAGGCTGTGTATGCTCTAAATCAGCATCCATTCCATGGTGCTTTTTCTCCCATAACCAGGATTCATGGATCCAGGAATCAGTGTATGGAAATGTGATTGGCACCACTCCCTCTTACCTCCAGTGATCCACTAGGAACATTTTTGCTTCCTGTCCCTGCAACCTTAAGCTTTGATGATCTACAGGTCTTAGTTCCAAAAGCAGGAGTGCTGCCACTGGGGAACACAGCATTGATCCCACTGAACTGGAAGCTAAGACTGCCACCTGTCCACTTTGGGCTCCTCTTATCTTTGAATCAGCAGGCAAAGAAAGGAATCACTATACTGGCAGGGGTGATTGATCCTATCAAGGGGAAATAGGACTGCATCTACATAATGTGTATAAAGAAGAGTATAGGAGTTCCTCTAGGGTGTCTAGGGTGTCTCTTAGTACTGCCATGCTCTATGGTTAAAGTCAATGGGAAATTGCAACAATTCAATCCAAACAGGACTAACAATGGTCCAGAATCTTCAAGAATGAAAGTTTGTTTCACCCCGCCGGGCAAAGAACCATGGCCAGCTGAAGTGCTTGCTGATGGTAATGGAAGTACGGAATGGGTAGTGGAAGAACGTAGTGTTTAAATACTTCAAGCATGTGACCAGTTACAACAATTAAGACTGTAATAGTCATGAATCTTTCTTCTTTGTTTTGTTATGAGTATGATTGTATATGTACATAAAATGAATATCTGTTTTATTTCTTAACCTTTTAAACCCTTATCATATGACAATTTGTATTAGTTTCATGTCATATTTAAGGATGTCAAGTTTAAGAGTATATATTACCCAAGAACTTGCACTCTATTCTGTAGGGAATTAATTTATTGCTGGCATACACAGGAGAGGTGAACATTGTTAGACATATATATATGCATGTCTGTTATTGTTTTTACTCAGAGACTAAGGATGGCTTAAGGTAATGTATATGCTTGCCAAAGTGAGACGCGGTGGACTGTGATGGTTAGGCTAATGTGTCAACTCAGCCAGGTAATTATGCTCATTTGTCTGATCAAGCAACTGCGCACAATTATTTATGGTCTTTAGTCATCAATGAGTTTACTGTATAGATGGCTGATTACATCTATGATCAACCAGGGATATTGCCATCAGCAATGAATGGCATCTTACCCGATCAGTTGAAGGTCTTGAAATGGGAAGAGATTTCAGTATTCAGAGAGAATTTTCCAGGTCATCTTTGGACATCCAAAGTTTCCCCAAAACTCATCAAGGACCTTAACTGGACTTTCATGAGAACCCCTAGTTTGCAGCCTGCCTATGGAATCTGGACTTGTGCATCCCCATGGTCACAGGAGAGAATTTTATAAGATCTCATTCTATTCCCAGATATCTCCTGTTGATTCTGTTTCCCTAGAGAACCCTGACTAAAACACAAGGTGTATTGTTCCATACACGTCTGTTAGATCTATTTCACTTAAGTCATTCAAGTTCTTTATTTCTTTATTCTCTTCTGTCTATATGGTCTATCCATTGATGTGAAGGGTAAATTGAAGACTCCAACTATTATCATAGAGACCACTGTTTTTCACTCCACTTTTATTTTTATTTTTTAAAAATTTTGTTTTTATTTATTTTTATTTTTTTTGAAGATACATAGATCATAAAAAATGTTACATTGAAAAATATGAGGTTCCCATATACCCAAAACCCCACCCCCCACTCCTCCCACATCAACAACTTCTTGCCTCATATATTTTGGGGCACCCTGGTTAGTGTGTATAGATACTTATGATTGTTATTTCTTCTTGGTGGGTTGTCCATTTTATTAATATATAATGACCACTGTCTTTATCAGCTTTGCTTCTGAAATCTATTTTGTTCAATCTAATATTCTACCCTAGTTTTGTTTTTTGTGGGTTTTTTTTTCTTTTTTTGGTTACTTGAAGCATGAAGTATCTATTTCCAGCCTTTCACTTTCAAGCTATTTGTATGCTTGGGTCTAAGATGAGTCACTTGTAAACAGCATATAGCTCATATTTTCTTTTCTTCATTCCGTCAGTCCATGTCTTTTCATTTGGGAGCTTAATGCATTAACATTCAATGTTATTACTGTAATGGAAGTACCTATTTCACCCATTTCTGACCTTTGCTTTTTATTTGTTTTATCTTGTTTCCACCAGTCTTTTTACACTTTTAGTTACTTTTACTGATAAACCTCATTTCTAGACTCTCTTCCAAGCCTCTCTCTCCTGTCTTTTCCTTTCATGCTGAAGCACTGCTTTTAGTATTTCCTGCAAGCTTGGTCTCTTGGTGATGAACTCTTTCAAGTTTCTGTTTAATTGTGAATAATCTAAATTCTCCCTCTTTATTGAAGAAGAGTTTTGCTGTATATAAATTTCTTGGTTGGGAATATTTCCCTTTAAGTATCTTAAATACATCATACCACCATCTTCTTGCCTCCATGGTTTCTGATGAGAATAACCACATAATCTTATTGGGCATCCCTTGTATGTATTAAATCAATTTTCTCTTGCTGCTTTCAGAATTTTCTTTTTATCTTTGATATCTGAGACTCTGATGAATATATGTATTTGTATAGATTTATTTATATTTTTTCAGATTGGAGCACATTGTGATTCTTGGACATGGATAGCTGTCTTTCAATATAGTTGTGAAATTTTCTACCATTATTTCCTAAATATTCATTCTGCAATTTTTCCCTTCTCTTCTCTTTATGGGACCCTCATAACACATATGTTTGATGTCTCCCAACATCATTCAGTTCCCTGAGGCCCTCTTTAATTTTTGGCTTTCTTTTTTCTCTCTGCTCTTTTGTGTATTTGCTGTCAGACGTCCTGTCTTCAAGCTCACTGATCTTTTCCTCTGCCCCTTCAAGTCTGCTATTATATGCTTCTGGTGTAATTTTAATTTCATATTTTGTCCCTTTCATTCTCATAAGATCTATTATTTTTCTTTGCATGCTTTTTAGTTTTTCTTTGTGTTCATCAATGTCTTCTTAATGCCCTTAATTTCTTTAGCCATCCCATTGCTTTTGTTAAGGTGATTTGTTTGAACATTTGTATCTCTTGGCTCAAATCCTGTATGTTGTGTGGAGGATTAGTTTTTGTTTTTCCTTTGGCCTGGTCATATCTTCCTGTTTCTCAATATGCCTTTGTAGCAGTTTGAGATTATTTATGAATTCAAAAAGAAGATACTGATTATGTTGCAGTTGGTCTGTTCCTCTTAGTGTGTTATCCCTTGATTGTATTAAATTCAGAGTGTTATCTTTACTTGATCAAATCAAGATTAGGACTTTGATTCGACCATGTCATTAGGGTGACTCTGTGTTAAGCCCCTGGTTCCTTGGTAGGCTATATAAACAGACACTCACTCAAGGAGACAGAAGCAGATACAAGAGGAAGGAAATAGATTCCCATAGACATGGAAGAGGACTTTGATTCTGCAGCCCCAGGAAAGATGAGCCATTCACCTGATAGTTTCCAGCTGAATAGAACAGAGCAGCTGAACAGCTAAGGAAGGATAGACCAGGCCTAACCTTAAGTCAGACTCTTTAGGGCCCTGTAATTAAGTGTTTACCTCAAATAAATATCCTTTATAGTAAATACCTCTTTGGCTGACTAATACAGAATTTGGTGCCAGGACAAGTGATGTCATTCTTTTCCAGTTACCAAAAATGCTGAAACAGTTTTATAAATGTAAATGTAAGTGGTGTATTTGGAGGAATTGTGAGATGCTTGATTGAAAAGGCCTAGTTTGTGCTGAAGAGACTGTTGGTAGGAATATGTACATTAAGGACACATTTGATAAGGTCTTAGAAGGAAATGAAACTATTATTGGAAACTGGAGAAAAGGCAATCTGTGTTTTCAAGTTGCAGAGAACTTACCAAGATTGACTTCTGATGTTATATAGAAGGCAGAATTTGAAAAAGTGGAACTTGGATATATAGCAAAGGAGATTTCTAAACTAAATATGGAAAAAATGCAGCCTCACTTTTCCTTGCAGCTTATAGCAAATGTTAGAGGAAAGAGATAAGGTAATGATAGAATGGTTGGACACAAAGCAAACAGAAACCGATTCTGGAAATTCCAAGCTTCTCAAAATCAAGCAACCAAATGATAGTACTGTATTTGAGGAACTAGCTAAATTTGGAACTTGCAAGTTAGGAAAGATTTGTGGAAAGTGTTACTGTCTGATGGCTTGTACCCCTGCTTCATGCATTCTAACCCAACAAGATTTTTGTGAGAGCTGTATGAACAAAACCACTGTCAGCCTGTACTAAAAGGGATATGGAGGGGAGAGATGGAAGGGAAAACAGCTTTAAGAGGAAAACCATGGAAGCTTAGGTCTGGAATTAAGACATCTCTTTGGGCCTAGAGAATGACTCCATCCATATGTATGGAGACAGTGAGTTTGCCCAGCATTTGAAGAGGGGGGATGTTCCAGCCCACTGTTCATGGAGACTTTTGCCACCCCAGGCCACAGAGAGAGTGAAGCATATTCCACTAGGGTTGGAGAGAGTGAGATCAATGCTCCATAACTTTGAGAAGGGTGGGCCTGTCTCCCATAGATTAGGCGAGGCCAGATCTCCAACTTACTGCTCTGAGAGGGTTAGGCCTGTATGTCAGAAATAAGGGAGACTGTTGCTACCACCTCACTGTACTATGAATTGTACCCCAGAGTTTGGTGACTGTGTGGCCATCACCCCAATGTTCTTGGATGGTAAGGTCTGGAGCTCTGTTTTCCCCCAGAAACTTGATGAGGGTAGAAACAAGAAAGTAGCCATTGGGAAAACCTGTGGAAAGGGTGGGTCCCCATGAAGTACAGGGAGAAGAAACTATCATCTTGAGAATGACTCTCAGACTTTGAAATCTAATGAAGTAAGCCCTGGAAGTTCTCAGAATTGTTGGGGACCAGTGACTCATGCTCTCTTCCAAATTCTCCTTATGATAATGTAAATATTTATCTTATATAGATCCCTTTGTATATTGGAAGTAGTTAAGTTGTTTTGTAAGTTTCACAGGTCTAAAGCCAGAAGGGACTTTGCCCAAAGATAAACTATTTCTATAAACTGATTGTGATGCGATTTTGTAGATAACATTACTAACTGAAAGTTTTAAAGTTTTTTTGAATCTTGTAATGTCTTTTATGGAATCCAGAGGGTGGAGTATGGCAGGTTGATTTTTTTTTATGAATTCCAAATAAAAGATATTGATTATGTTTGTAAAAAAAATCTGTTTCTCTGGGCATGACATCCTTTGATTATATTAAATTCAAGTGTTTTGCCTTTACTTGATTAAACAAGGATTAGGGCTTTGATTTGACCATGTCATTAGGGTAACTTGGGGTTGGGTACCCACCCCTCGGTGGACTACATAATCAGTCACTCAATCAAGGAGGCAGAAGCAGATATGTGAGAAAAGATAGAGAGCTCCACCGACATGGAAGAGGACTTTAATCTTGTGTCCATGGGGAGAGATGAATCATTCACCTGATACTTTGCATCTGAAGAGAATAGAGTAGCTGAGCAGCTAAGAAAGGAGAGATCAGGCCCACCATCTTGCTTCAACACATGTCAACTGACTTCAGGTGAGAAATCAACTTCATATTGGACTCTTCAGGGCCTTGTAACTGTAAGCTTTTACCCCAAATAAATACCCTTTGTAAAAATCAACAGATATCTAGTACTTTGTTTCAGCTCCCTTTTGGTTGACTAATACAGTCTTGTTTGTTTGTTTTTTCTAGTGTCTCTGAATCTGATTTTCTTGATGTATTTATTCTGGGCTCAGTTTCTCTCTTTAGCCTAGGCTTTTTTCCTGACAATCTTTGTGCTAAAGCTCCTCTTTGATATTTACTTGATCTTATTTTGAGACTTTATAATAGCTCCTGTGTAGCCAGTCTTATATTATCATCTCTTATTCATCTGTTTCTTGCCCTTTCTTCCTTGCCATGTGCAGGGTAGGAGATGAGGGTGCAGTTAGTTCTGTAAGCTATGAATGCTGAAGGTATCCTTGTTGCCCTAGGATCTGATGAAGTTCAGCCCTACTTTCTCCCCTGCCAAGGTCAGGGACAAAGTTATGGCTGAGGGCAGTAATACAAACCCTGTTGGACAAAACTGACTGCAGTTGCCCAGAGAGACTTAAGAAGCTCCACCCAACCTCTTTTCCTGCCTTGGGTGGGGATGGAATTGCAAGTGTGGGCAGTAAACTAAGTGATGCAGGCCAAAACTGACAGTGGATGTCTGGAGGTACTATTAAATTTCTGCCCAACTTTGTCCTCTGTCAGAGTGGGGATGGAGCTGCATGTGTGGGCAGCAATCTAACCTGTGCAGGCTGAAACCATCTGAAGTTGCCTAGAGAGATTGATGAGGCTCTGCCCACCCTTCTCCCTGCAAGAGTTAAGGATGGAGTGTGGCCATGGGCAATAATCCAAGCCATGGGGGCCAAAACTCTACATAGTTTCCAAGAGAGACCAATGAAACTACACCCTCCTTCCTCCCATGCCAGAGGCAGAGATGGAACTGCAGGTGTGGGCAGCAATCTAAGCAACTTCAGTTGCCTGAGAGACTGATGCAGCTCAGCTCACTTTCTGTGCCTGCCATTGGGAGTGGTTATCTTCACTGCAGATAGCCAACCTCTTATTTCTTTTCTTCCAAGAATGGTGCAAAGTGCTCTTCTGTCTCCAGAGCTGCCCAAATAGGTGATTTAGAGAGCTCCTGGATGATTACTAACTGCACTGTAGGACAGGTTGGCTCTTGGAACTCCATACTCTACCACCATCTTGCCTGTCTGAGAGGGCCCTGTATTTTTGTTGGACTTGTCTCCATCTTCTGACACAAAAATGTTTTACCAATAAATCTAGCAGAGTTGCTACTTCTTGATAACTAGGTCTAATCAACATGATATCATCTATATAATAGACCAGAGTGATGTCTTTTGGAGAGAGAGATTATCAAGTTCTCCATAAACAAAGATTATGACATAGAGGTGGATAATCGATATACCCAACAGTGAAGGTATATTGTTAACCTTGCCAGCTGAAAGCAAACTGTATCTGGTTGTCCTTACTAACAGCAATTAAAATGTTTTCCAGATGAATAGCTGCATACCACATACTGGGAGATTCACTGATTTACTCAAGCAATAACACCACATCTGGAACTGCAGCTGCAATTGGAGTAACCTCTTGATTAAGTTTAAAATAAAATCATTGGCATCCTCCAAGATCCATATGTTTTCTGCACAGGCTAAATAGGAGAGTTGAATGAGATGTGGTTGAAATCACCACCCCTGTATCCTTCAAGTCTTGATAGTGGCACTAATCTCTGCAGTCCCTCTGGAATTCAGTATTTCATTTTATTTATTCATTTTCTAGGTACAGGCAGATCTAGTGACTTCATCTTGGACTTTCTTCCCTTAATAGCTCTCAGTCCTCAAGTCAGGGAAACAAGGTGGGAATTCTGCCCATTACTGAGTATGACTGTTCCAATAATGCATACTGGAACTGAGAAATACTGCAGAATTTGTTTGGGGATCCACTGGATCCACTGTGAGATGGACCTGAGCTAAAGTACTATTGATCACCTAACCTCCATAACATAAGCCCTTCTTTTTACTGGTGGACAACAGTAACATTTAGGATATCCTGGAATTAATGTCAGTTCAGAGCCAGTGTCTAATAATTCCTGACATGTCTGATCATTTCCCTTTCCCAAGTGCATAATCACTCTGGATAAAGGCTGAAGTTTCCTTTGGAGAAGGATAGGATTAAATTTTTGGTAGCATAGCAGGTCCTTCCCCAAGAGGCCCCAGCCTTGTCTTCATTCAAATTGTTCTGGGTCTGTAAACTCTCTCAACTCCTGGAATTGATTAGGGGCTGTCATTATCTATTTCAATGATTCAAGCTAGATGTCTATTCACTTGACCTAGAAGTCTTCTGCCTATAAATATCAAGTAAGAATTTAGGAAACTGCCCATATACATATCACTTCTAGGTGCCTCATGATAAATTACCCAACACTATATGTCTCTGCAAGTCAGGCTATTCTATTTACTGCTTTGAGTCTGGTATTATATTTTTTCCATGCTTCTCCACATTCCCACCACCCTGCGATAGTGATGTACATCTGCTCTAGCTCACAAAGGACACTTTTCCATCTGTACCATTAACCACAATTTTCATCCACCTCTGCTATTCAGTCCCTAGATTATTCTCTAGCTTTCTTTTAATTGGCATTTACATCCATAGACTACCCTTTTCAGCTGTATTCCCATTTATAAACTCACTATAACGTGTTACCATCAAATCTATACATTTTCACACTTTCACAGTAAATTTAATTAAAACCTCTATGTACATTAAACATCAGTAGCCCATCTCAGTCCTTCTCTTATCTCCTTTAAGAGTCCACCACCTACCACCAGGTCTTGAAAATGTTTTCCTACAATGTCTCCTAGAAGCTTTATGGTTCTTACTTTTATATTTAGTTTTTTTTAAAAAGATTCATTCATTCATTCATTCATTCATTTATTTATTCATTTATTTATTTATTTCTCTCCCCTTCCCCCCACCCCGGTTGTCTGTTCTCTGTATCTATTCGCTGCATCTTTTTTGTCCACTTCTGTTGTCAGCAGCATACAGATCTGTGTTTCTTTTTGTTGCATCATCTTGTTGTGTCAGTTCTCCATATGTGCAGCACCATTCCTGGGCAGGCTGCACTTTCTTTCACGCTGGGCAGTTCTCCTTATGGGGCACACTCCTTGCATGTGGGGCTCCCCTATGTGGGGGACACCCCTGCGTGGCAGGGCACTCCTTGCACACATCAGCACTGCACATGGGCCAGCTCCACACTGGTCAATGAGGCCTGGGGTTTGAACCATAGACCTCCCATGTGGTAGACGGGCACCCTAACCACTGTGCCAAGTCTGCCTCCCATATTTAGGTTTTTAAATCCATTTTGAGTTAATTTTTGTAGAAGGTGTAAGATAGGGACCCTCTTTCCTTCTTTTGGCTATGGATATCCAGTTTCCCGAGCACCATTTGTTGAATGGACAGCACTGTATGACCTGGGTGCATTTGGTGAACTTGGCAAAAATCACTTGACCATAGAAGTTAAGGTCTGTTACTGAACCATCAGTTCAGTTCCATTAGACTATGTGTCTGTTTTTGTGCAAGTACCATGATATTTTTATCACTGTAGATAGGTAATATGATTTAAATTCTGGAAGTGAGAGTCACCTAACTTTGCTTTTCCATTTTTAGATGTTTCTGGCTATTCAGAACCCCTTACCCATCAAAATAAATTTGATAATTGTGCTTTCCATTTACTTTTTAAAATGCTGGTCGAATTTTTATTGAGTTTGCATTGAATCTGTATATCAATTTGGATACAGTTGACATCTTAATGGCATTTAGTTTTCCAATACATGTGCATGGACTGTTCTTCCAATTATTTAAATCTTATTTCTATTAACAATGAGTTACAGTTTTCTGAATACAAGTGCTTTACATCATTGGTTAAATTTATTCCTAAATATTTTATTTTTTAGTTGCTATTGTAAATGGAATTTTTTTCCTGACTTCCTCATCAGATTGTGCATTACTAATGTTTTTTAAAGCCTATTTCATCTGATATAAGAATAGTTACTCCAGCTTCTGTTGCTACTGCTATTGTTGTTGATGTTGCTGTTTTTACTGCATGCATGGAATATCTTTTCTCAGTCTCTCACTTTCAATCTATTGGTGTAATTGTGTCTAAGGTGAGTCTTTTGTAGGCAGCATATAGGTGGCTCATATTTGTTTATCCATTCTGCCAGGCTGTGTTTTTTTTTTTTTTGATTTGTGAGTTCAATCTATTAATATTCAATGTTAATACTGTAAAGGCAGTTCTTATTTCATCCACTTTGACCTTTGGGTTTTATCTGTCTTATTTTATATTCACCACTCTTTTGGCATATTTAGTTACTTTTACTGGTAAAGTTTTCATTTCTGTACTCTCTTCCAAGCCTTTCCTACCTGTCTTTTCTTTTCAGACTATAGTACACCCTTTATATTTTCTGCAAAGCTGGTCTATTGATTACAAATTCTCTCAGTTTCTGTTTATCTGTGAATATTTTAAACTCACCCTCATTTCTTGACAGGCAATCTTACTGTATATAAGAATCTTGGCTGGAATTTTTTCTCTCGAAGTATCTTAAATATATCATAACACTGCCATCTTGTCTCCATGGTTTCTAATGAGAATTCAGCACTTAATCTTTTTGAGTATCCCTTATATGTTATGCATTGCTATTCTCTTGCTGGTTTCAGAATTCTCTACTTGTCTTTGGCATTTGACATTCTGAATATTATGTGTCTCAGAATTGGTCTATTCATATTTATTTGCATGGAGGTATGCTGTGCTTCTTGGACATAGATATCTATGTCCTTCAATAGGGTTGGGAAATTTTCTAACATTATTCCTTCAAATATTCTTTCTTTCCCTTTTCCCTTCTCTTCTCCTTCTGGTACACCCATGGCACATATGTTTGCATGCCTTTTTCTGTCATTTAGTTCCCTGAGACCTTGTTCAATTTTTTCCATTGTGTTCTTCATCTGTTCTTTTGTATGTTCACTTTTGGAGGCCATTTCTTCAAGTTCACCAATCCTTTCTTCTGCCTCCTCAAAGCTGCTATTATATGATTCTAGTGTATTTTTATTTTCATTTATTGCACCTTACATTCTTGTAAGATCTGTTACTTTTCTTTGTATGCTTTCAAATTATTCTTTGTGCCCAGCCAATATCTTCTTAATATCCTTAATATCTTTAGCAATCTCATTGAATTTATTAAATATTTTTAAATATCTCTGGTTAGTTTTCTCAATTCCTTTGTGTCATCTGGAGGCTTAACTCATTCCTTTAACTGGGCCATATCTTCCTGTTTCTTGGTGTGGATTGTAATTTTTTGTTGGTGTCTCAGAATCTGGCTTACTAGGTGTGTTTATTCTGGGTGCAGTTTATCTTTAGTTTCAGGATTTCTTGTCCTTTCTCCCTTGCTGGTTGTGTAGTAGAAGCCAAGGATGTAGTTGGTGCTGTTAGCTGTGGAGCCTCAAGCTGCCCTCATTGCCCCAGGGAACAATGATGCTTCTCCCAACTTACTCCTTTGCCAGTGGGTAGGGACATATCCACAGCCATCTCAACCATCCAAATCATGCAGGCCTACACTGTAGTTGCCTAGAGAGACTAATGAAACTTTACACCCCTTTCTCCCTTGTCTAGGGCAGGGATGGAATTGCAGGTGTGGGCAGCAATCCATGCCATGTGGGTCCAAAATGACAACAGTTTCCCCAGCAGTCTTCCGACTATTCATTCTTTGCCAGCCAAATGTACCTGCAGTTACTCAGAGAGGGTGGTGCAGGACATGCCACCTTCCTCCCTGCTAGAGGTGGGGCTGCAGCCTTGGTTAGGGCTGCAGGACAATCTGGGTGAAAGAAGCCAGTCCTTACCTTTACTGCAATTTTCAGTCAGCCCGGCTTCCCCTCATGCTGGGAACAGAGTCAAAATGGCAGCTACTGGCCTCTTTCTAACTTGGACAGGTTCATATTTTAGCTGTTCTTAGGGTTACACTTTAACCAGCTGAATTTACTAATCAGTAGCTGAAGCTGGTGGCTAACAATCTCTTTCTTCGTTGTGTTTGGGAAATGGAGCTTCCAAGCTCAGCACAGATTAGGAAAATATAGGAGGGGTAGGAAGTGAGGCATATGGTTACCCCCTATATTTTTTATGTAATGTATGTAATTTAAGTATCTTTTTAAAAAGTATATATATATTAAACCCTGTTTCATCTGCTTTGATGAGCTCCTTCTCTCACTGCTGAAAACAATCTCCTTTGCTGATTGTACAAATAATGAGCCATAGATGCAATGAACTTTAAAATAACTTCACAATAATAATCAAGCCAGTGTCATCTTGTCCAAACAACTGTACACTATAACCTAGCCCAGCTGACATATGATCTTATTCATCACAAGATTTGTTTATATATTATATATACTAATCCTTGTTGAATTTATGGTTTAAACATATTTTTCCTAGTAGGTAGCTTGACTTTCAGACTCTTAGAAAGGTCTTTTGAGTGAAATAGTCCTTAATATTGATGAGATCCAATTTTCCAGTGGTTCACATTATAGATTATAATTTTATGTTGAGTCTAAGAACTCTTGATTTAGAATTAGTTCTAAAGGTTCTCTCCTATGTTTTATTAAAGAATTTAATTTTATAATTCATATAAAACTCTGTGATCTATTTTGAGGAAATTATTTTAAAAGTTGTGTTAATGGTTCATTTTTCACCTATGAATATCCAGTTATTCTGGCAGCTGTTTCTTTAAAAGTCTATATTTTCCCCATTAATTTGTTTTGCAACTTTGTAAAAATAAGTTGGTATATTGTAAATCAATTATTTCCTTAGTTCTCTTTTTAGACTGCTCATTAGAAATGTATAAAATGAAATTGATTTCTGTATATTGGTCTAATATCTGGAAATGATGCTTGGTTCATTTATGAGTTACATTTTTAGTGTGTTATTTAGGGTTTTCTATAGATAAGGTCATGCCATCTGCAAATAGGTAGTTTGCTTCTTTCTTTTCAATTTATAGGGTTTTTTTTTTTGCCTAATTGCACTGACTAGAACTTCCAGTATAATATTGAATAAAAATGGTGTGCATGGACATCCTTGTGTTATTCCTGATATGAGGAGGAAAATATTTGCTCTTTCATTATTAAGTATTATGTTAGCAGTGGAATTCCTTTAAATGACTTTCATCAGTTTAAGTAAATACCTTCTATTCATTGTTTGAGTGTTATTATGAAAGGATGTTGGAATTTGATAATTTATAAAATCAGTTCAGATTATATTTTGTTGTTTTTCTTTTATTCTCTTAATACAGTGTATTGTGTTCATTGTTTTTTGGATGTTAAAACAACCTTGCATTATAGAGACAAATCTCACTTGGTCATAGAGTAAAATCCATTATAATGTTGCTGAATTATATTTGCTAATAATCTGCTGCTGATTTTTGCATTTACACTAAAAGAATATAGGGTTTTTGTTCTTTTCTTTTGATTTCTTTGTGTTCACTTTTGATTAGGATATTACTAGCCTTATAGGTATTTGGTAGAGTTAACCCAATGGATCCATCTTCAATGTAATATATAAAATTTGAAATAAAGCACCTAGAAGAAAGTATAGGTGTAAACCTTTATAAATTTGGATTAAGCAAACATTTCTTTGATAAAACATCAAAAGAACAAATGACACACAAAAGCAGACACATTTTCAGCAAACTTAAAAACATTTGTCTTGCAAGTGATATTATCAAGAAAGTGAAAATGCAACAGTGTGATAGAAAGTGTTTTTCTTTACACTTTTTTATTAAAGTTAATAGACCACAAAGAACATTGCATTAAAAAACATACAAAAACATAAAAAAGATGTTCCCATATACCCTGATCCCACCCCCACCCTATCATTTTTGTAAATTGTACTTTTTGAAGACATATACATCACACAAAAAAGTTACATTAAAAAATATAAAAAGTTCCCATATTCCACCCACCCCCATCCCACTCCTCCCACAGCAACAACTGCCTCCATCATTATGGCACACTCATTGCACTCAGTGAACACATTCTGGAGCACTGCTGCAACACATTGATAATTGTTCACACTGCAGTTCACACCCTCCCACAGTACATTCAGTAGGTTAAGGCAGGATATATAAAGTCCATAATATGATCCTGCAATATCATTTAGGACAACTCAAAGTCCCAAAAATGCACCCACATCACATCTCTTCTTCCCTGTCCCTGCCCTCAGCAACTACTGTGGTCCCTTTCTCCTCCTCAATCCTACAATTTCTTCTATTACTAGTCACAATAGTTTTATAGTAGGATATCAATAAGTCCACTCTAATCCATATTTTATTCCTTCATTCTGTGGATCTTGGGATGGTGAAGCCCATTCCACTTCTAGATCAAGAGGGGGCTTAGATTCCACATGATGATGGATGCAATTCCTCTGCTTGCAGTTGTTGGCACTCTTGGTTCCCTGGTGTGGTGTTTGACCATCTTCACCTCCCTCTTAGCTGACCTGGGTAAGTCCAATGAACCAGAGGGTAGGAGTTGCAACTCTGATGAGGCTCAGGGACCAGCTGGCACATGGGCAGTCCAAAGATTCAGGTCCCCTGAGTATGCACCATCCCTAGCACCAACCACAGTTTCAGTAAAAATGACAAGAGGTGTGTGTAGGAAGGTCACATCTGAGTCCAGCTCCATCACACTCAGGAGCACAAATTCCAAAGTAGGGCCCTCTGACATGGCATAGAACTCCAAATATATCTGCCATGACCATATACCCTGTGGATCTCCATAGCCTGCAGGAGAACCAGCACCTCGGATTGTATCTACTTTGGCTCTCTTTGGGGTCCTACTGAGGTATGAGTAAGCATGACCCCTCTGATGATCTCTCGACTCTTTTTGCAAGACCCTTAGCCATATAAACTCATTTGTCTTTGCCATTTCCCCTTTTATTCAAGGTCAAAAAGTAGTTTTTAACACTGGATCCAATATGTAGGCTGAGATATTCTGCTGGTCTGAGTTGACCCTTTTATTCAAGGTCTCTTTCTATTTGCATCACCAGTTAGTGACTGGTAGTAATCCCTCGGTGCTAGGGAGGCTTATCCCCAGGATTCATGTCCCATGCTGGGGGGAAGGTAATTCGTCTACATGCTGAGTCTGGCTTAGAGAGTGGCTACATTTCAGCAGCATGGAGGCTCTCAGGAGGTAACTCTTAGGCACCCTAGAGCTCTAGGCCTAGTTCATATTTCAGGAGCACAGACTCAAAAGCAGAGTCATTAGTATCAAGGGCTCAGTATTGGGCCATCCTTCCTTGGTCTTTGTCATTGTACTTGGGGGATTATTGTTGTTCCACTGGGTAATGTGACAGAACTCCCCTGGGTAGGAACTCACCACTTGTTCCGTTGATGTTTGTAAGTAATTATTATGAAAATACCCAACATATATCAGAACATTTTTATGTCCCCTGTGTACATGCCCTGGAGAACTCCTCCACACACATGTGCCCCATCAATAACACTCCACACCAGAGTTCCTCCCCTGCCATAGCTGAACCACTCTGTGGTCCAAAACATCTATAGCAATGAAACCTAATATATTGCCAAATTCAATGAATAGGAAATTGAAATACAGTGATGGGTTTGAAGTTTAGAAATAGAACACATAAAATTTAGAAATACTAAAATAAAGTAAAAATAAATTTGTGTAGTAATAAAATGAAAAATATAATAAAGCTTTGTTGCAAACATTTTGCCTTTCTTCACTGTAACAGATGATGCCCTATATGTACAGCAGTAAGGCACTTTGTTTCATTTCTTCCTCAGTGTCAACATTCTTCCTTTTATTTTTTTACAGTTTTTAATTTTGTCTTCAAAAAAGTTTTAGATCACAGTAATTCACATACACAATATAGGGAACTCTCATATATCCAACATCAAACCCTTTCCCCCTTTCCTTAGCAATGGTCTTTTTACATGTTCATGTTATATTTGCTGCAGCTGATGTACAGATTAAGAAACATAGCTATCAAACATGGTTCCATTTTGGTTTACATTTTGGTTTATATTTTAGACTGTACAAATTCTAAATTTTTAGTTTCCTTACATTTACATTATGGTTTACTTTTTAGCTTATAGACTTTTATACACATTTGGTGTAAGTTAACATGTCCTATATCCATCATTGCATGATTTTGTGGAGCACTTCCACTGCCCCCCCCCTCATTTGCCCTGCTTCCATCTAGTCTATAACTCTCTCCCCCTCCCCTCAGGACACCCAGTGACAATCAATATTCACTACTTGAGGGACCAGATTTACAGATACTGCAACAATGCTGAGGGCTTGACTTACTAGACTGCCCTAACTAATTGGGAGCCACCGATTCTCTGGAGAGACACAATTCCCTTTATTTGGGAACATCAGTTCTCCCCAGGATGTGGGTACACCTTCAAACTCATTGTATGGATCGCCATCCAATGATATAACATACTATGACAAAAGGAGCACTCACACACTCCCATAAGCTTGCCCCTGTACCAGATGTTCCCTCCTTAAGCACCTTAAACATGTCATCCTTCCTTATTACATTTTCTAAAGAGCTTTCTCAAAAGTATAGCTTCAAACATATACCTGACATTCTCCCATATTCAACTGTTTCCCCCAGCCCTGCCCCCAATTTCTTGGACCATTTGACCCATCCTCCCAACCTTCGTCCCGTCAATTCCTTAAATCCCCACCCAAAGGTATCCCTATGCCTCCATGTTATCCCTTCCCTGTACAAATACTTACCTCCGGCTTATCATAGACTTCACCTGTAGGCATCAGGATGCAACATTCTCCCCCTCCTCCAAATTACTTTAAGCCTATCTTCCAGTCTCTAGCTCTCTGAGACAGCTCTGTTTGCTTGTTTCATATCAGGGAGGTCATGTAGTATTTGTCCTTCAATATCTGGCTTGGTTCACTTAACATAAGGTCCACAAGATTCATCCATGTTAGTACATGTGCTTGTACTGTATAACTTCTTATAGCTGAGTAGTATTCTGTTGCATGTATACTCCACATTTCATTTATCCATTCATCTGTTGATAAGCATTTGGGTTGATTCCAACTTTTGGCAATAATGAATAATATTGCTATGAACATTTGTTTGCATATTTCGGTGTGTGTCCTTATCTTCAGAATTTCTCCGTATATACCCAGCAGGGGAATTGCTGGGTCATGGCACATCTATATAACTTTTTGAAAAGCTGACAACCTCTCCTCCAGAATGGCTGGATCCTTCTGCATTCGCACCAGCAGTGAATGAGTATTCCCATTCCTCCACATCCTCTCCAGCACTTGTAGTCTTCTGTTTTTTGATAGCTGCCAGTCTTATAGGAGTAAGATGGTATCTCATTGTAGTTTTGATTTGCATTTCCCTAATAGCTAGTAATTTTGAGCATTTTTTCATGTGCTTTTTAGCCACTCGTACTTCTTCTTTGGAGAAGCGTCTGTTCAAATATTTTTTCCCATTTTTAAAAATGGATTGCTTGTCTCTTTATTTTCGAGATATAGGAGTTCTTTATATATGAAGGATATAAGTCTCCTATCAGAAATATGGTTACCAAATATTTTCTCCCATTGTATAGGCTCTCTTTTCACATTCTTTTTTTTTCTCCAAATTCTACTCAATTTATTCATTTTTAAAAAAATATTACATTTAAAAACTATGAGGTCCCCATTCACCCCACCACCCCTACCCCAACACTACCCCCACAGTAACACTCTCCCCCATCATCATGACACATCCATTGCATCTGGTGAGTACATCTCTGGGCATCGCTGCACCCCATGGCCTGTGGTCCACACCATAGCCCACATTCTCCCACGTTCCATCCAGTGGGCCAAGGGAGGACATACAATGTCTGGCAATTGTCCCTGGAGCACCACCCAGGACAACTCCAAGTCCCGAAAATGCCTCCACATCTCATCTCTTCCTCCCATTCCCCGCACCCAGCAGCCACCATGGCCACTTTTTCCACACCAATGCCACATTTTCTCGATTATTAACCACAATAGTTCATGAATAGGATATCATTAAGTCCACTCTAATCCTTACTGTATTGCTCCTTCCTGTGGACCTTGGCTTGGTTGTGTCCATTCCACATCTATGTCAAGAGGGGGTTTAGATTCCACATGGATACTGGATGCAATCCTCCTGCTTTCAGTTGTAGACACTCTAGGCTCCATGGTGTGGTGGTTGACATTCTTCAACTCCATGTTAGCTGAGTCTTTTCACATTCTTGACAAACTCCTTTGAGGTTCAAAAGGCTTTAATTCTGAGGTAGTCCCATTTATCTATTTGTTCTTTTGCTGCTCGTGCTTTTGGTGTGAAGTTCATGAAACCATTTCCTATTACAAGGTCCTATAGATGCTTCCCTACATTGTTTTCCAAGGTCTTTATGGTCTTGGCTCTTACATTTAGGTCTTTGATCCATCATGAGTTCATTTTGGTATAAGGTGTGAGACGGTAATCATTTTTCCTTCTTTTTCATATGGGTATCCAATTCTCTAGGCACCATTTGTTGAAGAGGCCATTCTCTTCCGTTTGAGTGGGCTTTGTGGTCTTGTTGAATATAAGATGACTGTATATATGAGGATCTATATCAGAACTCTCAGTTCTGTTCTATTGGTTACTGTGTCTATCCTTGTGACAATACCATGAGATTTTCACTAGTGTAGATTTGTAGTGTTTTGAAGCCAGGTTGTGTGATTCTTCCAGTTTCAGTTTTCTTTTTCAATACGTCTTTTGGCTATTTGGGGCCTCTTTCCTTTCCAAATAAAGTTCATAGTTAGGTTTTCTAGTTCATTAAAAAATGCTGTGTTGATTTTTATTGGGATTGCTTTGAATCTGTAGATCAGTTTTGTTAGGATAGACAACTTAATAATACTTAGTCTTCCTATCCATGAACAGGGAATATTCATCCATTTAATAGACCTACTTTGATTTCCTTGAACAGTGTTGTGTAGTTTTCTGTGATAAGTCTTTTACATGTTTAGGTAATTTTTTTCCTAGGTATTTGATTTTTCTATTTACTATTGTAAATGGTGTCTGTTTCTTGAATTTCTCCTCATATTGCTAATCGTTGGTATGCAGAAATGCTACTGATTTTTGTGCATTGATCTTATAGCCTGTGACTTTACTGAACTCATTTCTAAGTTCTAGAAGTTTTGTTTTAGACTTCTAAGGGCTTTCCAACTATAGGATCTTGTCATCTGCAAATAGTGAAATTTTGACTTTTTCCTTTCCTATTTGGAACACTTTTATATCTGGTTCTTGCCTCAGTACTTGAGCAAGTACTTCTAACACAATGTTAAATAGAAGGGGTGATAGTAGGCACCTTTTTCTTGTTCCTGATCTTACAGGGAAAGATTTTAGAATTTCACCATTGTAAATGATGTTAGCTGTGGGTTTTTCATTTATACCCTTTGTCATGTTCAGAAAGTTTCCTTCTATTCCTATCTTTTGCATTGTTTTTATCATGAAAGGGTGCTGTATTTTGTCAAATGCTTTTCCTGCATCTATAGATCATGTGATTTTTTTCCTTCAATTCATTCATGTGCTGTATTACATTAATTGATTTTCTTATGTCAAACCATCCTTGCATACCAGGAATGAAACTCACTTGGTCATAGTGTATAATTCATTTAACATGTTGTTGAATATGATTAGCAAGAATTTTGTTGAGGATTTTGACATCTAGATTCATTAGAGTGATTTGTCTGTTATTTTCTTTCTTGTGGTGTCTTTGTTTGGCCTTGGTAATAGGGTATGTTGGCATCATAAAATGAGTTAGGTAATGTTCCTTCTATTTTGATTTTCTGGAAGAGTTTAAGCAAGATTGATATTAGTTCTTTCCAGAAGGTTTGGTAGAATTCACCTGTGAAGCCATCTGGCCCCAGCTCATCTTAGTTGGGAGGTTTTTAATGACTGATTCTCTTTACTTGTGATGGGTTTATTGAGATCACTGATTTCTTCATTCATCAATGTAGGCTGCTTATATGTTTCTAGGAATTTGTCCATTTCTTATAAAGTGTTGTTCTTGTTGGAATATAGCTTTTCAAAGTATCTTCTTATGATAGTTTTTATTTCAGTGGGGCCATTGGTGATATATCCTTTCTCATTTCTTAGTTTGTGTATTTGCATCTTCTTTCTATTTTCTTTGTTAGTCTAGCTAAGAGTTTGTCAATTGTATTGATCTTTTCAAATAACCAGCTCTTTGTTTTATTTTTTTGAGTACTTTCTTATTTTCTATTTCATTTTGTTCTGGTCTGATCCTTGTTATTTCTTTCTTCTTTATTTCTTTGTGCTTAGTTTGTTGTTCTTTTACTAATTTCTCCAATTGTGCAGATAGTTCTTCAATTTTAACTCTTTCTGCTTTTTTGATGTATGAATTTATGGCTATGAATTTCCCTCTCGGTATAGCTTTTGCTGAATCACATAAGGTTTGATATGTTATTATTTTCATTAGTTTCAAGGTAGTTATTGATTTCTGTTGAGATTTCCTCCTTGACACACTGTTCTAAGAGTGTATTGTTCAGCTTCCATATCTTGGGGCCAAATCTGAGTCTCTGGCCATTGCAGATTTCCAACATCATTCCACTGTGGTCAGAGAAGTTATTTTGTATGATTTCAATCTTTCTGAATTCATTGAGACTTTCTTTGTGGTGCAGCATGTGTTCTACTTGGATAACGAACCATGTGCACTTGAGAAGAATATATATCCTGCTGTATTTAGATGTAATGTTCTGTATATACCTGTTAGGTTCAGATATTCTAATATATTGTTCAAAGTCTTTGTTTCTTTATTGATTCTCTTTTGAAATGTTCTGTCCAGTGGTGATAATGGTGTGTTAAAATCCCCCACTATAATTGTAGTAGTCTCTATTCTTTCACTTATTTTCTTCAGTGTTTGCCTCATGTATTTGGAGGCACCCTTGTTAGGGACATAAACTTTACAATTGTTCTTTCTTCTTGAAAGATTATCCCTTTCACTAATATGTAGTGTCCATCTTTGTCTCTCACAATAGTTTTGTATTTAAAGACTATTTTGTCCAATATTAATATAGCCACACATGCCCTTTTTTGGTTATTGTTTGCCTGTAAATTTGTTTTCCAACCATTCACTTTCAATCACCTTGAATCCATGGTCTAAGATGTGTTTCTTGTAGGCAGCATATGGATAGGACATATTTCCTTATCCAATCTTCCATTCTATGACTCTTAACAGATGAGTTTAATCCATTGACATTCAGTGTTATAACTTTCAAGGAATTACTTATATTTTCCATATTTTCTTTGGATTTGGTTCATCATGTGTTGTTTGGTGGGTTTTTTCTCTCTCTCTTTTTGTCATTATAGTTGATCTTAAACTCTCCTCCAACTCTATCTCTCCTGTTTTTTTTTCTTTCCTCCTGCAGAACTCCCTTAATATTTACTGAAGGGCAGGTTTCTTGTTGAGATACTCTTTTAGGTTCTGTTTATCTGTGAATATTTTGAACTCTCCATCATTTTTGAAGGATAGCTTTGCTGGATAGAGTATTCATGGTTGGAAATTCTTTTCTTTTAGTACCTTGACTATGTCATACCTCTTCCTTCTTGCCTCCATGGTTTCAGATGAGAAATCAGGACTTAATCTTATGGAGTCTGCCTTGTATGTGATGGTTTCCTTTTCTCTTGCTGCTTTTAGTATTTTTTCTTTGTCTTTTACATTGGATAATTTGACAAGTATTGGGGTAGACCTGTTGGAATTTATGCTTTTTGGGCGGCATTGTTCTTCCTGAACATGTACATACATCTACCTCAATAGATTTGGGAAGTTTTCAGCCTTTATTTCCTCCAACACCCCTTCTGCCCCCTTTCTCTTCTCTTCTCCTTCTGGAATGCCTATATGCATATGTTTGCATGTTTTGCATTGTCATTCAGGTCCCTATGTCCCTGCTGGATTTTTTCTGTCTTTTTATTGATCAATTCTACTATCTGTTTCAGATGTTCTGTCTTCCACATCACTAATTCTTTCCTCTGCCTCTTCAAATCTACTGGTGTTTGCTGAGAGTCTATTTTTATTTCTTGAATTGTGCTGTTGATCCCCACCATATCTGTTATCTTTTTGTGCATGATTACAATTTCTTCTGTATGCTCTCCAAGCGTTTTCTTAATATGCTTCATCTCTTCCTTCACTTCATTGAATTGGTCCATGTTACATGTTTTTTTTTCATGATATGTGTTTTGAGAGCCTTAATTATTTGTTCAGAGTTCCACTTTTCTTTCTGGTTTTTAGTTTGCTCATTGGATTGGGCCATATTTTCAAGATTATTGTTATTGTCTGTAGTTTTTTTGTTGCTGTCTGGTAATCATTTTATCTTGTTGGGCTTATTCATTTGGTTAGCTTCTTCATCTCGGGGTTTAAATAGTTGGGGTTTTTTTGCATGCATGTTAATTCTTCTCTTTGTTACTTTGTTCTTCTTATTCTATTTCCTTGCTGTTGGCTAAGTTCCCTTGAAGGAAAATATTGGGTCCAGAGAAAGCAAAAGGGGTATAAAAATAAAATATAATAGTAGCACTGATAGTGAATTTTAGCAGAACCATGTGAGATCTAGGAGGATGGATATTGAACTCAAGTAAGCTGTGTAAAACTATAACTTTAAAAAAGTAGATAGTAAACTGAGATAGTATAATGAGATCGTAAACTGAATATTGGGAGGAAAATAGTATGAATTAAAAGGCCAGTGTTGTTATGAGAGAGGGAAAGAAAAAAGGAACGACAATAACATAAAGAGAGAATAAAAGATAGAAAACAGATTAGAAGTACCAGAGATAAAAAGTCAGAAATATTGGGGGCTAAACAAAGAGAGTTGGAATGTAAGAGAAACAATAAATGATGGAGGATAGAATGATGTAAAGGAAAGGGGATAGTGCTGATAGCCAAAATCAGTACACATAGAAAAGAGGAAATTTAGGGTAAGGAAGCATAGCAAATAAGAAATGTTGCCTGCAGCATCTAATATAAAAAAAGAAAAAAAAAGAAAAGAGAAAGAAAAGGAAAAAATTTTAAAAAGCAAGCAAGAAAAAGAGAAAGGAAAAAATAAAAAAGGTTGTTTGGGGGTGTGATAAAGAGGAAAGAAAAACAAGAAAACAAACCAATAAAAAAGACCAGATAAGGCCACAGGCAGGGAATCCTCTTTGCAATTGCATAAGCTGCTTAGGAGTATTGCCTTCCTCTTTTTTCCCTTCCTCACTTCCCTCTCTTCCAGGGAAGCAGGAAGGCTGTGTGAGGGCTCCTGTATGAAATTCAAATGGTCCCTGGTGAACCAACACACCTTGGAAAATAATGTCTCTTAATTTCTTGAAAGCGAGCACCCACCCCTTGCCAGGAACCCTAAATATGTTACTGGCAGCCTTTGGAAAGCCCAGCATACTGTCCCTCTCCCTTAGGTCTGCTACTGGGGGGCTAGTTAATTTTCTGACTCCACCTTCTCCCAAACCAAGTTTCCTATCCCAGGGCATTTAGGTAAACCAGACTCAGCAGATTCTCCTCTCCTGTCTTCCTAGGCTCTCCCCAAGTCAGCTGATAAAGTCATCCAAACGCAGTCAAAGGGAGTGAGTCCAGAAAATTGAACCTGCACTTCTCGCTCTCCTGTGCTCTTCCCACCTAAACTCTCCCAGAGTTAGTCCACGACCAGAGGGGTAGGGCAATACTGGGTTTCCGGGAGTGCTGGACTCAGGAAACAGAGCCCCAGGAGAATGTGGACTTGGGGTATGTAGGTCTACAAAATGTGAGTTGTGGGGGTTCAGGGAACACTGACTTGGGGTTCATACATTTGGGGAACATGGGGCTTGGGAATGCTGCCATACAAGTGGCAGCTCTCTGGGAGCACTATGCCCTCAGGTCTAGGGGGAAGGGATTTACCTTCTCATGGCTTCTGAGTTAAGTGTTAGAAACCTGCTGTTCTACCTTGAGCAATTGCTAATTCTCCTGCAGTCTCTCCAGATCAATGTCCAGACACCTCCTGCCCTGTAGGGTCCTAAAATAGTCTGCTTCAGCAGAATTACATCACAACACAACCAGTCCTTTGTGGGAGAGATGGCGATGGTGTACTTACTTGGATGCCATCTTGCCCCACCTCCTAAAAAGTGTTTTGAAAACATATATCTGATAAGTGTCTTGACTCCAGAATACCATAGAATGAGTTGGCTTAATTAAAATGAATTGATTGGTTGATAGTTTAAAGGCTAGGAGAAGGCCAAATTTTAGGCATCAGTAAGGTGATTCTTTCTTCTGAATACTGTGGCATTCTGGGGCTGGCTGCTGAAAATCTATGGTCCTTGGCTTTTTGTCATATGGTGATATCCTTTATTTTCTCTTCCAGGTTCTCTTAACTTACGGTTTCTTGCTTCTCCCATGGTATTCTCTCCTTTGCCCAATTTCCTTTTCTTAAAAGAACTTCAGCAACATGGGATTAAGGCTCACCATCATTCTGTTTAGATGCACATTAAATAATGACATCTTCAATAGTCCTATTACAAATTGGTTCACACCATCAAGGCCAGAGTTTGGGACCTGTGCATACCTTTTGTTGGTGACATGATTCAATCCTCAAAACAAATCAATAATATAAAAATAAATGATCAAATAAAAATAGGCAAAGACTCTGAATAGATATTTCTTCAAAGAACATATAACTATTTTCAATAAGCTCATGAGAAGATTCTTAACATCATTAGCCATTAGGGAAATGTAAATCAAAACCACAATAATAGGGGAGCAGATGCGGGTCAAGAGAATGAGTATCTGTTTCCCATATGAGAGGTCTTGGATTCAGTTCCTAGTGCTTCCAAAACAAAAACAAACAACAAGCAAAACAAATGAAAAAAAATGTATTCACCAGATGCAGTGGATGTGCTGTGATGATGGAAGAGGTTGTTGATGTGGGAGGGGTGGGGTGGGTGGGATGGGGGGTATATGGGGACCTCATATTTTTTTAATGTAACATTTAAAAGAATATAAAGAAGAAAAAAAGAAAAAAACTTAGGGGAGCTGATGTGGCTCAGTAGTTTAGCACTGGCTTCTCACATACAAGGTCCCAGAAATGGCCCCAGTACTGCAAAAAAAAAAAAAAACAAACAAACAAACAAACAAAAAAAAAAAACAAGATAGCATTTCAATATATAACAAGTCTTTGTATGGATGTGTAGAATTTGGAATCCTTCAAAATTATTAGTGAGAATAAAAATTGTTTTACTCTTTCGGAAAACAGTTTAGCAATTCTGGAAAACTTAAAACATAGTCACCATATAAGGCAGCAATTTCACACCTACATTTCAACCCAAAGGAAATGAAAGCAATTTCCACTCAAAACATTGTACACAAGTGTTTGTAAAATCATTATGCATAATATCCAAACAGTGAAAATGACCCAAATGTCTTTCAACTGATGAAATATTTGAAAATGTGAGACATTGAACAGAATTCCAGGAAGATGGCACCATTGTAGGTGGGCACTCCCCAGCATTCTTGCAAAAATGACTGAGAAAGGGCAAAATTCTTTGTTAGTGAGCTGTTTTGGGAACCAAGAGAGTGGGCAGCTTCAGGGCAATTATCTGGGGGGAACTGGACAAAGAGATAGAGACCCCAAGGGAAAGCCAGAACATAGACAGCAGCAAGGAAATAGAAAAAGATAAATGAAATATCAAAGTGAAAACTTACCACACACAAAAACAACAAACAATAGAGTAGAAAGAGAAGCTCATCAAGTCAATAAAGCCACCAAGATAAACTGGTGCCTAGACAAGAACAAAAACTTACAACCCATACTAAGACATGGCCCAGTCCGACAAACAAACTAAAAATAGGAGGAGATTCAGAACATCGAACAACTAATCAGAGATGTCCAAATAAATATCATGAATCAAGACAATGAAGTGAAGGAAGAGATTAAGGATATTAAGAAAACATTGGAAGAAAAAAATGAAGAAATTGTAAAAGCACATTAAAAAGATTACAGATATGATGGTGGTGAATGTCACAATGCAAGAAATGAAAAATACACTGGAAGCACATAACAGCAAATTTGGACAGGCAGAGAAAATAATTAGTGATGTGGAAGACAGTATAGGTGAAATCAAACAGATAGTAGAACAGATAGATAAAAAGACAGAAAAAGTCCAACAAGGACTTAGGGATTTGAATGACAACACAAAATGCACATTATAAGTATCCCAGAGGGAGAAGAGAAAGCAAAGGGGACAGAAGGTGTGTTGGAGGAAATAATGACTGAAAATTTCCCAACCCTATTTAGGGGCATGAACATACAAGTTCAGGAAGCACAGTACACCCCAAACAGCATAAATCCTAACAGGCCTACTCCGAGACTTATACTAGTCAAATTGTCCAATTCTTAAGATAAAGAATGTTGAAAGTAGAAAGAGAGAATAAATGCATCACATACAAAGGAAGCTTGAAAAGATTAAAGCTAATTTTTCATCTGAAATCATGAAGGCAAGAAGGCAGTGGTATTATATAGTTAAGGCATTAAAAAAGAGTTTGTCAATAAGAAACTTACCTTTTAAGTAATACTAAAGGGAATTCTGCAGGTCAAAAGGAAAAAGCAGGAGAGAGAGAGAGTTTAAGGAGAGTGTAAGAACAAGTAAAATGATATAAATGGAAAGAAAAACAACATATGGGGAAGTAGATGTGGCCCAAGTGATTGGGCTCCCATCTAACACATGGGAGGTCCAGAGTTCAATTCCTAGGACCTTCAGGTGAAGGACAATATATACTAATAAAAGGGGTAATCTATCAATAAGAAAGAATAATTATAAACATTTATGCACCTAAGCAAGGTATTACAAAATACATGACGCAAGCATTGGAAAAACTAAGTGGAGAAAAAAATATCTCTACAATTATAGTGGGGTTTTTTAATACATCACTATCACCACTAGACAGAATATCTATACAGAATCAATAAAGAAACAAAGACCTTGACTAATACATTAGAGGATCTGGACCTAATAGTCACATACATAACATTATACCCAAATATAGCAGCATATATATTCTTCTTGAGCAAGCATAGCTCATTCTCAAGGATAGAACACATTCTAGGCAACAGAAGAACTTTCAATGAATTTAGGAAGATTGAAATTACACAAAGTAATTCCTCAAGTGACAATGGAATGAAGCTGTAAATCTGTATGGGACAGTGATCCACATTAGGCACAAAGATATGGAAGTTAAACAACACATGCTTAGAGAATCAGTGGGTCAAGGAAGAAATTACAATAGAAATCAGTAACTACCTTGAACCGAATGAAAATGACAACTCAACATATGAAAACCTATGGAATGCAGCAAAAGCTGTACTGAGGGGGAAATTTATAGCCATAAAATGCCTATTAAAAAAGAAGAAAGAGCTAAAATCAAAGACCTAACTGCACACCTGGAGGAATTTGAAAAAGAACAATAAACTAAACTCTAAGGAAGTAGAAAGAAGGATATAGCAAAGACTAGAGCAGAACCGTATGAAATAGAAAATAAGAAAGCACTAGAAAAAAACAAAACTAAAAGCTGGTTCTTTGAGAAGATTAATAAAATTGACAAACCTTTGGCTAGACTAACAAAAAAAAGAGAGAGAGAGAAGATGTAAATACATAAAATAAGAAATGAGGAAGGGATATCACCACTGACCCCACTGAAATAAAGAGTATCATAAGAGGAAACTTTGAAAAATTGTATGCCAATAAGATGGATAATTTAGAGGAAATGGAAAAATTCCTAAAAACACAAATAGCCTATATTGACAAAAAAGAATTTGATGAACTTAACAGACCAATCACAAATAACAAGATAGAATTAGTCATCAAAAACCTCCCAACTAAGGAAAGCCCGGAACCAGTTGGTTTCACAGGTGAATTCTACCAAACTTTCTGGAAAGAACTAACAGCAATCCTGCTTGAACTCTCCCTAAAAAAAATTAATGGAAGGAACATTGCCTTCTTCATTCTATGATGTCAACATCACCCTAATACCAAAGTCAAAGAAAGATGCCATGAGAAAGGAAAACTATAGACTAATTTCTCTAATGAAACTAGATGCTAAAATTCTCAACAAAATGCTTGCTAATTGTATTCAACAACACATTAAACGAATTATACACCATGACCAAGTGGGATTCATTTCTGGTATGCAAGAATTGTTCAACATAAGAAAATCAATCAAGGTAATACACCACTTAAACAGATTGAAAGAAAAAAATCACAGGATCATCTCTATAGATGCAGAAAAAGCATTTGACAAAATACAGCACCCTTTCATGATAAAAACACTTCAAAAGATTAAAATAGAAGGAAACTTCCTCAACATGGTAAAGGATAAATATGAAAAACCCACAACTAACATCATATTCAATGATTTAATCCTAAAAGCTTTCCCTCTAAGATCTGGAATAAGACATGGATGCCCACTGTCACCACTATTTAACATTGTGTTAGAAGTACTTGCTTGAGCATTTCAGCAAGAAAGAGATAAAACAGGCAACCAAATTAGAAAGGAAAAAGTAAAATTTTCACTATTTGCAGATGATATGATCCTATTCCTCAAAAGCCCTGAGAATCTACATCAAAGCTTCTAGACCATATAAATGAGTTCAGTAATGTGGCAGGTTATAAGATTGATGTGAAAAATCAGTAGCATTTCTGTAAACCAACTACAAATAATCTGAGGAGGAAATCAAGGAAAAATATCATTTATAATAACAAAAACAAGAATCAAATACCTAGGACTAAATTTAACTAAAGATGTAAAACACTTGTATGCAGAAAATGATACAACACTGTTGAAGTAAATCAAAGAAGACCTAAATAAATGGAAAAGTATTCCCTGTTCATGGATAGGAAGACTAAACATCATTAAACTGTTTATCATACCCAAATTAATTTCCAGATTTAGAGCAATCCCAATATAAATTATCACAGCATATTTTACTAAACTGGAAAAACTAACTCTGAAATTTATTTGGAAAGGCAAGGGACCCCAAATAGACAAAGACGGTTGGAAAAGAAAAATGAAATTGGAGGAATCACACTATCTGACTTTAAAACATACTACAAAGCTACAGTGTTCAAAAGTGCATGGTATTGGCATGAGGATAGACATACTGACAAATGGATCTGAATAAGAGTTCAGATATAGACCCTCACATATACAGTTAACTGATATTCAACAAGGTTACCAAGCCCATTCAACTGGTAGAGAATGGCCTCTTTAACAAATGATGCTTGGAAAACTGGATACCCATATCCAAAAGAATGAGAGAGGAACACTGTCTCACATTCTGTAATAAAATTAACTCAAGATGGATCAAAGATATAAATATAAAAGCCAGGAAAGCGGACTTGGTCCAATGGATAGGGTGTTTGTCTACCACATGGGAGGTCTGCAGTTCAAACCCCGGGCCTTCTTGACCCGTGTGGAGCTGGCCCATGCGCAGTGCTGATGTGCACAAGGAGTGCTGTGCAACGCAGGGGTGTCCCCCAAATAGGGGAGCCCCACACACAAGGAGTGCATTCTGTAAGGAGAGCTGCCCAGCATGAAAGAAAGTGCAGCCTGCCCAAGAATGGCACCGCACACACGGAGAGCTTACACAATAAGATGACACAACAAAAAGAAACACAGATTCCCAGTGCTGCTGTTAAGGATAGAAGCAGTCAGAGAATAACACACAGTGAATGGACATAGAGAGCACACAACTGAGGAGGGAAGGGGAGAGAAATAAATAAAAATAAATAAACCTTTGAAAAAAATATATGAGCCAAAACAATAAAAATCTTGGAAGATAATGTAGGCTAGTATCTAAAGGACCTTGTACTAAGAAATAGTGTCATGAACTTTACCCCCCAAAGCATGAACAATGAAAGGAAAAATAGATAGATGGGACCGCCTCAAAATTAAAATCTTTAGCACCTCAAAAGAGTTTGTCTAAAAGTGAAAAAGCAGCCTACTCAATGGGAGAAAATATATGTTAACCCTATATCTAATAGGGGCCTAATATCCAACATATATATAGAAATCTTACACCTTGAAAATTAAAGGACAAACCGTTTTAAAAATGGAAGAAATGCAAATGGCTGAAAAGCACATGAAAACATGCTTAGCATCACTAGCCAGTAGGGAAAAGCAAATCAAAACTACAATGAGATATCATCTTTCACCCATTTGACTGGTGGGCATTAAAAAAAAAAAACAGAGGGCTAGAAGTGATGGAGAGAATGTGAAAGAATGGGAATACTCATCCACTGCTGGTGGAAATGCAGAATGATGCAGTCATTGTGGAGGACCATTTCATGGTTCCTTAGAAAGCTAACCAGAGAACTTCCATAAGATCCAGCAATCCCACTGCTGGGTATATACCCAGAAGAATTCAAAGCAGGGCCACAAACTGATATTTGCACACCAATGTTCACAGCAGCACTATTCACTATTTCCAAAATGTGGAAACAACCTAATGCCCTTCAACAGATGAATGGATAAACAAATTGTGGAATATACATACAATGGAAAATTACTCAGCTGTAAGAAAGAATGGACAATTGTGGCTGTGCAGCCTAGCACTGTCACTATTTAGTAGGAAATGACACCATGTGAAGCAATGAACAAAGAGCTATATGGAAGGTTATAGTATATGAGCTCAGGGATGCATTAACAATCTTTATTGATAGTTGGGCAGTATACAAAGTCTTTACCACCTGGATGACAACTTGGAAACAGGAACAAAGAATTGTGGGCCACCCTCTGTGGGGGTAGGATCTATGGAAGAACATCTGGAATGCCTACCATTGGCTACATGTAAAAGTCTGTCACATTCCTGCCCACTCCTCTAACACCCCTTTCAGGAATGTTGAGGGAGATGCCCTCGCAAAGGTCCAGAGCCATACCACTGATATCCAAGGACTGGCAGAGTGGTTCCACAGGAAAAGCAGACATCATGGTTACCAGACCTTGTGGTGTCTAGCCCAGCAGTTACAGCTACCTGCCACTCACCAGCAGCTTGTGGATATGACCCACGAGTGTACCTCCTGCTCATCTGCTGACCACAGCAATTACCTTCCTGGATGGGACGTATTGGCCAAATACAGACCCCAGTCATGTGATGGTAAGTGGATTACATTGGTCCCCTCCTGCTCTTGGAAAGGGCTGATACTGTCATGGCACTCTTGTTGGCCTTCCCAGTAGGAAAGCCAACCGGTGGGCCACTATTTGTGGTTAGAAAAAGTGTCCTTTATTGGGTACCAGCCCAAATTGACAATGACAGCCAGAATTTACCAGCCACCTCAGGCAGCCTTGGGTTATGGACCAGGATATCATTTGGATTTTCCATTTACCTTATAATCCCACCAGTGCATGCCTTATAGAAAGGAGGAATGGCCTTCTAAAAGAATAAATAAAAGGTGATAAGGGATGTTTACAGCAATGGACTAAGAGGTTATTTCAAGCTTTGACCCATTTAAATTCAGCACAGCCAACTTCAGCCTATGCTCCAGCTGAGATGTTAACAGCAGGACCAATGCAGGCATTGAGAATACAAGTTAAAAAGTCATTCACTGTACAGCCCCAAATGGGAAGTAATAATAATCTGTTGTTGCCTATGTCTCAAATAAACAAATGGGAAAATGAGATACTGGACTATGCAGCCTCAAATCATAGCAATCAAGCCCATGGAGAATAGGAGTCAACCAAAACATTGTTGTAAGACCAAAATTTATACCAAAAATATGCCAGTAAAAATTTTTAGTGCTACTCTGGGGCCTCCTATTCTTGCTGGGGTCTTATGTGTGTTTATGTGGTCTCTCCTTATGCATAAACTAGTTTTTGATGTCACCACGGAAAATTCAGAGAATTTAGAAGGGGAAAATGTATGGTACTAGAAGCTTCCTCATAGGACTCTCCTATCTGCTACTTTTTAAAATCTACTAATGGGGATATTGCTTGTATACTGTTAGACCAGCATGATCTACCTCTTACTGTTCCCCATAAACATCTTTCTTTTCACCTATTGGACCCTAGCCAATACCATTCTGCAGTAGGCTTCAGCAGTAACCCATACCCACAATCAGACCCAATGTTAAGTTTGCAAAGACCTACCATCTTCATGTATTACTGGCCTTCCTTGGACTGTCACTCATGCAAATTGGACAGCATGAACCAACTTGATGGCATGACAGATTATGACCCATTCAAAAAGTTTGGAACAATACCTTTTCTTTTAATACTGAAATCCAGCTTCCATCTCATAATGAGACTTGTAATTATGTATTTTCCCTTGTAAGAGAACAGGTGAATAAGCCCAGCCCTTCAGTAGGATATGCTGTAGAAGATGGTTTAGGATGGTTAACAGATGAATCTGTCACCCTAGATCATATCACCCCTCTCTGCATGGAACAACAAGGGGGAATCCATGATGTGGGGTAGTTACTCCCTGAGTTGTGTGATTTCACTGTCAAACTAGAAAATGATAGTCTTTTCCAATGGCAGGCCTACCACTTAACAGCTGGTGACTAACAGTCCCCAAAGGATGGTTATGGACTTGTGGGCAGAACAGGTGGCTGTATTTGCCCTTCAACTAAATTGGACAATGCATGTGGGGACAGCCATACACCCCTGCCACTTCATATGACTCATTATCCAATACTGCCTGTAATTAAGTGTTTTGACCCAACATTGAAGGGCATGGGTTGGGACAGCTGTAAGACCAATGAATGCACTAAGCAAATGGTTAGATATGAACTTTACTGGACTTATGAATGGAAGAGAATTTTATTCAATGTTGGCCTGTCAAATGATGCCTCTGTAAAGAGGTAAGAAAAGAAGGGGGAATATAAGGGGTCTCAGGATAAAGTCATTCCATAGGGTATGAGAACAGAGTTTCTGCAAAGTTCTATGAGGTGCACAAATTGGTGATATCACAGGAAGGGAGGATACAACCTTGTGGGGATTAAAGTTTGTAGAACCATTTGGATATTCTTTCCTTTGGGAAGGTCTGTTACTTTTTAACTAGCAATTATTCAGATTATACTGGGCAGGTATGTGCTTCAGGCTGTATTCCTTTTAAGGAAGGGTGCCTCAAGTCTCTGGGCTCCAACAATCCACACCAATGTAGGAGCTGGCATTAACTGTAAAGACACTTATTGCATTCACATTCCACAGCAACAATATAATAGACAATAGAATAATGAGTCCTCTACTAAAGGCTATTTAATATCAGACCTAATAAGACATGTTGCCAGGGCCAGGAAAGAGAATTAAACCAGTCAGACACGGGGCCAGTAGCTAATTTATCAATGTGCCATATGTGCTTTTACATATGATTTAGAGTTTGTCAAATTTTATGGGAGTAATGATGAATATATACACAACTTTGAACATTAATCCTTGACAGTTAAATCACATAATTTTAGGGGTAACCACCCCATATCACAGATTCCCTCTTTTTGTCCCACACAGACAGGGGCAACGTGATCTAGGGTGACAGATTCAGCTGTTTAGACTTACTCACTTGTTCCCTTACTAAGGAAAAATAAATAATTACAAGTATCATTGAAAGATGCCAGCTGGATTTTAGTCTTAAATGAGAAGGTCTCATTCTAAACTTGTTGATGGGTTCTAATATACTATGTAAGCAAGGTGTTTCACAATGTCCAACTTGCAGAAGTAACAGTACAAGGAAGGCCAGAAGCACCTGAGGATGGCAGGTTTGGGTAAACCCAACATTGGGCCGAATTGTGGGCGTGAGTTACTACAGGAAGGTATTGGCTAAGGTGCTATGGACAAAAAGAAAGATTTTTATGGGGAAAAATAAGGAGTAGATTATACTGGTCTAATGCTCCCATCAGTAGATAACAAAGTATCAGGTAGGGGATTTTTATTAGGAGGCTTCTAATACCATACATTCTCCCCTTCTAAATTCTTTGAGTTTTCTTTAGTGACATCAGAAACTAGCTTAGGCAGAAGAGTTCACATAGATACACACAGAGCCTGAGCAGGAATAAGAAACCCCAGATTATTAATAAAGATTTTTACTGGAAATTTTTTGGTATAAACTGTGGTCCTATAACAATGTTTTGGTTGACTCCTATTACCCATGGATTTAAGATGCTCAGCTTGCAAGGCTACATAGGCCAATACCATAGTCAAAAGACCTCATTTTCTCCAATTTGTATTGTTTGAGGAATAGGCAACAATAGTTTATTATTCCATCCCCTTTTAGGCTGTAGTGCTTAGGGAAGCTGACCCTTTACTTTGTAATCTTAATGTCTGCATTTGTCCTGCTGTTAAAATTTCAACTGGAGCAGGGGCCACAGCCCAAGGCTTGCATTTAAATGGGTTAAGGCTGAATACAGCCTCTTTGTCCACTGTCATAAAGATCAATTATCACCTTTTATTTGTTTTTTCAAAAGATCATTCTTCCTTTCTATAAGGCTTGCATCAGTGGGGTTATAAGGTAAATGGAAAATCCAAACAATATCTTGGTCCATAGCCAAAGTCTGTGTGAAGTGATAAGTAAATGGAATTCCTCAGTCACTGACAATTTGCTGACACCTCCTGTAGAGCACTTAATTTTCTTAGGCAGTGAATAGTGACCCATTGGTTAAAAGACTCCCATAGTAGTGTTTGCACCAGTGAAAGCATACCCTGCTCCCTCCAAGAGTGGTAGGGGACCAATGTAATTCACTTGCCTTCATGCTACTGAAGTTTGTCCTCAGCCAACATGTCCTATCCAGTGAGGTAATTGCTGTGGTCATTGGAGTGAGCAGGAAGGGTACTTGTGAGTAATGTCCAGGAGCTACTGGTGAGTAACAAGCAGTTGAAACTGCTGGGCTATGCTTCACAAGGTCTGGTAGACACAATATTTTTCCTGTGGAGTCACTCTGCTGCTTCTTGGGTCTTACTGGTATGGTACTGACCTTCACAAAGGCACCTGCCTCAGGATTCTCCAGAGGGGTGCTAGAAGAGTAGGCAGGAATGTGATATACAGTTACCTGTCACCACTGACAAGTGTCCCAGATGTCTTCCACAGATCTCATGGTGTTCCCTGATAGTCCACTGTTCTTGTCTTATTCCCAATATCCACAATCCACATCTGGATAGGGATGACAGTCTTCAGAGTGACTGGACAATTTTGGGTTAAGTTTTCTGTTTGTAACAAGGCATGGTGTGCTACACACAGTTGCTTTTCTAAGGGTCAATATTGTAATTTTGCCCCCTTCCACAATTGTGGTAAAAACCAAGGGGTACTCATTTAGAATATTGTCTTTTCCACATTCCCTACCCAAAGCCAATATCAGTGCTGGCTACATCCAATTCACAGGGGAAGTCAAGGTCCACCTTCCTTACTGACTGAGCCTGTGCAATTGACTTTTTACTTTTTAAAACAGCCTGATGGGAGTTCTCCCATTCCCATGCAGTACCTTTTCTGATTAACACATACAATGGTTTTAATATATGAGCTAAATGAGAGATGAATGGCCTCCAGTATCCCCAGCAACCCAAGAAAGGCCATCAGTTGTTCTGGAGTTTGTGGTGTGGGAAAATTTTGTACTTTATTGATTACAATAGAGGGTAGAGTTTTTGACTTACCCAACCAAACAACACTTAAGAATTTGACAGAGCAGCTGGGAACTTACAGTTTATCCCGACTGATTGCCCATTTCTGGCTTTCAAGATGAGATACTTTGATGCTTTTTTTAATTCTAGAAGAGAATTACTGATTGACATAATATTATTAATATAACGAATTAGGGTTACAGCCACAGATTTCTTCCACACAGACAGATTTTTTGTCATGAGGCCAGAGCAGATGGTTGGGCTATGCATATAGCCTTGGGGTGTTCTAGAATTTGAGAAGTCCAATTACTTGAGTATAGAGAGGCCAGGACTCAGGAATGATTTTGAGAAGGAAAAATGGTTTATTGACGGCCGGCCGGACTCGGGAACTTTCTGTTTGAATCCCGAGCCTCGAACAAGATTTTTTAGTCCCTTTTATACAGAGAGGAAAGGCCAAATGGTCCTTTTGTTTCAGTTCTCAATAGGCTTGAATTAGCATATATTTCCACATCTTAGTAAGCTCTTAGCATGGACCTCAGGCATTCGATAAGCTTTTAGCATATTTGCTTTGCATTTCCCCTGAATACTTAAAG
Source organism: Dasypus novemcinctus (assembly GCF_030445035.2). Classification (NCBI taxonomy): domain Eukaryota; kingdom Metazoa; phylum Chordata; class Mammalia; order Cingulata; family Dasypodidae; genus Dasypus; species Dasypus novemcinctus. The sequence goes on along the minus strand of NC_080704.1, from coordinate 59,398,344 downwards.
TTTATAGACCTTGCATTGTTAAACTGTCTCCTGCTCACCAAGGGCAGGACTGCAACCTTTCATCATCCCACACCCACAAGTCACAGTTTAGGTTATCTCTGAAGAGACAAAGAGCCTGCCACCCATAGCCCACATCAGGGGAAGAACTGTAAAAGTTCATTCTTGGCCTTCCCATGTGAAGGAAAATGCAAGCTCACTTGACTTGTCTAAGAGATACTAAGAAAAACATTAGCAAGATCTAAAACAAAGTGATATTGACATAACTGGGTGCTAATTTCTTGCAATAAACCAGCAATGTTTGGGACTGCTGCATTTATTAGTGGTGTTATTTTATTTCATTCATGATAATTTACTATTATGTGCCACTCCATGGCATCTCCCCAGTGGTCACCGTTTTTTTTATTATGTAGCCATGAGGCTGCTTCATCAGCAGAGGTGGGACAAATTAGAGGAATATGACAAGAAGCATCTGCTTCTTGATTCTGAGGTAGAGAGGTTGTTTCTGTGACATATAAAGTTTTTTAAATAATCAAACCATGTTACTTAATTATTATACAGAAAACATTGTTAAATTTCTAAGAATTTTATGCAATCTTTACATATTTATATGAATGTTTTACCCACACATCTTTAAAAGATTATAAAATCCCTTTGAATTTTATAACGTTTTCTAAACACTTTTCATTTAACTTTTAACATCAAATGAACTTAACTATTTTTATCATTTAACTTTTTCTGAGGTGAAAGAACAAATCTTTTCCAATAGTTTGAAATAAAAAGATAATTTTTTGGATTTAACCTTGAGAAACAACATGTTAAAAGTTGTTAGGTTTGGACATTAGTTTCTCTTAAAAATGAGACTTTTTTTTTTTACATAAACAACAGGACACTATAAGGTTAAAGTATAAGAAGCTATATTGATAAAACAGACTTTCTGCTTTGTGTGCCAATCATTCAGGAGAAAAACCTTTTCTAATATAAACTAATAAAATAAAACTGACTTATTATTTAAGAAATTCTGTCACTTTGGCAGAGAATCAAATTTTACTTTTGCATCAGTATACTTGTTGATAATAAAGCAATCAAAACTTGATAGATAGGTGAATGGATGTGGCTCAAGCAGTTGGCTCCCATTTAACCTAGGAGGGCCAGGGTTCAATGCCCAGGGCCTCCTGGTGAAGGCAAGCTGGCACACGGGATGAGCTGGCCCACGCAGAGTGCTGGCCCATGTGGGAGTGCCACCCCATGAGGAAGTGTCCCCCTGTGCAGAAGTGCCCACCCACACAGGAGTGCTGACCAAAGCAGAGAGCTGGTGCAGAAAGATGATGCAACAAGAGACACAGAGGAGAGACAATAAGAGATGTAGCAGAACAAGGAGCTGAGGTGGCACAAGAGAATGATCACCTCTCTTCCACTCCAGTAAGTCCAAGGATTGGTTCCTGGAGCCACCTAATGAGAATAAAAGCAGACACAGAAGAACACACAGCAAATGGACACAGGGGGATAAATAAATAAATAAATAAATAAATAAATAAATAAATAAATAAAAACTTTATAGATAGACCCATCAAATCTTACTTAACTTTGGTCACAAAAATTCCTTTTCCACAAACCTTATATACTTTCTGTATCCATTCAGCTTTTGTCCCACATTTTCTTCTTTCTTAATAAGCAATCATTTTCTTGGGACAAAATTACTTTCTTTTCCCTTAATAATAAAAACACACTTTATACATCTTACAAACTTAAGTTACTAAAATGATTCTGGAAACTGTCTTTAAGCAAACCTTCTTCAACATGATTATCATTAACACTAAACAAACTTATCAGAATAATGATTCTATTTGGTTATATGCAAACATAATTTTTTATTTCAAATACTTAGAAAGATAATATTAGAACATTTATAGATCTTTAATTTACTATTTTATCAGTATTTCAGAGAGATATATTGAAACATTTACAAGGACACATTTCTGAAACAGTTTTCTGCGGGCAAGTTGGCAGGGGAGGCTAGCTGCTATCAGGTCTAAGGCATGATTTAATTGCAGGCTTACAAAAGCAGCCAGCATTTTTTCTATTCTTTTTTCCCTCTTTTACTTTCATAGATTTGCCCAGTTCAAAAGAAGTAAACTTTAACTGTACTAATTTTATTAATGTGGATATCCAGGTTTAATTCCAATTAACATGAAAGCAGAAATGTTGTTGTTTTTCTGCTTCTCCAGTAGTTAAACTAATTCCACCAGTCTCTACCAGCCCAGAGTCACACTGTCCAGGCAGCAGTGGGTTTTAGGAGTTGCTCCTAGGATGTTTTCCTTATCTTAGTTAACTCGCCAACAAAATATTTTCTTCCAATCATGGTTTCACTGACCAGTGCCCTATTTAGCACATTTACTTGTGCAGGATGTTGTATCTGTGATTTAGCCTTCCTTTGCACATGTGATTTAACATGATTTAAGGATTCTTCTATAGTTGCTATATCTGAATCACCATCTACTTCTTTTATTGTCTTTATTTTTTAATGTTACATTAAAAAAATGTGAGGTCCCCATATACCCCTCACCCCCCTCACTCCACTCCTCCACCCATAACAACCTCCTCAATCATCATGAGACATTCATTGCATTTGGTGAATACATCTCTTATCTAGTTGCTCAGAGAAACTTGTCACTAAGGCAGAGATGGAAGTCCATAAATCCCTTTCTAGCTTTAACTTTTCTCCTATGCAGTGAATTTCTGTTTTCCTTGAGACATTCCACTGTAGCTAACTATAACTCCCACAGTAATGGCCAGCCAAAAGCTATGGCGGCATGGCTGCTATCTTTATCAAACTTTATCATCATTTATCCTTTCAGCATGTGCTCTACTCCCATCAGCATCTTCAGGGTGTCCTTGTACTCATGCAGAGCTCTACAACAGTCAAGCAAGTGGGTAACCCCATATTCTCTTGGCAGTCCCTGCTTATCTGGTACCCACTCGTCCAGAAGGGCAGCCACCCCTCCCTAAATGGACATTATAGGACAACTCTGGACTTCCCCCAAGGATTCTCCCTTCCCAGAACTCATGTCCATCACTCCTGGTGGTCCTTCTGTCTCCTGGTTGTGGCTTGCCAATTGTTTCAACCCACCTTTGAAGGGCACAGTTTGGGGTAGCCATAAGACCCAATAGTGTACCAGACAAATGGCTCGACATAAGCTTTGTTGGGACTTATGAACAGAAGAGACTTTTCTTCTATGGTGTCCAATTGAAGAATGAAGTCAGCGTTCCATAAAGAGGTGAGAAAAGGAGGAATATAAGGGATCTCAGGATAAAGACATTCTATAGGGTGTGAGAATGGAGTTTCTGCAAAAGTTACATGAGATGCATAAACAGGGTGTTTAGTGATGTTATCACAGGAAGGGAGAATATGGCCTTGTGGGGATTAAAGTTTGTATTTTCTTTCTTTTGGGGAGGTCTGTTACTTTTTAAATACTAAGTATCAGCTTATACTGGGTGGCTACATGCTTCCAGCTGTGTTTCTTTTAAGGGGAGCATCCCAGTCTCTGGGCTCCCACACTGGGACATGATCAAGGCTAGATATGAGGTGAAGTGCACTTCCTGGTGGTTCTATCCATTAGCTGTTTTTGTGCCAGGTGGTGCTGCAATTGTCACTGAAAAACACATAATTGCTTTAGCCAATTACACTGCTCAAGCCCTTAATGATTCAAAAGCAGCAATTTCCTGACTAAATGAAGAAACTACCCAACTATGCAAGGCAGTTTCACAAAATAGTATGGTTTTAAATATTCTTAATATGGCACAAGATAGAACCTGTGCCCTCAATAATGTTTATTGTTGTGTATATATTCCTGATCACTCCCATTATAATATTTCACAACCTTTAAATCATATGCAAGAGCACATACAACACATTGATAAATGAGCTGTTAATCCTCTATCATGCTGCTTTAATTCCCTTTCCTGATCCTGGCTTTGCATGACCTGGACCCAAGTTAAAGATTAATGACCCTGCCCAGAGGGAAAAGAATGAACAGATGTATCATAGCTGTAATTTTCTCCAGGCTGTACATTTCCTTCCCACAGTAACATCATCAGAGCCTATTTGTGTGCTTCATGTGACCCGAGCAGAAACTTTGTTATGAAATTTCTTTGTTCTGAGACCCTTTATATTGCCCCTCATTTTCCTACCTCTTTGTGGAGCACTATCTTCTTTCTCCAGACAGCTACCTGTTCATGAGTTGCAATAAAGCCTATGTCTGGCTCACTGTTGAGTGTGTTCTTTGGTTTCACGCCCACACCAATTCTTTCCTTTCAGGAATTTATTTGGAACAACTATGTCATTTAACCAAATTGTGTTCCTCTCTATGTCTGTCTGATCACTAGAAAAACAATTGATTTAGTTGTTGGAATTAGATGAGATAAAAGTGCCTAGACAAAACTTTTTAGGAGTAATAATTTTATAACTTATTCAGCTGCCTTTTGTCTGTTATTTTATTTTATGAATTTGAAATAAAGTTTGAACAAAAAAATCATAGGAATAAATCTATGAACTTATATTTGGAATTTGATTCTGATATATTTCACCAATATCACAAACAAAAGGAAAAATAAATAAGTCAAGCTTGATAAAAAATTTTTAAAACTTTTTCACCAAGAGACACTATCAAGAAAGTGAAAATCAACCTGTTGTAAAAATTGAGAGAGGTTTAATTATTTGTGTATAGAAAGGCCAGGATTTAGGAATGATTTTGAGAAGGAAAAAATGATTTATTGATGGCCGGCTGAACTTGGGGGCTCTTTGTTTTAAACCTGATCTTTGAACAAGATTTGTAAGTTTTTTAATACATGGTGGGGAGTTAAATGGTGTTTTTATGAAAGGAAATGGCTTTTTTTGTTAGTTAAGTGTTTGCTTGAGTAGTAGATAGGTTTTGGATTAATATATTGTTTATATTTTAGGTGAGCTTGAATTAGCTTTTTGCTTATATTTCATTTGGATGCAATTTTGAGTACACATTTAGTTTTATATATTTTTTGAACATTTAAAGTCCATAGAGTTTATATTACTTAACTGGAGTTTTAGAGATTAGGCACACTTAGATATGGAATTAGATAATTCTGAATTTATGCACAGGCTATATTATATTTTCCATTCGAGGCCAAATCCAAGTCCCCTTAAGCTTCAGCATCATGACCATCAGAGTTTCTCTGGATTGACTAGTATGTATAAAGAGTTTGCACTGCTAAATTGCCTCCCAGAACTGGAATCATTGCCATGGTCACCAAGAACAGGACTGTAGCTTCTCACTGTTCCATACCCACGAGTCAGGACACATTCAGCTTAGGTTATTTATGAAGAGATGAACAGCCTCCCACCCATAGACCACATCATTTTCCCCCTTTATGCTGAAGCTTAACTTGTTAAGCTTTGGCATAATTATTGTTGGAGCTATGAGGTGGGTGGTCATTTATTGTTCTGATTGATTATTTTATTTATTAATTTTTAGTGCAGCATTCAGGATTCTGTTTTTAGAAGTTTAGAAGTTTTTGTTTTGGACAGCAGAATCCTGGGGTGGGGTCCCCCTGCAGTTATTCTGGGGCCATCAGTGCTCACATGGATTTTCAGTTGGGTTTTAGATTTATTTATTAATTTTATTTTAATTTTAAAGAGTTTACACTTTTAATTTTAAAGGGCTGCTGAAGGGAGATGATTTTTTTTTGTAACTGCTTTCTGCTGGCCATGGGCTGTAGTTATTGCTTAACAAGGTGTAAAATTTTTATTTTATTTTAACTGGAGTAAGATGGGTTTGGATTTGGCATTTTGTACAAAGCTGGATGAAGTTTTTATATGGTTAATAAGGTGTTTATTTTTTAAGAAACAAACTTAATTAAAATTTTGGAATACCCATTTTTAAAAGAGGACATTGGATTACAGAGGTAGACAAGGTTAGGTGCTTATAAAAATAGCATCCCTTTTTAAAAGCTGGTGGGAACAGTGTATATATATATATACATAAAGCTATTTATTTTTAGAGAGAAATTGCAACAGATATTTAGCTTTGTTTTGAAGATACATTTCAGGCTATTTAATGATTGGCACTCATGTGCTCTGTTAGATGTTCCTGGTGAACTGGCACCTTATGGGCAGTTGGTTTTATTTAGGATTAGTGCACCGAGTTGGAAAATTTTTCAGTTTTTAGTTCTGGGAGTGATTAGAACTACAGAATAATGTTTTTTACATTTTGGTTTTAATTGTACAATTTTTGGTAATTTTGGCTGTTTAATAGGTGACCTATTATTAGCAAGCAAGCTTTATTTTTGCTACACAGTAGAGTACAGTAGAATAGTAGGTTGGCTGAGCCTGGCTAAGACTGCGACCTTATTTGATAGACATGTTTATTAACTATTTAGAAAATGAAGTTACCAGGAATTTAACATGTTTAATATACTTTTGTGCTTGATTCAGAATAGAAAATATAACATTGTAATTATGAGGCATATATTTAGTACAGGATAAAAGTATAGCACTTAATGTTAATTAATATATTATTTAATGCATAAGGATTCTGAGTTGCAATTAATAGTTTTAAGTTTTAGGTTTATAATATTTTACATGTTATCTCCCCATGGGAGCAGGCCATAATGACAATTGTGTTTAAGTTTTACTTACAGTATTCTGGTAATCATGGTTCCACTTAGCATGTTCTTTATATAGCGAGCAAGGCATAGCATCGTCGATCCTAGACAGAGTTTTCAGTATTCTACCAGCTTGGTGCATAGTGCTTTTTGGCACTATGGAACAGTGCCAGTCTGGAGGCGATATCCATTGTACACTTGGCTGTACCGAGTCATCATTGACTGCTGCAGGAGCTTGAAACTGCCACGTAGTTTCCATTGACTTCAGGAGCATAACCAGAGACTGATATAGAAAATATTTTTATTTGAGGGGTTAGTGACCAGTCTAGCTAATAACTCACATGGAGAGGCAACCTATAATGTATTTAAGGCCTGGTTTGAATGCACAAAAGAGTTTGACAATGTTAAAGTGTATTCCTTGTTTTTATAAATTTAAACATTTTAATGCAACATATTATATATCAAACGACTTTGTTTATTTATACAATATTACCATGGAGATAAGAGTAGGTATTTTATGTTAGTAATAGAAGAAAAAACTATTTTTCATTGTTAAAATGAAAATGGAAGATTTCCAATAGAATTAAAATAACTTTTTATTACCATTTACTTAAATATGCACCTTGTGGTGGCTTTTAGACAGGTTTTATTATTACAAAGTTAATTTTGCTATCAATACTAATCCAGGTTTTTAGTTAACAATGACTTTTAGAATTAGAACCATTTAAACGTTTTCAGTTTGGAAGATGTTTTTATAAACTCTTTATAATTGACTACAACCACATAGACTAGTTATCTTACATTTAAATAAACTTATTAAATTACAATTACAAACTAAAGAAGTTTCCTTTATTTATTTAAGAGAGGATATTTACAATTTTTTAGTTTACTTTTATTAACATGAACTTACAATTTTTATTACTTTAAAGATTTTGTACATATAATGTTAATTTATTTAATGGGTCATTTATAAATTAAGGGAGATTTACCTAAGCTAAATAAAATTGAAATCATTACAGTTTATGCAAGGTATGTTTGGTTTTTTTTTACAGGAAGCTAAAACTTTTTTTTGTTTGTTTTGAAACTGTGAATAATTTTTAAAAGCATACTGACTACCAGGTTCTGAAACACATTAAAATTATATAATTTGTTTAATTATAATCCAGGAAAAATTTCTCTATAGTTTTTATGGACCTTTTTTTTTTACTTACTGAAATTTGGCAACAGAACCACTGACCACTCTTATGTAAAGGCTGTTAAAAGGTTTAAACTGGGGAATTACAGGACAAACTGATTTTTAATTCCCCAGCCTAGTAGATAGGTTTTAATTTGTCACACCTAGTCCCACTCTCAAAGCTCTTTTAAAGAGAAGGACCTTTCCCAAAAGTTTTTATAATCAGATTTTTCTATGACCCTTTTATTTTGCATAATTTAATTTGTGTTCCAGGAATATTTATTCACATATATAACTGCATATTTAACTTTTAGCAATTTGAATAGAGCTTTTTAAAGAATTTTTATTTGTTAATTTGATATTATTATTTTGATGTATGAAGATATACATTGAGTAAATAGGCAAACACAAATAGATACAGGAACACAACTTATTGATGTTATTTATAAATTGCATTATTTTATATACCATTCAGTTTAATTTAGGTTTTAGAAATATATATTACTTATATTGATGTGGGCTATGGGTGGCAGGCTCTTTGTCTCTTCAGAAGTAACCTAAACTATCTGTGACTTGTGCGTATGGGATGATGAAAGGTTGCAGTCCTGCCCTTGGTGAGCAGGAAACAGTTTAACAATGCAAGGTCTATAAACTTTAAGTATTCAGGGGAAATGCAAAGAAAATATGCTAAAAGCTTATAGAATGCCTGAGGTCCATGCTAAAAGCTTACTAAGATGTAGAAATATATGCTAATTCAAGCCTATTAAAAACTAAAACAAAAGGACCATTTGGCCTTTCCTCTCTGTATAAAAGGGACTAAAAAATCTTGTTCGGGGCTTGGGATTCAAACAGAAAGTTCCTGAGTCCAGCCGGCCGTCAATAAACCATTTTTCCTTCTCAAAATCATTCCTGAGTCCTGACCTCTCTATACTCAAGTAATTAAACTTCTCTCAAATTCTACAACATTTTTGGTGACCACGAAGGGACAACAAACGAAGGCCAGAGACGGTAGCATTTTGCTTCCCCTTCCAAATCCCTGAGAAAGCCGGGAGGACTTGGGTGAACCCCAAATCTGGGCACCCCTGGATTAAATTTAATCCAGAAAAGATGTGGGCTCCACCAGAATCTTCCCGACAAAAATCGAGGGCAATGGAAGGTCTGAAGAGAAAGATTCTGGGAACAAAAAAGAACTCTGAACATGGAAGAAGGTAAGACTGCCCAGGTGAGCACAGTCTGGAAGGCCCTAGCTTTAAGTGCTAGGAAGGGGAGGCTGATCACCTCCCACGAGAACCTAGTAACCCCAGAAAATTGGGGGGAAGCCGTTCTCTCTAGGCTTGGGAAAAGGAGAAAAACTGGGAAAAGGAGAAAAACTGGGAAAAAGCCCTGGTGTTTTTGGGTTTGTCTAACTGCATGTTAGAATCTGGTACTAGTCTTATAGCCACTAAGGGAGTGGAGTCTTGATTTTAATAGAAGGGCTGTTTATAGGTTCGAGTCCTAATGTCCTGGAGAAAAATGGGGAAAAAGCCCTGGTGTTTTGGGTTTGTCTAACTGCATGTTAGAATCTGGTACTAGTCTTATATCCACTAAAGGAGTGGAGTCTTGATTTTAATATAAGGGCTATTTATAGGTTCAAGTCCTAATGTCCTGGAAATTGGTCTATATTAAAAAAAAAAACAAACTTGGTTACAGGAAAATGGATCGACTTTTCTGGTGGAGCTTGGTCTGGGTGTAAAATTTAAACAGTGGAAAAAGTCCAGCTGAAATCTTTTGTTATGGTGCTAAATTGTGAATGAATTCACTTTATACCAAATGTTAAGTGTTCTGAGGTTTGTGATGGCTGTGGGGTCAGCCATGGTGAAAATACATATAAACTTGTGGGTCAAATTAGTGACCTTTGTGCTTCTGTCTGTGTAAGCTCAATGCTAGTGTTGGAGTTGTATCCTTATGTAAAGTAGAATTACAGCTGAGCTGAAGCCCTCCCTTGCCATTGGCAAGGGGGTGAAATGATTATGTGGCAAAACTGAGGAGTCTGGATGTTTGCAGAGTCTAGATGTTTGTGCATGCTCTGCTGTCTTGTCTCTAGTCTGGCCCTTTGCCTGGGCTTGGAGGCCATCTGTGTCTGTGCCACGCACCCAAGTTTGTTGGGGCTGCCCCAGTCAGGGTGGCTGGGTCGCCTGGAAAGTTGCTGAATTTGAGTAGGTTCTGTCTGCCCATTTTGGCCTGAAAGCTGGAAAGGGGGGAGCGGCTTGCCCCTTTCCAGTGAGTCCACACCTTCTATTCATAAGCCCATTCCTGTTTGATTGTTGTGCACCCGACTGCCATGAAGGGGGTAAAAAGCAGAATCAGAATAAATGCACTAAAGTTCCCTCCCTAGGGTGTCAGAGCCAAAATACCATTGCATTCTGCCCAGGTTCTTAAAAGGTATTGTAGTAACTTTAAGTAAGAGAATGTGTTCTGTGAAGGTAAAATTTGTCTTAAAGGTATAAATAATTATAAAAGTTTTACAAAGCATTGTTTAAATTAAGGTATTTAAATGGCTAATTGCAGAAAGTCATTATTTAACAAAAACTGAATTGATAATAATAATAATAATAAAAAGCAATTTTATAACAAACTTATTCGGCAGCCAGTCTCCCCTGGCAACTTGCTTCCCAAAAAAACTGTTTCTGGTATTACATGCTACTAAGTATTTAAAGTGAAAAAAAGTTCATTATTTTAACAAGCTTGTTTAGTATTAATGGCAATTATATGTTGAAGTTTGCCTGGTAACTTAGTATGTGGGATATATGGAGTGTGTTTTTATTGTTAAGGAAACAGAAGATGATTTTGTCCTAAGATAAAATGATTGATTATTGGAAAGAGTAGAGTGTGGAACAAAACCTAAATGAATATTGAAAGTGTAAAAGGTTTGTAGAAGGAAAATTTTTATGATGAAAATTGAATAAGATCAATATACAAAGAAATCTTTTATCAAAATATCTTCTTGTGCTTTAACCTTAATATTTCCTCAGTGTTTGAAGAAGAGTCTTACCTCTTTTAAAAAAAACATTTATGTTCTAAAAATCAAATTCTGAAAAGTAGCTTTCTATTTCAAACTAACTGCAAGAGATTTATTCTTTTACTTTAGAAGATAAATTGGAGAGAGCAAGATGGCGGCTGAGTGAACTTCCTGGTCACTAGCTCCTGTGGGGAATTGGCTGGGCGGTGTTGGAGACTCTTCGGGACCGGGCTGTTTCGGGATTTTTGCTGGTCCGGAGGTGTCTGGACATCGATTTGGAGGGAAGGTAACAGAAAGGACCTGTCTGTGAAATATATATGGACATTCCAGCTACATGTGGAGGATTCCCTCCTTGGGTAGGCAGAGCCGAGGCATCTCACGCCGTGGCAGCAGGGGGAGCCGGGCCTAGCGCCGAGCGGTGGTGGCCGGGGGGGGGGGCCGGGCTGAGCCAGGCTGAGTGGCGGGGGCAGGGGGGGCGGGGCCGAGCCGGGCCGAGCGCCGAGCGGCAGCTGCCAGGAGGGGCAGGGCCGAGCGGGGCCAAGCGGCGGGGGCCGGGGGGTTGGGGCTGAGCCGGGCCGAGCCAAGTCGGGGGGGGCGGAGCCAAGACGGGCTGAGCCGAGCCCGGCCGCCCGCTGAGTGGCGGCGGCCGGGGGGGCGGAGCCGAGCCGGGCCAAGTGCTGAGCGGCGGGGGCCGGGGGGGGCCGAGCCAAGCTGGCCTGAGCCGGGCCCGGCAGCGGGGTTTCTGTTCTTTGTGTGTGTGTGTGTGTGTTTTTTTCTCCTCTCTTTCTTGTCCCTGATCTTCTTCTTATTCTATTTTATCTTAATAATACAATAGGTCCTGCAGGAAACACCTTACATTTGATGGGTTTCCTCATCCTCCACTGCCTCATTTCTCTGTGAATAGATTTAGGCTACCTACACTATCCCCTTTCCCCTACAACTTGATATCCTCCACCATCTGCTATCTCTCCGATATTCCATCTCCCTTTCTTTGACCCACAAAGTGTCTAACTCTTAAATTCTAATACCTTTGTTTAGTATTCCATCTGGTATCCATCCTTGAAACTATTACCTCTCTTTTCTCTTTCCCTCTCTTACGAAAACAATAGCTTCTTAGTACATACCATATTCCTCCCATATTCAGTCGTCTACCTCATTGTAGGTACTTTCCTACTACTATAACTCTACACAATTTACATGATCTAACCTCCATCCTCCCAGAACTCATATTGTTGCTTTGTTAACATAGATCACCAATACTACTTTACACTTTTTCCTTCCTTACACAATTGCCTTTCCCCAGCACTAATACTTTCCTTTAAAGTGAACTTAAACAGCAATAAGAAATCGGAATTGGAAGAACAAAGGGACAAAGAGAAGATATATCACTTACGCAAAAACAACAGCTAATTAATCTCCAAGACTAGACAAAGAAGCTAAGGAACTGATTAAACCCGTCAAGAAAAAATGACGACCAGACAGCAACAAAAATCTACAAACCAAACCAGTAATCAGGAAAACATGGCTGAATCCAATCAACAAACTAAAAATCAGGAAGGGGAGCAGATCTTCGCACAAGCAATGAAAGATCTCAGAACATTTATCACCGACAAATTTGATGAAGTAATGAAAGAGGTTAACAACATGAAGACAACACTTGGAGGGGAAATAGCAGACATGCGCAAAAAAATAACAGATATGATGGAAATGAACACCACAATTCAAGAAATCAAAAATACACTTGCAGCAAATATCAGCAGACTAGAAGAGACAGAGAAGAGAATTAGTGATGTGGAAGATAGTGCATTGGAAATCAAACAGATAGTAGAAGTGGTCAATAAAAAGGTAGAAAATATCCAGATAGGACTTAGGGACCTGAATGATAATGCAAAACGCTCAAACATACATATTATAGGCATTCCAGAAGGAGAAGAGAAGGGAAAGGGGTCAGAAGGACTGTTGCAGGAAATAATGGCTGAAAACTTCCCAAATCTACTGAAAGAGACAGATGTACACATACAAGATGCACAGCACACTCCACTGGTCATAAACCCCAACAGGCCCACCCCAAGACATATACTTGTCAAATTATCCAATGCTCAAGACAAAGAGAAAATTCTAAAAGCCACAAGAGAAAAGAAAACCATCACATACAAGGGAAGCTCCATAAGATTAAGTGCTGATTTCTCATCTGAAACGATGGAGGCAAGAAGGCAGTGGTATGATATACTCAAGGTACTAAAGGAAAAAAATTTCTAACCAAAAATACTCTATCCAGCTAAACTAGCATTCAAAAATGATGGAGAGTTCAAAATATTCACAGATAAACAAAAACTGAAAGAGTATATCAACAGGAAACCTCCCCTTCAAGAAATTCTTAAGGGAGTTCTGCAGGAAGAAAGGAAAAAACAGGACAGTCAGAGTTGGAGGAGAGTGTAAGAGCAACAAAAAAGACAAAAATAGAAGGGGAAAATAAAATATTATAAACAAAATATAACAAACACAAATCCAACCAAAATATGGCTACCACAAATAATTCTCTGAACGTAATAACACTGAATGTCAATGGACTAAACTCACCTATCAAAAGATTCAGACTGGGACACTGGATAAGGAAATATGACCCATCTATACGCTGTCTACAAGAGACACATCTTAGATCCAGAGACTCATGAAGGTTGAAAGTGAATGGCTAGAAAACAATCATACAAGCAAACAACAACCAAAAAAAGGCAGGAGTAGCTATATTAATATCAGACAAAATAGACTTTAAATGTGAAACAATTGTGAGAGACAAAGAAGGATACTACATTTTAGTGAAAGGGACAATCTGTCAAGAAGATCGAACGATCATAAATATTTATGCTTCTAACAAGGGTGCCCCTAAATACGTGAGACAAACTCTGGAAAAACTAAGTGAAAAAATAGATGCATCTACAATTATAGTGGGGGATTTTAATACACCACTATCAATTCTGGACAGAACATCTCAAAAGAGAATCACTAAAGAAACAAAACATTTGAACAATATACTAGAAGAGCTGGATCTAATAGATATATATAGATCATTACACCCCAACACAGCAGGATATACATTTTTCTCAAGTGCACATGGAACATTCTCCAAGATAGACCATATGCTAGGCCACAAAGAAAGGTTTAATGAATTCAGAAAGATCGAAATCATACAAAACAATATCTCTGATCACAGTGGAGTGAAGCTGGAAATTTGCAAGGGATGGAGGCCCAGACTTCACACCACAATTTGGAAATTAAACAGCACACTCTTAGAAAAACAGTGGGTCAAAGAGGAAATCTCAAAAGAAATCAATGACTACCTTGAATCAAATGATAATGATAACACAACATATCAAAATTTATGGGATGCAGCAAAAGCAGTACTGAGAGGGAAATTTATGGCCATAAATTCACATATCAAAAAAGAAGAAAGAGCAAAAATTGAAGAACTAACTGCACTTTTGACGGAATTAGAAAAACAACAACAAAGTAACCCAACAGGAAGAAGAAGGAAGGAAATAACAAAGATAAGAGCAGAACTAAATGAAGTAGAAAATAAGAAAGCACTTGAAAAAATAAACAAGAACAACAGCTGGTTTTTTGAGAAGATCAACAAAATTGACAAACTTTTGGCAAGACTAACAAAGAAAAAAAGAGAAAAGATGCAAATACACAAAATAAGAAATGAGAAAGGTGATATCACCACTGATCCCACAGAAATAAAGACTATCATAAGAGGATACTTTGAAAACCTATATTCCAACAAAAATGACAATTTAGAGGAAATGGACAAATTCCTAGAAACACATAAGCAGCCCATACTGATGCAAGAAGAAATTGAGGATCTTAACAAACCAATCATAAGCAAAGAGATAGAATCAGTCATTAAAAATCTCCCAACTAAGAAGAGCCCAGGGTCAGATGGCTTCACATGTGAATTCTACAAAACATTCCGGAAAGAACTAACACCAATCCTGTTGAAACTATTCCAAAAAAATTGAAACAGAAGGAACATTGCCGAACTCCTTCTATGAGGCCAACATTATCCTAGTACCAAAGCCAAACAAAGACACCACAAGAAAGGAAAATTACAGAACAATTTCTCTAATGAACCTAGACACAAAAATACTTAACAAAATACTTGCTAATCGTATTCAACAACACATTAAACGAATTATACACCATGACCAAGTGGGATTTATTCCAGGTATGCAAGGATGGTTCAACATAAGAAAATCAATTAATGTGATAAACCATATAAACAGACTGAAGGAAAAAAAATCACATGATTACATCTATAGATGCAGAAAAGGCATTTGACAAAATACAGCACCCCTTCTTGATAAAAACACTCCAAAAGATCGGAATACAAGGAAACTTTTTGAACATGATAAAGAGTATATATGAAAAACCTAAAGCCAACATTGTTTACAATGGCAAAATCCTGAAATCCTTTCCTCTAAACTCAGGAACAAAACAAGGATGCCCATTGACTCCGCTCCTATTTAACATTGTCTTGGAAGTAGTTGCTCAAGCACTGAGGCAAGAACCAGATATAAAAGGCATTCAAATTGGAAGGGAAGAAGTCAAAATTTCATTATTTGCAGTTGACATGATCCTACACATAGAAAACCCTGAGAGATCTACAACAAAGCTTCTAGAACTCATAAATGAGTTCAGCAAAGTCACAGGTTATAAGATCAATGCACAAAAATAAGGAGCATTTCTGTACACCAATAATGAGCAAGATCAGAGGAAATCAAGAAACAAATACCATTCACAATAGTAAATAAAAAAATCAAATACTTAGGAATAAATTTAACTAAAGAGGTAAAAAACTTATACAGAGAACTATACAAGACTGTTCAAGGAATCAAAGAAGACCTATATAAGTGGAAGAATATTCCTTGTTCATGGATAGGAAGACTGAATATTATTAAGATGTCTATCCTACCAAAACTGATCTACACATTCAATTCAATCCCAATTAAATCAACACAGCCTTCTTTAAGGAACTAGAAAAACTAACTACGAAATTTATTTGGAAAGGAAAGAGGAACTGAAGAGCCAAAGACATATTGAAAAAGAAAAATGAAATTGGAGGAATCACACTACCTGACTTTAAAACATGCCAGAAAGCTACAGTAGTGAAAACAGCATGGTATTGGCATAAGGAGAGACACACAGACCAATGGAATCGAATTGAAAGCTCCGATATAGAACCTCATGTATATAGCCATATAATATTCGATAAAGCCACCAAACCCTCTCAACTGGGAGAGAATGGCCTATTCAACAAATGGTGCCTGGAGAACTGAATAGCCATATGTAGAAGAATGAAAGAGGATTACCATCTCACACCTTATACAAAGATCAACTCAAGATGGATCAAAGACCTAAATATAAGAGCTAAGACCATAAAGATCTTGGAAAGCAGTGTAGGGAAACATCTACAAGACCTCGTAATAGGAAATGGCTTCATGAATTTCACACCAAAAGCACGAGCAGCAAAAGAACAAATAGATAAATGGGACTTCCTCAAAATTAAAGCCTTCTGCACCTCAAAGGAGTTTGTCAAGAAAGTAAAAAGGGAACCCACACAATGGGATAAAATATTTGGCAACCATATATCTGATAAGAGGCTTATAACTTGCATATATAAAGAACTCATAAATCTTGAAAACAAAAAGATAAACAACCCATTTGAAAAATGGGAAAAAGATTTAAACAGACACTTCTCCAAAGAAGAAATACAAATGGCTAAAAAGCACATGAAAAAATGCTCCAAATCTCTAGCTATCAGGGAAATGCAAATCAAAACTACAATGAGATACCATGTCACTCCCATAAGATTGGCAGCTATGAAAAAAACAGAAGAATACAAATGCTGGAGAGGATGTGAAGAAAGGGGAACACTCATCCACTGGTGGTGGGAATGCAGAAGGATCCAACCTTTCTGGAGGACAGTTCGGAGGTTTCTCAAAAAACTAACCATGATTTGCCATATGACCCAGCAATACCACTGCTGGGTATAAACCGATCAGAACTGAAAACAAGGACACAAACAGATATATGTATACCAATGTTCATAGCGACATTATTTACTATCACCAAAAGTTGGAATCAATCCAAATGTCCATCAACAGACGAGTGGATCAATAAAATGTGGTATATACACACAATGGAATACTACTCGGCTGTTAGAACAAATACATACAATCACACGTGATAACATGGATGAACCTTGAGAATCTTATGTTGAGTGAAGCAACCCAGGCATTGAAGGACAAATACTACATGACGTCAATGATATGAAATAAGCAAACTGCCTCAGAGAGCTAGACACCGGAAAAGAGGCTTATAGGAAATCGGGGGGTGGAGGAAGGATGTGAGTTAACGTCTGTAGGGGTGGAATCTGTGATGAGTTGGCGGTAAGTATGAGCACAAAGAAGGGACAAAATGGGGGCAAGGGGTTACCTTTGGGTGGGGCTTTGTGGGTTTGAGTGGGGCTGGGGATGGGCAGAGGGGTAGTATTGTCCAAAAATCAGGGGGGGGGAGGGGCAACATACGAACATGGGAGCGTGTCAGGTGTTAATTGAGAACAAAATGTTGAGAAAATCATATCAAAATATAAGTAGGAGGGTTACCTGTTTAGGATGCTCAGGGGGTATGGGCTGTTGCGGGAGGGACTCTGGGCGAATAGCTGAAGGCTCATTTTGCCAAGGTGGGTTGTACCATTGGGAAGAGACCCAAGAAGTGAGAGTTGGGGTGGACCCACATCCTGGGGAGGACTAATGCCATCAAATAGAGAGAACTGTATCTCTAGTGAGAAAGGATGGCTCCCAGGGCATTAGGGCAGTTGAGAAAGTCAGGCCCTGAATACTGCTGCAAGTATCTCTGGACATGGCTTCTCAGGAAAGGGAGATTGGCTGGCGTTGTGGGCCCCAAAGGGAGGGGAAAATGGATGTGGAATGGATGGAAACAAGGTAAATACGGGGGCAAGAGAGGAGTTTTGTGAGAATACACGAAGATGAATATAAAACATGTAATATTACTCTAAAAACATATAGGGGATGACAGACTAATAATGTAAACCATAAGGCAAAACATAGGATAACTAAAAAAATTTAGAAAACTGTACAACCTAAAGTATGGACCACATAGTAAGCACAGATGTCAACTTGTTTGAAAGCTATTGTCTCGGAATCTGTACATCAGTTTCAGGAAATATGATATGAACAAGCTAAGAGATTATCGCTGTGGAAGGGAAAAGGTTTTATGGTGAATCTGGGGAAATACTCTATATTGTATATATGAATTTTGGTGATCTAAGACTCTTGTGAAGATGACATTATGCTGGGATTGACTTTACAGGAAGTTTTGGATCACAGAGTGGTTCAACAATGGCAGCGGAGGAATACTGATATAGGAAGTTATTGACAGGATATATATGGTTGACAGGGAGTTATACAGGGCATATGTCCAGGGTGTATAGTAATGTCTAGATACACTCATAGTGGAAACAATTAAAAACAATAGCTGGGGGGGGGTACTGGGCCCCTGGCCGAGGGGTCACTGTCATGGACCCTGGGGGAGCAGCGGCAGTTCCCCAGGTGCAATGGCAAGAACCAGGAAGGAAGGAGGGCCCAACAGTGGGCTCCTGATATTTATGGCTATGCTTTTGAGCCTATACACCTCCATTAAGAATAAGGCCTAGAGTAGCACTGTGCCTGGGAGTTTCCTCCTGACAGCCTTCATGTTACTCAAATGTGGCCACTCTCACAGACAAACTCAGCATGTAAATGCAGTGCAGTCCCCCCAGCGTGGGACATGACACCCGGGGATGAGCCTCCCTGGCACCGAGGGATCACTACCACATACCAGCTGAAGATGCAACTAGAAAAGGACCTTGAATTAAAGGTTCAACAAGGATCAGCAGAATATCCCTGTCTACATATAATAACATGACTTCAAAATGCTGTTTGACCTAATGTAAGGGGGAAATGGAAAGGAGAAATGAGAATATAAGGCTATGAGTCTCTAAAAAAGAGTCTGGAGGTTGTCAGAAGGAATACCCTTATGCACAAATGAGCAGAGTCTGAGAGACAGATAAAGTAGATACAATCCCAGGTATTGGTTCTTTTGAGGAATAAAGAGACCCACAGGTTCTATGATCATGGCAGATGGGATTCACTGCCATGGCAGATGGCCCTTCTCTGGAGCTGGTGTTTCTGCGTGATGGAATTGGACTCAGAGGGGATCTCTTTTCACAAGACTTGCATGCTACTTTAATGGAATTGTAGTTGGTGCTGGGGTTTTAGATATATTTAGGGGATTTGAATCTCTGGACTGATAATATGACACCCAGGCCCAGAGCCTCAACAGACTTCAGCTCCTACACTTTGATTTATTGGACTTACCCCACTCAGCTAACATGGAGTTGAAGAATGTCAACCACCACCCCATGGAGCCTAGAGTGTCTACAACTGAAAGCAGGAGTGCATCCAGTATCCATGTGGAATCTAAGCCCCCACTTGACATAGATGTGCAATGGACACAACCAATTCAATGTCCACAGTGAAAATGTGGAATGGGTGTGGGAAGGGTAGCCATAGTGGCTGCTGGGTTTGGGGAATGGGAGGAAAGAGATGAGATGTGGAGGCATTTTCGGGACGAGGAAATGTCCTGGGTGGTGCTTCACAGACAATTACGGGACATTGTAGAGCCCCCCAGGGCCCACTGGATGGAACGTGGGAGAGTGTTGGCTATGATGTGGACCATTGACTAGGGGTGCAGTGATACTCAGAGATGTACTTACCAGGTGCAATGGATGTGTCACGATGATGGGAGAGAGTGTTGCTGTGGGGGGAGTGAGGGGTGGGGGCGGTGGGGTTGAATGGGACCTCATATTTTTTGAATGTAATTTTTAAAAATAAATAAATAATTTAAATTTAAAAAAAAGAAAAAAAGAAAAATTAAAGTAATGGTTAAGTTCATTTAATATGTTATAAGTCAAATGAAAAGTATTTAAAGGTGTTATAAAATCAATGGTTTTTTTAAAAAAATTAATAAATACTGTAACTAAGATTTAAAATCATTTATAAATGCATTTATATTATAAAACAGTGGAAAAACAATTACTGAAATTATAGCTGGGTGAATTTAGCCTGAAGCTATTATTTAAGTGTAAATTCTAAACTAACCTTTCCTTTGTTTATGGTTACTTCAAGCCTAACCTCACCCTTTGCCTTTGCCTATGGTTATTTCATAATTGAGAAGAGCTGGGACATCACTGTCTCCTCTCCTGGTATTAGTAACCCTTTCTCTCATGAATTCAAGTGTAAACTAAATAAATTGCTGCCTGATGGAATAAGGTTAAATGACCACTGGAGTTTTATTATCTCCAAAATCAAAAAGGGGAGTGGAGGGGGAGAAGTCTCCTGCCTTGACAGTCAGTGTTCCTAAGAGTGGCAATTCATGAGAGAAACCAGTCTGTCTCCCTGAGGCTTCAAATAGCCTCAGTAAATATATATAAAATTAATCTTGTTGCTTATCCAAAATTCTGCTAAATTCAAAGTAAAATATAAAGTTCTGAAACAAAAAAAAAATAGTGCTAAAGCATTGAGAACATTTTGGTTACAATCCATTAAGAAAGAAAATTCTTGTGTAAAACTGCATAGTCATAGTATAAAACTGCACAGTCATAGTGCAAATTAAGAAGAGTTTCAAGAGTCTTTGAAATGTTTTGCAGTCACACTTGTTTTGTAAGAATTAGAAGTTTAGAGTAACTAAAGTTATGTTGTGTCAAACTATTCATGTCTGCCTATTTGCTCAAATTGTTGAAGTTAAATATGCAGTTATAAGTAATATATATTTTGGAACCCCAAATTAAGCTAAACATATAATATAAAATAATGCAAATTATAAATAATATCAATGAGTTTTGTTTCTGTGTCTAACTCTTTGTGTCTGCCCATTTGCTCAGTGTATGTCTTCATACATCAGGATAATAATATCAAATTAACAAATGAAAATTCTTAAAAAAAGCTCTATTCAAAGTGTTAATTAAATATGCAGTTATATATGTAAATAAATATTCTTAAAGCCCAAATTAAACTAAGCAGGATAAAAAAGTCATAGAAATCTAATTATAAGAACAATTGGGAAAGAGCCTCCTCTTTGCAAGAGCTTTAAAGGCAAGACTAGGTGTAGCAGATTAAACTTATCTACTAGGCTAGGGAATTAAGAATCAGTTTGCCTGGTAATTTCCCAGTTTAAACCTTTTGTCAGCCATAAAATGTAAAAAAAAACAAAGATTAGGTTAATTTTCACATAAGAAAAATGTTAATGTAACCTGGCAGCCTGCTGCCTCAGTCTCCCACTCCCGGGTTGGACAGCAGTGGAGGAGACCAGTTTAGGCCAGTCCTATGGGCAGTGGAAGGATGCCCAAGAAGGAGCTAAGTCGGTGCCATTTCAGCACTAAATTCTATTCCTTATTTAACAAAGGGGAGCAAGTAAAAACTAAAATGGTTGGAATGTAATAGAAGAAGCAGTTAAATCACAAACTTTTGTGGGGAAAAGTTAAATCTCAGATAAGATGTAACTTCTGAAGTATCCAATCTATAAAAAAAGCAGAGGAAGAGCTTGCATGCTAGGCTTAGGGGTATAAATTGTGTCATTTTTCTTTGTTCGTGGCACCAGCCATATCTGGCTCTGTGCCCCTTCTTGTAAAATTGAGAATAAATTATTTTCTTCTCCACAATCTAGTGAGCCTTATTTTCTTCCAGAACATTTCTTTCCAACAAAATAAAGGTAATTAGTGGCTCTATTAACAAATTTCAGTAAGTAAAGGAAAGTCCATAAAAACTATGGAAAAATCTTTCCTGGGCTATGATTTTAAAAATTAAGTAATTGTGTAATGTGTTTTAAAACCTGGTAGTCAGTATGCTTTTAAATTATTAATTTTCAAAACTTAAAGAAAAAAAGTTTTTAGCTTCCTGTAAAAGAAAAAGAAAACATTCCTTGCATAAACTATTATAGTTTCAATTTTATTTAAGTGTAATCTCCCATAGTTAATTTATAAAGTAAATTAACATTATATATACAAAATCTTTAGAGTAATGAAAATTGTAAGTTCACATTAGTGAAATTAGGCTAAAGGAAAAAGATTGTATATATGCTCTCTTAAATAAATAGAGTAAATTTCTTTAGTAATTGTAATTTAATAAGTTTATTTAAACATGAGGTATCTAGTCAATGTAGTTATAGTCAATTATAAAGAGGTTTAAAACATCTGCCAAACTGAAATTGTTTAAATAATTCTAGTTCTAGAAGTCATTGTTAACTAAAACTTAGATTGGTATTGGTAGCAAACATAACTTAATAATAATAAAACCTGTCTGAAGGCCACCGCAAAGTACATATTTAAGTAAATGGTAATAAAAAGTTGTCTTAATTCTATTGAAAATCTTCTGTTTTCATTTTAACAATGAAAAATAATTTTTTTCTTCTATTACTAAAGTACCTACTGTTATCTTCATAGTAAAATTGTGTAAGTGAACAGTCATTTAATATATGTGTTGCATTAAGTTGTTTAAAATATATATAAAAACAAGGAATAAACTTTAACATTGTCAAACTCTTGTGCATTCAAACCAGGCCTTGAATACATTACAGGTGGCCTCTCCATGTGAGTTATTGGCTAGGCTGGTCACTTAGTCCTCAATTAAAAATATTTGCTCTATCAGCCTCTGGTTCTGCTCCTAAAGTCGATGGAAACTACGTTGCAGTTTCAAGCTCCTGCAGCAGCCAATAATGACTCGGTACAGCCAAGTGTACAATGGATATCGCCTCCAGACTGGCACTGTTCCATAGTGCCAGAGAGCACTATGCACCAGGCTAGTAGAATACTGGAAAATCTCTCTAAGATCAAGGATGCTGCGACTTGCTCACTGGGTTGAAGAACATGTTAAGTGGAGCCATGATACCAAGATACAGTAAGTAAAACTTAAACACAATTGGCATTATGGCCTGCTCTCATGGAGAAATAACATGTAAAGTATTACAAACCTGAAACTCAAAACTAATCATTGCAACTCTGAATCCGTATGCATTAAGTAATACATTAGTTAATATTAACTGCTGTACTTTTATCCTGTACTAAATATATGCCTAATAATTATAACATTATCTTTTCTATTTTAGATCAAGTGCAGAAGTATATTAAACATGTTAAATTCCTAGTAAAATCATTTTCTAAACAGTTAAAAACATGTCTATAGATTAAGGTGGCAGTCTCAGCCAGTCTCAGTCAACTTCTATATTCTACTGTACTCTGCTGTGTAGCAAAGGTGAGGCTTGCTTGCTAATGGTAAGTCACCTATTAAACAAGTCAAAATTGCTAGAAATTGTACAATTAAAACCAAGGTATAAAAAAACCTTTATTCTGTAGTTCTGATCACTCCCACAGGTGAAAACCAAGAGAATTTCCAACTTAGTGTTCTAATCCTGAGTGAAGCCAGTTGCCCAAGGAGTGCCAGTTCACCAGAAGCATCTAACAAAGCGAATGAATGCCAATCATTAAACAGCTTGGAATGTGTCTTCAGAAAAAGCTAAGTGTCTGTTGCAATTTCTCTCTGAAGATAAATAACTTAAAATATATATATATATGCTGTTCCCACCAGCTTTTAAAGAGTGCCATCTTTATAGGCACCTAACCTTGTCTACCTCTGTAATCCAATGTGTCCTCTTTTAAAAACGGGTATTCCAAATTTTTAATTAAGTTTGTTTCTTTCAAAGTAAACATCTTATTAACCATGTGAAAACTTCATCCAACTACATACAGAATGCCAGATCCATCTTCCTCCAGTTAGAATAAATTAAGAGTTTTACACCTTATTAGGCAATGACTATAGCCCATGCCCAGCAGGAAGCAGTTACAAAAAAGAAATCTGTCTCCCTTCAGCACCCCTTTTAAATTAAAGGTGTAAACTCTTCAAGGGTAAAATAAAATTAATAGATGGATCTGGAACCTGACTGAAAATCCATGTAAGCGCCGGTGGCCGCAGAATAACTGCAGGAGGCCCCTGCCTCAGGATTCTGCTGTCCAAAATAAAAACTTCTAAACTCTTAAAAACAGTCCTGGATGCTACACTAAAGATTGATAAATAATCAATCAAAACAACAAACAGCCATCCACCTCATAGCTCCAACAATAATTATGCCAAAGCTTAGCAAGTTAAACTTTGGCAAAGGGGGGAAATGATGTGGGCTATGGGTGGCAGGCTCTTTGTCTCCTCAGAAGTAACCTAAACTATCTGTGACTTGTGGGTGTGGGATGATGAAAGGTTGCAGTCCTGCCCTTGGTAAGCAGGAAACAGTTTAACAATGCAAGGTCTATAAACTTTAAGTATTCAGGGGAAATGCAAAGCAAATATGCTAAAAGCTTATAGAATGCCTGAGGTCCACGCTAAGAGCTTACTAAGATGTGGAAATATATGCTAATTCAAGCCTATTAAAAACTAAAACAAAAGGACTATTTGGCCTTTCCTCTCTGTATAAAAGGGACTAAAAAATCTTGTTTGGGGCTCGAGATTCAAACAGAAAGTTCCCGAGTCTGGCTGGCCGTCAATAAACCATTTTTCCTTCTCAAAATCATTCCTGAGTCCTAACCTCTCTATACTCAAGTAATTAAACTTCTCTCAAATTCTACAACAATATAACTGCATAATTAAGCCCAACAATTTGAGCAAATAGGCAGACATGAATAGTTTGACACAGAAACATAACTGAGCTATGTAAAATTTTTATTTTTTTACAAAACAAGTGTGACTGCCAAATAGAAGATTTTTAAAAGTTTATTTTTTCTTAATTTGCACTATAAACACGCAGTTTTGCACAAGAATTTTGTTTCTTAACTAATGGCTTATAACCAAAATGTTTCAAATGCTTTAACACAATTTTCTTTTGTTTCAGAACTTTATATTTTACCTTGAATTTAGCAGAATTTTGGATGAGCAACAAGATTAATTTTATGTATCTTTACTGAGAGGCTACTGAAGCCTCAGGGGGACTGGTTTCTCTCATGGAATTGCCACTCATAAGAACCCTAACAGTTAAGGCAGGAGACCTCCTTTATTTATTTATTTTTAAATTTTAAAATCTTTATTGTTTTTTGAAAATACATAGATCACAAAAAAGTTACCTTAAAAAATGTAAGAGTTTCCCATATACCCCACACCCTACACCCCCACTTCTCCTCTTCTCCTACATCAACAAATTTTTCATCATTGTAGCACTTTCATTGTATTTGGTGAATACATTTTAGAGCACTGCAGCACCGCATTTATTATTGTTTATATTGTTTACATTGTAATTTACATTCTCCCCCAGTACTTTCAGTTGCAGGATATATAATGTCCAACATCTGTCCCGAGTTGTCCTTTATTTTGCAGGTCTTGGAGATAATAAAACTCCAGTGGTTGTTCAACCCCAAGGGCTAAGAATTTTACGAGACAGCAATTTACCTGGAATCATGAGAGAAAGCAGGGATACCAATACCAGTAGGACAAGGAGACAGGAATGTTCCATGTCCACTTTTTCCTGGATTATAGGGGCAGAAGCTGTTATGAAATAACCATAAGCCAAGGCAAGGAGTGAGGTTAGGCTTGAAGTAACCATAAACAAAGGAAAGGTTAGTTTAGAATTTACACTTACAATAATACATTCAGGCTATAAATTCACCCAATTATAATTTCAGTTATTATTCTTTTACTGTTTTATAATATAAATGCATTTATAAATGATCTTAACTCCTTTTTAAATTTTTTTATCTTAACTTTTAGTTACAGTTTTTATTAAGTTTTAACCTTAAGGTGAATTGGATACTTTTATTAATTAAGTTACAAGAATTTTATTAGTAATAATTCTGTGAAGTTCTGCCTTTTCCTAGTAATGGAAAAAATTTTTATCTGCAAGTTATGCATTTAATTTACCAGCAAGAGAGTACTGGCATTTAAAGATTCATTTTTAAACTACGTTTTTACTGTGAATTCTTAGGTGCCAGAAACTGACAAAAGCCAAACAGAGATTTTAAAGTAGAGGATCGCCCTTTTTTTTTTTTTAATAGTTTTACAATCCTGAAGTTCCCAGCCAGATCATTAAAAAGACTATCAAGTGATTAGAGGTCCATTGTTTTTAAATGATAGCCTCCTCCCTTTAAACAAGTTTACAACTTTAAAATATTTCAAAGCTTTTTTACATAGTTCCACAGATCCTGGGCAGAATGCAAATTTATTTTGACCTTTGACACCTTAGGGAGGGAAATTTATTGCACTTATTTTGATCCTGCTCTGCATCCCCTTTACCTCCCCCCCTTTCTGGCAGTCGGGTACACAGCAATTAATTAGGAATGTGGCTTATGAACAGAAGGCCTGGACTCACTGGAAAGGGGCAAGCCACTCCCCCTTTTCCAGCTTTCCGAAAAAATAGACCAAAAGAACCTACTCAAATTCTGCGTGCCTCCCATGAACACAGCCACACTAACTGGGGCCATCCCCAACAAACCTGGGTGCTTGGTGCAGACACGGATGGCCCCCAAGCCCTGGCAAAGGGGCAGACCAGAGACGAGACAGCAGAGTATGCATAAACATCCAGACTCCACAGTTTTGCCTCCTAATCAATTCACTCCCTTGCCATTCCAGCTTGACCAAATTCTACCACTTTATATAACCACATTACTCCATCACCAGCATTGAGCTGACACAGAAAGAAGCATAAACGTTATTAGCCTGACCCACAAGATCTATATCTATCTTTTTCCACACTCCTTTCCCCTCAGCCATCAGAAACTTTAGAGAGAACTCTTAACATTAACATTTGAATTCATTCACAGTTCAGCACCATAACAAAAGATTCCAGCTAGACATTTTTCACTGTTTAACTTTACACCCAGACCAAGCTTTATTAGAAAAGCCAATTCATTTTCCTGTAACCAAGTTTTTAAAAATCCAGACCAATTTCCAGGATGTTAGGACTCGAACATATAAACATCTTTTCCCATTATAATCAAGTCTCCAATCTTTCAGTGGAGATAAGACCAGTACTAGATTCTAATATGCAGTTAGACAAACACAAAACACCAGGCTTTTTCCTTTTTTTCAGACCTAGAAAGAATGGCTTCCCCCTAAATTTCTGGAGGTACTAGGGTTCTCTCAGGAGGTGATTGGCCTCCCTCTGTTGTAGAATTTGTGAGAGGTTCAATTATTTGCAATAGAAAGGCCAGGACTCAGGAATGATTTTGAGAAGGAAAAATGGTTTATTGATGGCCAGCTGGACTCGGGAGCTTTCTGTTTCAAACCCGAGCCCCAAACAAGATCTTCAAGTTCCTTTTATACAGGGTGGGGAGTCAAATGGTGCTTTTATCTAAGAAAACTACTTTCTTTGTTAGTTAAGTCTTTGCCTGAGTATCAGGTAGGTTTTGAATTAACATATTGCCTATACCTCAGGTGAGCTTGAATTAGCATCTTGCCCACATTCTGTCTGGATGCAACCTTGAATACACATTCAGTCTTACATCCTTTCTGAACATTCAAAGCCCATATCACTTAACAGGATTTCTAGAGACTAGGCACACTTGGATACAGAATTAGATGATTTTGAATTTATGCACAGGCTATATTATATTTCCCATTCGAAGCCAAGTCCAAGTTCCCTTAAGTTTCAGTATCACCACCATCATAGTTTCCCTGGACTGGCTGGTTTGTATATAGAGTTTGCATTGCTAAATTGCCTCCTGGGACTGGAGTTGTTGCCATGGTCACCAAGAGCAGGACTGCAGCCTCTTACCATTCCACACTCACAAGTCAGGACAGACAGTGTAGGTTAAGGTTATCTCTGAAGAGACAAAGAGCCTCCCACCCATAGCCCATATCATTTTATTTTTAGGGCCTCATCCAGGATTGCAAATGAAGGCCAGACATGGTAGCATTTTGCTGCCCCTTCCAAATCCCCAAGGAAGCTGGGAGAACTTGGGTGAACCCAAAATCTGGGTGCCCCTGGATTACATTTAATCCAGAAAAGATGTGGGCTCCACCAGAATCTTCCTGATAAAAATTGAGGGCAATGGAAAGTCTGAAGAGAAAGATTCTGGGAATGAAAAAGAACTCTGAACATGGAAGAAGGTAAGACTCCCTGGGTGAGCACAGTCTGGAGAACCTTAGCTTTAATTGCTAGGGAGAGAGGCTGATCACCTCCCAAGAGCACCCTAGTAGCCCCAGAAAATTGGGGGAAAGCCATTCTGTCTAGGTCTGGAAAAAGGAGGAAAATAGGGAAAAAGCCTGGTATTTTGGGTTTGTCTAACTGCATGTTAGAATCTGGTACTGGTCTTATATCCACTGAAAGAGTGGAGGCTTGATTTTAATAGGATAGGCTGTTTATAGGTTCGAGTCCTAATGCCCTGGAAATTGGTCTGGATTTTTAAAAAACTTGGTTACAGGAAAATGGATTGGCGTTTCTAGTGAAGCTTGGTCTGGGTGTAAAGTCAAACAGTGAATAATGTCTAGCTGGGAATCTTTTGTTATGGTGCTGAATTGCAAATGAATTGTCTTTATACAAGATGTTAAGTGTTCTCTCTAAGGTATGTGATGGCTGTGGGGGCAGCCATGCTAAAAAGAAACATATATATATAGAACTTGCGGGTCAGATTAGTAACCTTTGTGCTTCTGTTTCTGTCAGCTGAGTGCTTGTGTTGGAGTTTGTGGTTATGTAAAGTGGTGGAATTTAGTTGAGCTGGAACCCTCCCTTGCCATTGGCAAGGGGGTGAATTGATTATGGGGCAAAACTGCAGAGTCTGGATGTTTGCACATGCTCTGCTGCCTCGTCTCTGGTGTGCACCTTTGCCGGGGCTTAGAGGCTGTCTGTCGGGTTTGTTGGGGCTGCCCCAGTCAGGGTGGCTGGGTCCCCAGGAGGGGTGCCAAGTTTGAGTAGGTTCTGTCTGCCCATTTTGGCAGAAAGCTGGAAATGGGGGAGCAGCTTGCCTCTTTCCAGTGAGTCCACACCTTCTACTCATAAGCCACATTCCTGTTTGATTGTTGTGCACCCAACTGCCTGGAAAGGGGAAGGTGAAGGGGATGAAAAGCAGAATCAAAATAAATGCAGTAAGGTTCCCTCCCTAGGGCATCAGATCCCAGAATACATTTGCATTCTGCCCAGGCTTTTTGAATCTCTCTGTCTGTAAGACTGTAGAAATACTTTGAAATGCTTTAAAACTGTAAAGCTGTCTGAAGATAGGCGACTATCACTTGAAACAATAGACCTCTAATCACTTGATAGCCTTTTCAATGGTCTGTCTGGGAACTTCAGAGTTGTGAGACTACCAAAGAAAAAGAAAAAAAAGAATGAAATGCCACTTTGAAATCTATGTTTGGCTTTTGTCAGTTGCTGGCGACTAAAAATTCATGGTAAAAAGTAAAAACGTAGTTTAAAATGAATCTTTAAATGCCAATACTCTCTTGCTGGTGAATTAAATGCATAACTTGCAGATGAAAATTTGTTTCATTGCTAAGGCAGGACTTCAAAGAATTGTTACTAATAAAATTCTTGTAGTTTATTTAATAAAGGTATCCAATTCACCTTAAGGTTAAAAAAATTAATAAAAACTGTAACTAAGTTAAAATCATTTATAAATGCATTTATATTATAAAACAGCAGAAAGATAATAACTGAAATTATAACTGAGTAAATTTATCCTGAAACTATTATTGTAAGTATAAATTCTAAACTAACCTTTCCTTTGTTTAGGGTTGCTTCAAGCCTGACCTCACCCCTTGTCTTTGCCTATGGTTATTTCATGATAGCTTCTGCCCCTACAGTCCAGAAAAAGACTGAAACATCCCTGTCTCCTGTCCTGGTATTAGTAACCCTGCTTTCTCTCATGAATCCAAGCATAAACTAAATAGCTGCCTGGTGGAATTCTTAGCCCTTAGGTTTAAACAATCACTGGAGTTTTATTATCTCCAAGGACTGGAAAAAAAAGAAGTCTCCTGCCTTAACTGTCAATTCATGAGTGGCAATTCATGAGAGAAACCAGTTTGTCTCCCTGAGGCTTTGAATAGCCTAAGTAAATATACATAAAATTAATCTTGTTGTTTATCCAAAATTCTGCTAAATTCAAAGTAAAATATAAAGTTCTGAAACAAAAAAAAAATGGTGCTAAAGCTTTGGGAACATTTTGGTTACAAGCCATTAGTTAAGAAACAAAATTCTTGTGTAAAACTGCATGGTCATAGTGTAAAACTGCACAGTCATAATGCAAATTAAGAAAAGTTTCAGGAGCCTTTGAAATGTTTTGCATTCATACTTATTTTGTAAAAAATGGAAGTTTTAAGTAACCAAAGTTATGTTTTTGTGTCAGACTATTCATGTCTGCCTATTTGCTCAAATTGTTGAGGTTAATATGCAGTTATATAAGTAATATATATTTCTGGACCCCAATTTAAGCTAAACAGTATATAAAATAATGCAAACTATAAGTAACATCAATAAGTTGTATTTCTGTGTCTAACTCTATTTGTGTCTGCCCATTTGCTCAGTGTATGTCTTCATACATCAGTATGATAGTATCAAATTAACAAGTGAGAATTCTTAAAAGAGCTCTATTCAAATTATTAAAAATTAAATATGCAGTTATATATGTGAATAAATATTCTTGGAGCCCAAATTAGACTAAGCAGGATGAAAAAGTCTTATAAAAATCTGATTATAGAATCTATTGGGAAAGGGCCTCCTCTTTGCAAGAGCTTTGAAGGCAAGACTAGGTGTGGCATATTAAACCTATCTACTAGGCTAGGGAATTAAGAATCAGTTTGCCCTGTAATTTCCCAGTTTAAACCTTTTGTCAGCCATAAAATGTAAAAAACAAGGATTAGTTTAGTTTTCACATAAAGGAAGAAAATATTGATTAATGTAACCTGGCAGCCTACTGCCTCAGTATCCCACTCCCGGGTTAAACAGCAACAAAGGAAACCAGATTAAGCCAGTTCTATAGACAATAAAAAGATGCCCAAAAAAGAGCTAAGTCAATACCAATTCAGCACAAAATTTCATTCCTTATTTGACAAAGGGGAGCAGGTAAAAACTAAAATGGTTGGAATGTGATAGAGGAAGTGGTTAAATCACAAATTTTTGCATGGGAAAGTTAGATCTTCTCAGATAAGCTGTAACTTCTGAAGTATCCAATCTATGGAGAAACAGAGGAAGAGCTTGCATGATAGGCTTAGGGGTATAAATTGTGTAATTTTTCTTTGTTCGGGGAACCAGCCATACTTTCTGGTTGTGTGCCCCTTCTTGCAAGATTGGGAATAAATTCTTTTCTTCTCCACAATCAGGTGAGCCTTATTTCCTTCCAGAAGATTTCTTTCCAACAAAAATAAAGGTAATTAGTGGCTCTGTTCAGAGACAAATTTCAGTAAGAAAAGAAAAGTCCATAAAAACTATGGAGAGATCTTTCCTGGATTATGATTAAACAAATTAAGTAATTGTGTAATGTGTT
The DNA here is from genome assembly GCF_030445035.2 of Dasypus novemcinctus. NCBI lineage: Eukaryota > Metazoa > Chordata > Mammalia > Cingulata > Dasypodidae > Dasypus > Dasypus novemcinctus. Next base: position 59,366,973 of record NC_080704.1, on the reverse strand, counting down.
TTGAGACCTGGTAGTCAGTATGCTTTTAAAAATTACTCATTTTCATAACTAACAAAGAAAAAGTTTTAGCTTCCTGTAAAGGTAAAAAGAGAACATTCCTTGCATAAACTATAATGGTTTCAATTTTATTTAGCTTGAGTGTAATCTCCCATAGTTAACTTATAAACTAAATTAGCATCATATGTACAAAATCTTTAGAGTAATAAAAATTTAATTTCATGTTAATAAAATTAAGCTAAAGGAAAAAGATTGTAGATATGCTCTCTTAAAGAAATAAAGTAAATTTCTTTGGTTAGTAATTGTAATTTAATAAGTTTATTTAAATGTAAGGTAACTAGTCAATGTGGTTGTAGTCAATTATAAAAAGTTTGTAAAACATCTTCCAAACTGAAAATGTTTAAATAGTTCTAGTTATAGAAGTCATTGTTAACTAAAACTTGGATTGGTATTGGTTGCAAAAAAATAACTTCGTGGTAATAAAACCTGTCTGAAGGCCACTGTGGGTGCATATTTAAGTAAATGGTAATAAAAAGTTATCTTGATTCTATTGGGAATCTTCTGTTTTCATTTTAACAATGAAAAATAGTTTTCCCCTCTATTACTAAAGCAAAATACCTATTATTATTCATGGTAAAATTATATAAGTAAACAGTCATTTGATATATGATGTGTTGCATTAAATTGTTTAAAATATATATAAAAACATTGTCAAACTCTTTTGTGCATTCAAACCAGGCCTTGAATACACTCAAGTTGCCTCTCCATGTGAGTTATTGGCTAGGCTGGTCACTGACCCCTCAATTAGAAATATTTGCTATATCAGTCTCTGGTTCTGCTCCTGAAGTCAATGGAAACTATGTTGCAGTTTCAAGCTCCTGCAGCAGCCAATGATGACTCAGTACAGCCAAGTGTACAATGGATATCGCCTCCAGACTGGCACTGTTCCATAGTGCCAGAGAGCACTATGCACCAGGCTGGTAAAATACTGGAAACTCTCTCTAGAATCAATGATGCTGTGACTTGCTCACTGTGAAGAACATGCTAAGTGGAGCCATGATACCACTTAAACATAGTTGGCATTATGGCCTGCTCCTATGGAGAGATAACATGTAAAGTATTACAAACCTGAAACTTAAAACTATTAATTGCAACTCTAAATCATTTGCATTAAGTAACACATTAATTAATATTAAGTGCTGTACTCTTATCCTGTACTAAATATATGCCTAATAATTATAACATTATCTTTTCTATTTTGGATCAAGTGCAAAAGTATATTAGACATGTTAAATTCCTAGTAAATTCATTTTCTAAACAGTTAATAAACATGTCTATAGAATAAGGTGGCAGTCTCAACCAGGCTCAGTCAACTTACTATATTCTACTGTACTCTACTGTATAGAAAAAATGAGGCTTGCTTGCTAATAATGAGTCACCTATTGAACAAGTCAAAATTACTGGAAATTGTACAATTAAAACCAAAATGTAAAAAAACCTTTATTCTGTAGTTCTGATCCACTCCCACAGCTGAAAACTAAGAAAATTTCCAACTTGGTGTAGTAATCCTGAATAAAACCAATTGCCCAAAGGGTGCCAGTTCACAGGAGCATCTGACAGAGCACATGAGTGCCAATCATTAAACAGCTTGAAATGTGTCTTCAAACAAAACTAAGTATCTATTGCAATTTCTCTCTAAAAATAAATAACTTAGAAAAATAGATGGATCTGGAACCTGACTGGAAATCCATGTGTGTGCTGGTGGCCCCAGGATGACTGCAGGGGGGTCCCTGCCCCAGGAGTCTGCTGTCCAGGATAAAAATTTCTAAACTTCTAAAAACAGCCCTGGATGCTACACTAAAGATTGATAAGTAAAATAATCAATCAAAACAACAAACAGCCATCCACCTCATAGCTGCAACAATAATTATGCCAAAGCTTAGCAAGTTAAACTTTGGCATAAGGGGGGAATGATGTGGGCTATGGGTAGGAGGCTCTTTGTCTCTTCGGAGATAACCTTAACTTAGGCTGTCTGTCCTGACTTGTGTGTGTGGGATGATAGGGGGCTGCAGTCCTGCCCTTGGTGACCATGGCAACGATTCCAGTACCAGGAAACAGTTTATCAATGCAAACTCTATAGACTTTGAATATTCAGGGGAAATGCAAACCAAATGTGCTAAAAGCTTATCTAGAATGTATGAAGTCCATGCTAAAAGCTTACCTAGAATGTGGAAGATATATGCTAATTCAAGCCTATTGAGAACTGAAACAAAAGAACCATTTGGCCTTTCCTCTCTGTATAAAAGGGACTCAAAAATTTTGTTTGGGGCTCAGGATTGAAACAGAAAACTCCCAGGTACGGCCGGCTGTCAATAAACCATTTTTCCTTCTCAAAATCATTCCTGAGTCCTGGCCTTTCTATATGAAAATAATTGAACCTCTCTCAAATTCTACAACAGTAGACAGGATATAGATGGTTCATATTTCCTTATCCAGTCTTCTAATCTTTGTCTCTTAACAGATGAGTTTAATCCATTGACACTCAGTGTTATTACTTTCAAGGAATTACTTATATTAGCCATATTTTCTTTGGATTTGTGTTTGTCATATGTTGTTTCTTTTTTTCTCTCTCTCTTTTTGTCTTTTTAGTTGTTCTTACACTCTCCTCCAACTCTGTTTCTCCTGTTTTTTTCTTTCCTCCAAGGTGCTTAAGGGGGCATCTGGCATATTGGCAGGCTTCTAGGGAGTGTGTGAGTGCTCATTTTGTCAGTGTCTTACAACATAGGGTGGAGATCCATACAATGAGTGTGAAGGTGTATACATATCCTGGGGAGGCCTGATGTTCTTAAACAGAAGGAATTGTGTCTCTCAAGAGAATTGGTGTCTCCCAATGGGGGAGGACAGTCTAGTATGTCAAGCCCTCAGGATTGTTCCAAGTATCTGTGAATATGGTCCTTCATGTAATGAAGATTGATTGTCACTCTGCGCCCTGGGGGGAGGGGGAGAGAGGTAGTGAAGAGCTGGAAGCAGAGCAAATGGGGGGCAATGGAAGTGTTCCACAGGATCATGCAATGATGAGTATAGGAAATGTTAAATTACACCAAAAAATGTAGAAAAGTATATAGGCTAAAATGTAAACCATAATGTAAAACATAAGGTAACTAAAAATTTAGAAAACTGTACAGTCTAAAATGTAAACCATAATGTAAACCAAAATGGAATCCTGTTTGATAGCTATGTTTCAATATCTGTACATCAGCAGCAGGAAATATAACAGGAACATGTAAAAAGATCATTGCTGGGGAGGGGGAAAGGGTTTGATGTTGGATATATGGGGGTCCCCTGTATTGTGTATGTGAATACTGTGATCTAAAACTGTTTTGGAGACAAAATTAAAAATTAGGGAAAAAAAGAAAGGATGTAGACACTGAGGAAGAAATGAAAGAAACCATCTTGTCACTGTACAATAGGCAACACCTATTACAGTGATGAAAGGCAAAATGTCAAAAACAAAGCTTTATAATATTTCTCATTTTTAATACCCCAATTTATTTTTACTTTATTTTAGTTTTTCTAAATTAGTATGAATTCTATTTATAATCTTTAAACACATCACTGTATTTCATTTCCCCATTAATTAAATTTGGCAATATATTAAGCTTCATTTTTGAAGAAGTTTTGGGCTACAGTGAAGTTCAACTATGGCAGGGGAGCAACACTGGTGTAGGGTGCAATTGAGGGGGGCACATGGTTGGGAGGGAGTTCTCCAGGGCATGTATATAGGGTATATAAAAATGTTCAGACCCATGTTGGGTATTTTCATAATATTTACAGTTACAAATGCCAACTGAGGGAGTGCTGTGTTCCTAGCCAGAGGAGGTCTGTCACATTCCCCAATGGAACAACAATGATTACCCAAGTGCAATGGCAAAGACCAATGAAGTAGGATGGTCCAATTATGAGTCATTGATACTGATGACTATGCTTATGAGCCTGTGTGCCTGAAATATGAACTAGACCTAGAGCTGCAGTGTGCCTAAGAGTTACCTCCTGAGAACTTCCATGTTGCTTAAATGTGGCCACTGTCTAAGCCAAACTCAGCATGTAAATGCACTACCTTTCCCCCAGCATGGGACATGACTCCCAGGGATGACTCTCCCTGGGGCCAAGGGATCACTACCAACTACTAACCGGTGATGCAACTGGAAAGAGACCTTGAATAAAAGGATCAACTCAGATCAGCAGAGTATCTCAACCTACATGTAGGATCATGTGTTAAATACTCCTTTTTCACCTCTAATAAAAGGGGGAAATGACAAAGACAAATGAGTTTATAAGGCTAAGAGTCTTCAAAAAGGGGTCAGAAGGTCCTCAGAGGAGTTGCACTAATGCATGCCTCCGCAGGACTCCAGAGACAGCCAAAGTATATAAAGTCCCAGGTACTGGTTCTCCTGAGGGGTACAGATACCCACAGATTCTATGGTCAAGGCAGATGTCTCTGGAGTTCCATGCCATGTCAGTGGACCCTAAGTTGGAATTTGTGTTCCTGAGTGTGATGGAGTTGGACTCAGATATGACCTTTCTACACTTGCTTATTCTCTCACTTTTACTGAACCTATTGTTGCTGCTAGAGTTGGTGTATACTTAAAGACTTGATTCTCTGTACTGTCCCTGAGCCTCAGAAGAGTTGCACCTCCTACTCTCTGGTTCATTGGACTTATCCAGGTCAGCTAACAGGGAGGTGAAGAAGGTCAACCACCACACCAGGGAGCCAAGAGTGCCTACAACTGTGAGCAGGAGAATTGCATCCATCATCCATGTGGAATCTAAGTTCCCTCTCCATATAGAGATGGAGTGAATGTAACCATCCCAGGGTCCACAGGATGGAGGAATAAAGTATGGATTAGAGTGGATTTACTGATATTCTGCTATGGAACTATTATGATTAGTAATGGAAGAAATTATAGCATTGGTGTGGAGAAAGTGGCCATGGTAGCTGCTGAGGGTAGGGAGAGGGCAGAAGAGATGTGATGTGGGGGCATTTTCAGGACTTGGAGTTGTCCTGAGTGGTACTGCAGGGACAGATGTTGGACATTGTGTGCTCTGCCATGGCCCACTGGGTGGACTGGGGGAGAGTGTAAATTACAATGTAAACCATTATCCATGTGCTGCAGCAGTGCTCCAAAATATATTCACCAAATGCAATGAATGTGCCATGATGACAAAAGAGGTTGTTGATTTGGGAGGAGTGTGGTGAGGGGGCTGGGGGGTATATGGAGAACTTATATTTTTTAATGTAACCTTTAAAAAATAGAGAAAGATACATAAATAAATAATTTAAAAACAATTGTTTTAAGATAACATAGAAATTATAAAATACTTAACAGTAAATTTAACCAAGGATGTGCATGACTAATGCATTGAAATCTATAAAACAATATTTTAAATAATTTAAAAAGAGCTAAATAAATTGAAAGTTATCTTATATTCATGTATTTGAACACTTAATATTGTTAAGATGCCAAATTTCCTCAAATCAATCTACAGAGTCAACACAATACATATCAAAATTATCACTGTATTTTCTCAGAAATGAATAAGCTGTTATTAAAACCATCATGGAGTTTCAAAGGAACTCAAATAATAAAAAAAAAGCATTGAGCAAGAAGATCAAAATTGCAGGATTCATACTTTCTGATTTGAAAGCTACAATTTCTTCCATTACTAATCACAATAGTTACTACAAAGCAACAGAAATCAAAAAATTGTGACCTGACACAAAAAGAGACACATATATCAATGAAATAGTATTAACAAAACTACAGTAAACACTCATACTATGGTTAATTGCTTTTCAACAGTGATGACAAGACCATTTAATAAGTAAATGATTGGTCTTTTTAACAAATAGTGCTGAGAAAACCAAAGATCTTTATGCAAAAGAATGAAGTTAGAACCTTACCTCACACCATATACAAAAGTTAACTCAAAATGAGTCAACAACCTAAATGTAGGAGCCATAATTCTAAAACTCTCAGAATGCATACATATAAATCTTAATCACCTTGTGTTTGGGAGTGGTTTTTTAACCATGACAACAAAAGCACAAACAAAAGAAGAAAACAGATAAATTATATTTCATCAAAAGAAGTCTTTTGGGAATCAAGAGATCCTATCAAGAAGATGAAACTGCCAACTACATAAATGGAGAAACAATTTGCAAATAGCATTTCCGATAAGAATTTAATATCCAGAATTGAAAGAGAACACTTATAATTTAATAACAAAAAGACAAAGAACTAAATGTTCAAAGGACTTCAATAGACATTTACACCCTCCAAAAAATTACCTTGAAAACATAATGCAAAGTGAAAGAAGCCAGTCAGAAAATACCACACATCGTATAATTGTACTTATATATCCAGAATTGGAAAATCCAGAGAGATAAAAAACAGATATTTGGCTGTCAGAGATGAGGGTAGGGGTAACAGTGAGTAACTGTTTAATAGGTACAGGTTTCATTATGGGTGATGAAAATATACTGGAACTAGATAGTGGTAATGGTTGCATACTGTGAATATAATTTTAAAACCTATGTGAATTGTACACTTTGAATGCAAGGGCAAAGACCAGTGAAGAAAGACGGACCAATGATGGGCCTTTTATACTGATGGCTATGCTTATGGGCCTTTGTGCTTAAAATTTCAACCTGACCTAGAGCTGCAGTATGCCTAAGAGTTACCACCTGAGAGCCTCCATGTTGCTCATATGTGGTGACTCTCTAAGTCAAATTCAGCATATAAATACATTACCTTCCCCCCAGCATGGGACATGACTCCCAGGGATCAGACTCCATTGCACCAAGGGATTACAACCAAGCACCGACTGGTGATGCAACTAGAAAAAGTTCTTGAGTAAAAGGGGGAAATGGTGAAGACAAATGAGTTTACATGGTAAGAGACTTCAAAATGAGCTGTGAGATCATCAGAGGGGTGGCAATTTTGCATGTCTCAGCAGGAACTCAGAGACAGCCAAAGTAGATACAACCCCAGGTTGTGGTGCTCCTGAGGGCTACAGAGAAACCCAGGTCCTATGGTCATGGTAGATAGCTCTTGAGTCCAGTTCCTTGCCATTGGGCCCTACTTTGGAATTTGTGTTCCTGAGTGTGTTGCAGTTGGACTCAGATGTGACTTCTCTACACATACCTCTTCTGTCACTTTTACTGGACCTGTGGTTGGTGCTGGGGTTGGTATATGCCTAGGAGACTTGAATCTCTGGACTGTCCCTATGCTAGCTGGGCCCTGAGCCTCAACAGAGTTGCACCACTTACTCTCCAGTTCATTGGACTTACCCAGGTCAGCTAACAAGGAGGTGAGAATGGTCAACCACCACACCGAGGAACCTAGAGTTTCTATGACTGCAAGCAGAATCCCATCCACCAGCCATGTGGGATCTAAACCCTTCTCAGTTTAGAAATGGAGTGGGCATCACCATCCCAGGATCCTCAGGATAGAGGAATAAAATATGGATTAGAGTGGTTACTGGTATTCTACTATAGAATTATTGTGACTCGAGCAATGGAAAAAACTATGTTATTGATGCGGAGACAGTGACCATGGGATTTGCTGAAGGAAGGGAGAGGGAAAAAGAGGTGTGATGTGGAGGCATTTTTTGGGACTTGGATTAGTCCTGAATGATATTTCAGGGACAGATGCAGGACATTAGATATTCTGTCATGACCCACTGAATAGACTGGGAGAGAGTGTAAACTACAACATAAACTATAATTCAAGCTGTGTAGCAGTGATCCAAAATGTGTATTCATCAAATTCAATGAATGTACCACACTAATGAAAGAAGTTGATGTGGGTGTGGGAAGGTGTGGAGAATGGGGTGTATGAGAACCTCTTATAATTTTTAATGTAAAATTTTGTGTGCTATATATATCCTATAAGAAAGATAATAAAAAATGAAAACAAAAAAAATGATAAATGAGAACACGGTGTGGGACATCAACATAGCGATGTACGACATTCCTTGAAAGTTTCCCTTCAGAATCAATTAATAAAAAGACAACTCTCACTTGCTTGGATCTCTGGAGTACAATAGAGACTGGAGAAGGACTCCACAAATGCTGAATTAAGGAAAAGGACATGAAAATCAGATAGGAAGTTCATGTGTCAGACACACAAGTCTGGAAAACTTCCCCTCACTCAGTCCCACACAGCCTGGAATTACAAAGAGGCAGCACAGATGAGACACTCCTACTGTGGGTGCAGATCATAGAGCCATTCACAGCAGTGAGTTAGAAACCATGAATATCTTGGGACAGGTAACCAAGCCTGAAGACACCCAAGGTGAAACACAAGCAGCTGAGGATTGTCACATACATAAGTGCATTCAGAGTAAAGATACTCTGTGGCAGAACTGTTTGGAAGAGGTACACACATACAATCCAAATCTTTTTGCTGGGCCATGTAAATGTAAGAAGACTTTTCCAGGTTGACACTATATGGCTTCCTAGGGTGGCAATAACGATTAAGAAAAATAACAGAAGTGGAAAATCCTCACAGAAAAAAAGGGAGTGGGATGACAGAAATGCATTAAGACAGGAAAATTTCAAAACTGAAAAGTGTAATGAAAATGGGATACTAAGGGGAGGAGCAAGTTTAAACAAATAATAAGAACTGGAGAGAAAATATTTAACAAAACAAATGGATCAAGTCAAAATTCCTGGGGAAGAAACAAAGGAATGGAAACTTTCTCCTGGAGGTGAAAAATTGCAAGTAAAAAAGGCAATCTTCAAAACTATACTGCATATCCAGGAAAAGAATCACATGCAGAATAATGGAGAAAATTCAAATAGCTAAACAAAGGCTACTCTAAACATACAGAATAGGAAGAATGTTAACACAAAGCCAGAAAACAGTAAATCTGTAACAAGGGGAAGAAACTGACTTTGAGAATTAATACATCAAAATAATCAGATGCCCAGACATCAGCAAAAAAACAAATAAATAAGTACAAATGATAATAAGAAACTTGAGGATATGGCAAAGTCAAGGGAACAAATTAATACTTCAGAAGAGATACAGAATTTGAAACACCTTTTTAAAAATTCAAATTAATTTCTTACATCATTTCAAAGAGATGAAGAAATATGCATAGAAATAAAGTAATGATGATTATAGACCTGAAAGATATTAAGAAGAAAATATGTGAAAATAAAGAATAACTCAAAAGTTTCAACAGAAGCATAAAATAAATTATGGAGATTAAGGGTATAATGATGGAGATAAAAATAGTCAAGTAGTGGAAGATTTGCATGAACATGGTGCTGGAGTAGGTAGGCAAGTTTTAACACTCTCATAAAAGCAAAGGAGGAAGAGACAAAAACTGTCTGGGAGTGTTGCTTTGGGAATCTGCAGATGAGTGCTGTGCATCATCCAAGAGGGTGAGGGACAGAGAGATGAAGAAGCTGAAATGAAAATTATAAGACACTAGCCAACATGGCCAGGAAAGACACCCATTCCCCATTCTCAAGGCAAACATCACTGAAGCCAACTGAGAGGTGTACAGACTTCTTCCACCCTGAGAAGAGGGAAGGTGTGGTGAAGGGTGGAGAGTTGTTTCTGTTCAGTGAGTTTGTGCAGCAGAACCCACTTTGAATCTCATCTCTGGCCAGACCAGAATCACAGGCAAGTGGAGTTTACAAAGACTAGTAACAGAACTTACAGCAATGAAAGACAAGATTGAAAATATCATTGGGCAGGGCAAGATGGCATCTGAGTGGGTGCAACTCATAATCTCTCCTGCAAAGAAGTGGCTGAGTAGGGTTGGAGTCCTGCTAACCAGGCTGTTTCTGGTGCTTGCAAGGCAGGAGGTGTCTGGACGTCAATTTAGTGGGATGGTGACAGAGGAGATTTTTGCAAGAAGTGCTGCAGGGAGTGTTTCATACTTGCTGTGTTTCCTCATCCTCCATTTCCTCTTTTCTGTGTGAGTTGATTTTGGCCACCTACACTATCCCCTTTCCCCCACATCTTGCTATCATCCATCATCTACTGTTTTTCTTACATTCTACCTCTCTTTCTGTGGCCCCCAAATAGTCTCACTTTTTATTTCTAATACCTTTGTTCCGTCATCTGTCTTTTATCCACTCTTGATATTATTGTCTTTCTTTTCTCTTTCCCTCTCTCATGAAAACACTGGCTTTTTAATTCATACTATATTTCTCCCCACTTTCAGTTGACTATCTCATTACAGGTACTCTACTTACTGCTATAACTCTACACAACGTACATGAGTCTAATATCCGTTCTCCCAGATCTCACATTGTTGCTCTGTTAACATTTATTACCAATACTACTTTATACATTTTCTTTTCTTTCTCATTTTGCTTTCCCTGGCCCTAATATTTTCCTTCAAAGTGAACGTAGCCAGTAACAAGAATTTAGAGTAAGAAGAACAAAGTGACAAAGAGAAGACATAACACTTATGCACAAACAACAACTAATTAATCCCTAAGACTACACAACGAAGCTAAGGAACTGATTAAACCTGTCAAGATAAAATGATGACCAGACAGCAACAAAAAACTACAAACCAAACCAATAATCAGGAAAACATGGCTGAATCCAATGAACAAACTAAAAACAAGGAAGGGGAGCAGAACATCAGAAAGTAATTAAAGATCTCAAAACACGTATTAGAGACCAACTTAATGAAGTAAAGGAAGAGTTTAACAATATGAAGAAAACATTTGGAAAGTAAATTGCAGATATACACAAAAAGATAACAGATATGATGGTAATGAACACCACAGTTCAAGAAATCAAAAATACATTTTCAGCAAATAGCAGCAGATTTGAAGAGGCAGAGGAGATAATTAGCAATGTGGAAGATAGTACATCTAAAATCAAACAGATAGTAGAACTGATCAATAAAATGATAGAAAAAATACAGCTAGGAATTAGGGACCTGAATGACAATGAAAAATGCACAAACATATGTATTATAGGCATCCCAGAAGGAGAAGAGAAGGGAAAGGGGACAGAAGGGGTGTTGCAGGAAATAATGGCTGAAAAGTTCCCAAATCTATTGAGGGAGATAGATGTATATGTCCAGGAAGCACAACGCAGCCCAAACACCAAAAATCCCAACAGGCCCATCCCAAGACAAATACTTGTCAAATTATCCAATGCTCAAGACAAAGAGAAAATTCTAAAAGCAGCAAGAGAAAAGAAAACCATCACATACAAGGGAGGCTCCATAAGATTAAGTGCTGATTTCTCATCTGAAACCATGGAGGCAAGAAAGCAGAGGTATGATATAGTCAAGGTACTAAAAGAAAAAAAAATTCCAACCAAGAATACTCTACCCAGCTAAAATAGCATTCAAAAATGATAGAGAGTTCAAAATATTCACAGATAAACAGAAATTGAAAGAGTATGCCAACAAGAACCCTGCCCTTCAACAACTACTACAGGGAGTTTTGCAGGAAGAAAGAAAAAAACAGGAGAGCCGGAGTTGGAGAAGAGTGTAAGAGCAACTAAAAAGACAAAAAGAAAAGGAAAAAACAAACAAAATATGACAAACACAAGTCCAATCAAAATATGGCTAACATTAATAATTCCTTGAAAGTAATAACACTGAATGTCAATGGATTAAACTCATCTCACAAAAGATTCAGACTGGGAGATTGGATAAGGAAATATAACCATCTATATGCTGTCTACAAGAAACATATCTTAGACCCAGGGATTCAAGGAGCTTGAAAGTGAATGGCTGTCTAGAGCAACTTTGTGCCTGGGAATTTCCTTCTGTCAGCCTTCATGTTACTCAAATGTGGCCAGTCTCGAAGCCAAACTCAGCATGTAAATGCAATGCCTTCCCCCCAGCGTGGGACATGACACCCGGGGATGAGCCTCCCTGGCAACGAGGGACCACTATCAACTACCAACTGATGATGCAACTGGAAAATGACCTTATACGGAAGGTTCAATGCGGATCAGCAGAATATCCATGTCTACATAAAATACCATGACTTTAAAATGCTGTTTGACCTAAAGTAAGGGGGAAATGGAAAGGAGAAATGAGTTTATATGGCTACGAGTTTCTAAAAAAGAGTCTGGAGGCTGGCAGAAGGTTTGCCCTCATGCACAACTGAGCAGAGTCAGAGAGACAGATAAAGCAGATACAACCCCCAGATATTGGTTCCTTTGAGGGCTGAAGAGACCCATGGGAGTTATGGTCATGGCCGATGGGGTTAACTGCCAGGGCAGATGGCCCCTCTTTGGAAATGGTGTTTATGTGTGATGAATCTGGACTCAGATGGGATCTCCCTTCATAAGACTTTCATGCTAATGTGCTGGAGGTGCAGTTAATGTTGGGGTTTAAGATATATTTAGGGGATTTGAATCTCTGGACTGACAATGTGATAGCCAGATCCTGAGCCTCAACAGACTCCAGCACCTACAATCTGATTTATTGGACTTACCACACTCAGCTAAGATGGAGGTGAAGAAGGACAACCACCACACCATGGAGCCTAGAGTGATTACAACTGAAAATGGGAGGATTGCATCCAGCATCCAGGTGGAATCTGAGCCTCCTCTTGACATAAAGGTGCAATGGACACAACCAATCCAGTGTCCACATAGAAGAGGTGGCATTGGATTGGGAAAAGTGGACATAATGGACAAAGGGTATGGGGAAAGGCAGGAAGAGATGAGAGGTGGAGGCGTCTTCGGGACATGGAGCTGCCCTGGATGGTGCTTCAGAGGTAATCACCGGACATTGTAAATCCTCACAGGGCCTACATGATGGAATAGAGGAGAGTATGGGCCATGATGTGAACCAATGTATATGAGGTGCAGAGGTGCCCAAAGATGTACTTACCAAATCCAATGGATGTGTCATGATGATGGGAACGAGTGTTGTTGGGGGGGGGGGAGAGGGGGGGTGGGGGGGGTGGGGTTGAATGGGACCTCACATATATATTTTTAATGTAATATTATTACAAAGTCAATAAAAAATAAAAAAATTAAAAAAAAAAAAGTGAATGGCTGGAAAACAATCTTACAAGCAAACAATAACCAAAAAAAAAGGCAGGAGTAGCTATATTAATATCAGACAAATAGACTTGAAATGCAAAACAGTTGTGAGACAAAGAAGGATACTACATATTAGTGAATGGGATAATCTTTCAAGAAGAATGAACTATCATGAATATTTATGCTCCTAACAAGGGCACCTCCAAATACGTGAGACAAGCACTGGAAAAACTAAGTGAAAGAATAGATGCCTCTACAATTATAGTGGGAGAATTTAATAAACCACTATCAACTTTGGACAGAACCTCTCAAATGATAATTAATAAAGAAACAAAAACTTTGAACAGTATATTAGAGGAGCTGGATCTAATAGACATATACAGATCATTACACCTGAATACAGCAGGATATATATTTTTCTCAAGTGCACATGGATCATTCTCCAAGATAGACCATATGCTAGGCCACAAAGAAAGGTTCAATGAATTCAGAAAGATTTAAATCATAGAAAATAATATCTCTGACCACAGTGGAGTGAAACTGTAAACTTGCAAGGGCCAGGGGGCCAGATTTCACACCAAGGTATGGAAAGTAAACAGCACACTCTTAGAAAAACAGTGGGTCAAAGAGGAAATCTCAAAAGAAATTAATAACTACCTCAGAACTAATAAAAATGATAACATACCAAAATTTATGGGATTCAGCAAAAGCAGTACTGAGAGGGAAATTTATAGCCATAAATTCATACATCAAAAAAGAAGAAAGAGCAAAAATTGAAGAAGTAACTGCACATTTGGAGGAATTAGTATAAAAACAACAAAGTAACCACACAGGAAGAAGAAAGAAGGAAAGAACAAAGATAAGAGAAGAACTAAATGAAATAGAAAATTAGAAAGCACTTGAAAAGATAAACAAAACCAAGAGCTGGTTCTTTGAGAAGATCAATAAAATTGACAAACACTTAGCTAGACTAACAAAGATAAAAGAGAGATGAGGCAAATACACAAAATAAGAAATGAGAAAGGCGGTATCACCACTGGCCCCACAGAAATAAAGACGATCATAAGAGGATACTTTGAAAAACTATATTCCAACAAAAACGACAATTCAGAGGAAATGGACAAATTCCTAGAAACACATAAGGAGCCTATAATGATGAAAGAAGAAATTGATGATCTCAACAAACCAATCACAAGTAAAGAGATAGAATCAGTCTTTAAAAACCTCCCAACCAAGAGGAGCCCAAGGACAGACAGCTTCAGAGGTGAATTCAAAAAACATTCCAGAAAGAAGTAACACCATTCCTGCTGAAACTATTCCAAAAAATTAAAACAGAAGGAACATTACCTAACTCATTCTATGATGCCAACATTACTCTAGTACCAAAGCCAAACAAAGACACCCCAAGAAAGGAAAATTACAGACAAATTCCTCTAAGGAACCTAGACACAAAATTCCTCAACAAAATATTTGGTAACTGTATTCAATGACACTTTAAGTGAATTATGCACCATGACCAAGTGGGATTCATTCCAGTTATGCAAGGATGTTTCAATATGAGAAATCAATCATTGTAATACACCATATAAACAGATTGAAGGATAAAAACCACATGACTCTATCTATAGATGCAGAAAAAGCATTTGACAAAATATAGAACACTTTTTTGATTAAAACACTGCAAAAGATCGGAATACAAGGAAATTTTCTGAACACAATAAAGGGTATATATGAAAAACCCACAGCCAACATCATTTACAATGGTGAAATCCTAAAATCCTTGCCTCCAAGATCAGGAATAAGACAAGGATGCCCACTCTCACCTCTTATATTTAACATTGTCTTAGAAGTATTTGCTCGAGCACTGAGGCAAGAACCAGATATAAAAGCATTCAGATTGGACAGGAAGAAGTCAAAATTTCCTTATTTGCAGATGACATGATCCTATACATAGAAAATCCTGAGTGGTCTACAACAAAGCTTCTAGAACTCATAAATGAGTTTAGTAATTTTTCAGGTTATGAGATCAATGCACAAAAATCAGTAGCATTTCTGTACACCAATAATGAGCAAGCTCAGGAGGAAATCAAGAAACAAATACCATTTACAATAGTCAATAAAAAAATCAAATAACTAGGTATAAATTTAGCTAAAGATGTAAAAAACGTATACACTGAGAAATACAAAAGACTGTTCAAGGAAATCAAAGAAGACCTAAATAAATGGAAGAATATTCCCTGTTCATGGATTGGAAGACTGAATATTATTAAGATTTCTCTTCTACCAAAACTGATCTTCACATTCAATGCAATCCCAATATAAATCAACACAACATTCTTTAAGGAACTAGAAAAACTAGCTATGAAATTTATTTGGAAAGGAAAGAGGCCACGAAGAACCAAAGACATATTGAAAAAGAAAAACAAAATTGGAGGAATCACACTGCCTGACTTCAAAACATACTACAAAACTATAGTAGTGAAAACAACAGGGCGTTGGCACAAGGAGAGACACACAGACCAATGGAACCGAATTGAGAGTTCTGATATATCTCCTCACATATATACTATTCGACAAAGCCACCAAACACTCTCAACTGGGAAAGAATGTCCTATTCGACAAATGGTGCCTGGAGAACTGGATATCCATATGTAAAAGAATGAAAGATGATTACCATCTCACACCTTATACAAAGATCAACTCAAGATGGATCAAAGATCTAAATATAAGAGCCAAGACCATAAAGACTCTGGAAAGCAATGTAGGAAAGCATCTACAAGACCTTGTATTAGGAAATGACTTCATGCACTTCACACCAAAAGCATGAGCAACAAAAGAACAAATAGATAAATGGGACTTCCTCAAAATTAAAGCCTTCTGCACCTGAAAGGAGTTTGTCAAGGAAGTGAAAAGAGAGCCTACACAATGGGAGAAAATATTTGGTAACCATATATCGGATAGAAGACTTATAACCTGCATATATAAAGAACTCCTATATCTTCAAAATACAAAGACAAACAACACATTTAAAAAGTGGGAAAAACATTTAAACAGACACTTCGCCAAAGAAGAAATACAAATGGCTAAAAAGCATATGAAAATATGCTCCAAATTACTACCTATCAGGGAAATGCAAATCAAAACTACAATAAGATACCATCTTACAACCATAAGACTGGCAGCTATGAAAAAAAACAAGACTACTAATGCTGCAGAGGATGTGAGGGAATGAGAACACTTATTCACTGCTGGTGGGAATGTAGAAGGATCCAGTCATTCTGGAGGACAGTTTAGCAGTTTCTCAAGAAAGTAGCCATAGATTTGCCATATGACCCAGCAATTCCACTACTGGGTATATACCAAATAGAACTGAAAACAAAGACACAAACCGATACATGCACACCAGTGTTCATAGCTGCATTGTTCACTATTTCCAAAAGTTGGAACCAACCCAAATGCCCACCAGCAGATGAATGGATAAATACAATGTGGTATAAACATACAATGGAATACTACTCGGCTTTAAGAACTAATACACTACAAACAAACGTGATAACATGGATGAATCTTGAGAACCTTATGTTGAGTGAAGCAACCCAGGCATTGAAGGACAAATACTACATGACCTCAATGATATGAAATAAGTAAACCAAGCTGCCTCAGAGACCTAGAGACTGGATGATAGGCTTACAGGAAATTGGGGGGTAGAGGAAGGATGTAAGCTGACATCTACATGGGTGAAATCTATGGTAAGCTGGAGGTAAGTATTTGTGTAAGGAAGGGATAAAATGGGGGCATAGGGTTACCTTTGGTTGGGCTTTGCGGGCTTGAGGGGGGCTAGGGATGGGAGGATGGGTAATATTGTTGGGGGTAGGTTGGGGCAACATACAAATATAGGACATTGTCAGGTATTTGGTAGAGAGTATACTGCTGAGAAAACTTTTTTCAAAAATATAATAAGGAAGGTAGGTTACCTATTTAAGATGCTTAAAGGTGACAATCTGATGCAGCACAGACTCCTAGGGAATATTTGAATGCTCATCTTGCCATAGTGGGTTATATCATTGAATAGACATCCATATAATGAGGGTGAAGATATACCCACATCCTGGGAAGGGCTAATGCCCTCAAATAGAAGGAATTGTATCTCTCAAGAGAAATGATGGCTCCCAGTTCATAAGGGCAGTTGAGCATGTCAAGCCCTCAACATTGTTGCAAGTATCTCTGAACATGGCCCTTCAAGCAATGAAGATTTACTGTCACTGTGGGCCCTAAGGGGAGGGGGAAAGAGGTATGGAATAGATGGAACCAATGTAACTGTGTGAGCAATAGAAATGTTCCACAAGAGTACACAAGGATGGATATAAGGCATGTAAAATTACACCAAAGATATATAGGGGCTGATAGGCTAAAATGTAAATAATAATGTAAAACATAAGATAACTAAACATTTAGAAAATTGTATAGTCTAAAATATAAACCACAATGTAAACACAAATGTTACCTTGTTTGAAAGCTATTGTCTCAATATATGCACATCAGTTTCAGCAAATATAGTGTGAATATGTAAAAAGATTATTGCTGTGGAAGGGAAAAGGTTTTATGTTGAATATGTGGGAGTACTGTATATTGTATCTATGAATTACTGTGATCTAAAACTCTTGTGAAGATATGCTTAATAATTAGAAAAAAGTAAAGAAAAAGGACGTAGACATTGAGGAGAAGACGTTAGTAGTTGCCTTGTCCATTTGCATACAGGGCAACACTTATTGCAGTGATGGAAGGCAAAACATCAAAAACAAAGCTTTTGCATTTTTAAATTTTTTGATAACCAATTTATTTTTACCTTAATTTTTCCAAATTAGTATGTATTCTATATCTAAAAATTAAACTCATCAATATATTCCATTTTACTATTAATGGAACCTGGTAATATATTGGGCTTCACTTTTCAGGAAGTTTTGGATCACAGAGAGGTTCAACAATGGCAGGGGAGGAATACTGGTGTGGGATGTTATTGACAGGGGACAGATGGTTGGGAGGGACTTCTATAGGGCAAATATCCAGGGTACATAAAAATGTTTGGATATTTTCATAGTGGTTACAATTAAAAACAACAACTGAAGGAATGCTGAGTTCCTAGCCAGGGGAGTTCTATCACAGTCCCTAAAGGAACAGCAACAATCTCTAAGTTCAATGGCAAAGAGAAAACAAGAAGGAAGGTCCAACAATGAGCCCTTGATACTAATGACTATGCTTGTGTGTCTGTGTACCTGAAATAGGAACAAGGCCTAGAGCTGCAGGGTGCCTAAGAGTTACCTCCTGAGAGCCTCTGTGTTGCTCAAATGTGGCCAGTCTCAAAACCAAACTCAGCATGTAAATGCATTGCCTTCCCCCCAGCGTGGGACATGACTCCCTGGGATGAGCCTCCCTGGCACCGAGGGATTACTACCCAGTACCAGCTGATGATGTAACTAGAAAATGACCTTGAATAAAAGGGTCCACTCGGACCAGCAGAATATCTCAATCTACATGTAATACCAGGAGTTAAAAATGCTTTTTGACCTGAATCAAGGGGAAATGGAAAGGACAAATGAGTTTATATGGCTACGAGTCTCCAAAAAGAGCCAGGAGGTTATCAGAGGGGTTGCCCTTATGCACACCTCATCAGAGTCCCAGAGGCAGATAAAGTAGATACAACCCCAGGTATTGGTTCTTCTGAGGGCTCCAGAGACCCACAGGCTCCATGGTCATGGCAGATTGAGTTCAGTGCCATGTCAGTTGGCCCTATTTTCAAGTTTGTGTTTCTGTGTGATGGAGCTGGACTCAGATGTGATCTTTTTTCACAAGTCTCTCCTGTTATTTTTACCAGAACTGTAGTTGGTGCTGGGGTTTAATATATACCCAGGGGACCTGATTCTCTGGACTGACCATGTGATAGACAGGCCCTGAGCCTCAACAAACTTCAGCTCCTACACTCTGATTTATTGGACTTACCCCACTCAGCTAACATGGAGTTGAAGAAGGTCAACCACCACAACATGGAGCCAAGGGTGCCTACAACTGAAAGCAGGAGGAGTGCATCCAGCATCCATGTGGAATCTAAGCCCCCTCTTGATATAGATGTGGAGTGGACACAACCATTCCAAGGTCCACAAGATGGAGGAATAGAGTATGGATTAGAGTGGACTTATTGATATTCTATTCATGAACTATTGTGATTAGCAATTGAAGAAAATGTGGCATTGGTGTGGAGAAAGTGGCCATGGTGGCTGCTGGGGGAATGGGAGGAAGAGATGAGATGTGGAGGTGTTTTTGGGAATTGGAGTTGTCCTGGGTGATGCAGCAGGGACAGTTACTGGACATTGTATGTCCTCCCATGGCTCACTGGGTGTAATGTTGGAGAATGTGGGCTATGATGTGTACCATTGACCATGAGGTGCAACAATGCTCAGAGATGTATTCACCAAATGCAATGAATGTCTCATGATCATGGAGGAGATTTTTGTTATGGGGGGAGGAATGGGGTGAGGGAGGTGGGGGTATATGGGGACCTCATATTTTTTTTAATGTAATATTAAATAAATAAAGACAAAAAAAGAAAATACATGAAAAGCACATAAGATTAAATTTGAATTACTCAGGGACACAATTAGTGACTTTGGATCAAAACATTTGAACTGGATTATACAGGGAGACAGAAAGAGAAGAGAGTGAAAAAATGAAAGGGTCTCAGGGAAATGAATGACAATGAGAAATGCACAAATACATGCATTATCAGTGTTCCAGAAGGAGAAGAGAATGGAAAAGGGGCAGAAGAAATATTTGAAGAAATAATGACTGAAAACTTCCCATCCCTAATGAAGACTATAAATATCAATATCCAAGAACAATACATTCCAAACAAAATAAACCTGAATAGACCTACTCGGAAACACCTACTATTCAGAATGACAAATATCAGACATAAAGAGAGGATTCTGAAAGTAGCAAGAAAAAAGCAAAGCATTATGTACAAGGCAACTTCAATAAGATCAAGTGCCAACCTCTCATCAGAAACCACGGAGGAGAGAATGGGTGTCAATTCTACCCAAATTTATTTATAGATTCAATGCAATACCAATCAAAATTCCAACAGTCTACTTTACAGAAATAGAAAAGTTAAGTAATAAAATTTTTTGGAAGGGAAAATGGTCCGAAATTGCCAAAAACTCCTAAAAATGATGAGCAGTTAGAGGACTCACACTTTCAGACTATGAAGCGTATTATAAAGTTATAGTGATCAAAACAACATGGTACTGATATAAAGATAGACATATTAATCAATGGAATAGAATTGAAATTTCACAAATAGACCCACATCTCTATGATCAGCTGAATTTTGATAAACCCACCGAGACTACTTTTCTGAGACAGAACTGTCTTTATCTCACTTTCTATACAATAATCAATTAAAAGTGGATGAAAGCACCTAAACATAAAAGCCAGGACCATAATGCTCCAAGAGGATAATTTAGGGAAATATCTACAAGACTTGTAGTAGATGGGTGTCTCTTAAACCTTACACCCAAAGCACAACCAACTAAGGAAAAAACACATAAATGGTATCTCCTCAAAATTAAACACTTCTGTACCTCAAAGGACTTTGTGAAGAGGGTAAAAAGGCAGCTTATTCAATGGGAGAAAACATTTGGAATTCACACATCTGACAAGAGTCTACAAATCAACAATAAAACGACAACTGACCTGTTGAAAACATGAACAAAAGACCTTAGTAGACATTTTTCTAAAGAATAAATACAAATGGAAGAAAAAACATATGAAAAAATATAATTTCACACCTACTACAATGGCCACAATTAACAAAATAGAATACTACCTGTGTTGGAGGAGATGTGGAGAGATAGGAATGCTTATTCACTACTGAAGGGAATGTACAATGGTATAGTCACTGTGGAAGTCTGTTTGGTTGTTCCTAAGGAAGTTATATATAGATCTACCAAGTGAACTGGAAATAGCACAACTAAGTATGTAATTAGAAGAACTGACAGCAGTGACATGAACAGACATCTGCACACCAGTGTTCAGTGACGTTATTCACAATTGCCAAAAATGGAAAAAACCTAGGTGTCCATCACCTGACAAATTGGTAAACAAATTGTGATATATACACACGAGGGAAAATTATTCATCTTTTAGAAGAAATGAAGTCATGAAATATGACAAGGTGAATGAACCTGGAGGACATTATGTTGAGAGAAGCAAGCCAGGCATAAAGGATAAATATTGTTTGACTTCACTATTGTGAACTAAATACAGTAAGCAAACTCAACAGAGTTAGTAGCGAGAATATAAATCACCAGAGATTAGAATGTGGTTAGAGAATGGAAAGCTGCAATTTAATCTGTGCAGAATTGGTAAAATATTGTTTGTAAATGTTTTGAAATGAATAGCAATGGTGAAAGCACATCAAAGGATTTGTTATTAATAGTGCTAACACATGGGTATAATAGTTCTAAATTTGTTTTTTACTGTAATGAAAGTGCTCTAATATTGATTGAAGTGATAAATTTGCACAGCTCAGTGTTCTATGAAATGCCATTGATAGATAAAATATATGGTTTATGAGCCAAAACTATAAGTTGGGTTGGGTGAAAAATACAATAAATGTAAGATAAGGACTATAGTTAGTAACAATTTGATGATGCTGTTTCATAAATTGCTACAAATGTTTCACAACTATGCAAGGTATTTGTAATGGGGTGAGGTATGGGAGCCCTGCATAATGTTATGGAGGTTTGCTTTATAAGTTCACAACTTTTACTCTACTCTTACTGTATATATATATATACATATATATATGAATAATATTCATCAATAAATTGTTTTACACTAAAAAAACAAAAAAGGACATAACATTTAGGGAAACAAACATAAGATAGATAGTTGATTGTGCAACAGAAAAAATAGAGGCCACCAGACAAAAGACATCATATATTTATAGTGCTGAAAGGGAAAAAATCCTGCCTCCAAAAACAAGAGTGAAATATACATTTTCAGTAAACAAAATCTGAGATATTTGTCTATCAGTGGTCCTACAAATTCAGAATATTCTTCAGGCTGAAGGGAAATTAACTAGATTCAAACTTAGATTTATAAAGAAGCATGAAGATCACCAGATATGATATGTAAGTAGGTAAATATTTTTAAAAGTTTGAAAAGAGGCTAATTTTAAAAATTTATTTCATGTGATTAATATGTCACAGAAAATCATGGTGATATATCACATTGCTATTTTAATACTCTCTGTGAATTTTAAAAAAAACTCATTCTGGATATTTTCTTAATTAATGTTATTTTGAGTGTTAAATTGTCACAGCATGAACATGTAAAAAGATCATTTCTGGGGAAGGGGGAAAAGGGTTTGATGTTGGATATATAGGATTCCCCTATATTGTATATGTGACTTTACTGTGATCTAAAACAATTTTGAAAACAAAATTAAAAATTAGAAGAAAAAAAGGATGTAGACACTGAGGAAGAAATGAAAGAAATTGCCTTGCAACTGTACACACAGGGCAGCACCTATTACAGTGATGAAAGGCAAAATGTCAAAAACAAAGTTTTATCATATTTTTCAATTTTAATACCTCAATTTATTTTTACTTTATTTTAGTTTTTCTAAATTAGTAAGTATTCTATTTCTAATCTTGGAACCTAACATTACTATTTCATTTTACTACTAATTGAACTTGGCAATATAATAGGCTTCATTTTTAAGATTTTTTTGGTCCACAAAAGGGTTCAACTATGGCAGGGGAGGAATGCTGGTGTGGAGTGTGATTGATGGGGGACACATATTTGGGAGAGAGTTCTCCAGGGCATGAATATAGGGTATATAAAAAGGTTCAGCTAGTCATTTGGTATTTTCATAGTAGTTACAGTTACAAATGACAATTTAGGGAGTGCTGAGTTCCTAGCCAGGGGCGCTCTATCACATTCCCCAATGAAACAGCAACAATCCCCCAAGTGCAAAGGAAAGACCAGTGAAGAAGAATGATCCAGTGATGAGCCCTTGATACTGATGACTTTCCTTATGAGCCTGTGTGCCTGAAATTTGAACTAGGCCTAGAGCTGCAGGGTGCCTAAGAGTTACCTCCTGAGAGCCTCCATGTTGCTCAAATGTGGTCAGTCTCTAAGCCAAATTCAGCATGTAAATATATTACCTTCCCCCAGCATGGGACATGACTCCCAGGGATGAGCCTCCCTGGCATTGAGGGATTACTACCAATCACTATCTGGTGATGCAATTAGAAAAAATCTTTGAATAAAAGAGGGAAATGATAAAGACAAATGATTTTATATGGCTAAGGTTCTTCAAAAAAGAGTCGGGAGCTCATCAGAGGCGTTGCACATATGCACACCTCAGTAAGATCCCAGAGACAGCCAAAGTAGATACAGCCTTAGGTACTGGTGCTCCTGAGGGCTACAGAGACACATAAGTTCTACAGTCATGGCAGTTGGCTCTAGAGTTCAATGCTTTGTCAGTGGGACCCATTTTGGAATTTTTGTTCCTGAGTGTGATGGAGTTGGGCTCAGATGTGACCTTTCTACACATGCCTCTTCTGTCACTTTTACTGAACCTTTGATTGGCACCAGGGTTGGTATATATCCAGGAGACTTGAATCTCTGGACTGGCCATGTGCCAGCCAGGCCCTGTGCCTCAGCACAGTTGCAAATCCTACTCTCTGCTTTGTTGGACTTACCCAGGTCAGTTAACAGGGAGGTGAAGACAGTAAGACATCACAACAGGGAATGAAGAATGCCTACTGCTGCAAGCAAGAGAATCACATCCATTAACCATGTGGGATCTAAGCCCCCTCTCAATTTAGAGGTGGAGTGGATAGCACCATCCCAGGATCCACAGGATGGAGGAATAAAATATGGATTAGAGAGGACTTACTTGTATTCTACTATAGAACTGCTATGACTAGTAATGGAAGAAACTGTATCCTTGATGTGGAGAAAGTGGCTACAGTAGTTGTTAAGGGCAGGGAGAAGGAAGAAGAGATGTGATGTGGGGGCATTTTGGGGACTTGAAGTTGTCCTAAATGATACTGCAGGGACAGATGCAGGACATTATATATCCTGCCATAACCCACTGAATGGACTGGGGGAGAGTGTAAATTACAATGTGAACTATAATCCATGTGGTGCAGCAGTGCTCCAAGATGTATTCACCAAATGCAATGGATATGCCACAATGATGAAGGAGGTTGTTGATGTAGGAGGAGTGGATTGGGTGGGGTGTGGGGTATGTGGGAACCTCTTGTATTTTTAATGTAACTTTTTTGTGATCTATGTATCCTCAAAAAATACAATAAAAATGTTCATAAAAGAAATTTAGTTAGAAATTTTAGGATACATGGTCCCATGTAGTGGGAGCTAGAGCTCAATAGTTAAATGGCCTGAGCATCCTGGATAGTTTTTGGCCATCTCCAGGATGAAATGACACAGCATAACTGCACTCAGCTTCTGGTGGAAGAGCTTGATCCCGACTGACACTTAAGTCAGCTAATCAGTGTATGTAACATGACAGGCATGTCACTGTAACAGTCAATCATATATTTTGATAGTAGTAACATCAGTGCAACTCCCATGTAAACAGAAGAGTGTCAAGAACAAAGGAAGCTTCAAGGAGCAGGAGCAGGAGAGAGCAGAGAGAGAGCATATGAAGGCAAAAAGCATAGAATAAATTTAGTATGCATAAACTCCCCATGGCTCCACATGCCTTTTGCTTTGTTAACAGCCCTGATACCTCACTCTGGCTGAGGAGCTCTACCCAAGATTTGACATAGCCAGCAGGACCCATCGAACCTGGTGAGTGGATCTTCAGCTCCAATGGAAACAACAGGGCATGATGGGGGTGGGCTGTGGCCCTCTTCTTTTCTTTGGTATTTGGTGACAGTGATTCTCCCATAATGGGCCCCTCTGGGGAGCTGGGATACAGACCATCCCATTCCAGAATCTATTGCAAAGGCACCAGTGTCTTTGGGAGCTGTGCTACCACCTTTCCCAGAAAGAATGGGCTGGGAAAGTGTCCTGGTTTTTCCTGACCGCTGTGGGTGCAGCAGAAGGAAATTTTGACTACACAAGCCCATGTTCAGAGATTTATGGGGTGGTTGGAGGGCCTGGAGGCCTGGCTAAATGGATTGGAGGAAGAGACAGCTCTCGGGGGGGATGATGGTACTGTGAGTACTCGTGATGAGCCCCAGGCTGGGTCCCCACACCACCCCCAAGACTGTCAGATGATATGGCACAATGCTGGGGATTTCCCAGAAACTCTTAATATATGGGTCACTTATATGGATCTGGTTCAGATTGTGCATGAGATGGAAATGTGCTAAATGATGCCCAGGCAAATTATATTGGTCCGAACAGTGAACTCTTTTCCACCGTATGAAGGACATGATTCTGGCTATAGCTCCTCCAGGTATGTTTGGTTCCTTAGCAGCCTTCTTAGCCCCATAGGAAGATAAAGCAGGATCATGGAGTCAAAAGGTCCCTCCCACTTATGGAGCAGCACAAGGTGAGGGCCATATGGAGGACAAGGGATGGGCCCAACTCGGACCTGGGAGAGCAAGTCCATGAGGCCACTGAAAACGTTTAAAATGCAAATGTGGGGAGACCTCATTGCTGCTGTTGTGAATCCAGATAAGATAAATCAGCACCTAATGAAGTGTTAATAGCTCTCTGGAAGGAGCTGATGCCAGAATAGCAGTACACAAAGTTGTGGGGGAAAGGCCCCTACTAATGGGATGTTCTTTCCATTTATAAGATGTTTTATTGGCAGAACAGAGGACAATGTCTATGAAAATTGACAAATGGGCCAAGGAACCCAATTAGGGAGATCAGAGGACTTGGAGGCTGCAAATAGTCCCCCTTGTGGCCTGTCCAGAAGACTGATGGAACATGTAGCATGATGGTAGATTACTGTTAACTGAATAAGATCTTGCACCAAAGAGTCAACAACAATTTGCCTTTATCTGGGAAGGACACCAGTGGACTTTTTGGTGCTTTGTCAAGGGCATATTCATAGCCCAACCATCTTTCATGGTTTGATTGTGCAGGATCTCTCTACACAGACACATGAATCCTCTGTTCATCTATTTCATTATACTGATGATGTTATGTTAACATCTGATTCTCTTTCAGATTTAGAAGAAGCAGCCAAGGACCTAAGAGATAGTCTGATGACATGGGGTTAGGCAGTCAATGAAGCAAAGTTTCAAGGGCCTGAAATATCTGTCAAATTCTTGGGAGTTGTTTGATCAAGTAAGACAAAAGTTAACCCTGAGTCCATAACAGATAAGGTACAATCATACTATCCCGGACCTACTACTGTAAAACAGCTATAGACACTTACTGACCCATTAGGATAATGGAATGTGTTTATACCTCATTTGACATAGATTCTTTGCCCCATGTGTGCCCTCCAGAAGAAGGGAAGTGTTTGGGATTAGACTGTGTATTAGTCAGTGAAATGGGTGCTGCTGCAAAATACCAGAAATTTGTTGGTTTTTATATTTATTTGGGTTAGGAGCTTCCAGATACCAGGTCATAAAGCATAAGTTACTTCCCTCACCAAGGTCTATTTTCACATGTTGGAGCAAGATGGCTGCCAATGACTGTGAGGGTTCAGGTTTCCTGGATTCCTCCCTTTCAGGGTCATGCTTCTCTCTGGGTTCAGGGTTCCTCTCTTCCCAGGGCCTGCTTCTTCCTTGACTCAGGGTTCCTTTCTTCCTGAGGCTTGCTTCTCTTTCCTCTGTGAGCTTACTTCCCAGGGTTCCAGCTTAAGGCTTCAGCATCAAACTCCAACATTAAAACTCCAACATCAAAAACCCACAACTCTGTTCTTTGCCATGTCTTTTATCTGTGAGTCCCCACCCACCAAGATGTGGGGACTCAACACCCTAATGATGTGGCCCAATCAAAACCCTAATCATAACTTACTCATGCCCAGGCATGGACCAGATTACAAACATAATCCAATATCTCTTTTTGGAATTCATAACCATATCAAACTACTACACACTAATACCCATGAACATGTTTTTCAAGTTGCCATGTAGGCAGTTGGTTGGGTTCAGGTCTTGCAACTTATTAATCATTCCCTGCCTTTCCAACTTGATGTCACTTGTTATGATGCTGGGTACAACTGGGGCCTCTGGCAAACACATGGGAAACACAAAGTGACCATAGGATTCTCATCTCAAATAAGGAAAGGTGAAGAACCCAGCTATTCTCTCACTGAACACCAGTTAGAGGCAGCATATGCCACCCTTTAAGCATGTGAAGTGCTTACAGGATCACAGTGAGTCCTAGTATGAACCTCCCTCCCTGTTGCAGGATGGGTACATTCATAGTTAAATGCCTCCAGGACTGAGGTGACTCAGACACCAACACTGGCCAAATGGAGTGTAGTTGAATGCCCCCAAGACTGGAGTAGCTCAGACACTGACATTGGCCACATGAGACATATATCTGGAACAGTGTGCAATGTTGAGTACTAGCCCCCTGTCTGTACAGTTGGTATACAGATGGGTCCAGCAAATGCACGGTGATGTCTTGGATCACTACAAGTATCTGAGTGGATGCAGAAGATATCTGGTTTGAAACCTGATTTGGTCAAAGCAGGCAGTTGGCTGAACTGAGAGCCATTTGGCTAGTTATAATGCATGAACCCAGCCCCCTTACAATGTGTACATATAGTTGGGCCATGTACAAAGGACTAGCTTTATGGCTGCCCCTGTGGGAGCAGCAAGAATGGATGATTAGTAAAACACCTCTCTGGGGACAAAACTGGGGAAGGATTTGTGGAACAAAGGACAAGAATGCAGCATAACTGTTTATCATGTTTTAGGGCATAAACCTCTCATAAGCCAAGGAAATGATGCTGCAGACAGTCTAGCACAAGTAAGAGCTTTATACCATCCCATGTATGAATGGGTCACCTGGTAACATATACACATGGGACATGTGGGAGCTTGAACCCTCCTGCAGAAAGCCAGGTAATATGGCATCCCATTAATAACTGCAGATATAATGAACATGGTAAGATCCTGTGAGCTATGTGCTAAACAATACCCACATAGATGTCAGGTGCCCATAAAAGAAGGGGTCATAAAGTGAGGAGATAGAAACCTACAGGTATGGCAGGTAGATTATAGTGGATCACTGCCCTCTGATAAAGGATATAAGTTCTTATTTGCAGCAGTGGATACTAGTACAGGTTGAGCTTTGCCCTTCCATTCTGAATAGCCACCCATAAGAGTACCATTGTAGTACTGAACATTTTAAGTGCCTGGTATGTGTGTCCCCCTGAAGTGTGGAGTGACCAAGGAACCCATTTCACAGGTTCCAAAGTGCAAACCTGGACAAAAAATTAAGACACTGATTGGCACTTACATGTTCCATATCGACCACAGGCTGCAGGTATGATTGAATGGAATAATGGTTAATTAAAGGATAAGTTAATCATGATGTCTCCAAAGGAGCCAACCTTGCAGGGGTGGGCTACCTGCCTTCTGTAAGCAGTACATCTTCTAAATGAGCAGCTGCAGTGAACTGGGCAGTTACCCCTAGACTTGGTTGTATGGGCATGTGCTTTACCCTTACATGTAAGAATAAATAACTCAGATTCTCTTGCATTTCCTAAAGTTTTAGATGGAACTTTGGTGTTGCCTGCTTCCAATACCTTGGGGTCAGGAAAAACAGCAGTGTGGACATGACCATGGACTGTTGTAAATGAAGTTCCCACTTGGAGAGGCATCTGTTACCATATGGAGATGGCATAAAGAGGGGATTGACCATGGCACTATGGATTAGTGAAAGGCCATTTGAAGTATGAGTTGAACTGCCTGAAAACTCAGGAGGAAACCTTCTGAGGGGAACTTTGATATTACAAACGAGGCCCATACCGTTGTTCCCAGTGGAGCTATCCACTTTGTGGTAGACTTTAGTGTGGGGAGACAAGGTATGGTATTCCAGACCAGGGTGCCCGCCAGTGCCTGCCACCCTTCTGTCCCAAGATGAACAGGTCACATGTATATTGCCTGAGGGATGTGATTTACTTCTCATGATATCTTTGGCCCTACCATCTTTCTGCCCAGGTTGACAGCAACCAATACTGTATTGTTAAGGGCTAATACCTATGCCAGTGTTCACAACATAACCCAGTGCTGGGTATGCACTGACCTGCCAGCAGAAGGATCAGAAGGCCTTCCATGGACCATCACCCCAGCAACCAAGGCTAATTAGGCATGGCTTCACACAAACAACCAGTCCACACCAGAATGGGAAACAATACAAAGAAAAGTAGAACTACTACTCCACAGAGATATGGACAATATCTGCTGCTCAGTGAGTTATGCTCTCTATAATGGTTGGGGGTGGCTTCCTGCTGAACATGTAATATTAAGGGAAATTGAACAACATCCCAATGATTACAGGAGAATAGCAGGATGGATCCCCTGGTTTCTTTGTAATCATACTATAGTCAATAGTCAAGCTGGATATTGGTGGAATGGTGTCAAATATGTGGGAACATCTGGTATCCACTTGGAAATGGGTTGTGTTACTTGGCATTGGTTTTGTAATTTTCTTAGTTATATTTTGTTGTGCCTTTTATTGTTGTTGTGGCCTTTGGGCCCAGGGTGTTGCCCTGTGGCAACAAGCTCTTAATATGCTGGCTGTTTAAAGGGTGGAATATAGAGGGAGCTAGAGCCCAATAGTTAAATTGCCTAAGCATCCTGGATACTTCTTGGCCATATCCAGGTTGCAATGACACAGCATAACTGCACTCAGCTTCTGGGGGATGAGTTTGATCCCGACCGGTACATAAGCCAGCTAATCAGTATATGTAACATGGTAGGTATGCCATTGTAAGAGCTAATCATATATTCTGGTAGTAGTAACATAAAAGCAGCCCCCACGTAAACAGAGGAGTGGCGAGAACAACGGAAGCTTAAAGGAGCAGAAACAGGAGAAAGCAGAGAGAGAGCAGAGAAAGGGAAAGCTCATGGAATAAACTCAGTATGTATAAACTCCTGGTGGCTCCACATGCATTTTTCTTTGCTAATGGTCCTGACTTCCACACTCTGGCTGAGGAGCTCAGACACAGCACCCCACTAAAACAATAAAGATGGTGGTAAGTGGGTTCAAAAAGGGGGTTTATCAATGACATACTGAACCAAAAGAGTGAGAAAGGCTGGGGGCCTTCAGAAGCTGTGTAGGGGTAGCTAGAGCCCAAGAGTTAAACAGTCTAATCATCCTGGATACTTTTTGGCCCCATCCAGGAAACAGTGACACAGCAAACCTGCACTCAGCCACCAGGGTGGACTTGATTCCAAATGACCCATGTACCAGCTATTCAGTATTTGTAACATTATAGGTATGCTACTGTAAGAGCCAATCACATATTCTGATAGTAATAATATAAAAGCAGCTCCCAAATGGAGGAGGAGTGGAGAGAACAAAGGAAGCTTAAAGGAGCAGGAGAGAGAGAGAGCAGAGAAAAATGGAAAAGAGCGTAGAATAAACTCAGTATGCATAAATTCCCTGTGTCTCCATGTGCCATATTCTTTGCTAATGGTCCTGACTCCCCCACTCTACTGAAAGGCCTGGCTCAGACCCCAACATTTGGTGTAGGCAGCGGGACTTTCCAAGCACAGTGAGTGGCTCTTCAGTCCTGGTGGACCCAACGGTGCATGATGGGGGTGGGCTGTGGCCCCCTTTGGGTCTTTGGTATCTGGTGGCAGTGATTCTCCTGTAATGGGCCCCTCCAGAGAGCTGGGATACAGTTTATCCCATTCCTGAGTTTATTGCAAAGGCACTGGAAACCTTGGGAGCCGTGTTAGCCCTTTCCCTGAAGGAATGAGCTGGGAAAGTGCCCTGGATGTTCCTGACTATGCTGTCGGAATAGCACAAGGAAATTTTGGCTAAACAAGCCTATATTCAGAGACTTACAGGGTGGCAAAATGGACTGTAGGGCCCCCTGAGTGCATTGGAGGAGGAGACAGCTCTCAGGGAGGCTGATGGTCCTGTGAGCACTCACGAAGAGCTCTGGACTAGGTCCTCACACCACCCCCAGGATTCTGTGTTGGATGATACGGCACAATTCTGGGGAGCTCCCAGGACTGTTAGTAAATGGGCTACTTACATGGACATGGTTCATTGTGTGTGAGATGGGAATGCACCAAATGATGTGTCAGGCAAATTACATCAGCCTGAACAGTGAACTCTTCTAACCGAATGAAGTACACAATTCTGGCTACACTTACACTAGGTACTTTTGGTTCCTTAGCAGCCTTTTTAGCCCCATATGTAGATAAAGCAGGACTGTGGAGTCCAAAATGTCCCTCCCCCTTCTAGAGAAGCACGAGGAGGGGATCATATGGGGAGGCAAGGAAATGGCCCAATGCAGGTCTGGGGGAGCATGTCCTTGAAGCTGCTGAAAGTGTCTCAACTGCAAAAGTGGGCAGATCGAGTGGCTGCCAATGTGAATACAAATAAGATAAAGCAGCAATGTAATGAAGTGTTACTAGCTCTCTGGAAGGAACTGATGCCAGAAAGCAGTACACAAATTTGCAGGGGGAAAGACCCCCACTAATTGGATGTCCTCTCTATTTACAAGATGTTTTACAAGCAGACACAGAGGACAATGATTATGGAAATTGGCAAGTGGGCTAAGGAACCTGATTAGGTAGGTCAGAGGACCAGAGGCTGCACATAGGCCCTCTGTGTCCAGAAGCCTGATGGAATGTGGCACATGATGGTAAATTACCATGAACTGAATAAGTGACTCCACCTTTATATGCAGCAGTCTCATCAGTGACTGAGACCATGGATCAGCTATTATGTGTTAGGACAATATTGTTATGTGACAGATTTAGCTAATGCTTTTTTCTCTGTAGATATTGCACCAGAGAGTCAAGAACCATTTGCCTTTATGTGGGAAGAATGCCAGTGGACCTTTTTGGTGTTCCTCAAGGGTATATTCATAGCCCAACCATGGATTTGGTTGTGTAGGATCTCTCTACTTAGATGCATAAATCCTCTGTGATGCCATGCTAAACTCTGATTCTCTTTCAGATTTAGAAGAAACAGCCAAGGACCTATGAGATAGGCTGAAAACATGCATGTGGTTGGGCAGTCAATGAAGCAAAGGTCCAAAGGTCTGGAGTATATGTCCAATTCTTGGGAGTTGTTTGGTCTGGTAAGAAAAAGTCATCCCTGAGACAGTCATAGATAAGGTATAAGCATACCCCCAGCCTACTACTGTGAAACAGTTACAGGCATTTACTGGTCTATTAGGATATTGGAGGGTGTTTATTCCTCATCTGGCACAGAATCTCTGCCCCTTGTATGCTCTCCAGAGAAAGGGAATTGTTTGGGATGGGACTGATGCCCATGAATACGCTTTTCAAGTTGCCAACTGGGCAGTTGGTCAACTCAGGCCTTGCAAGTTATTGATTATTCTCTGCCTTTCCAACTTGATGTTACTTGTCATGATGCCGGGTACAGCTGGGGCCTCTGGAAAACATGGGAAATGCAGGGTGCCCACAGGGTTCTGGTCTCAACTATGGAAAACGAAGGAACCCAACTATTCTCTCATTGAGCTCCAGTTAGCAGCAGTGTATGCTGCCCTTCAGGCATGTGAAGTGTTTACAGTACCACAACAAGTCATAGTATGAACCTCCCTCCCTGTGGCAGGATGGGTACTATAGCAGTTTGCTATGGTTATGAATCACAAAAAAAATATTGGATTATGTTTGTAATCTGGTCTGTACCTGGGTGTGATTGAGTTATGATTAGGGCTTTGATTGGGCCACATCATTATAGCGTTGAGTCCCTGCACCTTGGTGGGAGGGGACTCACAGATAAAAGGCTTGGCAAAGGACAGAGCTGAGGATTCTTAATGTTGGAGTTTGATGCTGAAGTCTTAAGCCAGAGCCCTGGGGAAATAGACAGAGCCATTCACCTGATAGTCTACAGCTGACCTTGTGGAGAGAGGCAAAGCCTAGAGAGCCTCATAGTCTACAGCCAATCTTATGGAGAAAACAGAGTAGCTGAGCCCAGAGGAACCCAGGAAGCCTGAATCCTTGCAGACGTCAGCAGCCATCTTGCTCCAACATGTGAAAATAGACTTTGGTGAGGGAAGTAACTTATGCTTTATGACCTGGTATCTGTAAGCTCCTACCCCAAATAAATAACCTTTATAAAAACTAACCAATTTCTGGTATTTTGCATCGGCACCCCTTTAACTAATATAGGTACATAAGTGGTTGAATGCCCCCATAACTGGGGTGGCTCAGACACCCACATTGGCTAAGTGGGGTGCATATCTGGAACAGCAGGCAATGTTGAGCACTAGCCTCCTGTCTGCACAGTTGCAGGAAGTGTTAGGACCAGTAGAGTTTCAAGTTGACCCCTTGACCCAAGGGCTTCCTGGTCCCACGCTTTAGAGCCTAGCTCATACCAAAATGAAATGGGCACTATACCAGCTGATGCCTGGTATACAGATGGGTCCAGAAAACTCATGGTGATGTTTTGGACCACTGTAGGCATCCGAGTGGATAAAGAAGAATTCTGGTTTGAAACTGGATTTGGGCAAAGCAGCCAATGGGCTGAACTGAGAGCCATGTGGCTTGTTATAATGAAAGAATCTGGCCCCCTTACCATGTGTACAGAGAGTTGGGCCATGTACAAAGGACTAACTTTATAGCTGCCCTACTAGGAGCAGCAAGAACGGATGATTTTCAAAAAACCTCTGGGGACAAAATTTGTGGAAGGACTTGTTCAAAAGGCAAGAGTGCAGCATAACTATCATATTGCAGGGTATAAACCTCTCATAAACCAGGAAATGATGTTGCAGACTGTCTAGCACAAGTAAGAGCTTTATACCATCTGATGGACCAATGGGCCATTTGTTTATATAGGCACATGGGACATGTGGGGGCTCACATCTTCCTGCAGTTAGCCAGGTGATGCTGTATCCCATTAAAAACTACAGATGCAATGAACATGGTAACAGCCTGTGAGATGTGTGCTAAACAATACCCATGTAGACTTAAGGTGTCATGAAAGAAGGGGTTATAAAGGAAGGAGATAGACCCCTACAGGTATGGCAGGTAGATTATATTGGACTACTGCCTTATGATAAAGGATATAAATTCCTGTTCACAGCTGTGAGCTGTGGATACTAAAACAGGTTTAGTTTTTAGTCATCCAAAAGTATACCATTGTGGCACTGAATATTTTTAGTGCCCAGTATGGGCATTCCCTTGAAGTGTAGAGAGACAGAGGCACCCATTTCACAGGTTCCAAAGTGCAGACCTGGGCAAAAAATGAAGACATTGATTGGCATTTGCATGTTCCATATCGACCGCAGGCTGTAGGCATGATTGAACAGTATAATGGTTTGTTAAAGGACAAATTATGCATGACACCTCCAAAGGAGCTGTCCTTGCAGCAGATGGGGGTTGGGGAACTACCCATCTGCCATGGGCAGTATGCCATATAAATGAGCAGCCATGGCGAATGGGGCAGTCATCCCTAGACTTGGTTGTACAGGGACATGCTTTACCCTTACATGTAATAATGAACACCTCAGACTCTCACATTTCCTGAAGTTTTAGATGGAGCTTTGGTATTGCCTGCCCCCACTGCCTTCAAGTCAGGACAAACAGTGGTGTGGACATGGCCATGGACTGTTGTGACCGAAGTCCCCACTTGGAGAGCTGTCCTGTTAACATAAGGAGATGGCGTGACAAGGGAATTGACTGGGACACTCTGGGTTTGTAAATGGCTGGGTTTGTAAATGGCTGTCTGAGGTATGAGTTGCATACCTGCCTGAAAATTCAGCAGGAACCCTTCTGAAGGGAACTTTTGTCTTGCAAATGTAGCCCATACCATTGCTTCCAGTGGAGCTATCCCCTTTGCAGTTGACTTTAGTACAGGGAGAAAAGGTATGGTATTCCAGACCAGGGCGCCCACCAGTGCCTGCCACCCTTCTGTCCCAACATGAACAGGTCACATGTATATTGCCTGAGAGATGTGATTTACCTCTCAGGGTATCTTCGGCCCTACCATCTTTCTGCCCAGGTTGACAGCAGCCAATACTGTACTGTCAGAGGCTCATACCTATGCTCATGTTCACAACATAACCCAGTGCTAGGTATGCACTGGCTGGCCAGCAGAAGGATCAGAAGGCCTTCCATGGACCATCACCCCAGCAACCAAGGCTAATTGGACATAGCTTCACACATCCGACCTGTCCATACCAGAATGGGAAACTATACAAAGACAAGTAGAAGCACTACTCCACAGAGATATGGACACTACCTGCCCCCCAATGGGTTATGCTATCTATAATGGGTAGGGGGTGCCTTCCAGCTGAATATGTAACATTATGGGAGATAGTATCTTAGTGTATTGAATAACATGCCAATGATTCCCAGAGAATAGCAGGATGGAACCCCGTTTTTTGTAATTGTACTGTAGTCAATAGTTCCACCTGGTGTTGGTGGAAACATCTAAGATCCATTTGGAAATGGGTTGTATTAATCAGCACTGGTTTTATTATTTTCTTAGTTATGTTTTATTGTTCCTTATGTTGCTGTGGCCATTGGGCCCAGGGTGTGGCCCTGTGGCAGTGAGTCCTTAAGCTGCTGGCTTTTTAAAGGGTGGAATGTTGGGGTAGCTAATGCCCAATAGTTAAACACCCCACTTGTCCTGTATACTTCTGGCCACATCTGTGAAAATGTGACACAGAAAAACTGCACTCAGCTTCCGGGGTGGACTTGATTCCAACTGATCCATGTGCCAGCCAATCAGTAATATGTAACACGATAGGTATGCCACTGTAAGAACCAATCAAATATTCTGATAGTAGTAACATAAAAACAGCTCCCATGTAAACAGAGGAGTGTTTACAAAGGAAGCTTAAAGGAGTCAAAGAGACAGAGCAGAGAAGAATGGAAAAGAGCATACAATAAACTCAATATGCTTAAACTCCCCGCAGTTCCATGTGCCTTCTTCTTTGCTAATAGCCCTGACTCCCCCACTCTGACTGAGGGGCCCAGCTTGGACCCCAGCAGGCTGCATGCCCTTCAAGTTTGTGGGTTTCCTTTTGCAGGTTTTGAATACTGTTTAGAACTCTTACAGAGTGACATATAGAAACAGCATTTTTCTTCAGAAATAGGCATGTATCTGCTTTGTGTTGCTGTTACCATGCTAAGGCCTCTGTGATTTTGCAGTACTACAGCAGCAAGAGAGTTTGTTTGCTGTTTTAGGACTTCTAAGGTACAGCTAGTTTCTTCTATGCTGTTACTTAGCTCTAGGGAGGGGTTGTAATTTATAATGTGGTTTAGTATAAATGCATTGGTTATTCTTAAGACAACTAGCTAAGAGGGGAATGAGAAGAGGCATCGCAACTACAGGAAATGAAAACAGACAAGTTTCATAAGGGGTGTTTGGCTTGCACTCCCCAGAATTTGGCTTAGAGAGTGGCCACTTTTAAGCAACATGGAGGCTCTCGGGAGGTAACACTGAGGCACACTGCAACTCTAGGCCTAGTTCAAATTTCAGGCACGCAGGTTCTTAAGCATAGTCATCATTATCATGGGCTCATCATTGGATCATCCTTCTTCACTGGTCTTTCCCTTGCATTTGGGGATTGTTTCTGTTCCATTGGGGAATGCGAAAGAGCTCCCCTGGCTAGGAACTCAGCACTCCTTCAGTTGTCATTTGTTACTGTAACTTCTATGAAAATACCCAATGAATATCTGAACATTTTTATATACCCTATATACCTGCCCTGAAGAACTCCCTCCCATCCATGTGTCTCCCATCAATAACACCCCATATCAGTATTCCTCCCCTGTCATAGATGAACCCCTCTGTGGTCCAAAATTTCTTCAAAAATGAAGCCTAATATATTGACAAATTCAATTAGTAGGAAAATGAAATAGTAATGATAGGTTAAAGATTAGAAATAGAATATATACTAATTTAGAAAACCTAAAGTAAAAATAAATTTGGGTACTAAAAAATGAAATATATTATAAAACTTTGTTTTTGGCATTTTGCCTTCACCACTGTAATAAGTGTTGTCCAATAGGTACAGTGGCAAGGTGATTTCTTTCATTCCTTTCTCAGTGTCTACACCCTTTTATTTAATTTTTAATTTTGTCTTCAAAAAAGTTTTAGATCAAAGTAAAGTCACATACACAATATATCCAACATCAAACCTTTTCCCTCTTCCTGAGCAATGATCTTTTTACATGTTCATGTTATATTTGCTACAGCTGATGTATAGATATTGAAACATAGCCACCAAACATGGTTCCATTTTGGTTGACAGTATGGTTTATATTTAAATTGTACAATTTTCTAAATTTTTAGTTACTTTATGGTTTATCTTTTAACCTATAGACTTTTATACATTTTTTGTGAAATTTGACATGTCCTATATCCATCATTGCATGACACTGTAGAACATTTCCATTGCCCCTAGTTACCCTGCTTCTATAAATTCTTTTCCTCTCTTTCCCTCCCCTCAGGTCCCACAGTGAAAACCAAGCTTCACAGCTTGAAGGACCAGGTTCACAGATACTTGCAACAATGCTGAAGGCTTTACACACTAGACTGTCTCCCCCATTGGGAGCCACCAATTCTCTTGAGAGACACCCTTTGTTCTGTTTAAGAACATCCAGCCTCCCCAGGATGTGGGTACTCCTTCACACTCATTGTATGGGTCTCCATCCAATGATGTAACACACTATGAAAAGATGAGCACTCACATACTCCCTGGAAGCCTGCCCCTGTGCCAGATGACCCCCATTAAGCACCTTGATCAGGTAACCCTTATTATATTTATAAAGAGTTTTCTCAACATTATAGTTTCAATCACATACCCAACAATCTCCCATGTTCATCTGTTTCCCCAACCGTCCCCCCAATTCCTTGGTCCATCTGACCCAGTCTCTGAGACTCCCTCAAGCCTGCAAAGCCCCACCCAATAGTATTCTTATGCCCCGCCTTATCCCTTCCCTGTACAAATACTTACCTCCACTCTACCATAGATTTCACCCATGTTGGCATCAGCTCATAACCTTCCTCTCCCCCCTCCCAATTTTCTGTACCTTTCTGATATGAAATAAGCAAAGCAAGCTATCTCTGAGAGCTAGAGACTTGATGATAGGCTTTATACACTTTCTAAACACTTCCAATGCTATATATAACATATCAAATGAACTTGTTACTACTTTGGTTTTATTGCTACACTTTTACCATAATGATGTTAATTACGCAGGCATTTTATTTTAGCAGCACAGGAAAAAGTACTTATTCCATTATTTTGTGAAAATGAAGATTCCCAATGGAATTAAGATTATTTTTCCTTACCCCCACTTTAACATGCATATTGAGGTGGCATTACTTTTTGCTATTAATATCAGTTTAGGTTTCTAATTAATAATGGCTGCTTGGAATTATTCATTTAAATGCTTCAGTTTAGGAGAGAATTCCTTATAATTAACCATAAACACATAGACTAGTTACTTTACCTTACAATAAACTTATTAAGTTTCAGTTAGCACCTGATGAAATTTACTTTATCCATTTTAAAGGAGGGCAGATCTATATTTTCTTCTTTAACTTAATTTCATTAAACATGAACTTACAACTTTCATCATTTTAAAGATTTAATATATAATGTTAATTTATTTGCTTGTTATTCTATAAACCTAGGGAGATAATACCCAAGCTAAGTAAATTGAAACTGTAACCAGATTTTGTCTAGGTTCTTGACTATGCTGCAGAAATGAATTTCAAGAACAAGTCCAGTAAGTTAGGGCAGTAATTTTTTCAGGTAGGGAGGGAAGAGAAATGGGAGAAAATAACAGATCATGGGTCCCAGGTGGAGAGGAAGTGGCTGAAAAGTAATAAACATGGTTGACTTATAGACTACAATTTCCCATTATAGATTATAAGTGCTCAGGGTTTACTTGCGTGGTAATCATAGCAGGGTAAAAACAGTGAGAGCAGAGGGCAGGAACTGGCACATGAACAGGGCCAGTTTGCTTTCTCACTTGCCTTTTAAACTATTAATTTTTTCACCCTTTTGCTAATAGGAGGGGAGCTGTCCCAGCTGTTTGCTGTTTTGATTAATTGCCCCACCCATCAATACCTCAGGAGGGCCCAATAATAAGGCCCCTGGAGAATATCTGGGGCTTCTCCTGACTTCCAGAGGAAATCTGATGTGGAATTGGATTTTTCATGAGAATCTTCCAGGTTCTGTGAACCAGCTGCTTTTAGGAACCCCCAATATACAAGGCAGGAAGCCTCCCTCACTTCCCAGTCCTCAGAGATAACAGGACTCAGGTGGCCACTTGGACTGGAACCGTGGACATTCAACCCCAAGGGTTGAGAATTTCACCAGGTAGTAATTTAGTCCACACTTGTTGCCACAAGGGAAAGCAGTGTCACTAATAACATTGCAAGGACAGGAGACAGGGGTGTCTCAAGTTTACTTTCCCCTTAGCTATAGGGGGCAGAAGCTGTCATGAAATAAACATAAGCAAAGACAAGGGGTGAGGCTAGACTTGAAATGACCATAAAAAGAGGCAAACAGTTTATTATTACCACCACAATAGCTGACATTTAGGGCTAGGTGAACTTAAGTTACAAAATAACCATAATCAAAGGTGAGTTTAGTTTAAGATTATCATTATAACAGCTAAGTTTAGGCTATATCCATTCAGTTATAATTTCAGTTATTATTCTTCTGTTGTTTTATAAATAAATGCATCTACATAATGATCTTAACTCTTAGTTTCTATTAATACAAAATTTTTACTTAAAAACAATTTGAGCACTTTCCTTCATTAAGCAACTAAAACAATTTTATTAATAACAAATTCACTGTTTTTCTTTTCCTGCAGTTCAATTAATTCCACTTGTGATTTCTTTATATATCAATGTTAATTGCAAGATGGCAGTGGCATTTAAAGACTTTTTTAGGTTATTTTTCACCATTATCCAATTTGTAACAGGTGAACACCAAATCTGATTTACGATTTCCTAGGCACGAGCATACTAACAAAGTTAAAGCAAGCACAGATTAGAACAAAAAAGAGAATTTTACACACTTAGTTTAGCTTAGGGAAAGACTTGACTTTAAACCTGGATGCAAAGCTCCCAGTGTCTGTGCATAGCAGAAACTTTATACAGGACTCTCCAGCTTCGTTCCTCCAGGAAAATCCCTAGGCAGCTGCTAAGTATGGAGCTAATAGGTCTAGAGAAGCACTGACCCTGATGAGATAGGAATTGGGGAGTTACAAGGAAATAGTCAGGGAGCTAGGAAAGCCAGGAACCTTTAAATTGTAACTGATGGCACATGAGGAGCTTCCTTATTCTATAGGGGAGAGGTTTTGGTAATGAGTGCATTTCTTCATTCCTTTAAGGCAGGGGTTATCAACCTTTTTGTTCCATGGACCCCTTGTTAAGAACTCCTGATTTAAGGAGACAGGACCATGTGGTTGTAGGCTCTGGCCCTCAGATCTGTCTGTCCTCCCCTTCTAAAGCTGGCTAGTAAGATAGGGAATGAATAAATGGATCTGGAACCTGGCAAAGAGTCCACATGGACATCAATATCTCCAAGTTGGCAGCTAAAAGAGCCCCCCACACACAAGATTCTGCCATTCAGAACTAGATTTTCTCCTGAAGCCAGGAGAAGCCCTGGATACTCTTCAAGATCTTTATCATTGGGCCCTCGTGGAGGATTTATGGGTGGGGTAGTTAATTAAAATAGCAAACAGCTGGAACCCCTCCCCTGCCATTAACAAAGGGGTGGAATAATTGATGGTTTAAAAAGCAAGTGTGAAGACCTCTTGCTCTTGCCCTCACCCTGTCCTGGTGCCAGTCCTGTCCTATTTCTGGCTTCTGTACCTGACTCTTGCCGTGATCCCCCACCTGGATCAACATGCAAGTAAAACCTGGGCATTTAAAATCTATGATGGGAAACTGTAGTCTATAAATCAGCCTGCTTTATCACTTTTCAGCTCCTTCCTCTCTACCTGGGATCCATCATCTATTTTCTCCCATTTCTTTTCCCTCCCTACCTTAATAAATTACTGGCTGAACTAACCCAATATGCTCTTGAAATTCATTTCTGTGGCATACTCAAGAACGTAAACAAAATATGGTTACATTTCTCACACAGACATAACTGGAATTCAGGGTCCGTACAGAGCCCACTCTTTTCCATACTGTGGCCATATGCTTTGGTAGGAAAAGATTACACTAGACAGTATGTCTCAATTTAAGAGCTGCCCATTATCCTAGGGGAAGAAAACATGTTTGTCATTTTGGATGGTGACCCAAAACTGTTTGGACAGAATGGGGTGGCTCACTGAGCCACGATCTGGAAAATTGTGAGCCCTGCTCATTGTCCCACATTTTGGGGATTGGAAACATTTTCTCTGGGCATCCCCAGAGCCATAGAAGTGTTTGGGGCATCTGGGTATGGTTCCCTGACTGAAACACCCAAGCTGGGCTTTCCTGCTAGGAAAAGGGCTGGCTAGAGACCTTTAAATGCTTTTTGCCTACTTTGCACCTGTTATAGGCACAGAATATTGAGTGAGCTCACCTCAAAGCAGCTTCCAGAGGCCAGAATTCCTCAATTAAACCAGAATTTAAAGCCCATAAAATCTAGAGACTAATTATCCTGTGACTTACTGGCAAACACCCTCAGGGACCAGCCCCCCAATCTCCAGACCTCTCCGGTGGATCAGCAAGGCCTCAGGGCACAGCTGAGGGTGGGGCTTAGGCCTAACTAACAAATGCATTTTCAGTTTCTAAGGCTTTCTTTCTTCTTTTTTTCTCAAAATCAGGTTTATTTTATTCCAAACATTTTTGCATTTTATGGAATTTAAAAAGCTTCATATAAAATTTCCAATATTTGTTGTACATATTATATTTTATTTTGTGAAATATTTCTTAATTCCCTTTTTTTCCATTTTCTTTTAAATGTTACATTCAAAGAATATGAGGTCCCCATATACACCCCATCCCACCCACCCCACCCCTCCCACAACAACTTCTTCCATCATCGTGGCACATCCACTGTACCTGGCTAATACATTCTGGAGCACCACTGCACCAGATGGGCAGTGGTCCTCATTTTAGTGCACACTCACCCCCAGTCCAACCAGTGGGCCATGGCAGGACCCAAACAACATCTGGCATCTGTCACTGAAGCACCACCCAGGACAACTCCAAATCCTGAAAATGCCCCCACGCCACATCAAATCTCTTCTTCCATCTCCCTACCATTAGCAGCCATCGTGGCCACCCACTCCATATCACTATTACAATTTCTTCCCTTATAATCACAATGGTTCCCCAGCAGAACACCAGTAAGTCCACTCTAATCCATACTCTATTCCTTGATCCTGTGGACCCTGGGATGGTTATGTCCAGTCCCCCTCTACATCAACAGGGGCCTTAGATTCCGCATGGATGATGGATGCAATTCTCCTGCTTGCAGCTATAGGCACTCTTGGCTCCCTGGTGTGGTGGTTGACCTTCTTCAACTCCCTGTCAGTTGGCCAGGGTAAGTCCAACAAACCAGAGGGTAGGAGCTGCCAGGCTCCTGAGGCCGAGGGCCTGGCCATCATATGGACTGTCCAGAAATTCAGGTCTCCTGAGTATACACCAATCCCAGCACCAACCACAGGTCTGGTAAAAGTAACAGAAGAGGCATGTGTAGAAAGGTCATATCTGAGTCCAACTCCATCACAATCAGGAACACAAACTCCTAACCCCCCACTAATGACACCCCACACAATTGCTCCTCCCCTGCCATAGTTGAACCTCTCTGTGGTCCAAAACTTCTTCAAAAAGGAAGCCCAGTATATTGCCAGGTTCCATTAAGAGTAAAATGGAATATAGTGATGGGTTTAAAGGTTAGATATAGAATACATAAAAATTTAGAAAAATTAAATAAAGGAAAAATAAATTGGGGTATCAAAAAATGAAAAAAAATGGAAAAGCTTTGTTTTTGACATTTTGCCTTTCATCACTGCTATAGGTGTTGCCCAGTATGTACAGTGGCAAGGCAATTTCTTCCATTTTTTCCTCAGTGTTTATATCCTTTCTTTTTTTTTATAATTATGTTTATCTTCATATAAGTTTTAGATGACAGTAATTCACATATGCAATATATGCTACTCCCACATATCCAACATCAAATACTTTGTCCCTTCCCCAGCAATCATCTTTTTACATGTTCATATTATATTTGCTGCAGCTGATGTACAGATATTGAAACAATAGCTTTCAAACATGGTTTCATTTTGGTTTACATTATGGTTTATATTTTCGACTAGACAATTTTCTAAATTTTTAGTTATCTTATGCATTACATGATGGTTTACATTTTAGCCTATAGACTTTTATACATTTTTGGTGTAATTTAACATGTCCTATATCCATCATTGCGTGATCTTGTGCAACACTTCCATTGCCCCACAGTTACACTGATTCCATGTTTTCAACACCTCTTTCCCCCTCTCCTCAGGGCCCACCATGACAATCAATCTTCATTATTTAAAGGACCATATTCAGAGAGAGCTGCAACAATGTCGAGGGCTTGACATACTTGACTGCCCTAACCCATTGGGAGCTGCTAATTCTCTCAAGAGATACAATTCCCTCTGTTTGAGAACATCAATCATCCCCAAGATGTGGGTATAACGTCACTCTCATTGTATGTGTCTCCACCCAATGATATAACCCACTCTGACAAAATGAGGACTCACACATTCCCTAGAAGCTTGCCTTGTGTCAGCTGCCACCCTTAAGCTTCTTAAATAGGTAACCTTCCATATTATATTTTCTAAAGAGTTTTCTCTACATTATAATTTCAGCCACATACCTGACAATCTCCTATGTTCAAATGTTTCCCCCACCCTCCCCCTAATTTCCTGGGTCATCAACCCACTCTCCCACCCACAGCCCCCCTCAAGTCCACAAAGCCCCACCCAAAGTTATCCCTATGCCCCCATTTTATCCGTTCCCTGTACAAATACCTCCAGCTTATCATAGACTTCACCCCAGTAGGTGTCATTTTGCAACCTTCCTCTATCCTCCAACTTTCTTTAAATTTATCATCCAGTCTCTAGCTCTCTGACAAAGCTTGGTTTACTTATTTCATATCAGAGAGTTCATGTAGTATTTGTCCTTCAATGCCTGACTTGCTTCACTCAACATAAGGTTCTCAAGAGTCATCCATGTTATCACATGTGTTTGTACTGTATTTGTTCTTATAGCTGAGTAGTAGTCTATTGTATGTATATACCACATTTTATTTATCCATTCATCTGTTGATGGGCATTTGGGTTGATTCTAACTTTTGGCAATAGTGAATAGTGCTACTATGAACATTGGTGAGCATACATCATTTTGTGTCCTTGTTTTCAGTTCTACTGGGTATATACCCAGCAGTGGAATTGCAGGGTCATATGGCAAATCTATAGCTAGTTTTTTGAAAAACCGCCAAACTTTCCTCCAGAATGGCTGGATTCTTCTGCATTCCCACCAGCAGTGGATGAGTGTTCACATCCCTCCACATCCTCTCCAACAATTGTAGTCTTCTGATTTTTTGATAGCTGTCTAAGGCTTTCTATAGCATCTCACAGACCCAGAAGGAGGATGGCAGTAGTTAGAAGATCAAAGGCACTTTTAATTAAAAGGAATTAACTAACTATGTAAAGAAATATGACTGGTGATAGCCATTCTGAACATA
This sequence comes from Dasypus novemcinctus, assembly GCF_030445035.2. Taxonomy (NCBI): domain Eukaryota; kingdom Metazoa; phylum Chordata; class Mammalia; order Cingulata; family Dasypodidae; genus Dasypus; species Dasypus novemcinctus. The sequence continues at coordinate 59,322,054 of NC_080704.1, read as the reverse complement.
CTTATAGAGAGAACTTGGTAAACTCCCTGTGGACTCCTGCTGGACTTAGCCCATGTGCCCAGTAAGGTATCAAGGGTGGTTTCACCTCACCACCAAGAAGTTCCTTGGATCTACATGGAGACTAGCCCCTTCCACTTCTGGAGAGGGAACCAGGAGTTTTGGCAGATGAAGTTCATGTCCATTGCGAGCTTATCCAGGAGCCCTCTAAACCATTAACCCACTTTAAAAAGGTAGAACCAAATGAGGGCACAGATAGGCCTTAGAACTCACCAGTTTCTGGCTGGGATCAGGGAGCAGCACTTGTTACTGGATTTCATTTAGGTTCTTTGACTATGCCACAGAAATGAATTTCAAGAGCATGTGGGGTGAGTTAGGCCAGAAATTTATTCAGGTAGGGAGGGAAGAGAAATGGGAGAAAATAACCAATCAGGGGTCCCAGGTAGAGATGAAGGGGCTGAAAAGTGAAAAAGAGGGCTGATTTATAGATTATAATTCCCCATTATAGATTATAAATCCCCAGGTTTACTTGTGTAGTCATCCAAGATGGCAAGAAGGCAGTTTGGGTCTAGGTCCAGAGGCAAGAGAGAAAACTCATGCCCAGCACCACTTTTTGAACTGTTAATTATCCTACCCCTTTGCTAATGGCAGGAGAGTAATTCCAGTTGTTTACCATTTTGATTGCTTATCTCTTCCATCAATCTCCCAGGAGGGCCCAAATGATAAAGTCCTTAGGGAATATCCTGGGCTTCTCCTGGTTTCCAGAGGAAGTCTTCTGAGCAGCAGAGTCTTGGGGAGGGTCTTCCAGCAGTCATCTTGGGGTTATTGATGTCCACATGGACTTCTTGCCAGGTTCCAGATCCATCTTTTGATTCCCTATCTTACTAGCTTGCTTCACACTCACTTATGTTTCTCCTGGCAATGGCTCACCAATTGAAGACAGAGAAGTGTTTGATTCCTCTAGGTTCTTGGCTATGATGCATAAAAGAATTTATGAGCACGCCAGTTAGTTAGGCCAGTAAAATTTTTTTATTTGCAAAATGGGGAAAAGGACACAGCTTACTGAGAAATGGGAAAGAAAGACTGAAATATACACCAAGATTTGCTATAGGCCCCTGTAAGCAGAGAGAGTAAGCTCTGCCTCCTGTGATTACCTCTTAAACTGTTAATTATTCCACCCCCTTGCTAATAATAAGGGTATGGAGCCCAGTGGTTTATTGGTTACCCTACCTATGGTGGGGACCAATGGTGAGACATTTTTGAAACATCTGGGGCCAAGAGAAGGTCCCAGAAAGAGAAACTGGGACCTCAAGGTTAAGCTCAAGGTCCCAGTGAGGTCTTGCAGCCACATTGTCTGCTGACCATGTTGTGGCTCATCTTCTCCATTGCCCTGTACTAATCTGCCTCAAAACTAGAGTAAAATGATGGGCCATATTTAAATTAGGGACACCCTATAATTCAATTTTTTTCACTCTGGAATAAAATATCTGAGTTTAACTAGGGAAAATCAGTTAATATTCATGGGTCTCAGTTTTCTTTTTTGTAACAAGGAGCTAATGAATCAGGCTAGTATGATAGTGAATCAATAGATGGATCTGGAACCAGGTGAGAAGTCCACATGGACATCAAAATCCCCAAGATGGCTGCTGGAAGACCCTCATGAGATTCTATTATCCAGAATGAGATTTCCTCTGGAAGCCAAGAGAAGCCTCAAATATTACCCAAGGACTTTATCATTGGGCCCTCCTGGGGAATTGATGGGTGGGATAATCAATCAAAATAGAAAACAGCTGGAATTCCTCCCTTACATTAGCAAAGGGGCAGAATAATTAATGGTTTATACAGCAAGCACAAAGACTTCTTGCTCTCTCTTGCCTTCACCCTGGCCAGGTACCTGTCTTGGGGTCAGGCTGTGTGCCTGTTCCTACCCTCTGCACCTTGCTCATACCATTTTTCCCATGCCATGATTACCATGCAAGTATTATAATCTATAATGGGGAATTTTAGTCTGTAAATCAGCCCACTTTATCACTTTTAGCCCCTTCCTCCCTACTTGGGACGATGATCTGTTATTTTCTCTCATTTCTCTTCCCTCCCTACCTTCAATTACTGGCCTAACTAACCCAATGTTCTCTTAAAATTCATTTTTGCAGCATAGTCAAGAATTTAGACAACCATCATCCATATGAGATCTACACTCCTTCTTGATATAGATGTGGAGTGGACAACACCATCCCAGGGGCCACAGGATGGAGGAATAAAATATGGATTAGAGTGGACTTACTGATATTCTACTATAGAACTATTATGACTAGTAGTGGAAGAAATTGTAGCATTGATGTGGAGAAAGTGGCCACAGTAGTTGATGAGGGCAGGGAGAGGGAGGAAGAGATGTGATGTGGGGGCATTTTCAGGACTTGGACTTGTCCTAAAGGATATTGCAGGGATAGATGGAAGATATTATATATCCTGCCATAACCCATTGAATTTATTGGGGGAGAGTGTAAACTACAATGTAAACTATTATCCATGTGGTGCAGCAGTGCTCCAAAATGTATTCACCGAATGTAATGAATGTACCACAATGATGAAAGAGGATGTTGATGTGGGAGGAGTGGAGTGGGGGGGTGTATATGGGAACCTCATAGTTTTTAATGTAAATTTTTTGTGATCTATGTATCTTTTAAAAAATGCAATTAAAAATGATGAGATGGGGGTGGGGAGTTGGGGTATATGGGAACCTCTTATGTTTTTTAGTGTAATGTCTTGTGTGATCTATTAACTTTAAAAAAAGATAATTAAAAATGAAATGTTTTAAAAATCATTTTAAAAATCTAGACAAAATCCATTTACACTAACAATGTTTTCATTAGGGCTTTTTGTTAAACAAAATAGAGAACATATATTAAGTGTGCATTATTTCAGAAATCATTAGATGCATGCTCATTTTTTAAAAAAATTATTTATTTATTTTCACCCTTCCCTTACCCTTGCCCACCCTGCTGTTTTTGCTGTCTGTGTACATTCACTGTATGGTCTTCTCTATCTATTTCTCTTTTTGTCTTCTCTTGTCAGTTTTTCTCCTCTAGCATTCACCAGGATTTGATCCTGGGATCCTCTGATGTGGAGAGAGGTTCCCTTTCAGTTGCACCACCTCAGTTCCTGGGTTCTGCTGTGCTTCATCTTGACTCTCCCCTTTGTCTCTCTTTTTGTTGCACCATCATCTTGCTGTACGACTCACCTGCAAGGGACTGGCTCACTGCATGGTCACTCAGCTTGCTGTGCAGGCACTCAGCTCACCACATGGGCATGCACATGGGCACTTGGCTCAACACGTAGGCACTGGCTCACCATGCAGGCATGCTTTCTCTTCTTCTTTTTCATGAGGAGGCCCCAGAGATCAAACCCAGGTCCTCCCAAGTGGTAGGACTTGAGCAACATCTGCTTCTCTGTCTATCTTTTAATCTATATCTAACTATGGATCTATCATCTATCTATCTAGCTAGCTAGCTATCTAGCTAGCTATCTATCAATCATCTGTCATCTATCTATCTATCTGTCATTTAAGTTTTTTTGCCAGAACCTGGGGGAAAATAGCTTGAATTTGAATGTAGGAACCTGGCTTGAAGTTGGAATGTTTCCATAATGCAGATAAGAAGTGTGGGCTTAGGAACACTGGCCTTGACTAGATGGAACACTGTCTGGTCAGCACAAAAATCATTTGCATGCGGAGGCATTTGAACATTGTATGGCCTGTTCCCTAGTATTGCAGGTGTTGCAGCTTTAATAACAAGCAGCCTTGAAACTAAACATAGATAACTACTGCTTTGCAATTTCAAATAAATATGATGTGAAAACTAGGGTCCAGGCTCTCAGTTCCCAAAACTGTTGAGACCCCAGGACCCATCTTTATTTTCTCTCTTGTGTCTTTCTTTCTGTCCTTTTATTTCTTAATAAAGGTGTACCTTCCCTTTATGCAAACCTATTGCTGAGCTGGTCTCAGCAACTGGCACCCAAACAGGGACTCGAGGGGAAGGATAGCTTCAAGCAAAATTAACGGTGTTGTCACGGTGCAGAGCCCCGAGTGGTTTAGAAGGCTTTCCAAGTCCTTGGTGAATAAGGACACTCTCAGGTATTTTAGCAGGGTCATGATGGGAAATGGAGACTGTTCAGGAAAATATCACCCATTATGTCTGCCTCCTAAAACAGCTCCTTAAAACAGGAGGAGCCAAGGCCAGCGAGTCTCATATTTTAGAACTTTTACAGATTATAGAAACCACTTTGAATATTATTAAATCTATTTTGGAACCCTTGCAAACAGAAGATGAGGAAGAGAAAATGAAAATAGAGAATGTGAGGAAGTTCCTTCTACTGAATTTTTTGATGATACTAAATCTAAAATCTAAAGTTGTTTTGCCTTCAGCTCCTTCATTAACTAACTTCAGAAAGTCACTTTCCCCTCTGCTGACATCTCCTCCCCCTCCTATACCCAGAGATGCTCAGCCAAAGTTGTCAGCCTTACAAGAGGGCATTTTACAGGCTAGAAGGGAGGGTGACTTGGAGGCACTTCAAGTGACCTTACCAGTTACCATAGGAGAAAGAGTAGCTCCCAGAATTGATCCTCAAACCTGAATGGAGTTTACAAGTTCACTCATGAACCCTTCCCATTTAAAATGTTGAAGGAGTTAAAAAGAGCTGTGCAACAACATGGTTCAAATTCTCCTTTTACCTATGGTGTAGCGCAAGGTCTTACTGAAGGCTCTAGGCTGATTCTGGCTGACTGGTCCATGTTAGCATGCATCACCCTGGTGTCTGGAGAAATTTTACAGTTCAAAACCTGGTGGACAGATCATGCAGAGACTCAGGCTGCTCATAATGGATCTCATAATATCCCCCTTTCCTTGGATCAGTTAGTGAGGGTAGGGAATTGGGCAGGAGTAGAACAGCAATTAACAATGGATGATCAAGTCATCACACAGGTTTGTTGCTTTTGCTTAAGAACCTGGAACCTGGGAAAAATTGAGGTTAAAGGCCAGCCTCTGGTATCATTTCAAAAAATACTACAGGGACCTAAAGAAGGCTACCCTGATTTATTGTCCAATTACAAGAGGCTATAAAAAACAGGTTAATAACTTTGAGGCCACTGGTACTATTTTGCAGCTAATGGCTTATGAAAATGCTAATCAGGATTGTCAGAAAGCTATTGGGATTATGAAAGGTAAAGTGGATTTGACCAGATATATTAAATTGTGCCAGAATGGTAGGGACAGAGGGTCACAGCACTACAATGATGGCTCAGGCTATGGCAGGGATGAAAATCAATAAGAGGTTCTTTGGAAAACGTTTTAACTGGAAAAATTGGTCACATGAGAAAAGATTGCTGGAAAAGATCTGAGGGAAAAACAATGCTGCTTGGACAGAATATTTCTGCTCAGAAACAACCTGAGCTGTGTCCCCGCTGTGGTAAAGGAAATCATTGCTCTAGCCTATGTCGGTCTAATTATTATAAGAATGGCACCCCCTTGTCTAAAAACTTCCACCTGGCCTGCTCCTGGCCCCACTCCAAAGGGGGGCTTTCCCGGTTCAGCAGAGCAATCCTGGCACTCTTCTCCGCAGTACCCTGGACTTATCCCCCACCATATCAGGAAGCAAAGGTGTAGATATCCCTACAGCAGAACCTGCTATTTTGCTTCCAGGAGACACCCCCATCCATGTAAAAATGGGAATAAAGGGACCCTTACCAATTGGCATGGTTGAACTTCTCACGAGAAGCAGTCTTACTTCATAGGGAGTTAGAGTGCATACAGGAGTAATTAATTGTGACTATCAAGGAGAGATTCTGTTTTGTTTCCGTACTGATTCTGATTGGGCCTACTTAACCAAATTAATAAAATTAGTACAAAATTTTTATCAAGGTGTTAAAAGGAATTTTCGGTTTTGAATCAATAGCTTACTCCTGAACTTCAAGTCTTAGTGTAGTCTTAAAGAGTAGTAATCCAAAAAATGTGTGTTAACTGTCTGTCTAAACTGATAAATAAGAGCTTAACTGCATTTATGCTGCTCAAGTTATCCTAACTCATTGGTGATTACTAATAAAAGTGTTTCCAAGAACAACCTTGCATGTTACAGGCAACATGGATTCCAGAAGAAATCTCAAAAGCAGTAAAGTCAAAGACATGAAACATTGGAGGGCTTGCAAACAGCTCTACCAAAAGAGTCAGAATTATGGATCAAATTAGTAAATTTTATGTTTCTGTTGCTGTGCTGTAATTGTTTTTGTGTTTGTCTGTTCGTTCAATGTTAGTGTATATTTTGATACCTCTAGATTGTAATATAAATTAATAAATAAAAATTTCTAAAAGAGCTCTATTCAAATGGCCAAAAATTAAATAAGTGCTTATATTAATACATAGAATTAAATGTTAATAAGATCTCTACAATGCTAAAAATTGTAAGTCTTGATTAATGAAATTACTATGTTTCTTAATAAAAAATAGTTCTTGCCTAAATTGAAATGAATAGTTTATTTTTCTTCACAGGATAAAATGAAGGATGTAAAACTTAAATGAATATTAAAGAAGGTAAAAATGTGTAGGAGTGCTGACTGAAATTTAATTAGTTTGTTCAAAAAAGTGTGCTTTGTCCTAAAGTAAGATGGCTAGTTTTCATAAAATCAAAATGAAAATATGCAGGACAAGACTTGAATGCATATGGCAGTTTGAGAAGGTATTGTGGTAACATTAAGTAAGGGAATGTGTTCTGTGAAGATGAAGTTTGTCTTAAAATAATATAATTATAGTCTATATAGTTATAAATAATTATAAGAAGTTTTTGGAAGCATTGTTTGAATAAAAAGTGTTTAATGGCTAATTCCAAGAAGTCATTATTAAACAGAAACTGAATTTATAATAATAACAAAAAGTAATTTTATAACAGGAAAACTTGTTAGTAGCCAGCCTCCCCTGCCAACTTGTTTCTAAAGACTGTTTCTAGTATTGCATGCTACTAGGCATTTAAAATAAAGTTATATTTGCATATATCCAAACTGAGTCATTATTTGACAAGTTTGTTTAGTGTTAATGGTATTGTATGTTGTAAGAAGTTTGATTGGAAATAGTTTCCAAAATCATTTTGGTAACTTATGTATGTAGGGTGTATGTAATGTGTTTTTATCATTAAAGAAACAAAATAAATTTGTCCTAAGATAAAATGATTGGTTATTAAAAAAGAATAAAATGTGGGACAAAACCTGAATGAATACTGAAAGTGCAGAAGGTTCATGGAAAAGGAATTTTTATGGTGAATGTTCAGTAAGATTTGATGGGTCTATCTATAAAGTTTTAAATCTTTAGTATCAAGTAGTATATTGATGCAAAGTTAAAATTTTGTTCTTTCTCAAAGTTTCTCAAGTTATTAATCAGTTTTAGTAAAAGTTTATAAAGAGTTTTTCTCCTGAATAATCAGTATACAAAAAGTCTGTTTTATCAAAAAAGCTTCTTGTACTTTAAAGCCTTATTGTTTCCTTGGTTTTTTAAGAAGAAGCAAATCTCAGCACTTTTAAAGGAACGTAATGTTCAAACCGGATTTCTCAAAGTCAGATTCTGAAAATTATCTTTTTATTTCAAACTATTGCAAATTTTTTTCCTTTTACCTTGAAATAATTATAGTAATAAAATAGTTAAGTTCCTTTAGAATGTTATAAGTTGAATGGAAAGTGTTTAAAAGTATTATGAAATTAAAAGAATTCTTTAACCCTCTGTTAATTAAAGTTGTAGGAATTAAAATTTCATACGAATACTTAAAGAATGTATAAAATTCCTGGAAATTTATCAAAGTTTCAGCCTAATATTAGACAAAGTACAATGTTGTTAATCATGGTTGTAATTATTTAATTGTATGTGTCACAGAAACAATCTCTTATCTTAAATTAAAGTAACACCACTGCTGTATGCATCAGTCCCAAATATTGCTAGTTTGTTGTAAGAAATTAATATCCAACTGTGTCATTATCACTTTGTTTTAAAACTTGCTAAGACTTTCTTTAGTATTTCCTTAGGCAAGTCAAGCCAGTCTGAATTCCTCTACTGGTAGAAAACCCAACCATGAAATTTCCCAATGCATCCCCAAGGCTGTGTGCATAGCTCAACCATCTTCTCTGGCCTGGTGGCAAAGAATCTGGCTGCACAGAAGATATATGTGGCTGAAACCCTTCTGATGACATTACGTTAACCAGGAATCCTTTTTTCAGAATTAAAAGAAACATCAAAGACTATATCTTAAGAGCCTAAAACAGGCAAACGATTGGGACAGACTACAAGGTCCCTGCTGCTCTATCAGATTCTTAAATGTTCTTTAATAACAAAACTATACCTTCTGCTTGTAACTGATAAAGTACAATGTTTTCTCATGTTAATGGAGTTTGTAATATTGTTAGATACCAAAAATGTTTCATCCCTCACTTAGCTCAAGTATTCAAACCATTGTATGTGTTAATTGGGAAAGGTCCTTCATGGGAGTAGGAGGACCTCCAGCAGGCTTCTTTAAAAATTTTTTAAAAGGAGGGAGAAGGTGGTCACTGACTTAGTCTGTGAATTGGATGTGGCCAGCACCTATATTGGCTTTGGGGGGGGGGGGTTGTGGCAAAAGCAGCATTCTAAACAAGTACCCCTTAGGTTTTAGTGATAATTCTGGGAAGAGGCCAAAAGTACAGTATAAAAAAGCATTTGTGTGCAGCATAAGAAGCCCTACTGAAAGTAAAAGATTTAACCCAATAGTGTCTGGTCACTCTGAAGACTGCCATCCCTATCTAGGGGTGGATTGCAAATACTAAAAGCAAGACAGAAATGATGGACTGTTGTGAATCACCCTCTACTGGGGAGAGATCTGTGGAAGAACATCTGGGATACCTGCCAGCAGTAACAGTTAACTGTCTATCACATCCCTGCCCCATCCTCTAACATCATTCTTAGGAATGTTGAGGCACATGTATTCATGAAGATGGGCCAGAGCCATACCACTGAGACCTGAGAGGAAGCAGAATTGCTCCACCAGAAAGGCAAACAACATGGTACCAAACCTTGTGATGCCTAGCCCAGCACACCCAGCTGCCTGTTACTTGCCAACAGCTCATGGACATCATCCATGAGTGTCCTTCATGCTCACTCCAATGACGGTGACATTGGAACCCTCCTGCTCTTAGGAGGGATGAGGTAATGCTTTCACTGCTACAGAAATGGCATCAGGACTCTTATAACAAGACAGCTACCATTTTCTGACTAGAAAATGAATCCTCACAACAATGGACTAAGTTTAAATTCAGCACTGAGTTGTGGCCCCAGGTCCAGTGAAGATGCTAACAGCAAGACCAAGGAAGGCATTGAAATTATGAGATAAACTTCCAGGTGCCCCACAGCCCAAGATGGGGGAGTAACAATAATTTGTCACTTCCTATGCCTCAACCTATACAAACTGGGGAAAATGAGGTCATTTTTGATCAAGTACTGGCCTATATAGCCTTGTTGGTTGGGAATCTTAAGATCATGAGAAATGAAAGTCTATTCATTAAATGTCTACTAGTTGGAAGTCATTGTTTGTTGTTGCATAATTTACCGCAGTTATAGCTTATGTGTAAAATGCAGTTTTGAGCCTGGGAGAAGAATTACAAACTGTAAATATGTGCCTATGCCTACAATGTAATTGGAATATATCTGGATTTTGTGTGACCCCCTAGGTATATAATAGCAGTGATATTCCTTAGGAATCAGTGAAATGTCATTTGTGTGGTCATAAGAACAATTTTATCTGGGAAGCAGACTTGACTCAGTGGTTAGGGCATCTGCCTACTGCATGGGAGGTCTGCAGTTCAAACCCCCGGCCTTCTTGACCTATGTGAAGCTGGCGCATGCGCAGTGCTGATGCGCGCAAGGAGTGCCCTACCACGCAGGGGTGTCCCCCGCATAGGGGAGCCCCATGTGCAAGGAGTGTGGCCCGTAGGGAGAGCCAACCAGAGCGAAAGAAAGTGCAGCCTGCCCAGGAATGGCGCTGCACACACGGAGAGCTGACACAACAAGATGATGCAACAAAAAGAAACACAGATTCCCGTGCCGCTGACAACAACGGAAGCGGACAAAGAAGAATGCACAGCGAATAGACACAGAGAACAAACAACTGGGGTGGCAGGAGGGGAGAGAAACAAATAAATAAATAAATATTTAAAAAAAACAATTTTATCTTAGATATTTCTCAATTACAAGCCCAAGTAACAAGCATTCAACATGCTCATTTGCAATTGCTTTCTGCCTCACAAACTATTTCAGGAATTGCAGATGGATTAAGAGGCCTGAACCCTATGATATGGATTAAGAGTTGGGGAGGGGGTCTTCTAGGAGGTATATTAATTATCTGTTCCCCTCTGTTTTGTATATATTTAGTCCTCAGATGTATGCAACAAGCCCTTTGGGGTATGAAGCAGCAAGAAATCGCCAAATCTGCCTTCACTGCTTTGCAAAAACAAAAAAGGAGGAGATGTGGGAAAATTTCTTGAATTTGAATATGGGAACCTGGCTTGAAGTTGGGATGTTTCCATAATGCAGATAAGAAGTGTGGGCTTAGGAAAACTGGCCTTAACTAGATGGAATGCTCTCTGGTCAGCACAAAAATTATTTGTGTGCAGAGGCATTTGAACTTTGTATGGCCTGTTCCCTAGTATTGCAGGTATTGACGCTTTAATAACAAGCAGCCTTGAAAATAAACATAGATAACTACTGCTTTGTAATTTCTAATAAATATGAAGTGGAAACTAGGGTCAAGGCTCTCAGTTCCCAAAGCTGTTGAGACTCCTGGTCCCATCTTTATTTCTCTCTTGCGTTTTTCTTTCTGTCCTTTTATTTCTTAAGTTCTGTGTCACATTCCTATTGCTGAGTTGGTCTCAGCAAGAACCATACTTTATTCAAATTGAGAAAATTTGTTCTCTTTGCCCTAAACTTCACAAAACAAAGAGATTTGCTCTCCATCCTCTGAATGCTTGAGATGGTATTGTCTCTGTGTGGATAAGTGTCTTTGTAACCTGTCTAAAAATGCCTCTGCTTTTCAAAGCCAATAAATCTCCACTGTGTTTCTATGTCTTTTTTATTTTTATTTTTATTTTTATTTTTTATTTTTAAGATTTATTTATTTATTTCTCTCCCCTCCCCCCCCCCCACCCTGGTTGTCTGTTCTCTGTGTCTATTTGCTGTGTCTTCTTCTGTGTCCGCTTCTGTTGTTGTCAGCGGCACGGGAATCTGTGTTTCTTTTGGTTGTGTCATCTTGTAGTGTCAGCTCTCCGTGTGTGTGGCACCATTGCTGGGCAGGTTGCACTTTCTTTCGCTCTGGGCAGCTCTCCATACAGGGTGTACTCCTTGCACATGGGGCTTCCCTACGTGGGGGACACCCCTGCGTGGCAGGGCACTCCTTGCACGCATCAGCACTGCGCATGGGCCAGCTCCACACGGGTCAGGGAGGCCCGGGGTTTGAACCGCAGACCTCCCATGTGGTAGAAGGATGCCCTAACCACTAGGCCAAGTCCGCCGCCTCAACGTCTTTTTTAAATATGTCTTTATTATCTGAATCATGTTCTACTCCTAAATGATATTCTCTGCCATAAATATTTACTTCCTTCTTTAATTCTAGGTTTTCAGAGACATTTCCATATTAAATCTTAGAAAGGAATCTTTGATCTATCTTCCCTCTCACATATAGCCTCTTGGTGTCACCACTGTTACCCTCAATATCCTGGAGTTTCTCTGGGACAAGTTTTGTATATGGAGGAGGCATCTGCATGGAATTTTGCAAGTACTCTTCAAAATTGTGAGTTTTGACATGCACAAGTCAATCTCTCAGGAGGAGCAGTGAGGTTGATATCTCCTAGTACCTCAGAGGCAGAAAGCTGGATGTCATCACCCTCAATGACTGTAATCAACACAAACTCATTGTTATCTTCTAGTGCTCCATTTGTCATTCATCTGCTTTACTGGACAGAAATAATCTGAGCTATCAAGGTAGGGGAAGTGGAAATTACTTCTGAATTCAGGTTATAGTTTTGTTTCCTTTTCTCTAGCTTCAGGACCAGTTCTTTCTAGTTAATATTGTGGCCTCAGACCAGAAGTGTCCCCTAAGAAGATATTAGCCCTGAGAGTCCTAACTCCTAAGAGGACTTTGGGGCTAGTGAGTGAGCCCTTGAGGAGTCTACAGTATTGGCAGGTTTGTTCTTTGAGGGGACTTTGAAATTGCAGGTCGCTGTGGTTGTATTGACTATTTAGGTTTATTTCATGATATATTTCAGTTCCTAATATATTCATTTTTATAATTACATTGATTTAATTTAAAATATTTTATGAAAATAATAGTACAGGTCATGAGTAAATAAGGCAAATAGATAAGGCCAAATCATAGAGTTAGTATTAGTTACTTAAGTGATAGAAATGCTAGTTAGCATTATATTGTGTATGAGAACTTAGCTAGTCATGGTGTTGACTGACAGAGAAAAATGAGTCCAATTCCTAGTCCCCAAACACCTTAGAGTTCCTAGGAGAATTTACATAGTATCTGACACTAAAGCCATGGATATGTCACCTACAGAGAAAATATCTACTATACTAACTCCAGATTGGATGGGAGCATCTTCCTATAAGGGTCAATGCCAACAACTCATTTTATCTTAACAAACAAGTCACCATATTGCATTCAGTAAGATGCCTACTGGATATGAAAAGACCAATGAAATGAGGTCTTTCTTCTCAAAGTTCTCACAATATAGTGAGGCAGCAAACGCAAACAGGAAAGTGCAACAAAAGTTGTAGATGCTGAATGTGAAGTCTGTATAAAGTAGTGTGCAGGAATGGAAAAAAAGAGAAAGAGGAGACAATGTAATAAATTGAAAACTGAGTGGCCAAAGAGGGAGAAGGAAAGTCAGGAGTTATGTTTCATTATGAATATGAAAGCTCTAAATGTACTTGATAATTCTATGGATCACTGGGTTCACATCCTTGATTGTTACATGTAGCAGAATGACTCTGCCTGCTCACCATGATGTCCTTGTATTTATCCATATAGATAAAGGCTTGAACCACAGCTAATCTGAGTCATGGAAGAATGCCTTGTGGTCAAATGAATGAGAGTCCTGTAAGGAACTTTTGTGAAGCCATTTCCACTCACCTCCTTATCTCCACTGGGAGCCTGTCATAAAATAGTTTCTCATGGTCTCCCAGGCTATGAGAAGGCTCTGTGCCTTATACCTCTCAGAATTGAGCCGCAGAATATAAAACTGCTTAATTGTAGTCTAGGCTTTGATCCTCAGCAACAGTGTATCCCTCAATTTATACTGTAATTATCTTACCCTTTTGGTTCTGTTTCATCATTTTTGGTGTGTGGGACAATGATCACAGGGAGCTGGCACCTTTGGCTAATCTTCCTTTTACTGTCCAATTAATAATAAACTGTCTAAATCTAAAAATACATCTTGGCCAGTGAAACCAGTCAGGACTTGGCCTTGACCTTGCCTTGTTTAGTATTGGTAGCTTGACAAATTTGATGACCAATGTAGGGCCAATGCTCTTCAAGGAGAAATGGGGCTACAAATATGAGGCTAGGGGATAAGATAGTATCCCAGGCATCTGGCAGCATGTAGCACATGTTCTTACTTATGTGGCGGACTAAAATGAATAGGGTCCTCCCACTAAGGGTTTGGGTGGACTGGGTTGGATAAGATAAGTCTATATAGGATTTATAGCATAACCTTCACATGAGTAATGGGGAATGGGGGAGGAGTAAGTGTCCACCAGAGTCTTACCTACTGAGTCTATTTTTGCAGGGTTAGGGGATAAGACTGTCATGGATGAGATAGCCTATGCTATCTGTTAAAAAATGCTTTGAGGGCCAGTGGCTAGAAGATTGAAATGAGCTACACACTTGATGCCTAGTTGTTATTGAAATTGCATTTGTTGAGACCCAGTGAATGGCCACTTAAAACCAAAATAAAAGTAAAGCTGTGTTTACTGGTGCAAGTTTATCCCTCTGTGCCAGGGCTATGATGAATGAGAAGGAATTGAAATCATGCAAATGCCTAATGACCAATCAGTGCTCCAAGTCAGCTTGACCATAACTACCTTGGCTGTGGATATGAGCATGGAAAAAGAACACGTAAATACTGATCAGGGTTTCTTGCAGTGGGATTTTACATCCATAATGAAAACTACTTGAGAAGATTTTCTGTCATCTGATAAGTACCCATGGACAAAAGCAGGGGAAGTTCTAACTTCACTTAGGGCCAATGTAGTACCAGCCTGGATATATAATGGAGAATATGCATGACAGATGATGAGATAGTCACCAGAAGTCAGAATGACTGGTTTGTTCAACTGGCAACAGCAGGCTATCCAAGATGATGAACACTTCTCTTGTGCCCCAGAGTTAGCCAACAAATTGCCAGGATGGATAATACCCTTTAGACTAAGGGAAGAAAATAAACCAACTAGAAATCCAGATCTTAGGACCATTTGGATCTGGCCATGATGCCATGGGGTCCCCAAATAAGAGATTGATGATTAGGACATGAGGGTAATTCTCTCTCACTATGAAGCCATGAGAATGCTACACAATTTAAAGATTGGGTCTGTAACAGGGAAAGATCCCTGGCCAACCTTAATTTTTACTGTGACAAATAAGTGGGGGACTAAGAGAACATAGACCACCTTGCTGAGGTCTGTGCTGTTCAAAATGGTGTTGATCCAATGCCTTCAACATCACCTTTTTTGTCCAGACCTTACTCTCTTCAAGAAAAAATAGGAAATGTGCTTTCATCAACTATAACAAGGCAAGGTGTTAATGATAGGTTGGGATATGGGAGCCCTGTATTTTATACACAATTGTTCTGTAAAACCACAACTTCTCTAATAAAGGGAAAAAAATAACAAACAGGACTAGGGCAGAAGCTGAAGTCCCTATTTCCCTAAGAGGGATCAGAGTGAGGTGTATTAAGGACTTGATAACAACAAAGGAAGCAAAACTTTTTCAGTTCTTTTGGACATGGGGGGAAAATCACTGTGGTACTAGCAGGCACCCATGGGTATCAGTGGCACAGTAGGCCCAAAAGATATTCACATCCTAATCTCCAGAACCTGTGCATATGTTACATGGCAATAGTAACTAAATAGATGTAATTTAGGTAAGGATCTTGAGATGGGGAGATTATACTGGAGCATCTAGGTGGGCCCAATTTAATCACAAGAATTCCTTGTAAGAGGGAGGCAGGAGATCAGAAAGGAGAGAAATCATTATGCAATGGCTTTGAAGATGGAGGAAGGAGGCCACAAGCCAAGGAGTGTGGGTAAATTCTAGAAGCTGGACCAGGCAAGCAAATGGATTTCTCTCTGAAGCCTCCAGAAGGAACACAGGCCTACCAGTGTCTTAATTTTAGACTTCTGACCTCCACAGTCATACAATAATAAATTTGCATTGTTTTATGCCACTAAACTTGTGGCAATTTGTTACAAAAGCAATAAGAAGCTAATACAGCCAGAAAACTACTTTAACTGAATTTAGAATTCAATCTCACAATAGACAATGGACTGATGTATCATTATGTGTGGGTCATTTGAGGCCAATGCACACTCAAGTGATTGTATCTAATACTTTTCTTGATTGTTAGGGACATTTCTCTTGGAGAAAATGCCTAAAGTTAAATAGTGGTAGTGGTGAGAGTACACAAGTGGGAACTTACCACATTCTTCTGGAACTGTAACATAGTTGCTGTAAAGCAGTATGAGATATGAGGGTGGGAAAAAATTTCACTACACTAATCAAAGAATTAATGGAGTCAGAGGTGTGGAAAGAAACTTTGTAAGTAATATCATTCCTATGAGACTGGTGAAAAAAGCCAGTGTGCTTGATGTATAATGATGGACTACTGAAAGCTCAAGTATCTTCCTCATTCCTGCAGTTCCAGATACCACAACAGTTACAGCGTCCATTGCACAGATGCAGGCTTCTGGTGCATTGCGGTGAAAATTGGTAGTATCTTCTTCTGCATCCCACTACATCCAGGGAGTCAGAATCAATTTTTCTTTATATAGCTCAGATTACTATCTACTTTTACTATGCTGCTACAAGGCAATCTAAATTCTCCCATAATTTCTCAATAGTGGATAGATGGACTGAGACCTAGAAAAGACTGAAACTTCACCTGAAGTGTTCTGGTACCATTACGTGGTTGATATTATTCCAACTGGAAGGCTTCAGGCATACAGACTGCCTTAGATAAATGGTCCAATATTCAAATATCAATGATTAGTAGATCAACCCCCAAAATAATCAGAGACCAACCCAATAAAGCGTTTGGGATCCATGTGGGCTGATGTCCAGTGAACAATCTTTGAGTTTGGTAAAGTGAATCTGATGACCAAAAAAGAGGAGGCCCAGTGTCAGATTGACTTGTTTGGTATTTGAAGTACTTCATACTTTATATGAGGATCCTACTCTGCCCATCACATAAGATCAGTCTAAAGGCAGACCCTTTTTGAGACAGTCAGCCCTAAGGAGCCCTTGGCACCACAAGTGTCAGTGACTGACCATAAGGGTAGACTGGAGCCTAAGACAAATCATGCAGCCAAATTTGGCCTCTGTGGTTTTGGTGATGGTGCTTACCTGACCCAGTTACCCAGTATACTTCTTTTTGTTTGCTTTCTGTCATTAGAGACAAATGAAGCAACGGGAGATGTTGTTATGGCCTGAATTCTTATCATGATATGGTCAGAAATGGGAACACCAATGAATTGGTTACAACCCATCAAACAACCATTATGAAGTGGAAGTGTTATATCCAGGTAAAATAGTAAATCAGGCATTTAATAAGATTCACAGTTATTTGAGAAAATGCCTGGTCACCTTCCAGATGTGGTTTTCTCAGATGTGAAGACAGTGACAGAACCTTGGGTTTCCTGGGGTATTTAACACAATGAATTTCCTGAGGATGCTTTGGCCTGGGTCAAAGATGGTTCCACTAATTGATGGATCCATGGGTTTTCCTGGGTCACTGCTACTGTGCAGCTCCAATGACAATTGTGTACAATGGTGAATGGAAAATGGAAATCTATTCCATGGTGGAGTTGTGGGCTTTATTTAGTTTTATACCTGGGATAATAGCCCCCCCTCAAAGAAAAGGATGTTCTTTGTGACGTTTACACTGATTCTTGAGCATAGTCAATAGGCTGTAAGCATGGTGCCTGATTGTGAGATGATTGCATGGTCAAATCTCAGTATCTGTGGGTACAAACATTATGGCAGTAAATGGTATAAGACACACTGTGTTTGTGACCCACATGAACCTCCATGGAAAGGGATCCTTCAAGGATGAGCATCAATGGTATCAATCAGTTGGTCAAATCTGCACTGCCCAGTTAAGCACCATAGCCACCTGGATACAGTCCCTAACAGATCACAGAAATCCATGCACAATTCTGGACTATGCCCAAAAAACTAGGCCTACAGATTCCAGAAATGAGGTCAAGAAGCCTGAAACATGGACCTATACTGCCAGGTACACAGTCACCAGGCAAAGGGAACCTTGGGACACATTACTAGGGATGCCTTACCTGCCAGCCCCTCAAAGACATCATAAGGGCCCCCTACTATATATTTCCATGGGTACCTTTTAGAGCATGGATCTGCCATCCTCCCTGCACAATAGATGGAAGCCATACTATTCAATGACTCTTAGATGCACTAGGTCACATATTTGGATTCCCTTTACACACCCAATCAGAATTATTACTGCCTTTATAGCAAAACGTACCCAATAGTGGACAGTTACAAAGATATTTGCTGGATTGCTCTATCATTTCCAGGCAGCAGGTGCCATGGAAAGACAGAATGGATTCTTAAAGGAGAAACTGGAAAAGACAACTGGACATCCAAAGCTCAGCTCCAAGGGGAGCACTTAAGAAATTAAACTGACCTGTGTCCTAAAAAGTTACCTCCCATTTAAATGGAATGTTTAATTATGTGGCTCGTTCTGGGTGAAGGCAACCCAGAATTGCTGCAAGAGAACTAATCTTCACTTTACCTTTTCCTTCACATCTGATCCTAGGAAACAGGGCTACTGGAATTGGTGAGTAGCAAATAATAGTGTGAGGAAGGGAGGTGTGCCTCTAACCTGGTACTTCTTTTGTTGCCTAACTACGCTTGCTGGATTTGGACACTTGTGGACATCAATGACAATGATTGTGAATATGAAGTGACAACTCATAATGTGATCCTAGCAAGGATCACACATCAAAGAGTGGGATATATTCTAGCATCGTACAAGGAAAGCTAGGAAGATACTTCTGAAACACATTGGGATGAGATCAGGGATATGGCATGGATAGGGCATGGGGAGGACTGGAGAAGAAATGGTGAAGTGATAGTTGCTGGGACTGATCATACCAATCAATGTTTGTAGAAGGAGATAGGGGATGGCGAACCCTGGTTGGTGGGGAGAGAACAGACATATTTGACCCTGTGTGGTCTGGAGGCTGGCAGAAGGTTTGCCCTCATGCACAACTGAGCAGAGTCAGAGAGACAGATAAAGCAGATACAACCCCCAGATATTGGTTCCTTTGAGGGCTAAAGAGACCCATGGGAGTTATGGTCATGGCCGATGGGGTTAACTACCAGGGCAGATGGCCCCTCTTTGGAAATGGTGTTTATGTGTGATGAATCTGGACTCAGATGGGATCTCCCTTCATAAGACTTTCATGCTAGTGTGCTGGAGGTGCAGTTAATGTTGGGGTTTAAGATATATTTAGGGGATTTGAATCTCTGGACTGACAATGTGATAGCCAGATCCTGAGCCTCAACAGACTCCAGCACCTACAATCTGATTTATTGGACTTACCACACTCAGCTAAGATGGAGGTGAAGAAGGACAACCACCACACCATGGAGCCTAGAGTGATTACAACTGAAAATGGGAGGATTGCATCCAGCATCCAGGTGGAATCTGAGCCTCCTCTTGACATAAAGGTGCAATGGACACAACCAATCCAGTGTCCACATAGAAGAGGTGGCATTGGATTGGGAAAAGTGGACATAATGGACAAAGGGTATGGGGAAAGGCAGGAAGAGATGAGAGGTGGAGGCGTCTTTGGGACATGGAGCTGCCCTGGATGGTGCTTCAGAGGTAATCACCGGACATTGTAAATCCTCACAGGGCCTACATGATGGAATAGAGGAGAGTATGGGCCATGATGTGAACCAATGTATATGAGGTGCAGAGGTGCCCAAAGATGTACTTACCAAATCCAATGGATGTGTCATGATGATGGGAACGAGTGTTGTTGGGGGGGGGGAGAGGGGGGGTGGGGGGGTGGGGTTGAATGGGACCTCACATATATATTTTTAATGTAATATTATTACAAAGTCAATAAAAAATAAAAAAATTAAAAAAAAAAAGAAGATAAATATATGGACTGAAAAAAAAAAAAAGAATACAAAGAGGGACCATTAATTTCCCTCTCCCTTTCCCTCTCCCTCTCCCTTACCCTCTCCTTCTCCCTCTCCATGTGTGTGTATGTGTGTGTGTGTGTGTGTGTCTGTATCTTTCTTTTTCTTGTCCTTAGGGTATCTGGCCAAATTAACCCAGAATGTTGTCATCACCCACAATTTATGTGTTGACCAACCAAGCATCTTAATAGGAAAACACTGAGAAACCTTCCAACAGCTGCTGAACCCAGAAAAGAACAACCTCCAGTTGAAACAACAAAACAGAAGAGATGTGATGTGGGGGCATTTTGGGGATTTTGAGCTGTCCTTAATGATATTGCAGGGTTAGATGCTGGACTTTATATATCCTGCCATAACCCACTGAACATACTGGGGGGAGAGTGGGAACTACAGGGTAAACTATTACCTGTGTAGTAAAACAAGATTATCCTTCTGGACACTTGATAAGATCTCCTTTAGCCTTATCCTCTTATTGCCTGGACTCTGTTTTGTATGCTTTTACTTATTTAACTTGCTTGGCTCTCTCTGGCTGAAGTCAATTCTCCAGATGGGTATAATCCTCTTACTAGGAGTTATAGTAGTGGTCACTCTTGTCTAATATTTCTTAAGATAGCAAAACAGATTTGGTACAAGTGCCCATCAGCACAGTTAATTAGGGTAACTGATGGAGTGTTTATTAATAGAGTCTAGCTGCATTTATTTTCTTTGATGTTTGACTGCTGGCAGCTTTTATACTTCACCCCTCACTTTCCCCCTTCTGCCCCACATCTGGGCAAGTGATAAAAAAGCACCAGTGTTCCTTCCTTTAGCAGTGGTGAAGTGCAAACCATGTAAGCCCCTACCTATGCATGGGAATCCTCATCATGACCCAAAACTCTAGCCAAAATAGAAACCCCAAGCCAGTCTTCTTTCTTTTCTCTCTCCAGACATTTTCTGACTATCTTGGAAAACCTGTCCTACTCTCCCAAGGAAGACTCATTTTGTGAGTCATAAATCTTTTCATATGCTCTCAGGGAATGGAAGGAGCCATCAGTCTCCACAGCAGAACTTAATTTTGAGTGAGGGTCCATCCTGTTTCTGCAGGGATGCCACAACAATTAGCCCCGTGTGCCAGGTAAGTCTAGATAACCCCCACTACCACCAGTTTTTTCTTCTCTTGCTTTGGATTGCTAACTGGCTCTGCTGCCTGAATACAAGCATACATTTTGGGATGCAACTTGCTGGCTCATTTGCCCATTGAGCTGTACTGCTTTGTGCTGCATGTGCTGTGTTTTACCAAGTCTTTAGCATGAATTTAACCAATTTAAGCCCAAAGTTTCAAAAATTAATTGGCATATAAATACTGAAGTATGGGATTGGCACCCTCCTTAAGTAGGTCCTAGGTCATGTGTCTTGGCTCAGCCCTATCTGAGTGTTTTAGAATGAATCATGTGTCTCAACTGCAGCATAAGCTGACTGAAATTAGGCTCAGCAGAAATACTCTTACTCTGTGAATACCAGGCATTAACCGCTAATCTGTAGACTGCTCAGGGCGAAGACAATCAAGTGCAATATACAGACCTATCAGGGGGTCACTCATGTGGAGGAACAACAGGCACTATTAGAATCACCGTACTTGAAGATTTGAATTACTGCAGGTCATCCCCCTAAAGATCGATGACTTACTAGAACTCGATTGAAAGTATTTTCTACTGTTGTTGCCTATGCCACTGTCACCAAATAAGATTCTGATCCTCAGAAATATTGGGGAAAACATTCATGGCACCCCTGCAACACACCAAGGAGTTAATTCAAACCACCTTAAGCCAAGGGTCATTAAATCCTATAAAGTAATCATCGCCATATTTGAAGTTTCTGAAAATACTGATTTGAGGTTCTCTGGAGGAACAGATTTATAAATATGGGTGGATTAGTGAATACCTCTCTGGTGTATGCAATAAAAAAGGGAAAGGGAGAGAGAGAGAGGCAGAGAATAGAAGTGAAGAGAAGAGAAGAGGAAAGGAATGGAAAGGAAAGAAGAAAACTAGTATATAGGGAGAAAGAATCTGAAACAAAATCAAGAATTTATTCAACTGGAAGCACAAAATTTAGTAAAGGAATTTCTGCAACACAAAGATAAAAGAAACTGATAGGTTTTTGTCCTCTAAACATAGGTCCTTTACACATGTTGCAACAACTTTAACATCTGCTGAAGTGTGGCAATGAGAAAATCTTCACCAATAACATGCTCTTTTGATTATTGTAGGTAGATTTAAAGTAAGTCTTGAATTTAAATAGGGTCAGTCCTCCAACTTTATTCTTCTACATAGTATGTTGGCCATTCTCAGTCATTTGTCTTTTTTTTTGTCTTTCCATCCAAAATTTAGAATCAGGTTATTCAAAATTTAGAATTTTGTTTGAGATTGGATTTGTTGATCATGTTGAATAAAATGACACCTTAACAATATTGAATTTTCTGATCCATAAACATCTAATATCTTTCCATTAATTTTCATTTTATTTCCTCAGTTTTATAATTATCTGCATATAGATCTTGTATTTTCTTCTTTAGACCTAATTATATCATTTTATACTAATGTAAATAGTATTTTTTTTCAAATTCCAATTGCTCATTGCTTGTATTAAGAAAAACAATTGACTTTTGTGTATTAACCTTGTGTCATGCTACCTTGTTATTCATGTTTGCTATTCCTCTTGATTATTCAGAATAGCATTTTTCTTATTCTTTGGGATTTTGTATTAATACATAAAAAATAATGTCATCTGCAAACATATATGAGCAAGGTGGAAAGAACCCCTCTGAGGGATATATACAATAAGAAAAAATAACATAGAGATGGAAAGGAAAATGAAAGAAAAATGCATTTAGAAGGGGAAAAGAAATGAAAACAAGACAAGACATAGACCCAATTCTAAATACAACATTTACTAAACAAATTTATACAACAAAAAGTGATTTTGATTGGCTTTTGTGTCTCTATAACATGGGTTCTGAATTAACTTTAACATCTGCTAAAATACAGAAATTGGTTAAACTTCATGACTTTAAGCAATACTGGGGCTCAAATTACTTATACCTGGGGATTTCAACAAGTTTAAACAATGTGCTGCTTATTATCTTAATGTCACTGAACATTCAAAAGAGGACAAACAGATATGTCTTACTTTAACCATCATAAATATTGCCTTGCCTAAATTCTCCATATGGTCATAGCACAATCTGGCTTGTTAAACTTGGAAATAAGGAATGGGGACTTATAGTAGATTACTGCAACCTTAATGAAGAGGTGCCACCCATAAAGGCCTTAATACCAAATTTTATAGAAATCACTGACAGAATCCAATCAGCAATTGGTAAAAAAAATCCTATTGTAGAATTGGGCAATATGTTGTTCTGTTCAGTGCCTATATTAGTAGCCTCTCTTGCAGTTTGCCTTCCTCTCCAAAGGGACACAATACACCTTCATCTGGCTATCCATGGGGTACCTCAAACCTCTTCAATTGCAAACAAATCCTTTCCAACATGATCTTAACTGCACCAAGTTTTCTCCAGAATCAAATTGATGACAACTTCCTCTAAGAGGATTCATTTGAAATATTCGTTCAGGACATGAGAATACTCTCAAAGGAGCTCACATATTTCAAGGCCCCAGCAAATCAGTCAAATTCCTGAAAATTTTTGGAAAACCATGGTATGTGCCCCTCTTGACATGTCAAGAAACAGGTATTGGTTCTCTCAGCACACACAATGTTAAAAGAAGCCCAACAGTTTTTAGGCCTTTTGGTCTCTGGAGGCAAGATATTTCTCATGCATATATTTTACCTAAGCTCATTTATACCATTACTTACAAATAGGCCCATTTTGTTTGGTGGTTTCTCCAACAAAAAGCTTTAAAATCTTTCTAAATTGTAATACTGTAATCACTCCCATTAGTGCCCTCCCAGAAAATCCTTCATTGTAAAGGATTGAGATTCCTCATCTCATGTTTCCAGAGTCTCTGGAACCACCATGATGACAATAATTTGCCCATGACCTTGTAATGAAAGAAAGTGCCCTTCTGGTTCCATGCTCTATGTCCATAGAGTGACAGTTGCTGACCATATACTGGGCTTTCCTAGAAATAGAGGCTTTCACAAGTCCTGAGTCCAGGACCCTCCTTACTCAGCTTCTCATTATACCTTGGGGCATTTAAGTAGCATCCCATAAGCTCAGCATGCATCAAGACCCCTTTGTTATGGGATGGAACCAAACTTCAACCTTTTTCTTATCCTACCTGCAGAAGGGGATGACCTCCCCCGTCTTCAGTTCCCAGTCAGATGCCAGAGTGGAGAAGTACATCACCCTACTCGCAGACTGTTTGGCTACCTGGAGATACCCTTGGAATTAACTGAGTGTATAACAATTGGTATTATACACTTTACAAATGGCATTGACACCATCCCACATGATGGAGCTCAGTAGAATGGTTCTGCTGTCTACCCCTTAATGTGGAATTCCCTGATAAAGGACAGGACCCAAGTGTCAGAAAAATTGGGCAAACTTCAGGCAGTTATCTTAGCATTGGATGCCCTAGCCAACAATTGCTCCTTCTGCATATTTTTATTTATTTTTTCTATTTTTACATATTTATTTTTTTCTCTATTTTTAAAATATCATATTCAGAAAGTATAAGAAGACCCCATATAACCCCCAACCCCCCTCAACCCATTCCTCCCACATCAAAAACCTCTTTCATCATCGAGGGACTTTCATTGCATTTGGTGAATACATTTTGGAGCACTGCTGCCCCACATGAATAATGGTTTACATTGTAGTATACCCTCTCCCCCAGTCCACTCAGTGGGCCATGGCAGGACATACAATGTTTAGCATTTGTCCCTGTAGTACCAGCCAGGACAACTGCAATTCCTGAAAATGCCCCCACATCATATCTCTTCTTCCTCTCCCGATGCTCAGCAGCTATCTTTTTTCACTTTCTCCACATCAATGCTACAATTTCTTCCATTATTTATCACAATAGTTCCATAGTAGAATATTGGTAAGTCCACTCTAATCCATACTCTATTCCTCCATCCTGTGGACCCTGGGATGGTTATGTCCACCCCACCTCTATATCAAGAGGGGGCTTAGATTCCACATGGATGATGGATGCAATTCTCCTGCTTAGTTTTAGGCACTCTTGGCTCCCAGGTGTGGTGGTTGACCTTCACCTCCCTGTTAGCTGGTCAGGGTAAGTCCAATAAACCAGATGGTATGAGTTGCAAATCTGCTGAGGCTCAGGGCATGGCTGTCACATGGACAGTCCAGAGATTCAGGTCTCCTAAGTATACACCAACCCCAGCATCAACGAAAGGTCCAGTAAAAGTGACAGAAGAGGCATGTATAGAAAGGTCACATCTGAGTCCAACTCCAAAGTAGGGCCAACTGACATGGCACTAAACTCAAGAGCCATCTGCCATGACCATAGACCCTGTGGATCTCTGTAGTCCTCAGAAGGACCAGTACCTGGGGTTGTATCTACTTTGGCTGTCTCTGGGACCCTGCTGGGGTGTGTGTAAGTGTGACCCCTCTGATGACTTCCTGACTTTTTTGGAAACTCATAGCCGTATAAACTCATTTGTCCTTTCCATTTCTCCTTTTATTCAAGGTCAAAAAGCAGTTTTTAGCACCTGATACTACATGTAGGCTGAGATATTCTGCTGGTCTGAGTTGACCCTTTTATTCAAGGTCTCTTTCCAGTTACATCTTCACCTGGTGTTTGGTGGTAATCCCTCAGTGCCAGGGAGGCTCATCTCCAGGAGTCATGTCCCAATCTGGGGGGAAGGTAATGCATTTACATGCTGAGTTTGGGTTTTAGATCTTCTGGCCATATGGTTTGGCCAAAGTCAACAATAGAAATTCCTTATCCAAGCTTGTCCCTTTTGGTAAAGAAGTCTGGGAATCCTTTGTTTCACAGATACCAAAATATAAATCAAAGTCACACATGCCTTTACATATACTAAAGACACAAAACAAAGTCTCATCAAGACACTCCTTATTCACTTCATATTTTCACCCATGATGATCATAAGTTAGCCATTATTGATAGTGATCAAGCATTATTTCTCTTCTCAGAATACACAATGTTCAGTTCTGGAACAAGATATTTTAACATAAATTTCAGTCCCTTACAGGCTTCAGGCTGCAGGTATCATAGAGTACCATAATGTCTTGTTTTTAAAAGTTCAAATTCAATTAAATGAAATATGGTACGTTTTTAGTCATCAATTAAACTTCATGAAGGAATTGTAATAGTCTACTTTTTTTTGTTTTGCTGTTGACAGATTTAAACCTTACCCTTCTCTCTTCTCCTTTTGCCCTACATCTAGACAAGCTTATATGAAAGTTTTGATGTTCCCTCCTTTTGCACAAGTGGGAGTTTTCCAAACTTTCAAGCCTCTACCTGCACATGGGAACCCTCACACTGACCTCACATTCTAATCACAATAAATACATTAAACCAGTCTCTCCTTCCCTTGCTCTCTCCAGACAGATTCAGTCCAGCTTGGGAAACCTTCCCTGATCTCTCCCAGAAAATCCTCATATATGAGTAATAAAACTTTCCATATGCTCCTCGTTTGTGGCCAGTGTCATTAGTTGTGATTGCTGAACCAAATTTGAGTGGGAGATCCAGTTTGTATGTTCATAATGACCACAAGAGGTAGCCTATGTTCCTAAAAAGAATTTTTAGCTGGATACATGAAAGGAGAGGGCTGTTGTAGAAGAATGGCTCCACAATGGTGCCTGTAGTGGTCAGGTTCTCTAGGGAAACAGAACCAACAAGAGATATCTGTATATATTATGAGTTTTTAAAAAATTGTCTCATGCAACTGTGGGGACACATGAGTCCAAATTCTGTAGGTTAGGGCTTCAAGTCAGGAACTCCAATGAGGTCCTTGACGAATTCCTCAGAAAGAGGTGGTTGGTCTGAAGTAAAGATGAAAATTCTCTCTTCTGGCTGCTGAAATCATCACTTCTACTTTTAAATTCTCCAACCAATTGGATGTGATGTCTCTCATTGGTGAAGGTAGTTGATTTTAGATGTAATATACATAGATGTAATCAACTAACTAATTATTTAAGTCCACAAAATGACCTCATAGTAACAATTAGGCCAGTGCCTGTTTGACAAAACTACCAGACACCATTACCTGGCTAAATTAACACATGAGCCTAACCATCACAGTCCACACCATGTCAGTTTAGCAGCCATACACATCATCTAAAACCATAATTAACTTCTAAATAAAAACAATAACTATTTTGCCTAACAATGCTCAACTGTCCTGCAGACAAAAGGAAATGAAGTAAATTTCTCCAGAATAGGGTGCAAGTTCTTGGGTAATATTCACTCTTAAACTTGATATCCTATAACTTAAATACTATGACATAAACTAATACAACTTACATCATTTGGTAGTGGGATAAGATATGGAGGAAAACAAAGATATTTTCTATATGTACACATATGAACATACTCATAACAAAACAAAGAAAAAATATCCATAAGCATTACAGTCCTGATTTCTATAACTGGCCACATGACCGTAGTTTGTATTCATCAATACCTTCTTCCACTACCCATTCCATGTTCCATTTACCCTCAGCAAACATCTCAGCTAGCCATGGTTCTTTGCCTGCTGGGGTGACCCATACCTACATTCCTGAGTTTTCCAGGCCATTGGTAGTCATGCCTAGATTAGTTTTTTGCAGTTTTCCATTGACCTTAATAACATGACACAGTAGTATTAAGCAATGCCCTGTATAAGAAGCAAACTTTTCTTTGCCTCCATTATGTAGTTGCAGTCCTATTTCCTCTTGATAGTCAGAATCAATCACCATAGCCAGTACAGTAATTCCCTTTTGGTCTGTTGATTTGGAAGCATGAGGAGCTCAAAGTAGCGAGGAGGAAGTCT
The DNA here is from genome assembly GCF_030445035.2 of Dasypus novemcinctus. Classification (NCBI taxonomy): domain Eukaryota; kingdom Metazoa; phylum Chordata; class Mammalia; order Cingulata; family Dasypodidae; genus Dasypus; species Dasypus novemcinctus. The sequence continues at coordinate 59,294,586 of NC_080704.1, read as the reverse complement.
TAACTTCCAGTTCAATGGAATCATTGTTTCTCCTGGTAGAAGTACTCCTCCTTTTGGAACTAATACCTGTACACCAGCAGAGCTTAAGGTTGCAGGGATAGGAAGCAAAAAACTTTTTTAGTGAATCACTTGGAGTAACAAGGGTGCCACTCACATCTTCACCTTTTGATTCCTGGATCCATGAATCCTGGGTATGGAAGAAAGCACCATAGAGTAGACACTGATTTAGAGCATACAAAGCCTCCTGGAGGACAGTTCTCCAGTCCAGTAAGGTATTGCCACCTAGTTGGCAATGCAATTAAACCTTCAAAATGCTATTCCATCGTTATATCAATCCAGCTGCTTCAGGATGATGGGGAACAAAGTAAGACCAATGAATCCCATGAGCATGTGCCCATTTCCATATATCATTTGCTATGAATTGTGTTCCTTGATCAGAAGCAATGCTGTGCAGATCACAATGATGGTGCATAAGGCACTCTGTAATTCAATGAATGGTAGTTTTAGCAGAAGTATTACATGGAGGGAAGTTGTCATAGTTTATCAAAGGGCTGCCAATGCAATATGCTCGAAATGGTTTGGCTTTTATAAACAGAATTTATTTGGGATAAAAGCTGACAGTTGTGAGACAGTCAAATGTTCAAATCAAGGCACCACCAGAGGTGCTTTCTCATCACAGGTCATCTGCTGACAGATCCTGGAACCCATGTGGCAAAGCAAGATAGCAGGTTTGCCAGTCTCTCTCTTCTTTCTTTTTTAAAAAACACTTTATTGTCTTTCTTTAAAAGATACATATATTACACAAAATGTTACATTTAAAAATATGGGATTCCCATATACTCCACTCCCACTCCCCACTCCTTCCACATCAAAAACCTCTTTCATCAGTGTGGCACATTCATTGCATTCGATGAATACATTTTGGAGCACTGCTGCATAGTATGGATTTTAGTTTACATTGTAATTTACACTCTTCCCCAGTCCATTAATTAGGTTATGGCAGGATTTAAAATGTCCTGCATCTGTCCCTGCAATATCATTCAGGACAACTCTAAGTACCCAAAATGCTCCCATTATCACATCTCTTCTTCCCTTTCCGTACCCTCAGCAATTCTCATGGCCTTTAAGCTCAGCTGTGGTTGATCAAGCATATGTCTTGTCTCTTCACGAGATTGCCTCTTTCAGCTTCTCAGTATTTCTCCATTTCTCTCACATGGATGAGTCAAAATGGCAGTGGTCTTCCCCTCTGTGTTTGTTCTTTCAGTTCTCTGCTTATATAGGATGCCAGTAAGTTGGTGGAGACCTGTCCAATTAAAGGTCCTAACAATCTAACCAACAGTAATGTGATTAAACATCCCTTGATTGAATCTAATCAAAAGATCCCATCTACCCTGCATTTACAGGCAGAAGAATGGGTTAGCTTAAAGAACATGCTTTTCTGGGGTCCACAAAAAACAAACCAGGAAAGAAGGCAGACCAATATCCAGAGTATGTTTCTATTTCAGGTAGAACAAGTTGCTGCCCCTACCATAATGGAAGTGGTCCAATGTAACTAACATGTCATCAGGTAGCAGGCTGATCTTCATGGAGAATAGTGGCATATTGGGGAATGAGTGTGTATCTCTGCTGCTGGAAGATTGGGTGCTCAGCAGTGGCTGTAGCCAGGTTAGCTTTTGCGAGTGGAAGTCCATGTTCCTGAACCAATGCATAACTTCCATCCCTACTACAATGGCTACTATATTAGTCAGCCAAAGGAATGTTGATTCAAAATACCAGAAATTGGTTGGTTTTTATAAAGGGTATTTATTTGGGGTCAGAGCTTACAGATACCAGGCCATAAAGTATAAGTTAGTATAAGTTACTTCCCTCACCATTGTTTATTTTCATGTGTTGGAGCAAGATGGCTGCCAACATCTGCAAGGGTTCAGGCTTCCTGGGTTCCTCTCTTCCAGGGTCTTGCTTCTCTCTGGGTTCAGGGTTCCTCTCTTCCCAGGGCTTGCTTCTTCCTGGACTCAGGGTTCCTCTCTTCCTGGGGCTTGCTTCTCTTTCCTCTGTGTGCTTACTTCTGAGGGCTCCAGCTTAAGGCTTCAGCATCAAACTCCAACATAAAAAACCCTCAACTCGAGTGCTGAGTTCCTAGCTGGGGAGCTCTATCACAGTCCCTAAAGGAACAGCAACAATCCCCCAAGTGCAATGGCAAAGACCAAAAAAGAATGAAGGTCCAACAATGAGCCTCTGATACTAATGACTATGCGTGTGAGCCTGTGCACTGGAAATAAGAACAAGGCCTAGAGCAGCAGTGTGCCTAAGAGTTACCTCCTGAGATCCTCTGTGTTGCTCAAATGTGGCCAGCCTTGAAGCCAAACCCAGCATGTGAATTCGTTGCCTTCCCCCCAGTGTGGAACATGACTCCTGGGGATGAGCTTCCCTGGCACCGAGGGATTACTACCAAGTACCAGCTGGTGATGTAACTAGGAAATGACCTTGTATAAAAGGTTCAACTCGGACCAGCAGAATATCTCTGTCTACATATAATAACAGGAGTTAAAAATGCTTTTTGACCTAAATCAAGGGGGAAATGGAAAGGACAAATGAGTTTATATGGCTATGAGTCTCTAAAAAAGAGCTGGGAGGTTATCAGAAGGGTTGCCCTTATGCACACCTGAGCAGAGTCTCAGAGACAGATAAAGTAGATACAATCCCAGGTATTGGTTCTTCTGAGGGCTACAGAGATCCACAGATTTTATGGTCAAGGCAGATGGAGTTCAGTTCCATGTCAGTTGGCCCTTCTTTGGAGTTGGTGTTTCTGTGTGATGGAGCTGGACTCAGATGTGATATCTTTTCACAAGCCTTTCCTGTTACTTTACCAGAATTGTAGTTGGTGCTGGGTTTAAGATATATCTAGGGGATCTGAATCTCTGGACTGGCCATATGATAGCCAGGTCCTGAGCCTCAACAGACTTCAGCTCCTACACTCTGGTTTATTGAACTTACCCCACTCAGGTAACATGGAGTGGAAGAATGTCAACCACCACACTATGGAGCCAAGAGTGCCTACAACTGAAAGCAGGAGGGTTGCATACAGTATCCATGTGAAATCTAAGCCCCCTCTTGACATAGATGTGGAATGGACACAACCAAGCCAAGGTCCACAGGATGGAGGAATACAGTAAGGATTAGAGTGGACTCACTGATATTCTATTCATGAACTACTGTGGTTAGTAATCGAGAAAATGTGGCATTGGTGTGGAAAAAGTGGTCATGGTGGCTGCTTGGTGCAGGGAATGGGAGGAAGAGATGAGATGTGGAGGCATTTTTGGGACTTGGAGTTGTCCTGGGTCGTGCTGCAGGGACAATTACTGGACATTGTATGTCCTCCCATGGCCCACTGGATGGAACGTGGGAGAGTGTGGGCCTGATGTGGACCACAGGCCATGGGGTGCAGCGATGCCCAGAGATGTACTCACCAGATGTAATGGATGTGTCATGATGATGTGGGAGAGTGTTGCTGTGGGGGGAGTGGTGGGGTGGGGGTGGTGGGGGGTGAATGGGGACCTCATATTTTTTGAATGTAATATTTTTTAAAAATGAATTTAAAAAATTTTTTAAAAAAAAGATATACCCAGGGGATCTGAATCTCTGGACTGACCATATGATAGCCAGGCCCTGAGCCTCAACAGACTTCAGCTCCTACACTCTGGTTTATTGGACTTACCCCACTCAGCTAACATGGAATTGAAGAAGGTCAACCACCACACCATGGAGCCAAGAGTGCCTACAACTGAAAGCAGGAGGATTGCATCCAGCATTCATGTGGAATCTAAGCCCCCTCTTTACATAGATGTGGAGTGGACACAACCAATCCAAGGTCCACAGGATGGAGGAATAGAATATGGATTAGAGTGGACTTACTGATATTCTATTCATGAACTATTGTGATTAGTAATCGAAGAAAATGTGGCATTGGTGTGGAGAAAGTGGCCATGGTGGCTGCCGGGTGTGGGGAATGGGAGGAAGAGATGAGATGTGGAGGCATTTCGGGACTTGGAGTTGTCCTGGATGGTGCTGCAGGGACAATTACCGGACATTGTAGGTCCTCCCGTGGCCCACTGGGTGGACTGGGGGAGAGTGTGGGCTATGATGTGTACCATTGACCATGAGATGCAGCGATGCTCAGAGATGTATTCACCAAATGCAATGAATGTCCCATGATGATGGAGGAGATTGTTACTATGGGGGGAGTAGTGGAGTGAGGGGGGTGGGGGGCATATGGGGACCTCATATTTTTTAATGCAATATTAAAAAAATGAATAAAGACAAAAAAACCCTCAACTCTGTCTTTTGTCTTGTCTTTTATCTGTTAGTCCCCACACTCTAATGACGTGGTCCAATCAAAGTCCCAATCATAACTCAATCACACCCAGGTACAGATCTGATTACAAACATAATCCAAAGTCTATTTTTCGAATTCATAACCATATCAAACTGCTACAGCTACTTTGTTCATGAGTCCATTGGGCAATGACAGGAGTGGATAGGGAAAGAGGCCAACTGGTACCCACAGGTCATCTTATCAACTTTATTATTAAAATCATCCTCTGTTGAGCATTCATGTGGGACACAAATAAATTCATGTTTTCTCCCAACTCAGAAAAGTCTATCTACATGCCTCTTTCCAATCATATGCCCTCCCTGACCATTCCTCCAAACCATTGGTGACAACCCATGAGTCAGTACACAAATGCACTTCCAGCCCTTTCTCCTTCCAAACAAAATGAACAATCAGGCGCACCATTCTAAGTTTTATCCAATGGGAGGATTTCCCCTCACCATTGTCTTTCAGGGAGGTCCCAGAAAGTGGCTGCAGTGCTGCAGCTGTCCACTTTCAGCTGGTACCTGGATATAATCCAGAACCATATGTAAACCAGGCCTGAGTTTTCTCTTCCTCAGTCAAACTGATTGTAAGGAACTCCCCAAGAGGCCATAGTTGTGGTCTGGGATAAAGAAGGTAATGTGGCAAAGATGGGGGACATGGTCATTTGGGCTCCTTCCTCATGTAACTTACCTTTCCTTCAGGAACCCCTGGAGCATTATCTTACATATGCCACTTCAACTTTATTATGGATTGCTGCTGTGCATGCCCAACTTTATGGTTTGGCAGGTCAGATGACACTCAACCCATGATAGGCAATTCAGTTCTCTCAGTAACTTGGTGGCCCATGATTAAGCATTCAGTCTCTACTAAGACCCAGTAGAGTAGGAGGCAGTGTTGGCTTGAATCCTTTGTGGACCCTGGAAAATTAGGTTCTTAAGCTAACCTATTCCTGTAAGTTAAGCCTATTGTATGTGGGATCTTTTCATTAGGTTCAGTTAACGGACTTTAGATTAGATCATTTTTTAAATTAAATCACATTAGTTAAGGGTCTTTGATTAGATTTTGGGTCCAGGATAGGTTTCAGTTCTCTCACTGAAGTCCTATATAAATGGAGGAGAGATGAGCCTGTCACTATTTTTACCCTGCCATATAGGAGAGGACTCCCAGATCACTGATAGCTTCAGAAATAAAGAGAAACTCAAAAAGCCAAGAGAGAGGGTGAAGGCTGGAATCAGTGTAGCAGCCAGAAGCTGAAGAGATGAGGTCTGGGAGAGATGAGCCATGTGCCTGATCACCCACAGTTGAGCTCAGGAAGAAATTGAGCATGGAAGAGAACGTATAGACTGGCTGCCATTTTGCCTTGCCATGGGGCAGAAGTCCAGGACCACCAGCAGCCAACCTTTGGTGAGTCAGCATCTCTTGATGATGCCTTGATTTGTACATTTTTACAGCCTTGGAACTGTAAGATTTTACCCTAATAAATTTCCATTAGAAAAGCCAATGTATTTCTGGTATTTTGCCTTGGCAGCCCTGAGCAAATTAAAACAGAAATTAGTACTGAGAGAATGAGGTGCTTCTGCTTGCAAATACCTAAAATATTGGAAAGGTTTTACTAAATGGGTAAGGGGAAGATTCTGGAGGAATGGGGAAAGGCTCAATAGAAAAGACCTAGATTGCTTTGAAGAGACTTTGTTGGTGGAAATATGGATGTTAAAGATTTCTGATGAGACCTTAAAAGGCAATGATGAATGTATTATTGGAAACTGGAAGAAAGGTGATCCTTCTTTTAAAGTTGCAGAGAACTTGGAAAAATTGATTATCCTGATATTAGATGGAAGGCAGAATTTGAAAATGAAGAGATTGGATATTTAACTGAGATTTCCAAATTAAATGTTGAAAAATTGGCCTAGCTTCTTCTTGCAGCTTATAGCAAAATGAGAGAGGAAAGAGATAAGCTGAGAACTGAATTCCTGGATACAAAGAAACCAGAAATTGATGGGTTGGAAAATTCCAAGCCTGTGGAAAATGAGTCCCCAGAGGTAAGTGCCCCACATGAAGAGTTTACTGACCATGGAACCATGCAGCCATTTCATGAAACTTCATTATCAAATTGTCTCACATGACAGTGGGCAAACACGAGTCTAAATTCCATAGGGCAGACTGCAAGCCAAGAACTCTGATGAAGGTCCTTGAAGAATTCCCTAGGATGGGCTAGCTGGCTGATGTAGAGATGAAAATTCTATCTTCTGACAGCTGAAAATCACTTCTCCTTTTAAGGCCTTTACCTGATTGGATGAGATGACTCTCATTACTGAAGGCAATCTCTTCAATTGATTGTAGATGTAACTAGCCATAGATGTAATCAGCTTGCTAATGACTTAGGTCATGAAATGTCCCCAAAGTAACAAATAGGCCAGTGTTTGCTTGACAAAACTACCAGGCACCATTCATTACTTGACCAAGTTTACACATGAGCCTAACCATCACAGTGCCCTAGCACCCTTACATATATCCATAAAGGCTTTAACTGCAGCTAATCTGGGTCTTAATTCAACACCTTGTGATCCTTCTGGAACATGAGAAGAAGAAAGGCTGTAAAAGCTATAGGGCCATCTCCCACTCACCTCCCTATCTACTCTTCGAGTCTGTCATAAGACAGTTTACCATCAACTTCCAAGTTCTGATGTGGTATGCCATTTTCTGCCCCACCACTCAGAATACAGCTGCTGTACATAAAACAACTTAGCTGCAATTTAGATGTGACTCCTCAGCAAGGGAGTATCCCACAACTTGTGTTGCAGTCATTTGGCCCCTTATATTTCTTTGTTATCTTTTAGGTTGTGTGGTATAAGGATAAGAAAGAAGTGGCACATTAAGCTAGTTCTTCTTTTTGCTATGCATGTAAAAGATTGCCTGAATCTAAAAGTGGCTCATTGTATCTTTAAAAGTAAAATAAGTCAGGATGTGACTTTTCTTTGTCTTATATGTGTAAGTTTGTTCCCATGTTATCCTAATTGTTACCTGTATCTTTTACTTATAAAATAAAATATTGTACTTAGAAGACTCAAATTCATTCAAAAGTTTTTACGTTGAATTCAGTGAATTATCAAATTCAGCCCCACTAGGGCCAGTTCAAAACCTGAGGGAATAAAATTTCCTTTTATGAAACTTAGAAGTTAGGAATATATTGGTATTAGGAGAGTCTGGAAAATGGAAGCATGAATTATAGACAAAATAGACTTGCCAAGTAAAGAGAAATTTGAGTATAGATCACAGCCTACAATGTCTCAGTTTAAAAATTTCCCAGTAAACCAATATCTGGTAAATAAGAGCAATTGATTTTTTACAAGTATCAGGTGATACAGTCACTTATATAATAAAGATATTCCAAGTGCCTGTGGGGCATCATATTCCAGGCTTTGTGCCAGATTCTGGGGATGCAGAGATAAGACAGTTGGGGCCCTGAGCAAGAAACCTAAGAAGTTAGTGGGCAGAGACATGAAGGTTAATAATGATAACAGAATTTATAACAAAAATTCAGTGGGGTACCTGGGAACACAGAAGTACACCAGGGGAAGCAGACTTGGCCCAGTGGTTAGGGCATCCGTCTACCACATGGGAGGTCCGCGGTTCAAACCATGGGCCTCCTTGACCCGTGTGGAGCTGGCCCACGTGCAGTGCTGATGCACACAAGGAGTGCCGTGCCATGCAGGGGTGTCCCCGCGCAGGGGAGCCCCATGTGCAAGGAGTGCACCCCGTAAGGAGAGCCGCCCAGCACGAAAGAAAGTGCAGCCTGCCCAAGAATGGTGCCACACACATGGAGAACTGACACAACAAGATGACACAACCAAAAGAAACACAGACTCCCGTGCCGCTGACAACAGAAGTGGACAAAGAACACACAGCAAACAGACACAGAGAACAGACAACGGGGTGGGGGAGGGGAGAAGGGGAGAGAAATAAATAAATAAATATTTAAAAAAAAAAGAAAAGAAGTACACCTTACCCTGGAAGATCAAGAAGGGTTTCTCTGGTTTGTTGGACTTACCCATGTCAGCTAACAGGGAGGTGAATATGGTCAACCACCACACCAGGTAACCAAGAGTACCTACAACTCCAAGCAAGAGAATCACATCCATCAACCATGTGAGATCTAAGCCCCCTCTCAACTTAGAGGTGGAGTGGACATCACCATCCCGTGATCCACAGGATAGAGGAATAAAATATGGATTAGAGTGGACTTACTAAAGAACTATTGTGACTCTAGCAATGGAAGAAATTTTATCATCGATGCGGACACAGTGGTCATGGTAGTTGCTGAGAGCAGGGAGAGGGAAGAAGAGATGTGATGAGGTGGCATTTTTGGGACTTGGTGTTGTCCTAAAGGATATTGCAGGGACAGATGCTGGACATTATATATCCTGCCATAACCCACTGAATGGACAGGGGAAGAGGTAAACAACAATGTAAACTATAATCCATGCAGGGCAGCAGTGCCCCAAAATGTACTCACCAAATGCAATGAATGTGCCACAATGATGAAAGAGGTTGTTGATGTGGAAGGAGTGGTTGGGGGGGGGGGTTTGGGGTTTATGGGAACCTCTTATATATATATTTTTTAATCTTTTATTTATTTATTTATTTTTTAATTACATTATGAAAAATATGAGGTCCCATTCAACCCCACTGCCCCCGCCCCCCACTCCCCCCACAGCAACACTCTCTCCCATCATCATGACACATCCATTGCACCTGGTAAGTTCATCTCTGAGCATCACTGCACCCCATAGTCAATTGTCCACATCATAGCCCAGACTCTCTCACGTTCCATCCAGTGGGCCCTGGGGGGATCTATAATGTCCCATAATTGTCCGTGAAGCACTATCCAGGACAACTCCACGTCCCGAAAACGCCTCCACATCTCATCTCTTCCTCCCGTTCCCCACACCCAGCAGCCCCCATGACTACCGTTCCCACACCCATTCCACATTTTCTCTGTGGACATTGGATTGGTTGTGTCCATTGCACATCTATGTCAAGTGAGGGCTTAGATTCCATATGGGTACTGGATGCACTCCTCCCGCTTCCAGTTGTAGACACTCTAGGCTCCATGTTGTGGTGGTTGACCTTCTTCAACTCCATGTTAGCTGAGTGGAGTAAGTCCAATAAATCAAAGTGTAGGAGCTGAAGTCTGTTGAGGCTCTGGGCCTGGGTGTCATATTATCAGTCCAGAGATTCAAATCCCCTGCATATATCTTAAACCCAGCACCGACTACAATTCCAATAAAGTAGCATGCAAGTCTTGTGAAAAGAGATCCCCTCTGAGCCCAATTCCATCATGCAGAAACACCAGCTCCAAAGAAGGACTATCTGTCATGGCAGTGAACCCCTTCTGCCATGACCATAGAACCCGTGGGTCTCTTTATCCCTCAAAAGAACCAATACCTGGGGTTGTATCTACCTTATCTGTCTCTTAGACTCTGTTCAGTTGTACATAGGGGTATTCCTTCTGACAACCTCCAGACTCTTTTTTAGAGACTCACAGCCTTATAATCTCATTTCTCCTTTCCATTTCCCCCTTACATTAGGTCAAACAGCTTCCCGAAGTCATGTCATTATATGTAGACAGGTATATTCTGCTGTTCCACATTGAATCTTTAATTCAAGGTCATTTTCTAGTTGCTTCTTCAGCTGGTATGTGGTAGTGATCCCTCGGTGCCAGGGAGGCTCATCCCCGGGTGTCATGTCCCACGCTGGGGGGAATGCATCGCATCTACACGCTGAGTTTGGCTGTGAGAGTGGCCACATTTGAGTAACATGAAGGCTGTCAGGAGGAAACCCCCAGGCACAATGCTACCCTAGGCCTTGTTCTTATTGCAGGTGTATAGGCTCAAAAGTGTAACCATTAGTATCACAAGCCCACTGTTGGGCCCTCCTTCCTTCCTGGTTCTTGCCGTTGCACCTGGAGGATTGCCGCTGCTCTCCCAGGGCCCACAACAGTGACCCCCCGGCCAGGAGCCCAGTACCCCCCCAGCTGTTGTTTTTGTTTCCACTATGAGTATATATAGACATTACCATATACCCTGGGCATATGCCCTGTATAACTCCCTGTCAACTATATATATCCTGTCAATAACATCCCATATCAGTATTCCTCCGCTGCCATTGTTGAACCACTCTGTGATCCAAAACTTCCCGTAAACTGAATCCCAACATAATGTCAGCTTCAGAAGAGTCTTAGATCACCGAAATTCATATATACAATATACAGTATTTCCCCAGATCCACCATAAAACCTTTTCCCTTGCACAGCAATAATCTTTTAACTTATTCATATCATATTTCCTGAAACTGATGTATAGATTCCAACACTATAGTTTTCAAACAAGGTGACATTTGTGCTTACTATGTGGTCCATATTTTAGGCTGTACAGTTTTCTAAATTTTTTAGTTATCCTATGTTTTGTCTTATGGTTTTCATTATTAGTCTGTCGTCCCCTATATGTTTTTGGTGTAATATTAGCTGTTTTATATTCATCCTCGTGTACTCTCACATAACTCCTCTTTTGCCCCCTTATTTACCTTTGTTCCATCCATTCCACATCCATTTTCCCCTCCCCTTAGGGCCCACAACGCCTGCCAATCTAATACCCTGGGAGCCGTCCTTTCTCACGAGAGATACAGTTCTCTCTATTCAACGGCATTAGTCTTCCCCAGGATATGGGTCCACCCCACCCAATGGTAGAACCCACCTTGGCAAAATGAGCCTTCAGCTATTCCCTCCGGAGTCCGTCACACATCAGACCATACCCCTGAGCGTCCTAACCAGGTAACCCTCCTACTTATACTTTGATACGTTTTATTCAACATTTAGTTCTCAACGAACTTCTGACACTCTCCCATATTCGTATGTTGCCCCTCCCTCCCACATATTTCTTGGACAATATTACCCCTCTTCCCATCCCCAGCCCCCCTCAAACCCAGAAAACCCCACCCGAAGGTAACCCCTTGCCCCCATTTTGTCCCTTCTTTGTGCTCATACTTAGCGCCAGCTCATCACAGATTCCACCCCTGCAGACATTAACTCACATCCTTCCTCCACCCCCCGATTTCCTGTAAGCCACTTTTCCAGACTCTAGCTCTCTGAGGCAGTTAACTTATTTCATATCATTGAGGTCATATAGTATTTGTCCTTCAATGCCTGAGTTGCTTCACTCAACATAAGATTCTCAAGGTTCATCCATGTTATCACGTGCGATTGTATTGTATTGGTTCTTACAGCTGAATAGTATTCCATTGTGTGTATATACCACATTTTATTGATCCACTCATCTGTTGATGGACATTTGGATTGATTCCAACTTTTGGCGATAGTGAACAATGCTGCTATGAACATTGGTGTACACATATTGGTTTGTGTCCTTGTTTTCAGATCTGATGGGTATATACCCAGCAGTGGTATTGCTGGGTCATATGGCAAATCTATGGATAATTTTTTGAGAAACCGCCAAACTGTCCTCCAGAATGGTTGGATCCTTCTGCATTCCCACCAGCAATGGATGAGTGTTCCCCTTTCTTCACATTCTCTCCAGCATTTGTATTCTACTGTTTTTTTCATGGCTGCCAATCTTATGGGAGTAAGATGGTATCTCATTGTAGTTTTGATTTGCATTTCCCTGATTGCTAGAGATTTGGAGCATTTTTTCATGTGCTTTCTAGCCATTTGTATTTCTTCTTTGGAGAAGTGTCTGTTTAAGTCTTTTTCCCATTTTTTAAATGGGTTGTTTATCTTTTTGTTTTCAAGATATATGAGTTCTTTATATATGCAAGTTATAAGTCTCTTATCAGATATATGGTTGCCAAATATTTTCTCCCATTGTGTGGGTTCCCTTTTTACTTTCTTGACAAACTCCTTTGAGGTGCAGAAGGCTTTAATTTTGAGGTAGTCCCATTTATCTATTTGTTCTTTTGCTGCTCATGCTTTTGGTGTGATATTCATGAAGCCATTTCCTATTACAAGGTCCTGTAGATGTTTCCCTACACTGCTTTCTAAGGTCTTTATGGTCTTGGCTCTTATATTTAGGTCTTTGATCCATCTTGAGTTGATCTTTGTATAAGGTGTGAGATGGTAATCCTCTTTCATTCTTCTACATATGGCTATCCAGTTCTCCAGGCACCATTTGTTGAATAGGCCATTCTCTCCCAGTTGAGAGGGTTTGGTGGCTTTATCGAATATTATATGGCTATATACATGAGGTTCTATATCTGAACTTTCAATTAGGTTCCATTGGTCTGTGTGTCTCTCCTTATGCCAGTACCATGCTGTTTTCACTACTGTAGCTTTGTAGTATGTTTTGAAGTCAGGAAGTGTGATTCCTCCTATTTTGTTTTTCTTTTTCAATATGTCTTTGGCTATTCGGGGCCTCTTTCTATTCCAAATAAATTTCATAGTTAGTTTTTCTAGTTCCTTAAAGAAGGCTGTGTTGATTTTTATTGGGATTGCATTGAATGTGTAGATCAGTTTTGGTAGGATAGACATCTTAATAATATTCAGTCTTCCTATCCATGAACAGGGAATATTCTTCCATTTATTTAGGTCTTCTTTGATTTCCTTGAACAATCTTGTATAGTTCTCGATGTATAAGTTTTTTACCTCTTTAGTTAAATTTATTCCTAAGTATTTGATTTTTTTATTTACTATTGTGAATGGTATTTGTTTCTTGATTTCCTCCTGATCTTTCTCATTATTGGTGTATAGAAATGCTACTGATTTTTGCGCATTGATCTTATAACCTGTGACTTTACTAAACTCATTTATGAGTTCTAGGAGCTTTGTTGTAGATCTCTCAGGGTTTTCTATATATAGGATCATGTCATCTGCAAATAATGAAATTTTGACTTCTTCCCTTCCAATTTGAATGCCTTTTATATCTGGTTCTTGTCTCAGTGCTCGAGCAAGTACTTCCAAGACAATGTTAAATAGGAGCGGAGACAATGGGCATCCTTGTCTTGTTCCTGAGTTTAGAGGGAAGGATTTCAGGATTTCGCCATTATAAACAATGTTGGCTTTCGGTTTTTCATATATACTCTTTATCATGTTCAAAAAGTTTCCTTGTATTCCGATCTTTGGGAGTGTTTTTATCAGGAAGGGGTGCTGTATTTTGTCAAATGCCTTTTCTGCATCTATAGATATAATCATGTGGGTTTTTTTTCTCAGTCTGTTTATATGGTGTATTACATTGATTGATTTTCTTATGTTGAACCATCCTTGCATACCTGGAATAAATCCCACTTGGTCATGGTGTATAATTTGTTTAATGTGTTGTTGAATACGATTAGCAAGTATTTTGTTAAGTATTTTTGCGTCTAGGTTCATTAGAGAAATCGGTCTGTAATTTTCCTTTCTTGTGGTGTCTTTGTTTGGCTTTGGTACTAGGGTAATGTTGGCATCATAGAAGGAGTTAGGCAATGTTCCTTCTGTTTCGATTTTTTGGAATAGTTTCAACAGGATTGGTGTTAGTTCTTTCCGGAATGTTTTGTAGAATTCACCTGTGAAGCTGTCTGGCCCTGGGCTCTTCTTAGTTGGGAGATTTTTAATGACTGATTCTATCTCTTTGCTTGTGATTGGTTTGTTAAGATCATCAATTTCTTCTTTCGTCAATATGGGCTGCTTATGTGTTTCTAGGAATTTGTCCATTTCCTCTAAATTGTCATTTTTGTTGGAATATAGTTTTTCAAAGTATCCTCTTATGATAGTCTTTATTTCTGTGGGGTCAGTGGTGATATCACCTTTCTCATTTCTTATTTTGTGTATTTGCATCTTTTCTCTTTTTTTCTTTGTTAGTCTCGCTAAAGGTTTGTCAAATTTGTTGATCTTCTCAAAAAACCAGCTGTTGTTCTTGTTTATTTTTTCAAGTGCTTTCTTATTTTCTATTTCATTTAGTTCTGCTCTTATCTTTGTTATTTCCTTCCTTCTTCTTCCTGTTGGGTTACTTTGTTGTTGTTTTTCTAATTCCGTCAAAAGTGCAGTTAGTTCTCCAATTTTTGCTCTTTCTTCTTTTTTGATATATGAATTTATGGCTATAAATTTCCCTCTCAGTACCGCTTTTGCTGCATCCCATAAATTTTGGTATGTTGTGTTATCATTATCATTTGTTTCAAGGTAGTCATTGATTTCTTTTGAGATTTCCTCTTTGACCCACTGTTTTTCTAAGAGTGTGCTGTTTAATTTCCAAATTGTCGTGTGGAGTCTGGGTCTCTGTCCCTTGCAAATTTCCAGCTTCACTCCACTGTGGTCAGAGATATTGTTTTGTATGATTTCGATCTTTCTGAATTCATTAAGCCTTTCTTTGTGGCCTAGCATATGGTCAATCTTGGAGAATGTTCCATGTGCGCTTGAGAAAAATGTATATCCTGCTGTGTTTGGGTGTAATGATCTATATATGTCTATTAGATCCAGCTCTTCTAATATACTGTTCAAATGTTTTGTTTCTTTAGTGATTCTCTTTTGAGATGTTCTATCCAGAGTTGATAGTGGTGTATTAAAATCCCCCACTATAATTGTAGATGCATCTATTCTTTCACTTAGTTTTTCCAGCGTTTGCCTCACATATTTACAGGCGCCCTTGTTAGGAGCATAAATATTTATGATTGTTCGATCTTCTTGACAGATTGTCCCTTTCACTAAAATATAGTATCCTTCTTTGTCTCTCACAATTGTTTCGCATTTAAGTCTATTTTGTCTGATATTAATATAGCTACTCCTGCCTTTTTTTGGTTGTTGTTTGCTTGTATGATTGTTTTCCAGCCATTCACTTTCAACCTCCATGAGTCTCTGGGTCTAAGATGTGTCTCTTGTAGACAGCATATAGATGGGTCGTATTTCCTTATCCAGTGTCCCAGTCTGAATCTTTTGATAGGTGAGTTTAGTCCGTTGACATTCAGTGTTATTATGTTTAGAGAATTATTTATGGTAGCCATATTTTGGTTGGATTTGTGTTTGTTACATTTTGTTGGTATTATTTTATTTTCCCCTTCTATTTTTGTCTTTCTTGTTGCTTTTACACTCTCCTCCATCTCTGACTGTCCTGTTTTTTCCTTTCTTCCTGCAGAACTCCCTTAAGAATTTCTTGAAGGGGAGGTTTCTTGTTGATATACTCTTTCAGTTTCTGTTTATCTGTGAATATTTTGAACTCTCCATCATTTTTGAATGCTAGTTTAGCTGGATAGAGTATTCTTGTTTGGAAATTTTTTTCCTTTAGTACCTTGACTATATCATACCACTGCCTTCTTGCCTCCATGGTTTCAGATGAGAAATCAGCACTTAATCTTATGGAGTTTCCCTTGTATGTGATGGTTTTCTTTTCTCTCGCTGCTTTTAGAATTTTTTCTTTGTCTTGAGCATTGGATAATTTGACAAGTATATGTCTTGGGGTGGGCCTGTTGGGGTTTATGACCAGTGGAGTGCGCTGTGCTTCTTGGATATGTACATCTGTCTCTTTCAGTAGATTTGGGAAGTTTCCATTCATTATTTCCTGCAACAGTCCTTCTGACCCCTTTCCCTTCTCTTCTCCTTCTGGAATGCCTATAATACGTATGTTTGAGCGTTTTGCGTTATCATTCAGGTCCCTAAGTCCTATCTGGATTTTTTCTACCTTTTTATTGACCACTTCTACTATCTGTTTGATTTCCAATGCACTGTCTTCCACATCACTAATTCTTTGCTCTGCCTCTTCTAGTCTGCTGATATTTGCTGCAAGTGTATTTTTGATTTCTTGAATTGTGGTGTTCATTTCCATCATGTCTGTTATTTTTTTGCGCATGTCTGCAATTTCCCCTCCAAGTGTTGTCTTCATGCTGTTAACCTCTTTCATTACTTCATCAAATTTGTCCGTGATAAATGATCTGAGATCTTTCATTGCTTGTGCGAAGTCCTGCCCCCCTTCCTGATTGGATTCAGCCATGTTTTCCTGATTACTGGTTTGGTTTGTAGATTTTTGTTGCTGTCTTGTCAACATTTTTTCTTGACGGGTTTAATCAGTTCCTTAGCTTCTTTGTCTAGTCTTGGAGATTAATTAGCTGTTGTTTTTGCGTAAGTGTTATATCTTCTCTTTGTCACTTTGTTCTTCTTATTCCAATTTCTTATTGCTAGTTAAGCTCACTTTAAAGGAAAGTATTAGTGCTGGGGAAAGGCAATTGTGTAAGGGAGGAAAAAGTGTGAAGTAGTATTGGTGATATATGTTAACAAAGCACCAATATGAGTTCTGGGAGAATGGAGGTTAGATCATGTAAATTGTGTAGAGTTATAGTAGTAGGAATGTACCTATAATGAGGTAGACGACTGAATATGGGAGGAATGTAGTTCGTACTAAGAGGCTATTGTTTCCATGAGAGAGGGAAAGAGAAAAGAAAGGTAATAGTTTCAGGGACGAATACCAGATGGAAAACTAAACAAAGGTATTAGAAATTAAGAGTTAGACACTTTGCGGATCAAAGAAAGGGAGATGGAATATAGGAGAGATAGCAGATGGTGGGGGATATCAAGTTGTAGGGAAAGGGGATAGTGTAGATAGGCTAAATCTATTCACAGAAAAATGAGGCAGTGGAGGGTGAGGAAACCCAGCAAATGTGAGGTATTTCCTGTAGGACCTATTGTATTGTTAAGATAAAATAGTATAAGAAGAATATTGGGGACAGGAAAGAGAGGATTAAAAAAAAACAACAACAACAACAAAAATAAAAAAAATAAAAAATAAAAAAAAACCAAAAAAAACAAAACAAAAAACAAAAAACAAAGAACAGAAACCCCGCCGCCAGGCTCGGCTGGGCTCGGCTGGGCTCGGCTGAGCTCCGGTCCCCTGCCCTCCACAGCTCGGCTGGGCTTGCCTGGGCTTGGCTAGGCTCGGCTGGGCTCGGGTCCCCCGCCCGTCGCGGCTCGGCTGGGCTCGGCTTTCCCACCCTCCGCCCGCCGCGGCGCAGCGCGGCTCGGCTCTCCCGCCCGGCACGGCGCGGCTGGGCTCGGCCGAGCTCGTCTGGGCTCGGCTCCCTCGCCCGCCGCGGCTCGGCTGGGCTCAGCTGGGCCCGGCTGGGCTCGGCTTCCCCGCCCGCCGCCCGCTGCGGCGCGACTAGGCTCGGCTGGGCTCGTCTCCCTTGCCCGCCGCCCACCGCGGCACAGCGCGGCTCGGCTCTCCCGCCCGCCGCCCGCCGCCCGCCGCAGCTCGGCTGGGCTCGGCTCCCTTTCCCGCCGCCCACCGCAGCACAGTGCGGCTCGGCTCTCCCGCCCGCCGCCCCCCGCCCGCCGCCCGCCGCCCGCCGCCCGCCGCAGCTCGGCTGGGCTCGGCTCCCTTGCCCGCCGCCTGCCGCGGCACAGCGCGGCTCGGCTCTCCCGCCCGCCGCCCACCGCGGCCCAGCTAGGCTGGGCTCGGCTCCCTTGCCCGCCGCCCGCCGCGGTGCAGCGCGGCTCGGCTCTCCCGCCCGCCGCCCACCGCGGCGTGGCTCGGATCCCCCGCCTGCTGCCCACCGCGGCCCAGCTAGGCTACCCTGGCCGCCGCCTGCCGGGGCTCGGCGCGGTGCTAGCTGCCTTGGCTCTGCCTACCCAAGGAGGGAATCCTCCACACGTAGCTGGGATCTCCGTGTATATTTCACGGATGGATCCTCTGTTACCTTCCCTCCAAATCGATGTCTAAACACCTTGGGACCAGGAAAAATCCCGAAACAGCCCGGTCCCAAGGAGTCTCCGACGCCTCCCAGCCGATTCCCTCCAGGAGCTAGTAACCGGGAAGTTCACTCGGCCGCCATCTTGCCCAGTATATCCTCTTATATTTTTAATGTAACATTTTTTGCGATCTATATATCTTTAAAAATATAATTAAAATAAAAAATAAAACCTAAAATGAATAAATAAATTATATATATATATAAAGATAAGGGTTTCTCAGAATCAGTGCTGTTTACAAAGACATGAGGTATGCTTATCCCCATATTACAGACCATAAAACCAAACATTAGAGACATAAAGTAACTTGGTATAGGCCACACACCTAGTAGATGATCAAGCCAATTTTGTTTTTTTCTCTTCATGTTTTAAAAATGTAACATTCAAAAAATATAAGAGATTCCCAGAAACCCCCCATCCCCTCACCCCACTCCTCCCACATCAACAACCTCTTTCATTATCATGGCACATTCATTGCATTTGGTGAATACATTTTGCAGCACTGCAGCACCACGTGGATAATGGTTTACATTGTAGTTTACACTCTCCCCCAGTTCAACCAGTGGACCATGGCAGGACATACAGTGTCCAGCATCTGTCCCTGCAGTACCACCCAGGATAACTCCAAGTCCTGAAAATGCCCCCACATCATATCTCTTCTTCCCTCTTCCTTGCCCTCAGCAGCTATCATGGCTACTTTCTCCACATCAATGCTATGATTTCTTCCATTACTAATCACAATAGTTTTATTGTGAATATCAGTAAGTGCACTCTAACCCATACTCTATTCCTCCATCCTGTGGATCTTGGGATGGTTATGTCCACTCTACTGCTATATCGAGAGGGGGCTTAGATTCCACATGCATGATGGATGCAATTCTCCTGCTTACAGTTTTAGGCACTCTTGGCTCCCTGGTGTGGTGGCTGACCTTCTTCACCTCCCTGTTTGCTGGCTGGGGAAAGTCCAATAAACCAGAGGGTAGGAGTTGCAAGTCTGCTGATCCTGAGTATACATCAACCCCAGTTCAAACCACAGGTCCAGTAAAAGTGATAGAAGAGGCATGTGTAGAAAGGCCACATCTGAGTCCAACTCCATCACACTCAGGAACACAAACTCCAAAGTAGGGCCAACTGACATGGCACTGAACTCCAGAGCCATCTGCCATGACCATAGAACCTGTGGGTCTCTGTAGCCCTCAGAAGAACCAGTACCTGGGGCTGTATCTACTTTGGCTGTCTCTGGGATCCTGATGAGGCGTGCATAAGGGTGACCACTCTCATGACCTCCTGATTCTTTTTTGGAGACTCATAGCCATATAACCTCATTTGTCCTTTCCATTTCCCCCTTTTTTTCAAGGTCAAAAGGCAGTTTTTAACACCTGATCCAGCCAGTTTTCAGTCACGGCTTGTTTGTCTTACAGTCACTACCTACCGTTCCCTGGCTCTACTTACCTCAAATTAAAAAGAAAAGAACTGTCAAGGGAGGGCCACTGGTGCAGGATGTCAGTGGTGGGAGGATGTGTGGGGAATGGTGCACTTGAGGCTGGCCTCTATGGAATATGAGTGTGTTCATGTCATCATAGTGTGTTATCTCATGGGCGGAGACCCACAAAATAACTAACAAAATATTAAATGTCTATCCTGGGGAGTCCAACTATATTCTCTAATAGAGTTGCAAGAATCTCTAGAGTTCAAAGGCAGTGCCTAATAAAATAAAACAGAACAATATGCAAATACTTCAGTAGAATGCTTGTACTTATGAACCTTATTGTTGTGAAATTGAAACTTAGCCTAATAATATCTATTGCCCAAGAGTTACCTACTGAAAATCTCTTTGTTATTCAAATGCGGTCTCTCTCTAAACCAAACCTTCCTTCCTGCATGGGACTTGACTCCTGGGAACGAGCTTTTTTGGTACAGATAGATTAATGCCAAGCACAAAGCAATGCATTTGGAAGGAGACCATGACCAAAAGGGGGAAACATTAAACACAAAAGAATTTTTATGGCTAAGAGATTTCAAAGTGAGTAGGGAGGTCATTCCAGAAGGTATGCTTATGGAAGTCTCAAGTATATCTCACTAACCACTACAGTAAACAAAGACTCAAAAAGGGGTGCTTTCCCCTCTCAGTTAAGAGAAGGAGTGGGAATCATCATCCCAGAGTCCTCAAGATTGGGGAATAAATTATGGACTAGAGAGGACTTACTGGTATTCTACTATAGAATTATTGTGACACTAGCAATGGAAGAAATTATATCATTGTTGTGGAGATAGTGGCCATGGAAGTTGCTGAAGGCAAGGAGAGGGAAAAAAGTATGATATGGGAGCATTTTCAGGACTTGGAGGTGTCCTGAATGATATTGCGGGGACAGATATGGGACATTATATATCCTGCCATAACCCACTGAATGGACTGGGAGAGAGTGTAAACTACAATGTAAACTATGATCCATGCTGTGTAGCAGGGCTCCAAAATGTATTCATCAAATGCAATGAATGTACCTCACTAATGAAAGAAGTTGATGTGGGAGGAGTGGGGGGGATGGGGAGTGGAGGATATGGAAACCTCTTATATTTTTTAATGTAACATTTGTGTGATCTATGTATCTTTTAAAAATAAAAATATATTTTAAAATGGGGGTGCTTCTGAGAGCTCTAGAGACATCTGGACACTTTAATCAAGGCACACAACCCCATGGAATCAGCACCCATCGGTGCACCTTACCTTGAAATATATGATAACCTATTTCCCCAGTGTAACAAACTTAAGCAAATTTATAATTTCCTTACACATAATCCTTCTATTCCTTTTATTTGAGCCTATAATCAACACTACACCTGTTAACTATACATCCAAGAGACTTAATATTTTCAGTCTGTTCATATGCTGGTTGAGCAAACTTGCAGCCAACATCTACTCTCCATTTCATCCAACTTGCCCAGGACAACTAAATAAATGATGATAATGATGGACAAACTCTATCCCAAAATAAATAGAGTATCTACAGCTTCAAGCAAAAACGGTTCCTTCCATCTGCCTCATAAGATCTATGTCCCCTCTCAAAATGAAGCTAAGTGGGCTTCACCATCCCAAATCCTCAAGCCTAAGGAATGAACAAGCATAAGGCATTAACGCAACCATGGATCAAATAGATTTATTATATTATTGTACTAACCAAAGAACTTGTAACATTGATATAAAGATAGTGGCTACCAGACATTCTGAGGGGAAGAGGAAGATATTTCTGGGTTGAACATAGGACATTTTTAAGGCATTGGAATTTTTCTGCATGATGCTGTAGTGACAGTTACAGGCCATTATACATTTTGTCAAAACATCTAAAATTGTACAATGCAAAGTGTAAACCATAAAGTAAACTATAGACCATGGTTAGTAGCAATGCTTCAATGTTTGTTCAACAGTTGTAACAAATGTCCCCACTAATGTAAAATGCTATTAATAGGGGAAAATGTGACAATTGGAGGGAGTGGGATAATGGGAACACCTTATATTTTGGAAGTAACTTTTCCGTAATCTAAAACTTCTTTAAAAATAAAGATTAAACATTCTCATTAAAAGGCACAGATTAACTTGTTAACATGGACATAAAAATTAAATTTAAATTAAATTTTAAAAAAAATTAGCTAAAATCTGAGTAGACTCAACTAAGGAAGCAACTTCCAGGGAAATATTGATGGAAGTTTTTTTTCTGGTATTTTGTCACATCTTTTCACAAAGAGTATCTTGGAATTGAAGTTCTGCCCAGCTGTGAGTGTAGGACATGGCTCTGAATTACACCTTTCACCTCCCCTCTTCCAAATAATAGCTATCTCTGGGAGAACTGCTTGTCCTTGGGATTGGAAACCACTTACAAATCAGAGATAGAAGAGGGAGCTACACCTTCACAGCCCTTCAACCTTAAGGAAAGGAGGTCCTGGAAGGGGCTTCCAATGTTGCTCTCATTTTCTAAGCTTCCTGCTCCTTCCTTACTCATTAAAAAGTCAGAACAGACCTCAAGACTATTAATTTCAACACAGCATCACTAATTTCCAACCTAGGTTTTATCCTTCTCAGAATTTGAAACATTACAGAAATGAAGGATTATTGTAGGCTGTGAAATGCAAAATGGCTCACTGCAGTCAAGAAATGTTAACTGCTTGCTTTCCTGTTTCACCCACCTTCAAATATAACATTCAACTTCATTAATGTGGGACTAACAACTCTACAGGCAGTGTTCCCCTAAAAATATTTTTGAAATGTTATTATGTGGATTTTTATAAAATCCCCTAAGTTTGCTCCCTGAAAACTAAACCCTTTTGATTTTTCATATGGATATGACCTGGACTATAGTTGTTGTCTATCTTGCTCAATGGTATAGGAGAGCCCATTCCCATTTTCTAGTAGGTAGAGATACATTTAACTTTTCCTATTTCAATGGGCTGAATTTAAAGAACAAAATTTCTAACACTAGTCTGCAGCAAGTGAACCAGTAGCCACTCCAAAGTGTGCCTCCCCTCTCTTTTTGGGAATTTGACATCTTGGGCCAGAAGAGGTACCCCAGAGCCAACATTTTTTAAACAATCTAAAATTTTCCTCCTTTTCTTTCTTCTCCTCCACCTTATTTTGTCCTTAATGAGAGGAACTGATAGCTATTTTTTATTAAAATTTTATTGTGGAAAATGTCAAACATAAAAAAGTAAAGAGGATCTTATGAAATAAGCCATCATTTAACAATCACCAAGCTTCAACAATTATCTCCTAAAAGTCAATCTTGTTTCATCTATACCCCCAACTCACATAACATCCACAGAACACATATTTTGACACAAATTCCAGACATCATAATATTTCAACCCAAAATGTTTCAGAATATATCTCTAACAGATAAGGACTTGTGTTCTCAACATAACCACAGTACCAATATCCCAATACCAAATACCCCGTCAATGTTTAAATTAAGCTAATTGTTTTAGAAATGTATATCTTTAGAACTTAGTCAAATTAGTATGCAAATATGAATAATACATTAAAATTGGCTGGTATGTCTCTTTTTTTAAAATATATATTTTTTTGTTTTTTTTTTAAAAGATACTTAGATTACACAAAATGTTACACAAAAAATATTAGGGATTCCCATAATCTCCATGTTCACCCTCCATGTCTTTCTTTTATCCTTGCAATTTATTTATTGAAGAATCAGGGTCATTTGTTCTGTAGTTTCCTGGTGACTGGAATCTCCTTATTTCATCTCCATGGTGTGGAGTAAAATATTTGTCTGTCATCTGTATTTTCTATAGACTAGAATTATGTCTAGAAACATGATCAGAATCAGGTTCAAAATTTGTGACAAATATATTTCATAAGTGGTGCAATGCACTATCCCCAGGAGGCATATAATGTTTGGGGTGACAGAAATACAGGTATTTTTAATCTCTAATATCTCATTGATGCCTTGAAACAGTGATGACACTTGGTATACAAAATCCACATATATGCTAAACAGACATTTACGATAGTAAGGCTAGATTAGAAGGGAGATTTTACATCTCAGTGTCATCAAAATATTAATTAAAATATTAATTATTTAAACAAACTTTCAGCGATGTCTATCATATTTCAAGCAATGTCTCACATGCTAAATATATACAAAGACTATAGAAATATGGTCTGTGATGGTTAGGCTAATGTGTCAACTAGGCCAGGTAATTGTGCCCAGCTAGGCCTAGCAAGCACTGGCATAATTGTAATACAAGGACATTTCATGGACTTTAATCATCAGTGAGTTGATTGCAAAGATGGCTGGTTAAATCTACAATCAATTAAGGAGACTGAACTTAACAAGATTAATTCCTGGTGTTTTATGGAAGGAAGAATTTGAAAATGGCAAGCCTGGGCATTTAGCTGACAAAATTTCCAAAGTAAACCCAGAGAATGCAGCTTGGCTTCTGCTTGCAACTTATAGCAAAATGCGAGACGAGAAAGATATGCAAAGGACTGAACTGTTGGGCACAAAGAAAACAGAAACTGATTCTGGAAATTCCAAGCCTCTGGAAATCAAGTTCCCAGATGAGGGTGCCACACTGGAGGACTTAATGAAACTTGTAAATCAGGATTGAAGATGCAGTTATGTCAGAAAGACTTGTGGAATGTCTTACTGTCTGATGGCTTGGACCCCTGCTACCTGCCTGCTAAACCAACACACTTTTTGAGAGAGCTGCAAGAACAAAAACATTGTAAGTCAGGAATAAAAGGGATATGAAAAGGAGAGATTGAAGGGGAAGTGACTTCAAGAGGAAAACCATGGAAGCTGAGATCTGGAATTAGGACATCACCTTGGGCCAAGAGAGGAACCCCACCCATGTGTACAGAGAGGGTGAATTTGCCCCAGCAGTTGAAGAAGATGGATGTTCCTATACGATGTTCTGGGAGTGTTTTCCTGCCCCATAGTACAGAGAAGTTGGAGCACATTATCCAAAGATTAGGGCAGTTAAGGTCAGCACCCCACAGGTCTGAGAGGGGTGGACCTGCCCCAAAAGCTTAGGAAAGGCCAGGTAGTCAACTCATTTCCCTGAGAGGGTTGAACCTATATGCCAAAGGTTAGGGAAGGCCGGGTGGTCAACTCATTGCTCTGAGAGGGTTGAGCCTGTATGCCAAATGTTAGGGGGAATGTTGTCTTCACATTACTGTACAAGGGGGGTTTAGACTCTAACCCAAAGATTAGGTAAGGTGTGACAATCACTCCAACAGTCTTGCAGGGAGAGGTCTGGAGCTTGGTCGACACAAAGATGCTTGATTAGGGTGGAACCAAGGAAATGGCCATTGGACAAGCATATGGAATGGGTGGGTTCCCATATAGCACCAAGGAGAAGAAACCATCAGCTTAAGAATGACTCTCAGACTGAAATTGAATGGAGGATGTCTTGCAGGTTTACTGAACTGTAGAGGATTCCTAATTCATGTTTCTCTCCGAATTTTCTCCTTATTGTAAAGAAAATATTTATCCTTTGCCTGTTCATTTGTTTATTGGAAACAGATAAATTGTTTTATAAGTTTCAGAGAACTATGGCGGACAGGACTTTGTCCCAAGACAAATGATATTTCTTTAAATTGAGTGTGATATGATTTAGTACTTGCATTATTACTGATTTAAGGTTTTTTGCATATTGTAATCCCCCTTTGGAATTCAGAGGATGGAGTGTAGCAGTTTGACAAAGTTATGAATTCCAAAAATAGGTATTGGATTATATTTGTAGTCTAGTCTGTACATGGGCATGATTAAGTTATGATTAGAGCTTTGATTGGGCCATGTCATTAGTGCATTGAGTGCCCACCCTCTGGTCCCCTTGTGGGTGGGGACTCACAGATAAAAGGCATGGCAAAGGACAGAATTAAGGGCTTTTAATGTTGGGGTTTTGATGTTGAAGTTTGATGCTGAAGCCTTAAGCTGGAGCCTCAGGAAATAAGCACACAGAGGAAAGAGAAGCAAGCCCCAGGAAGGGAGGAACTCAGGAAGCCTGAACCCTCACAGGCATCAGCAGCCATATTGCTCCAACACATGAAAATAGACTTTGGTGAGGGAAGTAACATGTTTTATGGCCTGGTATCTGTAAGATCCTACCCAAAATAAATACCCTTTATAAAAACCAGCCAATTTATGGCATTTTGCATAAGCAACCCTTTGCCTAACTAAATACAGATGATATCAGTGGGAACCCTGAAACCCTAAATTCTACTGAGACTTTGCCAGATAAATCTGTGATGGTCAAACCTGTGGAGACCACAGAATGTCAAGCTTTTATCACATAGCCCCAAGCCTGTCCCAGGGAGTATGAACTTCCTCTGAGCCCTGAGGCAGGTCCCAGCCAAATTCCAGCCTGCACTGTTCAACCCCCACCTTCCCTGAGGAGCATGGCTTCCAACCTCTGCCTAAAGAGATTAATCCTGTCTTACTAGACAGAAATGTAGAAGGAATGTATTGAGGTCAGTAGTTTGCAAGGGCTTTCTAAGCTTTCTCCTTAACCCACCCTCATCACCCCTCTTCTCTTAGAGACATATTACTAGACTAAAATCACAAGCCCCCAAAAGGAAAGTGTGACCAATGAGGAAGTATGCCACACTATAAAAGAACTGCAGGAGTTTTCCAATTTATATAGACAGAAATCAGGGGAATATGTGTGGGAATGGATACTAAGGGTATGGAATAATGGTGGAAGGGATATAAAGTTGGATCAGCCCGCTAAGCAGAGATTCTAGATTCAAGTATGTAGCTTGAGGAGTTTGAAAGGGCTCTAAATGTTTGTTTAGGTGGCTGGCTGAAACATGGACCAAAAGATGGCCTAGAATGTCTGAGATTGACATGATTTATCTTGGTGTACTATAGAAGAGCTAATCCAAAGGCTTAGAGAGATTGGAATGTTAGAATGGATTCACCATTTAAGACATGCCCCCCACCCTGGGAGTATCGAGAAGACACATCTTTAACCAGGACTAGGAGGAATAAATTTAAAAACTAACTCCATCTTCCCTGAACAGTTCAGAGGTTTCCCTTCTCTGTAGTCCAGATATTCCTATGGGAACTGCTGTCATGGAGCTAAAATCCTTAAACACTATGGGGATTATTGAATCAAATCTTGGGCTGATAGAAGCCAAGTAGGAGCAGTTAATCACCTAAGACAAGGTGGTCATGGCTATCACAATATAAAGCAGACTCAAAGGAGCAATCAAAAGAGTATGACTTGCATAGAGCTATGGCTTTGGCTAATAGATCATGGGATACCTAGAAGTAAAATAGATGGGCAGTCTACTAAATTCCTACTTGATCTGTATAAGCAGCTTTACTAAAGTCTCCTGGGACCTTCACTGAAGCCCCTGGTTGGCAGCCTGCCATGAGGAATTTGGACTTGCGCATCCCCATGGTCATGTGAGAGAATTTTGTAAGATCACATACTATTTACAGATATCTCCTGTCAGTTCTGTTTCCCTAGTGAACCCTAATGCATGGTCCTTGCTTTCAAAGTCACATCTGGTGGGGAATACAGACAAAATAACCAAGAAAATAGTCATTGCAATTAATAGGAAAGAAGTGTCTAAATTTACAGGATGAATTATGCCCTTAGGAGTGTGAAAGAGATCCCCTGTGCTTCACAATTCCATTCATCATTGGGTTAACATATTTGATTCTTTCTATGTCAATCTTAACAGCATCTATGCAATTTACTGAAAAAAAATCATTAATAGTGTTTTATTGGTTCATCAGTTCTTCTAATCAACCAATATTTTTTAGGTCTTCCTATATTCATCAACTACTTTGTATTGGGAAAGCCTTCAGTGAATTATCTAGTGCAGTGCCACTATAAGGCCAAATGAGAGACTGAGGGAGTAACACATTATCCCAGGTACATTCTGAAGCTAAGAAATCAGGATAACACTAGTACTAGACATTTCTAATCTGTGGATCAATGGCAAAAGTCTTCAAATTCCAGCCACTATTCTACGCTCTGAGGATATGGAGAAGATTCAGATTGGGTATCATTATAATACTTAATGCTGAAAATATTTTTTCTGGTGCTTCCACAAAAGGAACCCTGGGAAAGAAAGTTCTGGTCAGCTGTTGGTACTGTAGATGCTACAGCAGCATTTTCATCTCCCCTTTTCCAGTTAACAACTATCGATGTGAGTACTGCACTCTCTTATCATTGGATTTCACTTAAAGGGAAGTGAGGGAAGGAGCTGCTTGAACTTTAGAATCCTTTAAATCAGTGTAAAACCCTCATTTGCCCCAGAGCCATCCTCTAATGTTGCTGTCACTTTCCAAACTGCCTGTTCTTGTTCTTACACACAAACACACAAACACACAATATTTAATATTTAATCTGGTTTCTAAATACAAAAAAGTTTCAATATTTACAACAGTTCTTCCTAATAAAGTCATAAAGAGTAATTCAAAATATTTATAGTTACACCCACTCCCTTATAGATTACTTGTATAACAATGATGTGATTAATAGAACATAGGTTTCTTAGAAAACATTGTACAATGCAGGGCCAATTCTGTAGCAAGCATACCAATATTACCTTTACTCCAACAAGTCTTCTCAACACTTTTTCTAGGATAAGAGTAGGCATTTGTCCAGTTGGAAAAATAAATCTTCCTTTTATTTGCTAAAACCAAAGTTCTACCTTATATCTGAAAGTATTAGTTATCTTTGATCAGTACAATGCTTTTTTTAAAGGGAGAGTAGGCTGAAAAAAATCAGGTGTACATTTTTAATATGAACATCACATAAAATAATGCATGTGTTCTATGTAAAGATTCTGTAAGGAGAAAATACGAACTGTGCAGCAAAACTTTTTGAAGGTATTTATAGACACAATTGAGTTTTCTACCTCTGTGTCTACTCTTTTAGCCTGAATGTTTTGGGTTAATAAAAATTTTACAATGAAAGTCTACTAGGACCTTTTCAATTTTTTTCTAGCTTGAACACCACAAGCATATTGAACAAGATCTATCTATGCAAATTTGAAAGCTTACTCTAAAGTGTGATAAAGTTTTCTGTTACAGTATAGGTATAAAAGCCTTGGGAATTTTACAAATTGCATACTCTGAAGATATCCAGGGACTAAAGAAAATCCTGTCAAGTTAGCAGTACTCAAGCTAAACGTTTCTGAACAAAATACAGCAAAATATTTACAAGCTAACAACTTTTAAGAGTTAGTAAATAATACATTGTACTTTTCACATTTGTCAAATACTAGTTCACAAGTCAAAAAATAAGATTGTGCATTATCACTTCTAAGAATGCCATAAATAAGTTGAATCTCTGAGGTATTTTTAGATGGAGAATTTTAGGTAGCAGCATTTTAGATGGAGGCAGTTGTATGTATGAAATAGTCATAAAACAGTAATTCAGTGTCTCTGCTAGTGTTTAAGGAATCTCAGGTTACTGAGAATATCTCTTATTCCAATTGGATTTTTGGCATAGGAAAGGTAAACTTATAGGATTTTAAATGTTGTTTTAAAAAATAAGACATTTTGTGTATGAAGAAACATATTTTGGAAAATCATATTTGATCATTCTGCATAATTTAGAATATGTAATTATCTATACGTAGCTTTAGAAAGTTGTTCATTTTCTACTCATTCCTTCGATAGCATTTATTTTTATTAAGTATAAAATGTACTTTATTTAGCTGTATTTATATATGGCAAAGATCTTATTTTTAAAAGAGCAGCATTAAAGTTAAAAAAATAAAACATCATTCAATTCAATGAACCAGTGACTGTGTTAATTCTAAAGGGTTAATTTGTGGAATAACAAAATATTTAAATTTATTATCCACATTATACATTTTTATTGGGCTCCAGAATATTTTTAAGATGTCAAATATTATATGTAGAAAGAAATTTCCCATCCATAAACTCATATTTTCTTCACAAAGCAAGCTTTTCCTCAACCTTCCTGGGAGAAAAATGGAGAGTTCCAAAAGAAGAATCAAGACTCTATACAGAATAAAAACTAAATTTCTTAATAGTGTGTGCATTTACAGTGACCCAAAAAAGTTGGCTGAGTGGTAGAAAATACCTATTAAAATCTTTAACAGATATGGCATAGTCTAGGTTGCCCTAACAATTAGGAATAATCTTTCTGACAGGACTAGGCCCCATCCCTAGCCCCCATAACAGCCACAACTTGCAGAAGCTGCAAATTTATTATTAACCTGCCCCATTGTAGAAGTGTGACCAGCCATTTACTCTGAAGGAGCCATGTCCCATTACATAGAACAACCTCCCATCCAGAGCAAACGTGTCCAGATACAGTTCATTTCCTCACAAAAATAGACAAAGAAACCACATGACGCCACCAACCCCTCCCGCACCCCTAGAATTCACTGCCCCTAGATCACCACCCCCTAGTCATCTCAATAGGCCCTCAGGTCTTAATCAAGCCCAAACCCACTCCCACTGACTAAGCATGTTCCCACCTATAGATGTACTGTGTAAATTCATGACTGCCTCTGCCAGGGTTAGGCTAAAGTTTATTCTTCCGACCCTCTCCATTGGGAGAGCTTCCTAATAAATCCTTGCCTGCAATTGCTGGTCTCCACATCACAGTTGTCTTACTCTGACATCTAACTCTTTCTACCCCCAATGCCCTCTTCACAAAGTAGGCCTTCCCTCTAACTAATTTCTGATGTGGCTGGGGAAACAGGGAGTTCCAGAAGACACATCTATCTACTTTAGATGGGACTCATGATCCCATGAAAGTATCAAGACAAATGAAGTTCTTAATTTGGCATCCAAAAAAAAAATCTTTTAAGATTGTTCAGATGTCCTAATAGAATGAGAAGTCTGTAATTGAGTATCAAGAGAGCTACATCACTGAAATGTGATATAATTGATATATAAGATTTGTGACTTTTGACTATTGATTGTCAGGGAAGTTTAACTGGAATGTCACTAAAGTCAAATATGGGACATAATTTTCTTTCAAAAAACTAGCCAATATGGAAAGTACCATGGTTCTAGGGTATTGAGAAAGGGAAAACTGGAGTTGGAAGCTGAGCATGCCAAATCATATTCCATCAATACAAATTTATTATAAAATACATATGGGAAACATATCAGGTTGTGTTTGGCTACACCATAAATATCGCTATAAGGTAATACTTTGTCAAAATACACTTCAGTTATATAGGAAATTGTCATTTTTGGTGTAGAAATCACAAATTCGGAAATTTTTTGAAAATCAAATTATATATATATATATGAATATAAACAGAAATTTTTGAAAAGGGAAAATTAAGGTTTCATTTCTCTAGATAAAATTATGTGGAACGCAGAAAGAACACAGGGAAAGCGTACATTTCTTTCAACATTTTTAAAATTCAAAAATGATCATTTAAATCAATTCCAACCACAAAAGGGTTAAAGCGGTGAATGAGAAAACAACTTTTAAAAAAGAGATAAAAGATGCCTCCACAATGAAGCTGATCTGATTTTAAAGGCTTCTACTACAAAACATGATTGGTGCCAAAAATCCACACACACGCAAAAATGCGAAATATAAAACAAAATACAGCAGAGTCGCACATGCGCCCACACGCCCCTCACCCCCACATACACACTCGCATACACATCTTCAAGGGCGGGGTGAGAAGTTTAAGGCACCTTTAAAAATATTCCAAGTGGTTTTGGCTTACCGAAATATTTTACAGTGCTACCAAGAAGGGATTTTCAAAGCATCTGAAAACCGTGCGAAATGTCTGAAAGCACTGCCTGGCAATTGAGACAGTTTGCAAGCTTGATTCAGGGATTTGCCAAGGAAACAAGAGAAGCTTCTCGCCACCCCGCGAGACCGCACATGGTATCAGAGGTGCTCCAGGAATTTTTTAAGGTAGGGGAGAAATCATTAGTCTGTGCAGGATCGGTACAACTAGGGATCGCTATCTGGCAGGGACCGGGCCATGGAGTTTCCATGGGCTGGAGAACCGCCCAGCTTTAGTTTTTCCAGATATTCGGCATGCACGGGCTTGTGGCACTGGAGAACCTTGATCGCATCTTCGATCTTGAACCACTCTCGCTTCCTTCCAATGCTAACCGAATCTTCCCAATCCTCCAGGATCTCAGTGACCGTCAGTACATACACATACGTTCTGTGCTTGCGATCTTGGTTCTGTTCGAATATGCCCAGGAGGCGGCCTAACTTGCCCCTGACTCCCGCCTCTTCGTACACCTCTCGGACTGCTGCACCGTCCGGCTCCTCCTCGGGCTCCATGCCCCCGCCCGGCACGATCCAGCGGTCCGGGTACCGACTGCTACTCACTAACAGCACCTCGTCCTCCTGCTCGCTCCGGAAGCACAGGCACGCCGCCCGCTTCTTGAAACCCTCCGGGTCGTAGGTCCGCGTCTGGTTTGGCTTACACTTCATCCTCCAGGCCGACTCCTCCTACGGCTGCTGCTCGGGTCGTCGCCGCCACAAACCGAAGTGCTGGGAAGGGAAAGGGTCGAAGCCTGGAGCGGGGAGGAAGAGTAGCCTGGCGTGTGAGCCCAGGGGAACCGAGGGAAAGATAGGGCGGGGGCGGAACGGCGCGAGCTACGTCAGTCAGTCAGTCAGTGGGGCAGGCAGTTGGTCTGTCCAGGGCGGTGCTGGGGACTGAGGAGGGAAATGAGGATCCCTAGGGCCCAGACGCCAGGGTAGAGGCGTCGCCGCCGCCGCCGCTGCCGCCGCAGCCGTGCCCCCCACCCCCCGGGAATCCGCAGCCCTTTCCCGAGCCCACCTGCGTCTCCCGCCCTCTATCTCCGGGGGCTGGGGATGAGTGAGATGAGGCACAAAAACGTGCGCGTTCGCGTTCCCGTGCACGAGCCCGTTCGCGTTCAAGGGCGAGGCGTAGGGTTGAGGGTCTCCGGGTTTCGCTGCACTCAGTGCGTTAGGCAGAGAGCGCAGGGGTTTAGTGCCTCTCTGTGCTAGTAATTTCCTTTACAGTGTAAACTTTACACTGAATTAAATTCTCTAAAATGTGACTTTGGCCAAGATTGTTTTCATGTGTGTCCTTGAGCTAAACATGGATTTGACGCGCTGGACATTTCTCACCCTTTGAGCCAAGTTTTAGGAAACAGGTGAAATCATTTTACACACGGAAAGGTCAGGGCCATTATCATCATCATCACTCCTAGCGTATAGCATTAATTCATTTCTGAAGGCTCGGTTTGGTCACAATGGTCTACGATATTCTTGTCAGAACAATGTCTAATATTTGTTGAGTTTCATCATGCGTTTTTATCTCATCAAGTGGTTCGGGATTTTAGCCATATCAGGAATCTTGGCACAGCCCCAAAGTAAAGAATTTTCTTAAAGCCCTTAGAAACTGGGCTAGTAAGATAGGGAATCAATAGATGAATCTGGAACCTGGCAAAGAAATCCATGTAGACGTGGATACCCACAAGATGCTGCTGGAAGACGCTCTCCAAGATTCTGCCATTTGGAACAAGATTTCCTCCAGAAGCCAGGAGAAGGCCCTGATATTCCCCAAGGGCTTTATCATTGATTGATGGGTGGGGTAATCAATCAAAATAGCAAACAGCTGGGATAGCAAAGGGGTGGATAATTAACCATAATAGAAGAAAATGTGGCATTGGTGTGGAGAAAGTGGCCATGGTGGCTGCTGGGGTTAGGGAGTGGGAGGAAGAGATGTGATGTGGGGGCATTTTCGGGACCTGGAGTTGTCCTGGGTGGTGCTGCAGGAACAGTTACCGGACATTGTATGTGCTCCCATGGCCCACTGGGTGGACTGTGGGAGAGTGTGGGCTATGATGTGGACCACTGACCATTAGTGCAGCGGTGCTCAGAGATGTATTCACCAAATGCAATGAATGTCTCATGATGATTGAGGAGGTTGTTGTTATGGGGGGAGTAGTGGGGTGAGGGGGGTGATGGTATATGGGGACCTCATATTTTTTTAATGTAACATTAAAAAAATAGATAAAGACAAAAAAAGCAGGCACAACGTCTGAACTCACTCTCTCACCTTTGGACCCTGATTCTGGCCTCCTTCTCCCCACATGTGGATCAACATGCAAGTAATACCTGGACATTTATAATCTATAATGGGGAATTGTATTCTGTAAATCAGCCTGCATTATCACATTTCAGCCCTTCCTCTGTACCTGGGACCCATGATCTGTTATTTTCCCACATTTCTCTTCCCTCCCAAACTTAAAAAATCACTGGCCTAACTCACTGGACTTGCTCTTGAAATTCAATTCTCCATTATAGTCAAGAACCTAGACAAAACCCAGTTACACCTGGTTAACTTACCTAACCTCTGTTCCTCAGTTTTCTCATCAATAAACTCATAGTCTACTTGGTTAGGCTACGTTCACTTTGACTGATACACAACTAACAACAGGAAAACCACCCGAAGTGGAGTTTTATTAAATCCCAAGAATCCCTACCTTCAGTGCATTCCACACTTTCCTGTTCTTTCACACTGATAGACACTGGTTGGGGTTTTGGAAATCATGTCTATGGAAATCTCTTCATATTTTCAAGGTGAATTCTAAAAATCTCCTAACAGGATAGAGAGAGGCCATTTAGTGCTTTCTAATCCCTCTGATCAGCCTGTCATCTTGGCCGAGAAGTGGTGCCCCACAACCAAAAATTTGTAACCTAACACTTTCCCTCTCTTTTCTATTTCTTCTTATTGCTTTCCTGCTTTAATGGTAGCCTTACAGAGGAGACCTCTGAAGCCATCTAACGTTGGTCATGTTGAAAGCTAGGAATCATTGTCTACCTCTTGCTGAAGCACTGTTGGCATCAGCCATGCAGGATCATGAAAAATGACTTTTTCAATGCAATTATCACTTAATGGAAAGCTGAGTATGAAATGCAAATGGAAACTATTATAAAATATGAAATCCACATTTTTAGTAATAATTTAGTTCACATTTCCAGGTTCTGCTCAACTACATTTATACCCAAACTAACTGGTAAAAATGGTCCTATCAAAGGAGGGACAAGACAGTGGCAGAGTAAGGAGCTACCAGAGTCAGCCCATCCCACAGGGCAGTTAATAATCACCCAGAGCCATCTAAAGCACCTGTTTGAGGGCACTAGGAGGCCAGAAGAGCATCTTGCAACATCCTTGAAAGTATGGAAGGAGGAAATTGCCCATCCACAGAAAAGATTTGTGAGTGTGGCACTCTATGCTGTGGAGTATGGTTTCTGCACTGCAAGCTGCCTTGGGACCTATTCTGTGGCTGAAGTTGGAAGCTCTATTTCCCAAAAACAGAGGAGGAAGACATGATTGGGTACTAACTTCAACTGCTGATTAGTAAATTAGGCTGGCTAAAGTATAATCCTAAGAACAAATAAGAGTAAACATGTCCAAGTCAGAAAGAGTCCAATAGTGGCCATTT
Organism: Dasypus novemcinctus; assembly: GCF_030445035.2. Classification (NCBI taxonomy): domain Eukaryota; kingdom Metazoa; phylum Chordata; class Mammalia; order Cingulata; family Dasypodidae; genus Dasypus; species Dasypus novemcinctus. The sequence goes on along the minus strand of NC_080704.1, from coordinate 59,259,581 downwards.
TAACTCTGCCTCCAGCATGAGAGGAAGCAGGGCTAACTGAAAATCACATTGCTGGAAGGGACCAGATTCTTTCCACCCAGATTGGATTGCAGCTCTAGACTAAACCCCAGTCCAACCTATGGCAGGAAGGAAGCTGGAGGGGACCTGCACTAGCCTCTCCAGGAAACTACAGACCATGCTGCAAAGGCTAGTTTCCATCTTCCATGGATGGCACAAGCCACTTAAGGAGCTATTCCATAGCTGGAGTTAGAAACTCCACTTCTGATTAATGAGGGAAGAAGAGACTGTTGGCCACTGGCTTTAGTTACTGATTAGTAAATTTGGTTGACTGAAGCAAAACCCTAAGAATAACTAAAGTTGAACCTGTCCAAGTCAGAAAGATGCCAGCAGTCACCATTCTAATTCTTTCCCCAGCATGAGGGGAAGTGGAGCTGAATGAAAATCACAGTGCTGATAGGGACCAGCTTATTTCCACCCAGATGCAATTGCAGGTCTAGCCTAAACCCCAGTCCACCGTCAGACAGGGAGGAAGATTTGGCAACCTGCAACAGCCTTTCCCAGTAACTGCAGGCAATTTTGGTTGGTGTAGACTGAATAGTCTGACACCTGGGACTCCATCCCCACACCTCAGTGAGATGAATTGTGTTCCCTCAGCCTCTCAGAGCAAATGCAGGCACTTTCAGCCAACATGAACTGGTTTGTTGAGCACCTTCAATTCCATCTCCACCTCTGCACCACCCATAGGACAGGAGGGGGCTGTTGTTTCTTCAGTCTCTCAGAGCAACTGCAGGCACTTTTGACCTGCAAGAACTCAGACTGTTGGGCATCTGTGACTCCATTCCCACCCCCAATAGGACAAGAGAGGAACTGTGTTTCCCCAACCTCTCTGGGTAACTGCAATTGCTTCTGGCCCACACAGACTGAATAGTCAGACACCTGTAGCTACATCATTGCCCCCAAATAAGATAGGAGGGGAGCTGGGTTTCTTCAGTCTTTCCAGGCAATGGCAGGCACTTTAACCCTGCAGAGTCTAGACTGATGGATACCTTTGGGTCCACTGCCAACCCCTAATGGGAAATAACAGGGTCTTAGGGAAATAAATGACAGCAAGAGACATGCAAAAATACATGTCATGGGTGTCCCAGAAGGAGAAGGGAAAAGGGGCATAATAAATATTTGAAGAAATAAGGGTAGAAATTTCCCAACCCTTTGAAGGACATAAATATCCATGTCCAAGAAGCACAATGTACTACCATCTGAATAAATCCAAATTGACCAACTCCTAGACACATACTGATTAGAATGTCAAACATCAAAGACATAGAATTCTGAGTGCAGCAAGAGAAAAGCAATGCATAACATATAAGGGATAACCAATAAGATTAAGTGCTGATTTCTCATCAGAAACCATGGAAGCAAGAAGGGAGTCATATGATATGTTTAAGATACCACACAAGAAAAACTGCCAATCAAGAATCTTATATCTGGCAAGATTGTCTTTCAAAAGAAGGGTGAATTCAGAATATTCACAGATAAAGAGGAAGTTAGAGAGTTTATAACAAAGAGTCCAGCTTTGAAGGAAATACTAAAGGAAGTGTTACAGTCTGAAAAGAAAAGATGAGAGAGATGCTTGGAAGAGAGTCTAGAAATGAAGATTATATCAATAACACTAACTAAAAGTGTCAAAAGAGTGGTGGAAGTAAAATATGACAGATAAAATCCAAAGGTCAAAATGAGTGAAATAAGAATTGCGTTATAGTAATAACATTGAATGTTAATGGATTAAACTCCCCAATCAAAAGACACAAACTGGTGGAATGGATAAGGAAATATGAGTCACTTATATGCTACCTGAAAGAGACTCACCTTAGGCCCAAGGATACCAATATATTGGAAGTGAAAGGTTGGAAAGAGATATTCCACACATGCAGTAAACAAACACACACACACAAAAAAGCTGGAGTAGCTATATTTATATCAAATGAAATAGACTTTAAAAGCAAAACTCTTATTAGAGACAAGGGAGGACATTATACTTTAATAGTATGGGCAACTCAACAGGAAGAAATAACAGTGATAAATATATATGCACCTAACCTGGATGCCCCAAGTTACATGAGGAAAACAATGGCAAAACTGAAGGGAAAAATAGATATCTCTACAGTAATAATTGGATATTTCAGTACACCATTGTCAGCATTGGATAGAACATCTTGACAGATGATCAGTAAAGAAACTGAGAGCTCGAGTAATTTGATGAATGGACTAACAGACCATACAGAACATTGCACCCCAAAACAAAAGAATATACATTCCTTTCAAATGCTTATGGATCTTTCTCCAGGATAGACCATATGTCCAGTCACAAAGCAAATCTCAATAATTTCAACAAGATTTAAATTATACAAAGCACTCTCCCTGATCATAATGGAGTAATATTGGAAACCAACAAGAGGCAGAAAAGTGAAAAATTAACAAATATATGGAGTAAACAACACACTCTAAAATAATCAGCGAATGAAAGAAGAAATATTGAGAGAAATCAATAAATATCTCAAGACAAATGAAAATTAGAGCACAATATATCAGAACCTATGGGATGCAAAGAGGCAGTGTTGAGAGGGAAATTTATAGCCCTCAACACTTCGATTAAAAAAGAAGAAAGAGTTAGAATCAATGACCTAACTACAATGCTGGAGGTACTAGAAATAGAACAGCAAATTAATTCCAAAGCAAGTAAAAGGAATGAAATAAATATCAGAGCATAAATAAATGAAAGTGAGAAGAAAAAAAATGAGAGAATTAACAAAACCAAAGCTTGGTTCTGTGAGAAGATTGACAAAATTGACAAAGCTAAGACAGGGACATTATTACTGACCCCACAGAAATAAAAGAGATCGTATGAGGATACGGTGAACAACTGTATGAAAAAAAAATAGATAATATAGATGCAATGGAAAAATTCCTAATGTGCAAACAAGGTACACTGATACTAGAAGAAATAGAAAACCTCAACAAACCAACCACAAGAGATTGGAATAGTCATTAAACAACTCCTGAAACTGAAAAGCCCAGGACCAGATGGATTTACAATTGAGTTCTACCAAGCATTCCAAGAAGATTTATTACTAATCTCACTCAAGCTCTTCCAACCAATTGAACAAGAAGGAACACTATAAAATTCATTCTATGAAGTCAATATCACCCTAATACCAAAGCCAGATAAAGATATTACAAAAAAAGAAACTACAGACCCATTTCTCTAATGAATACAGACACAAAAATCCTCAATAAAATACTAGCTAATTGAGTCTAACAACACATTAAAAGAATTATTCATCATGATCAAGTGGGTTTCATACCAGGCATGCAAGGGTGGTTCAACATAAGAAAAGCAATCAGCATAAACCACCATATTAATAAATGAAAAATGATAAATCACATGATCTTATTGGTTGACACAAAAAAGGCATTTGACAAAATGCAGCATTCTTTTTTCATAAAAATACCATAAAAAACAGGAATTGAAGGAAACTTTATCAACATAATAAAGGCCACATGAGAAAAACCCACCGCTAACATTGTACTCAATGGTGAAAGACTGAAAGGTTTCCTGTTGAGAGCAGGAACAAAATAAGGATGTCCAGTGTCACAACTATTGTTAAATATACTGCTAGATGCTCTAACTAGAGCAATCAGGCAAGAAAATGAAATAAAAGGCATCTAAATCAGAGAGGAAGAAATAAAACTTTTTTTATTCACATATGATAGTTCCTTTACATAGAAATTCCTGAAAAATCTATAAGAAACTGCTAGAGCTAATGAACAATTTTAGTAGTTTCAGGATGCAAGATCAATACACAAAAATCAGTGGTGTTTCTAGACAATCATAATGTGCAATGTGAACAGGAATTTAGGGGAAAAATTCATATACATAGCAAATAAATGATTCAAATATTTAGGAATAAACTTAGCCAAGGACATAAAGCACTTGTACTCAGCAAACTACAATGCATTGTTAAAAGAAATAAAAAAATATCTAAATAATTGGAAAACCATTCCATGCTCATGGATTAGAAGACTAAATAGCATTAAGATGTCAATTCTACCAGAATTGATATGCAGATTCAGTGGAATCCCTATAAAAATTCCAAGAGCATTTTTAAAGCAAAAGGAAAACAAAATTATCATATTTATTTGGAAGGGTAAGGGTACCTGGATAGCCAGAAACATGTTAAAAAGGAGAAGCAAAATTGGAGGACTGTCACTTTTAGGATTTAAATCATAGTACCTAGCTACAGAGTTAAAAACAGCATGGTACTGGCACGAAGATAGACATATAGACCAAAGGAACTGAATTGATGACTCAGAAACAGACCCTTGCCTCTATGTTCAGGTGTTTTTTGGCAAGCCTGTCAAACCCATGCAGCTGGAACAGAACAGTCTACTAAAAGAATGATGCTGGGAGAACTGGATATCCATGGCCAAAAGAAAGAAAGAGGACCCCTGTCTCAAACCATATATAAAAATTAACTCAGAATGGACCAAAGACCTACATATAAAAGCTGGAACCATGAAGGCCCTGGAAGAAAATGTAGGAACGTGTCTTCAAGGCCTTGTGGTAGGTGGTGCATTCTTAAATCTTATGAATGCATAAACAATGAAAGAAAACATGGAAATATGAGACCTCCTCAAACTTAAAAACTTTTGTGAGTCAAAGGACTTTGTCAAAAAGGTGAAAAGGCAGCCCACTCAATAGGAGAAAGTATTTGGAAACCACATATCCAATAAAGGTTTGATTTCCATTCTATATAGAGATCATACAACTCAACAATTAAAGATCAAGCAATCCAATTTAAAAATTTGCAAAAGATTTCAATAGACATTTCTCCAAAGAGGAAATACAAATGACCAAGAAGTACAGGATAAAATGTTCCTTATCACTAGTTATTAAGGAAATGCAAATCAAAATGACAATGAAATATCACCTCATACCACAGAAAAAAGTCATTATTTTAAAAAAGAAAACAATATGTGCTGGAAAGGATGTGGAGAAATAGGAACACTCCTTCACTTTTGGTGGGATTGTAAAATGGTGCAGCCTCTGTGGAAAACAGTTTGGTATTTCCTCAGGAAGCTAAATATAGAACTTTCATATGATCCAGCAATTCTTCAACTAAGAATATATTTTAAAAAACTGAAATGTACAGACATCTGCAGGTCCAAGTTAATAGCATCATTATTCACAATTGCCAAAAGATGGAAAAAAACCAAGTGTTCATCATCCAATGAATAGATAAACAATGTGATATATACATGCAATGGAATACTATGCTGCAGTAAGAAGAAATCAGATTGTGATACATATGATAACATGGATCAATCTTGAAGACATTGTGCTAAGTGAAATAACCCAGCACAAAAGGACAAATAGTGCACACCTCATTAATATGAACTAAATACAAAGAATAAACACGTGGTGTTAAAACTAGAATATAGGTTATGATCAGGTAAAAGGACGGTTGAGAAGAACTACTGATGCTTGATATATGTAGAAGAAGGGCTTCCCAAACGCAGTGAATGTCTCATGATGATTGAGGAGGTTGTTGTTATGGGGTGAAGGGGGTGGGGAGTATATGGGGACCTCATATTTTTTGAATGGAACATTAAAAAATAAATAAAGACAAAAATATATGTAGAAATTTTAATTAACTTGACTGTAAAAGTGTGGAAATGGATAGAGTTGATGGTAACACATTATAGTGAGTAGCAGCTGGTTTAAAAATGGGATTGTGGCTGAAAACATAGTCTAGGGATGTAAATGTTGACTGAAAGCATGCTAAAGCATAATCTAGGTACTAAATAACACACTGAAGCCAGAGGTGGATGAAAATTGTGGTTGATAGTACAGATGCAAGAGTGTCTGTCCTGCGAGTTAGAGCAGATGTCTGTCACTATTGCAGGGTGGTGGGAAATGGAGAAGCATAGGAAAAATACAAATAGTATGACCTACGGACTGTGGTTAACAGCAATACTGTGACATTCTTGCATCAATGTAAAAGATGCACTGTATTGCTAATGGGGGGTTATGGAAAAAGTGTGCCAAATGTGTGCTATGGATCATGGCTGGTGGTAATAGTTTGATGATGTTATCTCATAATCTGTAACAAATATTCCACCACAGTGTGGTGTGTTAGTGAAGGAGTGTTGTTGGGAATTCTACATATGTTCATGATTGTTTTGTAATTTCATAACCTGTGTAATAACAATAAAACAATAATAGGATGGGTTGGGAGAAAAATACATCAAATGTAAGAAATTAACTATAGTTAGTAGTAGTTTTTTGATGATGTTCTTTCATAGTTTGTAACAAATGCTTCCCCAAAATACAAGGTGTTGGTGGGGGGATGATATATGTGACCCCTGTATGATGCAATGCATGTTTATTTAGTAAGTTCACAAATTTTAGTATAGACTTATTCTTTATGTATGTTCATATATGAATGACACACTTCAAAAATTAAATTTAAAAATCATCCTGTCACAATGGCAACAATAAACAACAATATCTAGGCATAATATTGACAAAAGTAAGTGAGTCATATATGAAGAAAATGATAAAATGAAGAGGTTAAAAACAATGGAATAAATAAGTAAAATAATATTGCTACTGGATTATATAACCATGTTTTTTTTTTTCCAAATTCTACTCAATTTATTCATTTTTTAAAAAGATATTACATTAAAAAAATATGAGGTCCCCATTCGCCCCCACTGCCCCCACCCCACAACTCCCCCCACAATAACACTCTCCCCCATCATCATGTCACATTCATTGCATCTGGTGAGTACACCCCCTGGCATCACTGCACCCCATGTCCCGTGTTCCACAGCATAGCCCACACTTTCCCACGTTCCACCCAGTGGGCCATGGGAGGACATACAACATCCTGCAATTGTCCCTGGGGCACCACCCAGGACAACTCCAAGTCCCAAGAATGCCTCCACATCTCTTCTCTTCCTCCCATTCCCTGCACCCAGCAGCCACCATGGCCTCTTTTTCCACATCAATGCCACATTTTCTCGATTATTAACCACAATAGTTCATGAATAGAATATCATTAAGTCCACTCTGATCCTTACTATATTCCTCCTTCCTCTGGACCTTGGCTTGGTTGTGTCCATTCCACATCTATGTCAAGAGGGGCTTAATCATGCTACTTTACTGGAATTGTAGTTGGTATTGGGGTTTAAGATATATTTAAGGGATTGAATCTTTTTACTGACAATATGATAGCCAGGCCCTGAGCCTCAACAGACTCCAGCTCCTACAATCTGAATTATTGGACTCACCTCACTCAGCTAAGATGGAGTTGAAGAAGGGCAACCACCACACCATGGAGCTTAGAGGGCCTACAACTGAAAGCAGGAGGATTGCATCCAGTAACCATGTGGAGTCTGAGCCTCCTCTTGACATAGAGGTGCAACAGACACAACCAATCCAAGGACCTCAGAGAAAAGGTGGCAATGGAGTGGGAAAAGTGGACATGGTGGCTGTTGGGTATGGGGAATGGCAGGAAGAGATGAGATGTGGAGGTGGCTTTGGGACTTGGAGTTGCCCTGGATGGTGCTTCAGGGGCAATCACCGGACATTGTAAATCCTCCCAGGGCCCACTGGATGGAATGGGGGAGAGTGTGGGCCATGATGTGGACCAATGACCATGAGGTGCAGAGATACCCAGAGATATAAGTACCAAATGCAATAGATGTGTCATGATGATGGGAGTGAGTGTTGCTGGGGGGGGGGAGGGGTGCGGTGGGGGTGGTCGGGTTGAATGGGACCTCATATTTTTTAATGTAATATTTTTACAAAATCAATAAAAAAATTTAAAAAAGGCAAAAAAAAAGATATAAGGGAAGAAGCAGAGAAATATGCCAAGGAATCTCTGAAGGAAGAAGATGAATCTGATGATGATAATATGTAACATTTACATCTGCTTCTGTTTTAAATTTCTATATAGTCCCATGTAAACTATTTAGCCCAATGGATTATTATATACCCAGTAACAAATTTTCATTAAATTTTTGTCTTATTAAAAAAAAAAAAAAAAAGAGGGGGCTTAGATTCCACATGGATATTGGATGCAATCCTCCTGCTTTCAGTTGTAGGCACTCTAGGCTCCATGGTGTGGTGGCTGACATTCTTCAACTCCATGTTAGCTGAGTGGAGTAAGTCCAATAAATCAGAGTGTAGGAGCTGAAGTCTGTTGAGGTCAGGGCCTAGCTATCATATTGTCAGTCCAGAGATTCAAATCCCCTATATATATCTTAAGCCCCAGCACCAACTACAATTCCAGTAAAGTAACATGAAAGCCTTGTGAAAAGAGATCCCATCTGAGTCCAGCTCCATCACGCAGAAACACCAGCTCCAAAGAAGGTCCAACTGACATGGCAGTGAACCCCATCTGCCATGACCATAGAACCTGTGGGTCTCTTTAGCCCTCAAAAGAACCAATACCTGGGGTTGTATCTACTTTATCTGTCTCTGAGACTCTGCTCAGGTGTGCATAAGGGCAATCCTTCTGACAACCTCCAGACTCTTTTTTAGAAACTCATAGCCATATGAACTCATTTGTCTTTTCCATTTCCCCCTTACTTTAGGTCAAACAGCATTTTTAACTCCTGTTATTATATGTAGACAGGGATATTCTGCTGGTTCGTGTTGAACCTTTAATTTAAGGTCATTTTCTAGTTACGTTATCAGCTGGTACTAAAGACATGTGGATGATCAATGAGCATGCACAAACAAGGAAAAAAACTTAAGAAAATAGATTTAAGCCAACTGTAATATTCATTGTGCCCATATTCACAAATGCACAACTAATATTACACAGAGAACATTCCTTTATAGTCAGAACCAATATAAATATAACTATTATCATCAATATTTTTTAATATTTTTATAAATTCTTTCTAATTTAATGAGATTATAAGGAAAAGAAGCTCTGTAATTTTGGATAAAAAATATCTGCAGATGATCTGTGTATATTCTTGAGAAACACCTAAGAAAAAGGGTTAAAATTAAATTCCTTTTAATGATAGAATGAAATATTAGAAGTTGAGCTATCAATAGTTTTCATATATACCAACAACCATCATGTAGAATATATAATGGGGGAATGATGAATATAGTAATATCAACCACCACAAAAAAATAAAATAAGAAATTATTTTTTAAACAGTGATTAAGATTAGATAGTAGAAAATGATAATATTTTTCTACTCAAAGTTTTGAAAGAAAACTTGGATAAATGAAGATGCAGTCTAGCAAAGCCCGGAGATTGGGCTGATGTCTGGGGTGGGGGAGAATAATTATGCTTTGTGCAAGTCTCAGCCAGATTCCACAAAATGCCACAGTAAACAAAGTCACACACAAAAGTGCTTCTGAGGGCCCTAAAGGATGTCCAGACATCATAGGCAAGCCATATGGCCACAAGAAATCAACACCCACTCACTAGGTGCTACCTGGGAATATATGAAATGCTATTCTCCCTAATTTAACATAGTTATACTTAGGTATAAATATGGTAATCATGATTATTCTACTTATATTTGAACTCGCCATTTTTACTTTATTTTTTTAAAGATAATTCTCAGAGACTTAAAGCCTTTGGATTGTTTTTATGCCCATGGAGCCCTGAAACCCAGCAGCTACATGGCCAACTCCTACTCTCCAGTTCTTTGGGCCTGCCTTGGACAACTAACAAAATGATGATGATGGACCAGCCCCAGTTCAAAAAGAAGGAGTATCTTCAACTTCAAAAAAATTCAATTTTTCTGCCTCATAATAGCTATAGCCCTTCTCTGCCTGATGTAGCCAAAATGGACATTATTCCAAATCCCACAAGACTGAGAAATGAAAAAAAGTAAGGGAGAGTGTAACTGCTGGCTAAAGCATATTTATTGTCATGGTGGTTGTTGTCTTGTGTAAACTGAGTAACATGTAACATTGATACAAAAAATACATATTTTTTAAATCCCCATAAAATACAAGATAGCCCCCAGACTGGAAGTTTATATTACTGTGCATATAATCTACCCTGGGTTAATATTCAGGAAATATAAATGCTTTATATAAGTAATAAGAAGAACATAAGTAGCTAAAAAATGAGCAAAGGACAGGAATAAACAATTTACAGAAGAGGACACCAAAATGGCCAGTAAATTTATAAAAGTAAACTTACTGGTAATAAAATGAATGGTAAATAAACATTAAGGTATAATTTCACATTCATCAGATTGACAAAATGGTAGAGTCTCGATTCTAAAGGATGGCAATGGTAAGGAATGTAAACACATCCAGAATATAAACTGACATAACTACTTTGAAAAGGAATATGATAATATTTAATAAATATGCACAAATGATGAAGCAACTCCAATCCTACATAAATATCCTAGAGAAATTCTCAAACTTATGTACAAAGAGAAATGTAAAACAATGTGTGTCATCTGTAATTAGTAAAAATATATGTAAATTTTGTGTCATGGATAAATTGTGGTCCATTCTTAAAATGTTATATAGTAGTTAAATGAATGAACTAAGATGTGTGTCAACACAGAAAAAAAAATGGTCATACCAGTCCCCAGTCATATCCCAAGTCGACTTCCCAATTACCAGATAAAATCCCTTTATCTCACCAGAGGTGCTATTTTGTAATCTACTCAATCATTTCTACATCAGATTATAACTATGCATATTTTTTGGAAAGAAGGATAGGCTAGTCTAGTGCTGGCAAAGTGATAGCATATTTCTGGAGAAGGAGATCCACAACTAACAGGTTTAATAAAATAACAATGACATTTCAAATCAGTTCTTTCAGATAGTAAGTTAATTTTGTTATTTAGCCAATAGAACAATAGGGCAATAATAGCTATGCATTTTTTAAAAGAAGAGTAAAAGCCATTTTCAAGAGCATATCCATTTCACTCTTAACCAGTTGCCACATATGTGGATGAACCCATCCTAGACTATCCAGGCCCACTTAGCTGACAGGGCACTGACCAAAGATACATAAGTGAACCTAGGTGAGAACAGCAGAAGAACTATGCAACTCAGTCCAGCTGAAATAGTTGACCTGCACAATTTTGAGCAAAATAAATGATTGTTGTTTAATGTCACTAAGTTTAGCGATGGTTTGTTATACAACAAAACCTAGCTGAAGCAATAGTTAACTGCCATTCATCAAAGTCCAAACAAAACTAATTAGAGAGGGAGAAATATTTTTCATAATAGAAATTTAACCTCTGTTTGGAAAGGTTTGCCATTAAGTTTCCCCAGATTCAGAAGGAAAGGGATGAGGATAAGACCGCTAATATTTGTTGTATCCAAGCTATGTGCCAAGCCCTGTGTTTAACATGTTATCTCATTTAATACTAACAGCATGTCAGCAAGGCAGTTATTATTTCCATGTTTTATAAAAAAGAAAATCAAGATTTAGAATGGAGTTGGGATTTGAATTCAAGTTTCCATGTCATGTTATACAACCTATAATTTCCCCATTTAATTGCATTCAAAACACATAATACAGTGCTGTCAACTTTGCTCACAATGTTGTACTACCTTCACAAACATCCATTACCAAAAACTTTCCATTACCTAAATAAAACCTCTGTATATTTTAAGCATTAACTCCCTATTCCCTACTCCTACCCCAGGTCCTAGTAAACAATATTCAAGCTTGTGTCTATGCATTTGCTTTTTCTAATAATTTCATATCAGTTAGGTTATACCATATTTGTTTTTCCCTGTCCAGGTTATTTCACTCTATATGGTATCTTCAAGGTGCACCCATGTTGTTGCATGTATCACAACTTCATTTTAATGGATAATTAATAGTCCATTCTATGTATATAAAACATTTTGTTTAAACATTCATCAGTTGGTGAACATTTGGGCTGCTTCCATCTTTTGGCAAATGGGAGTAGTTCTACTATGATAATTGGTGTGCAGATATCAGTTCAAGATGTAGGGGAAGATGGAGGATTAGAGAAGCACAGGACTCATTTTTATCCCAGAAAAATAGCAACAGTAAAGGCAGAAATTGTCCAGAAAACTATTATAGGGCTTAGGACACCACACAGAAGACAGGGGCAAAGAAAAGGAGACTCAGCAGGGAAGATCCATGAGTAAAGCTGCAGCAACAGCTTAAGACACCCAATCTCCCATGTCAGAGCAGACACAAGTGGGTCCTCCGGTCCTGACCAGTAGCTATAAAGTGCAGAAGAAATTAGTAAATATGTTTACATGAATGAAAATGACAACACAACTTTTCAAAACTTATGGGTTACAGCAATGGCAGTGGTGAGAGGGAAATTTATAACCCTAAATGCCCATATTAAAAAAGAAGAAAGAACTAAAATCAAAGACCTTATTGAACACATGGCAAAAGTAGAAAAAGAACAGCAAACCAGAAGGGGACAGGATGACATAAGAATAAGTACACCCACACCATCTCTCCTACAAAACAAAAAACAAACAACTGAGGGGGGACAAAATCCTGCCTGAGTGAGCTGTTTCAGGAACCCACAAAGCAGGAAGTTTCTGGACAGAGACCTGGAGAGAGTGTGACAAAGAGTGATTGCTGAAGATAAAACCATGCATTTCTGGCACTTGTGGCTGGAGTAGTGGAAGGCTAAGACCCTCCCTTTGGGCAGGTAGCTGTGGCATTCACCAAACCCTGCAGGTCACACAGTAGCATTCCCTGAACCCATGATCCCCAAACCACCATTTCCCAAAACCTGACTTCCCTGAACCCACCTTCCCTGAACCCATTGTTCCCCAAACCCCACCAATCTGATAAACTCCAAGAGAGGGAGGATTCTGATGAAGTGTGCAGAGCGGTCTGATGATTGTGGAGTCTATTGTCTGGATCTCCCTTTTTGAGCTTTGAGGAGCATACCAGCTGACTTGAGGAGAAACTAGGAAGAAGTCAGAGACAAATCTGCTGAGGCAACCTGATTTACCTAAACATCCTGGGATAGGGAGAATTGGCCTGGGAGAAGGTGGAATCAGGCAATTAACTAGGCTTGTGCAACACACCTAAGGTAGGGGAACAGTAGGAAGTGCTTGGTAGACTTCCAAGAGTATATTTAGGGTTCCCTGCAAAGTGTGGGTGCTCTCAATCAAAGAGACTGAGAATCATTATTTTGTGTGGTGAGTTCATTCACCAAGGTCTCATTTGAATCTCAGAGGGTAGTTCTCACATGGACTTCCTGCTGCCCTGAGAGAAAGGGAAGTGAGAAATGGAGAAAGGGGGAAGGAGAGATTACTGATCAGCTTATTCAATTGCAAAGAAACAATCATGCCCTGGGAAGGGGACTCTTTTTGAGGAGCAGGATATCCCAGAGGGAAGGTTTGGCTCAGTGGAGGAGTTTCAGCCTTGAATGTGCAAGGTTTCTGGTTCAGTTCCCTGATTCTCATAGAATAGTGACCCACTGGAATATTAAACATCTAGCTGATATTTTGATACAGGGAAAACATAGATATTATCCTTCTATAAGCTTCCCTTATTTTTCCTAAAAAAAAGTTTCCTTTGTTGTAAAATTTAACTTAGTTTACTAATAAAAACCCACTTCAAAATCTGCATTTAGAAAGCTGCAGGATAATTGATTGATAAACACCAGCAACCTGACAAGCTCTACAGGGGTATAAGAGGAAAGTCTGTTTTTTCTTAATGTTTGGTTGACTCCTTGCTTGAGGGCTTGTCTGTTTTCTTTTTTTCTTTCTTGTCTTTCCTTCCTCTTTCTCATCCCATACTTTATTTTTCTTCTTTTCTATTAGATGCTGCTGGTTTGTTTCTTGTTTGCTGTGCTTCTCAACCTCGATTTCCTCTTTTCTGTGTGTAAAGATTTTGGATACCAATGCTATCTATTTTCCTAGATATATCTTTCAATCTTCCATCTTCTGTTGTTGTTCTTACATTCCATTTCTCTTCATTTACCCCCAATATGTCTCGCTTTTTTATTTCTAACACTTCTATTCCATTTTCTTTCTTTTATTAACTCTTTATGTCACTGTGCTTTCTTTTCTCTTTCCCTCTCTTCTGATCACACTGGCCTTTTAATTCATACTATATTCTTCTCCATATTCATTTTCCCATCTCATTGTAGGGACTCCACTTTTTTATTCCTATAACTCTATACTGCTTACATTAGTTTAATATTCATTCTTCTAGGTCTTATATGGTCCTTATGCTAACATTTACTATCAATACTATGGCTATACTTTTTCTTTTATTACCTCTTTTGCTTTCCATGGCCCTAATCTTTTTCCTTCAAGGGAACTTAGACAACAAGGAAGTAGAATAAGAAGAAGAAAGTGTCAAAGAAAAAACTGAACACACACACAAAAACAACACCTAAATAAAACCCAAGATGAGACAGAGAAGCTAAACAACTGAAGACACTCATCAAGATAAAGTGATGACCAGACAGCAACAAAAAAATTACAGACCATAACAATAATCAGGATGACATGGCAAAATCCAATGAAGAAACTAAAAAGCAAGAGGAGGAGCAGAGCATCAAACAACAAATGAAAGCAGTTCAAACAAATATCATGGACCAGTTTAATTAAATGAAGGAAGAGATTAAAGATAATAAGTAAATACATGGAAAGCATACTGAAGAAATTGTAAACATACAAAAAATGTAACAGTTATGATGGTGGTGAAAGTCACAATCTAAGAAATAAAAAATACACTCTCATGAAATAGCAGCAGATTTGAACATGCAGAGGAAAGAATTAATGATGTGGAAACAGTACATCTGAAATCAAACAGATAGATAAAAAGATAGAAAAAATCCAGCAGGGACTTAGGGATTTGAATGTCAACACAAAACACACAAACAAAAGCATTATAACATACCAGAAGGAGAAGAGAAGGGAAAGGAGACAGAAGGGGTGTTGGAGGAAATTATGGCTGAAAACTTCCCAAACCTATTGAAGCAATGGATGCTTATGTCCAGGAAGCACAGCACACCACAAACAGTATAAATCCCAAAAGGCCTACCCCAAGACATGTACTTGTCTAATGATCCAATGCTCAAGCAAAGAGAAAATACTGAAGGCAGCAAGAGAAAAGAGAACCATCACATACAAGGGAAACTCAATGAGATTGAGCACTGATTTCTCATATGAATCCATGGAGGTAAGAAGGAAGTGGTATGACATAGTCAAGATACTAAAAGAAAAAAAAAATTCAAGCCAAGAATATTCTATCCAGCAAAGCTGGCATTCAAAAATGGTAGAGAGTTCAAAATATTCACAGATGAACAGAAACACAGAGCAAGCCAATAAGGAACCAGATCTTCAAGAAATACTGATGGGAGTTGTGCAGATTAAGAGTAAAAAAAAAAAAAAAACAGGAGAGAGAGTTGGAGGAGAGTGTAGGAACAACTAAAAAGACAAAAAGAGAAATAAAAACAACATACGACATGCACAAATCTAAAGAAAATATGGCTGACACAAGAAATTCCTTGAGAGTAATAACCATGAATGTGAATCAATTAAACTCACCTGTCAAGAGGCAAAGATTGGCAGAATGGATAAGGAAATATGATCCATCTATATGTTGTCACCAAGAAACCCACCTTCAATGCAGGGATTCAAAGAGGATGAAACTGAACATTCTCCAAAATAGACCCACAGAGAAAGTCTCAATGAATTTAGAAAGATTGAAATAATACAAAATAATTCCTATGACCACAATGGAATGAAGCTGGAAATCTGAAAGGGACAGAGAACCAGATGAGGCACAAAGATATGGAAGATAAGCAACACACACTTAGAAAAACAGTGGCTCAAGGAAGAAATCTCAGAAGAAATCAATACCTACCTTGAAACTAATGAAAATGACAACACAATGTATTGAAACTTATGGGATGCAGCAAAAGCTGTACTGAGAGGGAAATTCATAGCCATAAATTCATATATCAAAAAAGAAGGGCAAAAATTGAAGACCTAACTGCACACTTGGAAGAATTAGTAAAACAACAACAAACTAACAACAAAGGAAGAATTAAGAAAGAAATAGCAAATATCAGAGCACTAAATGAAATAGAAAATAAAGAACTAAATGAAATAGAAAATAAGAGATGTGATGTGGGGGCATTGTTTGGACTTGGAGTTGTCCTAAATCATATTGCAGGGGCAAATGCTGGACATTACACATCCTGCCATAACCCACTGAACGTACCAGGGGAGAGTGTAAACTACAGTGTAAACTATAATCCATAAAATGCAGCAATGCTCCAAAATGTATTCACCAAATGCAATGAATATGCCACAATAAAAAATAAATAGAGAGAGGTGGGGCAAGATGGTGGCTGAGTGAACTTCCCTGATAGTATCTCCTGCAGGGAGTCAGCTGGGCGGCATTGGAGGCTCTTTGGGACCGGGCTGTTTCGGGATTTTTGCTGGTCAGGAGCTGTCTGGACATCGATTTGGAGGGAAGGTAACAGAGAGGATGCGTCTGTGAAATATACACGGAGATCCCAGCTCCGCGCGGAAGATTCCCTCCATGGGTGGGGGGAGCTGCCACAGCATGGGGAGCGGCGGGGTTTTTTTTTTTCTTTTTTTGGCGGGCTCTGCAGTACTGGGGAGTTCGTGGGCTCTGGGCAGCCTATTGGGGGGTTGGTGGGACGGGAGGGGCTTGCAGACCGATTTGGGCAGACAGACGGGAGTTTTATGGCAAAGCGGGGGGAATTTTTGATTGTGGACACAAACAATAGCATTTCCGCCTAGAGCCACCCCCCCCCAAGCCCAGCTGCTGACCTACAGCAGTCTTAAAGTGATAGCAACAAAGAGACGCTACCAGGGTCTCGTAGGGTGGGAGACGTTTGGAAGCTGATTAGGGGAATATTTTGCAAAGCGTGGGAATTTCGGGTATGGACTCTGCTATTAGCGTTTCGGGCTGGAGCCCCTCCCCCAGACCTGGATATTGATCTGAGTCATTAAATTGGCTGCAGCCTAGAGGCGCCCCCAGGTGGCCGTTCTGGGGGACCATGGGGTTGGAGGGTTCCTGAAGTCAATTGGTGATATATCCACACAATAGACCTTAGTAAATGAGTGAATTGTAGGGTACAGAACACAGGATAGAGCTTGTGGATGGGACCTCACCCATAGGGCTGGCACCCAGCTGCGGGGATCCCTGAAGGCTGTGATGCACTGTGGTGCACCCAGGCTTCCTGTTAACTGGACTCGAGGTTGCCAGGTCTGAGTTCCCTGGACTCTGGTGGCCCACACCCCAGAGACTCACACCTCTTGAGTCCTCAATATCTCAGACTTTCCATCCCTGAATCCACCATGCCCTGAGGTCCATCTGAGGTCCTTGAATGTCCTAGCCCTCAACAATTGCATTTTTTTTCTTTGTTTGGTTTTGTTTTGTATTTATTTTTATTCTACTTCTATTTTTAATTCTATTTTTTTAAGGTTCTGATTCCTGGCATTGCATTATCCCCTAGTCTTTTCTCCCAGCGTATCCCCCAAAGTCTTTTATTTTCCTCTCTTTCTTGTCCCCCATCTACTTCTTATTCTATTTTATCTTACCAATGCAATAGGTCCTGCAGGAAACACCTCACATTTGCTGGGTTTCCTCAGCCTCCACTGCCTCATATCTCTGTGAATAGATTTTGGCTACCTACACTATCCCCTTTCCCCTACATCTTGATATCCTCCACCATCTACTATATCTCCTATATTCCACCTCCCTTTCTTTGATCCACAAAGTGTCTAACTCTTAATTTCTAATACCTATGTTTTGTTTTCTGTCTGGTATCCACTATTGAAACTATTACCTATCTTTCCTTTTCCCTCTCTCATGAAAAGAATAGCTTCTTAGTACGTACCATATTCCTCCCATATTCAGTCATCTACCTCATTATAGGTACTCCACCTATTGCTATAACTCTACACAATTTACATGAATCTAATCTCCATCCTCCCAGAACTCATATTGTTGCTTTGTTAATATATATCACCAATACTACTTTACACTTTTTCCTTCCTTACACAATTGCCTTTCCCCAGCACTAATACTTTCCTTTAAAGTGAACTTAACCAGCAATAAGAAATTAGAATAAGAAGAACAAAGTGACAAAGAGAAGATATAACACTTATGCAAAAACAACAGCTAATTAATCTCCAAGACTAGACAAAGAAGCTAAGGAACTGATTAAACCCATCAAGCAAAAATGATGACCAGACAGCAACAAAAATCTACAAACCAAACGAGTAATCAGGAAAACATGGCTGAATACAATCAACAAACTAAAAATCAGGAAGGGGAGCAGATCTTCGCACAAGCAATGAAAGATCTCAGAACATTTATCACCGACAAATTTGATGAAGTAAAGGAAGAGGTTAACAACATGAAGACAACACTTGGAGGGGAAATTGCAGACATACGCAAAAAAATAACAGATATGATGGAAATGAACACCACAATTCAAGAAATCAAAAATACACTTGCAGCAAATATCAGCAGACTAGAAGAGGCAGAGCAGAGAATTAGTGATGTGGAAGACAGTGCATTGGAAATCAAACAGATAGTAGAAGTGGTCAATAAAAAGATAGAAAAAATCCAGATAGGACTTAGGGACCTGAATGATAATGCAAAACGCTCAAACATACGTATTATAGGCATTCCAGAAGGAGAAGAGAAGGGAAAGGGGTCAGAAGGAGTGTTACAGGAAATAATGGCTGAAAACTTCCCAAACCTACTGAAAGAGACAGATGTACATATCCAAGAAGCACAGCACACTCCACTGGGCTTAAACCACAACAGGCCCACCCCAAGACATATACTTGTCAAATTATCTAATGCTCAAGACAAAGAGAAAATTCTAAAAGCAGCAAGAGAAAAGAAAGCCATCACATACAAGGGAAGCTCCATAAGATTAAGTGCTGATTTCTCATCTGAAACCATGGAGGCAAGAAGACAGTGTATGATATAGTCAAGGTACTAAAAGAAAAAAATTTCCAACCAAGAACACTCTATCCAGCTAAACTAGCATTCAAAAATGATGGAGAGTTCAAAATATTCACAGATAAACAGAAACTGAAAGAGTATATCAACAAGAAACCTCCCCTTCAAGAAATTCTAAAGGGAGTTCTGCAAGAAGAAAGAAAAAACAGGACAGGAAGAGTTGGAGGAGAGGGTAAGAGCAACAAAAAAGACAAAAATAGAAGGGGAAAAATAATACAAACAAAATATGACAAACACAAATCCAATCAAAATATGGCTAACACTCCTCTTGACATAGAGGTGCAATGGACACAACCAATCCAATGTCCACATAGAAGAGGTGGCATTGGATTGGGAAAAGTGGACATGGTGGACGATGGGTATGGGGAAAGGCAGGAAGAGATGAGAGGTGGAGGCGTCTTTGGGACATGGAGCTGCCCTGGATGGTGCTTCAGAGGTAATCACTGGACATTGTAAATCCTCACAGGGCCCACTGGATGGAATGGAGGAGAGTATGGGCCATGATGTGAACCATTGTCTATGAGGTGCAGAGGTGCCCAAAGATGTACTTACCAAATCCAATGGATGTGTAATGATGATGGGAACGAGTGTTGTTGAGGGGGGGGAGAGGGGAGTGGGGGGGTGGGGTTGAATGGGACCTCACATATATATTTTTAATGTAATATTATTACAAAGTCAATAAAAAAAAAAAGAAAAAAAAGAAAAAATATATATGGCTAACACAAATAATTCCCTGAAAGTAATAACACTGAATGTCAATGGATTAAACTCACCTATCAAAAGATTCAGACTGGGACACTGGATAAGGAAATATGACCCATCTATATGCTGTCTACAAGAGACACATCTTAGACCCAGAGACTCATGGAGGTTGAAAGTGAATGGCTGGAAAACAATCATACAAGCAAACAGTAACCAATAAAAGGCAGGAGTAGCTATATTAATATCAGACAAAATAGACTTTAAATGTGAAAAAATTGTGAGAGACAAAGAAGGATACTACATTTTAGTGAAAGTGACAATCTGTCAAGAAGATCCAAACGATCATAAATATTTATGCACCTAACAAGGGTGCCTCTAAATACGTGAGGAAAATGCTGGAAAATTTAAGTGAAAAAATAGATGCATCTACAATTATAATGGGGGATTTTAATACACCACTATCAACTCTGGACAGAACATCTCAAAAGAGAATCACTAAAGAAACAAAATATTTGAACAGTATATTAGAAGAGCTGGATCTAATAGACATATATAGATCATTACCCCCAAACACAGCAGGATATACATTTTTCTCAAGCGCACATGGAACATTCTCCAAGATAGACCATATGCTAGGCCACAAAGAAAGGCTTAATGAATTCAGAAAGATCGAAATCATACAAAACAATATCTGTGACCACAGTGGAGTGAAGCTGGAAGTTTGCAAAGGACAGAGGCCCAGACTTCACACCACGATTTGGAAATTAAACAGCACACTCTTAGAAAAACAGTGGGTCAAAGAGGAAATCTCAAAAGAAATCAATGATTACCTTGAAACAAATGATAATGATAACACAAAATACCAAAATTTATGGGACACAGCAAAAGCAGTACTGAGAGGGAAATTTATAGACAGAAATTCATATATCAAAAACAGAGAAAGAGCAAAAATTCAAGAAGTACCTGCACTTTTGAAGGAATTAGAAAAACAACAACAAACTGACCAAACAGGAAGAAGAAGTAAGGAAATAACAAAGATAAGAGCAGAACTAAATGAAATAGAAAATAAGAAAGCACTTGAAAAGATAAACAAGACTAAGAGCTGGTTTTATAAGAAGATCCACAAAATTGACAAACCTTTAGCAAGACTAACAAAGAAAAAAAGAGAGAAGATGCAAATACACAAAATAAGAAATGAGAAAGGTGATATCAGCACTGACCCCACAGAAATAAAGACTATCATAAGAGGATACTTTGAAAAACAATATTCCAACAAAAATGACAATCTAGAGGAAATGGACACATTCCTAGAAACACATAAGCAGCCCATATTGATGAAAGAAGAAATTGATGATCTTAACAAACCAATCAGAAGCAAAGAGATAGAATCAGTCATTAAAAATCTCCCAACTAAGAAGAGTCCAGGGCCAGAAGGCTTCACAGGTGAATTCTACAAAACATTCCGAAAAGAACTAACACCAATCCTGCTGAAACTATTCCAAAAAATCGAAACAGAAGGAACATTGCCTAACTCCTTCTATGATGCCAACATTACCCTAGTACCAAAGCCAAACAAAGACACCACAAGAAAGGAAAATTACAGACCGATTTCTCTAATGAACCTAGACGCAAAAATACTTAACAAAATACTTGCTAATCGTATTCAACAACACATTAAATGAATTATACACCACGACCAAGTGGGATTTATTCCAGGTATGCAAGGATGGTTCAATATAAGAAAATCAATCAATGTAATACACCATATAAACAGATCGAAGGAAAAAAATCACATGATTATATCTATAGATGCAGAAAAAGCATTTGACAAAATACAGCACCCCTTCTTGATAAAAACACTCCAAAAGATCGGAATACAAGGAAATTTTTTGAACATGATAAAGAGTATATATGAAAAACCTACAGCCAACATTGTTTACAATGGAGAAATCCTAGACTCCTTCCCTCTAAACTCAGGAACAAGACAAGGATGCCCATTGTCTCCCCTTCTATTTAACATTGTCTTAGAAGTACTTGCTCGAGCACTGAGGCAAAAACCAGATATAAAAGGCATTCAAATTGGAAAGGAAGAAGTCAAAATTTCATTATTTGCAGATGACATGATCCTATACATAGAAAACCCTGAGAGATCTACAACAAAGCTTCTAGAACTCATAAATGAGTTCAGTAAAGTCTCAGGTTATAAGATCAATGCGTAAAAACCAGTAGCATTTCTGTACACCAATAATGAGCAAGATCAGGAGGAAATCAAGAAACAAATATCATTTACAATAGTAAATAAAAATCAAATATTTGGGAACAAATTTAACTAAAGATGTAAAAAACTTATACACTGAGAACTATACAAGACTGTTCAAGGAAATTAAAGAAGACCTAAATAAATGGAAGAATATTCCTTGTTAATGGACAGGAAGAGTAAATATTGTTAAGATGTCTATCCTACCAAAACTGGTCTACACATTCCATGCAATCCCAATGAAAATCAACACAGCCTACTTTAAGGAACTAGAAAAACTAACTATGAAATTTATTTGGAAAGGAAAGAGGCCCCGAATAGCCAAAGACATATTGAAAAAGAAAAACGAAATTGGAGAAATCACACTTCCTGACTTCAAAACATACTATAACTACAGTAGTGAAAACAGCATGGTATTGGCATAAGGAGAGACACAGAGACCAATGGAATCAAATTGAAAGTTCTGATATAGAACCTCACGTATATAGCCATATAATATTTGATAAAGCCACCAAACCCCCTCAACTGGGAGAGAATAGCCTATTCAACAAATGGTGCCTGGAGAACTGGATAGCCATATGTAGAAGAATGAAAGAGGATTACCATCTCACACCTTATACAAAGATCAACTCAAGATGGATCAAAGACCTAAATATAAGAGCCAAGACCATAAAGACCTTGAAAAGCAGTGTAGGGAAACATCTACAGGACCTTGTAATAGGAAATGGCTTCATGAATATCACACCAAAAGCACGAGCAGCAAAAGTACAAATAGATAAATGGGACTTCCTCAAAATTAAAGCCTTCTGCACCTCAAAAGAGTTTGTCAAGAAAGTAAAAAGGGAACCCACACAATCGGAGAAAATATTTGGCAACCACATTTCTGGTAAGAGACTTATAACTTGCATATATAAAGAACTCCTATATCTTGAAAATAAAAAGATAAACAACCCATTTAAAAAATGGGAAAAATATTTAAACAGACTTCTCCAAAGAAGAAATACAAATGGCTAAAAAGCACATGAAAAAATGCTCCAAATCTCTAGCTATCAGGGAAATGCAAATCAAAACTACAATGAGATACCATCTTGCTCCCATAAGATTGGCAGCTATGAAAAAAACAGAAGAATACAAATGCTGGAGAGGATGTGAAGAAAGTGGAACACTCATCCACTGCTGGTGGGAATGCAGAAGGATCCAACTAAGGGCGCGGATTTCCGCAGAGGAGTAGAGCAGGAGCCAAGGACGCACAGCGACGCGAGGGACGACTGCGGAGACTCTGAGGATGGTGCAAACAGGTCTACTTTATTGGGGGATACAGCGCTTATATATGCGCAGGGTAACACCAAATAAGGCAAAGAGTGAGGGGAGAGTTGCTGATTGGCTGGGGGAAGGCGGGAAGGAGCTGGGTGGGGAGGGCTGACGTATAGGATGCCGATTGGCTGAAACTGCTGACGCATCCATTGCTGGGCAGGGGAGCCGCGGAGAGGTTACACTTTGGGGAGTAGGCGGGAAGTTCTGGGAGGCAGGGCAGAGGCTGGCTGATTGCTGCAGGGCACCTTCCCAGTGGTCCAAATGGTGGATGAAGATATAGGGCCAGTGCTCGGGCAGGGCACCTTGGGGGCACAAATCAACCCGCACCAAGCACCCACCCAATGGGAGACAGCGCTTATCCCAACTAACCGGGCTTGCCCAACGATGACGGGCCTCCCCATCATCCAACCATTCTGGAGAACAGTTTGGCGGTTTCTCAAAAAACTAACCATAGATTTGCCATATGACCCAGCAATACCACTGCTGGGTATATAACCAGCAGAACTGAAAACAAGGACACAAACCGATATATGTACACCAATTTTCATAGCAGCATTGTTCACTATCGCCAAAAGTTGGAATCAACCCAAATGCCCATCAACAGATGAGTGGATCAACAAAATGTGGTATATACACACAATGGAATACTACTCGGCTGTAAGAACAATTACACTACAAATACACGAGATAACATGGATGAATCATGAGAACCTTATGTTGAGTGAAACAACCCAGGCATCGAAGGACAAATACTACATGACCTCAATGATATGAAATAAGCAAGCTGCCTCAGAGAGCTAAAGACTGGAAGATAGGCTTACAGGAAATTGGGGGGTGGAGGAAGGATGTGAGCGGACGTCTGCAGGGGTGGAATCTGTGATGAGCTGGTGGTAAGTATGAGCACAAAGAAGAGATAAAATGGGGGCAAGGGGTTGCCTTTGGGTGCGGCTTTGCGGGTTTGAGGGGGGCTGGGAATGGGAAGATGGGTAATATTGCCCAAAAAATTGGGGGGAGGGAGGGGCAACATACGAACATAGGAGAGTGTCAGGTGTTGGTTGAGAACAAAATCGTATCAAAATATAATTAGGAGGGTTACCTGTTTAGGATGCTCAGAGGGGATGGTCTGATGGGGGACGGACTCCTGGGGAATGTCTGAATGCTCATTTTGCCAGGGTGGGTTGTGCCATTGGGTAGAGACCCAAGTAGTGAGAGTGGGGGTGGACCCACATCCTGGGGAGGACTAATGCCATCAAATAGAGGGAACTGTATCTCTTGAGAGAAAGGGTGGCTCCCAGGGCATTAGGGCAGTTGAGCAAGTCAGGCCCTGAACACTGTTGCAAGTATCTCTGGACATGGCTCCTCGGGAAATGGAGATTGGCTGTCACTGTGGGCCCCAAGGGGAGGGGAAAATGGATGTTGAATGAATGGAACCAAGGTAAGTGTGGGGGTAAGAGAGGAGTTTCACGAGAGTTCACAAGGATGGATATAAAACATGTAATATTACACCAAAAACAGATAGGGGACGACAGATTAATAATGTAAGCCATAATGTAAAACATAGGATAACTAAACATTTAGAAAACTGTATATCCTAAAGTATGGACCACAATGTAAGCACAGATGTCATCTTGTTTGAAAGCTATTGTCACAGAGTCTCTACATCACTGTAAGTAAATATGATATGAATAAGGTATAAGAATATCGCTGCAGAAGAGAAAAGGTTTTACGGTGGATGTGTGGGAGTACTGCATATTGTATATATGAATTACTGTGGTCTAGGGTTCTTGTGAAGAGAAGTTCAATAATTAGGGGAAAAAAATGAAAAAGATAGGATGTAGAATTTTTCCAAGTCAACACATATTCTATATCTAACCTTTAAACCCATCGCTCTATACCATTTTACTAGTAAGGGATCCTTACATTATATTGGGCTTCAGTTTTCAGGTAGTTTTGGAACACAGAGTTGTTCAACAATGGCAGCGGAGGAATACTGGTATAGGATACTATTGACAGGTGATATATGGCTGACAGGGAGCTATAGATGGCATATGTCCAGGGTGCATGGTAATGTTTGGATATACTCATAGTGGCAACAATTAAAACCTACAGCTGGGGGGGGTGCTGGGTTCCTGGCCGGGGGTGCTCTGTCGTGGTCACTAGGGGAGCAGCGGCAGTCCCCCAGGTGCAACGGTAAGGACCAGGAAGGAATGAGGGTCCAACAGTGAGAGCATGATACTGACTATGCTTGTGAGCCTATATGCCTGAAATAAGAACAAGGCCTAGAGCAGCACTGTGCCTGGGAGTTTCCTCCTGACAGCCTTTATGTTACTCAAATGTGGCCAGTCTCGAAGCCAAACTCAGCATGTAAATGCAATGCCTTGCCCCCAGCGTGGGACATGACACCCGGCGATGAACCTCCCTGGCACCGAGGGATCACTATCAACTACCAACTGATGATGCAACTGGAAAATGACCTTGAATTGAAGGTTCAATGCGGATCTAGCAGAATATCCCTGTCTACATATAATAACATGACTTTAAAGTGCTGTTTGACCTAATGTAAGGGGGAGATGGAAAGGAGAAATGAGTTTATATGGCTACGAGTCTCTAAAAAAGAGTCTGGAGGCTGTCAGAAGGATTGCCCTTATGCACAACTGAGCAGAATCTAAGAGACAAATAAAGTAGATACAACCCCAGGTATTGGTTCCTTTGAGGGCTAAAGAGACCCACGGGCTCTATGGTCATGGCAGATGGGGTTCACTGCCATGTCAGATGGCCCTTCTTTGGAGCTGGTGTTTCTGCGTGATGAAACTGGACTCAGATGGAATCTCTTTTCATAAGACTTTCATGCTACTTTACTGAAATTGTAGTTGGTGTTGGGGTTTAAGATATATTTAGGGGATTTGAATCTCTGGACTGACAATATGATAGCCAGGCCCTGAGTCTCAACAGACTTCAGCTCCTACAATCTGATTTATTGGACTCACCTCACTCAGCTAAGTTGGAGTTGAAGAAGGACAACCACCACACCATGGAGCCTAGAGTGCCTACAACTGAAAGCAGGAGGATTGCATCCACTATCCATGTGGAATCTGAGCCTCCTCTTGACATAGAGATGCCACGGACATAACCAATCCAAGGTCCACAGAGAAAAGGTGGCATTGGAGTGGAGTGGGAAAAGTGGACATGGTGGCTGATATGG
This sequence comes from Dasypus novemcinctus, assembly GCF_030445035.2. Lineage (NCBI taxonomy): Eukaryota > Metazoa > Chordata > Mammalia > Cingulata > Dasypodidae > Dasypus > Dasypus novemcinctus. Next base: position 59,233,057 of record NC_080704.1, on the reverse strand, counting down.
GTATGGGGAATGGCAGGAAGAGATGAGATGTGGAGGCGCCTTTGGGACTTTGAGTTGCCCTGGATGGTGCTGCAGGGGCAATCACCAGACATTGTAAATCCTCCCAGGGCCCACTGGATGGAATGTGGGAGAGTATGGGCCATGATGTGGACCGTTGACCATGAGGTGCAGAGATGCCCAGAGATGTACTTACCAAATGCAATGGATGTGTCATGATGATGGGAACGAGTGTTGCTGGGGGGGGGGGGGAAGAGGTGGGGTGGGGGGTGGGGTTGAATGGGACCTCATATATATATTTTTAATGTAATATCATTACGAAGTCAATAAAAAATAAATAAAAAATAAAAAATAAATAAAATATATTAGAAGCATACAGCAATTGACCCAAACTGTCAGAAGAAAGGATAGTCTTTTAGAAGACAGGACATCTGAAATTGAATAGACAGAAAAATAGATATATAAGAGATTTGAAAACTTGAGTGGGGTGTCAGATAAGTGAATGAAAACATGATTGACACAGAAGAAGAGAAGGGAAAAAGGATAGAAATAATATTTGAGGAAATAATGGACAAAAAAATTCCAAATTCCAGTGAAAGACATAGATATCCTTGTCTAATAGGTGCAACAAATTCCAAACAGAATAAATTCAAATTGAACTTTCTAAGACACATACTAATAAGAATGAAAATGCCAAAGATAAAGAAAGAATTCTGAAAGCAGCAAGAGAAAAGTTATTTTATCACACACAGGGGATGCTCAATTCAATTAAGTACTGACTTCACTCAGAAACCATGGAGGTGAGGAGGCAGTGGTATGATATATATAATGTACCGAAAGAGCAAAACTTCTAGAAAATAATTACTTATCTGGCAAAACTTTTCTTCAAAAATAAGGGTCAGTAAAAATATTCGCAGAAAAACAGATACTAAGAGACTTCATTAACTTGAGACCTGCCGTAGAAGAAATTCTAAAGGGAGTTTCGTGGGCTGAAATTAAAAGAAAGGAGAGAGAGGCTTGGAGAAATGAAGATTATCAGTAAGGGTAAATAAAACCATGAAAAAGAGACAAAAATAAGATATGACATATGAAAAACAATGGCTAAAATGATTTTAATAAGTATTACCTTTAGAATAATAACATTGAATGTTAATGGATTCACCTGCCCATTCAAAAGACACAGACTGGAAGAATGGATGTAAAAATATGTGTTATATATATGCTGTCTACAAGAGACACAGTTTAGACCCAAAGATGCAATTAGGCAAGAAAAAGAAAAGGCACCCAAATTGGAAAAGATGAAGTATAAATCTCACTATTACCTCAAGACATGATTGTATATTTAGTAAATTCAGCAATATCTGTGAAAAAACAACTGGATCAATTAAATGAGTTCAGCAAAGTGGCAGTATGCAAAATCAACATGCAAAAATCTGTAGTATTTCTATACACTAGTAATCAGAAGTCTGAGGAAGAACTCAAGAAAGCAATCCCATTTACAACAGCAACTAAAATAATAAAATATTAGGAAACAATTTAACCAGGCATGGAAAATGACCTGTACACAGAAAACTAAAAAACATTGTTTAAATATGTCAAGGAAGACCTATATAAATGGAAGGACATTCCATGTATATAGATAGGAAGTCTAAACAGCATGAAGATGCCAAATCTCCACAAAATAGTTTACAGAATCAATGCAATCCAATCAAAATTCTTTTTATGTTTAGGTTTTTGAACCATTTTGAATTGATTCTTGTATAGGGAGTGAGATAGGGACTTTCATACTTTGGTTTAGATATCCATTTCTCCCAGCCCTGTTTGTTGAAGAGACTCTTTCCTTCTAAAGTGGACTTGGTAGACTTAACAAAAATCAGTTGACCTATTGTGACAAGTAGTGGAAGAAATTGTAGCATTGATGTGGAGAATGTGGCCATGGTAGTTGTTGAGAGCAAGGAGAGGGAAGAAGAGATGTGATGTGGGGGCATTTTTGGGACTTGTCCTAAGTGATATTGCAGGTACAGATGCTGGACATTATATATCCTGCCATAACCCACTGAACGACTGGGGGAGACTGTAAACTACAATGTAAACTATTATCCATGTGGAGCAGCAGTGCTCCAAATTGTATTCACCATATGCAATGAATGTGCCACAATGATGAAGGAAGTTGGTGATGTGGGAGGAGTGGGGGGTGGCATGTGAGATATATGGGAGCTGCTTATATTTTTTAATGTAATATTTTTTATGATCTATGTATCTTCAAAAAATACAATTAAAAATTAAAAAATTAAATCAGTTGACCATAGAAGTATGGGTCTATTCTTGAACTCGCAATTTGATTCCATTTATCAATGTGTCTATCTTTATGCTAATACCATACTGCTTTACCACTGTAACTTTAATATGCTTGAAGGCCAGGAAGTGTGAGTCATCCAACTTCAGCCATCTTTTTAAGGATGTTTTTGGCTATTTGGGACCACTTTCCTTTCCAAATAAATTTGGTAATAGACTTTATTTCTGTAAAAGAAGCTGTTGGAATTTTTATTGGGATTATGTTGCAGCTAAAAATAAATTTGTGTAGAATTAGCACCTTAACAATATTTAGTATGCCAATCCATGAACACAGAATGTCCTTCCATTTGTCTAGGTCTTCTTTGATTTCTTTTAGCAGTATTTCATAGTTTTTTAAAATAGAGATCCTTTACATTCCTGGTTAAACCGATTCCTTGTTATTTGAGTATTTTTGTTGTTATTGTAAATGAAATTTGTCTTCTTTGTTTCCTCCTCAGATTGCTAATTACTACTGTATAGCAGCACTACTGGTTTTTGTGTTTTCATATTGTATCCTGCCAATTTGGTGAACTCATTTATTAACTCTAACAGTTTAGTCATAGATCTTCCAGAATTTTCTAAATATAGAATCATGTCATATGTCAACAGTGAGAGAATTACTTTCTGTTTTTTAATTTGAATGCCTTTTATTTCTTTTTCTTGCTTAATCGCTCTTCCTAGGACTTCTAGCAAAATGTTGAATAACAGTAGTGACACCGAACATCCTTATCTTGTTCCCGATTTTATAGGGAAAAATTTCAAGTTTTCCCCATTGAGTAAGATGTTGGCTGTGCATTTTTCAAATATGCCCTTTATCATGTTGAGGAACTTTCCTTCTATTTCTATACTTTAAGTGGTTTTATCACAAAAGGATCCTGGGTTTTGTCAAGCGCTTTTTCTCCATCAATTGAGACAATCATGCTTTTTTTCCCTTTAATTTGTTCATGTGGTGAATTATGTTGATTGATTTTCTTGTGTTAAACCACCCTTGCATACCAGGAGTAAAGCCCACATGATTGTGACTTACAATTCTTTTAATGCACTGTTGGGCTAAATTTGCAAATATTTTCTTAAGAATTTTTGCATCTTTGTTCATTAGAGAGACTGGCCTGTAATTCACTTTTCTTGGCTTTGGTATTTCGGTGATGTTGGCTTCACAAAGTGTGTTGTGTAGTGTTCCCTCTTTTTTTGGGGGGGGGGAGATGTTAAAAAGAATTAGTACTAATTCTTCTCAAAATGTTTTGTAGAATTCACCTGTGAAACCATTTGGTTCTAGATTTTTCTTAGTTGGAAGATTTTTGATGATGTATTCAATCTGTTTACTTGCAATTGGTTTGGTGAATTACTGTATTTCTTGCAGAGTCAAAGCAGATGGTTTGTGTATTTCTAGGAATTTGTCCATTCATTGAGGCTGTCTAATTTGTTGACATACACTTTTTCATAATAATCCTCTTATAAACCTTTTTCTTTCTGTGAGGTCAGTCATAATGTACCCCCCTTTCTTTTGCAGTTTTATTTGCATCTTCTCTCTTTTAATCTTAGTTAATCTTGCTAAACATTTATCAATTTTATTGACCTTCTCAAAGAACCAGCATTTAGTTGTGTTGATTTTCTCTAATTTTTTAAATCAATTTTACTTCCACTCTAATCTTTGTTATTTCTTCCTTTCTGCTTGCTTTGGGTTAGGTTTTCTGTTCTTTTTCTAGTTCCTCCAGGTGAACAATTATTTCATAGATTTTATCTCTTCTTCTTTAATATATGTATTATATATTATAACTCATGTTCTCATTTTTATTTGTCTTGAGATATTTATCAATTTCTCCTGCAACTTCATCTCTGACCTACTGATTTTTTTTCAGGAATGTGTTGTTTATGCTCCATATATTTGTGAATTTCCCCCCTTTCCAGCCTGTTATTGAGTTCCGGATTAATTCCATCATGGTCAGAGAAGGTGCTTTGTACAAATTCAATCTTTTTATATTTATTGAGATCTGCTTTGTGACCCAACATGTGGTCTATCTTGGAGAAAGCCCTATGAGCTCGTGAGAAGAATAAATAAACTGCTGAATTAGGGAGCAATGTTCTATATATGTCAGTAAGGTCCAGCCCTTTTACCATATTGCTCAGGTCCTCTCTTTTTTATCTTCTGTCTAGTAGTTCTCTTTACTGATGTGAGTGGAATGTTGAAGTCTCCAACTATTATTGCAGTTATGTTCTCTTTCTTCTTTCAGTTTTTTCAGAGTTTTCTGTATGTAATTTTGGGCACCCTGGTTAGGTGCATACGTGTATATGACAGATATTCATTCCTGAAGGATAATCCATTTTATTAATATATAATGCATCCCTTATAACTTTTTGCATTTAAAGTCTCTTTAGTCCAATACCAGTGTAGCTCCCCCTGCTATCTTTTGGTTACAGTTAGCAGGAAATATCTTTTTTTGAACCTTTCTCTTTCAGCCTATTTGCATATTTGGATCTAAGGTTAGTCTCCCCTGTATACAGCATATGGATGGCCATGCTTTGTTTTTATCCATTTTGTCAGCATTTGTCAGTTTTTTAGGAGGCACTGGGGATTGAACACAGAACTTTGTACGTGGGGTGCAAATGCTCAACCATTGAGCTACATCTGCTCCCTGCTGTATGTCTTTTGATTTTGGATTTTTATTCATTAACATTCAATGTTATTACTCTAAAGGCATTACTTATTTCAACCATATTATTCTTTGTTTCCTATTTCATATGCATTTTTCTTTCAATATCTTAATTATATCTTGCCACTACCTTCTTGCATCCAAGGTTTCTGATAAGAAATCCATAGAAAGTCGTACTAGGCTTCCTTTGTATATGATGTTTTACTTCTCTCTTGCTTCTTTCAGAATTTTCTCTTCATCTTTTACATTTTGCATGCTGCATATTATGTGTCTTGGAGTTCTTCTATTTGGATTTACTCTGATTGGAGCATGCTATGCTTCTTTGACATACGTATACATGTCTTTCATGAGAGTTGGGAAATTTGGGGACATTTTTTCCTCAAAATCTCTTTCTGCCCCTTTTCCTTCTCTTCTTCTTCTAGAACTAGCATGACACATATGTTGGTGTACTTCATCTTATCATTCTACTCCCTGAGCCTCTGCTCAGTTTTTTTCTATTATTTTCTCTCTCTGTTCTTCTCTCTTTTCAATTTTAGCTGTACATTCCCATAAGGTTTGGTATTTTTCTATTCAAGTTTTCAAATTATTTTTTTGGTGATCCAGTGTCTTCATAATGTCTTTTATTTTTTAGCCATTCTGTCTCTCAACTGCATGATTTGACTTAGGAGATTTGTATGAACATCATTTGATTAGGTGTTTCGACTACTGTTTCTCATCTAGAGCTTTGATTTGTTCTTTCACCTGAACCATATCTTCCTTTTTCTTAGTATGGATTGTTATATACTTTCAGCATCAGCTCTCACTTCACAGCCCTATTTTATCTGTTAGTAACTTGTAGTCTATAGCTTATCTTCATGAGTTTATGCATCATATTAAGTTCATATTAGTGAGACCATACATTTATCCTTTTGTGTCTGTCTTATTTCATTTAACATAAAGTTCTCAAGGCTCGACCCTATTTTTTTATTCCTCCCAAGTTCATTTCTTGCAGCTGAATAGGAGGTCACTATATGCATATACAACATTTTAAAAAAATAATGGCTTTTGACTTTATTTTCTTATTTTTATTTTTTTATTTCTCTCCCCTACCCCATCCCCCAATTGTCTGCTTTCCGTGTCCATTCGCTGTGTGTTCTTCTGTGTCTGCTTGTATTCTTGTCAGTGGCACCAGGAATCTGTGTCTCTTTTTGTTGCATCATCTTGCTGCATCAGCTCTCTGTGTGCGTGAAGTGCCACTCCTGGGCAGGCTGCCCTTTTTAATTTTCGCACTTGGCAGCTCTCCTTATGGGCTGCACTCCTTGCACGTGGGGCTCCCTAAGCAGGGGACACACCTATGTGGCACAGTACTCCTTGTGTGCATCAGCACTGCACGTGGGCCAACTCACCACATGGGCCAGGAAGCCCTGGGTTTGAACCCTGGACCTCCCATGTGGTAGGCGGATGCCCTATCAGTTGAGCCAATTCCACTTTCCTATACCACATTTTTAAAGTCCATTCATTGGTTGATGGACAATTAAGTTGTTTCCATCTTTTAGCAATTGTGAATAATGCCACCATGAACATCAGTGTGAAAATATCTGCTTTCATCCTTGCCTTCAGTTCTTCTGAATATATTCCTAATAGTGGGATTGCTGGATCATATGACAGTTCTATATTTAGTCTCCTAAGGAACCACCAAACTATCTTCTATGGATGCATCACCATTTTACATTCCCACCAAAAGTTTATCCACATCCTATCCAACACTTGTAGTTTTCCACCTTTTATCTACATCCTATCCAACACTTGTAGTTTTCCACCTTTTTAATAGTGGCCATTATTTAAAGCATGAAACGATATCTCATTGTAGTTTTGATCTGCATTTCCCTAATAATTAATGAGGTTGAGTATCTTTTCATGTGTTTTTTGGCCACTTGTATTTCCTCCTTGGAAAAAAAAATGCAAATTCGAATGTTCTCCCATTTTTAAATTGGAAAATATGTGAGAACACAACATATCAAACCAATGATATACAGAAAAGGAAGTGCTGAGAGGGAAATTTATAGCCTTCAATGGGGCTTTGAAAAGAAGAGCTACAACTAAAGGTCTAATTTCCCACCTGGAGTAACTAGAAAAAAGAACAGAAAATTAATCCCAAAACTAGTAGAAGGAAAGAAAAAAAAAACACAAAGATTAGAACAGAAAAAACTGAAATTGCCAGAAGTCATGTCCCCAAGCCCTGAATCTCAGCAGAGTTGCCACACCTACCAGCAGGTGAGTTCAATGGACTGATCTACTGGGTGAGTTCATTGAACTCATCCAGGACAACTAACAAGGGGATGATAATGGACAACATCCATCAAGGAACAGAGTCTGCAACTGCAAGCAAGATAGTTCCACCCATTTGCCCCATGGGATCTATGCACCCTATCAATTAGAAACAGAGTGGACATCACCATCCCAAATCCTCAAGATTGGGAAATGAACAATAGACTAAATAGACTTATTATTCTATTATAGAGTTTTTATTATTCTAACAATGGAAGAACTTTTGTCATTGACATAAAGGCAGTGGCCACCAGAGGTTTTGAGGGGATGGAAAGGGAAGAATAGGTTTAACCTGGGGACATTTTCAGGACATTGGAATTGTCCTCTATAACATTGCAATGACAGATACAGGCCTATACATTTTGTCATAATCTATAAAATTGTGCAAGGTAGAGTGTAAACTATAATGTAAAGTATGGTCCACGATTAGTAGCAATGCTTCAATATGTGTTCATTAATTGTAACCAATGTATGACACTAATGAAGGATGTTGTTAATGTGGGAAAGTGGGGGATGGAGAGGGAGTGGGATATATGAGAATCCTGTATATATTTATGTAATATTTATGTAATCTAAAGTTTCTTTAAAAATTAAAAATTAAATTGGCAAAAAAAGAAACCAACACAGAGAAATAAGAAAACCAAAATTTGGTTCTTTGAGATGATGAACAAAATTCAGACACCCTTAGCTAGACTGACAAAGGAAAGAGAGAAGATGCAAATAAATAAAATCAGAAATGAGAAGGGGAAATTAACACTGACACTGCAGAAATAAAGGAAGATCCTAAGAGAATATTATGAACAATTGTACACCAACAGATTAGACAACATAGATGAAATGGACAAACTCCTAGAAATATCTAAACAACCTACATTAACGGTAGAAGAAGTAGAAGATCTCAACAAAGCAGTCACAAGTAATGAGATTGAAACAGTCACCAAAAACCTCCAATAATATAGCTAAGAATACAAATATAAGAATGTTCTTTCAGGATCTGTAGCAAAGTTTCATCACTAGTACAGGGTGTTGACAGTGGGGTGATATAAGGGTAAAATGCTCCTAAACATGATTCTATGGTATATGACTGGGTTCTTGCTGTTAAAGGTAAGTTTTCTCAATAGAGAAGGACCCACAGAGCAGGTAATAAAATATTAACCTTCCATATTGGTGAAGCCCTGATACTTTCTCAAATAAAATGTCAAAAATCTCTGGGATATATAAACTGTGTCTAATAAGAGAAAACAGGCCTATAAGCTAAGTCCTTGATTTTAATGCTTGTACTTAGAAAATGTATTCACATAAAAATGAAACAGCCTAATTATAATAAATAATAATAATTCAGAGTTGCCTCCTGAAAACCTCCTTGATACTCAAATGTGACCTCTCTGTAAGCCAAATTCTGCAAAAATACTCACTTCTTCCCCTCCTCCTTAACAGCATGAGATATACAGGGAAGAGCCTCCCTGGCCCTGCAGGATTAACAAACATTAATCAGCAATAAATGGGTTTCCACAATATATTTGTCTATTTTCCACAATGTATTTCTGCAAATTCCATGAGTTTACACAATATATTGTCACATGCTTCACAACTTCATTTCTTCTTACTACTGTCTAATATTCTGTAGTGTGTATGCATTACAATTTATCCATTCATCATTTGATGGACACCTGGTTTGTTTCCAACTTTTGGTAATCATGAATAATATTGCTATGAATATCAATGTGCAAGTAATTATTCGTGTCACTCTTTTCATTTCTTTGGGGTATATAACTAGTAGTGGTGTTACCAGGTTACATGGCGAGTCTATATTCAACTTCCGTAGTATCTGCCAAATAGTCCTCCACAGTGACTTTACCATTGTACATTCTCACCAACAGTGAATAAGCATTCCTCTCTCTCCACATCCTCTCCAACATTTACAGATTTCTGACTTTTTAATAGTGGCCCATATAATAGGGGTGAAATGAAATCTTATTGAAGTTTTGATTGGCATTTCCCTTACCACTAGTGATGTTGAACATTTGCCATGTATTTCTCCATTTGTATTTCTTCTTTAGACAATTGTTTTTTCAATTCTTTTGTTCATTTTTTAAGTTTGATAGTGTTTTTTAATTGTTGAGCTGTATGATCTCCTTATATATTATAGATATTAAACCTTTATTGGATATGTGATTGCTTAATATTTTCTCTCATTGATTCAGCTGCCTTTTCACCCTTCCAACAAAGTCCTTTGAAGTGCAAAGGTTTTGAATTTTGAGGAGGTGCCATTTATCTATATTTTCTTTTGTTGCTCATGCTTTGGTTGTAAAGTTCAAGAAACTATGCCTACCGCAAGCTCTTGAAGATATTTTCCTACATTTTCTTCTAGGGCTTTTATGGCTGTTAGTTTTATATTTAAGTCCTTGATCTATTTTATTTTTATTCTTTTATTTTTTGTGTGTTTTTTTTTTCTTTTCTCCTTGATCTATTTTGAATTAATTTTTAAAATAAGGTCTGAGATAGGGGACCTCTTTCTTTCTTTTGGATATGGCTATCCAGTTCTCCCAGCACCATGTGTTGAATAGACTGTTCTAGCCCAGTTGGGACAGCCTTGTCAAAAACCACTTGAGTGTAGATATGAAGATCCATTTTGGAGTTTTCAATTTTCTTCCATTGGCCAAACTGTCAGCCCTTATGACACTACTATGCCGTTTTCACCACTGTAACTCAGTACTATTCTTTACAGTCAGGAAGAGAGAGTCCTCCACTTCGTTCTTCCTTTTAAAGATAATTTTTAGCTATTTGGGACCACTTACCCTTATAAATTTGATAATTGACTTTTCCATCCCTGCAAAAAAGGCTGTTGGAATATTATTGGGATTGGGTATAATCTGTAAATCAATTTGGGGATAATTAACATCTTAATGATATTTAGTCTTCCAATCCATGAACACAGAATGTCCTTCCATTTATTTAGGTCTTCTTCATTTTATTTAACAATGTTTTGTAGTTCTCTGAATATAGGAACCTTTCTCCTTGATTAAGGTTACTTCCAAATATTTGATTCTTTTATGTGCTATTATAAATGTATTTTTTTCTAATTTCCCCTCAGATTACATATCAGTACTGTATAGAAACACTGTTGATTTGGGGGTGTTAATCTTGTATCCTTCCACATTACTGAACTCATCTATAAGTTCTAGTAGTGTTGTTGTGAATTTTTCAGGATTATTTTAGATATGGAATGATATCGTTAGTGAATAGTGCACATTTTACTTCTTACTTCCTATTTGGGTGCCTTTTTTTTCTTATCTAGCCTAATTGCTCTAGCTAGATATTCTAGCACAATATAGTATAACAGTGGTGACAGTGGGAATCCTTGTCTTGTTCCTTATTTCAGCGGGAAAACTTTCAGTTTTTAACGTTGAGCACGATGATACTTTAAGTTTTTCACATATGTACTTTGACATTTTGAGAAAGCCTCCCTCTATTCCTATCTTTTGAAATATATTTATCAAGATAGGGTGCTGTACTTTGTACATGGCTTTTCTGCATCAATTGAGAGGATCACGTGATTTTTCTTCTTCAGTTTATCGATGTATTTTATTATACTAATTGATTTTCTTGTGTTGAATCACTCTTGCATACCTAGTATAAAATCCGCTGGATAGTGGTGTATAATCCTTTTAATGTACTTTTGGATTCGGTTTTCATGTACTTTGTTTAGGATTTTTGCATCTATTTTTATTAGAGAAATTGGTGTGTAATTTTCTTTTTTTCATATATTTACCTGGTTTTGGTATTACAGTGATACTGGCTTCACAGAATAATGTTGGTAGCATTCTTTCCTGTTCAGTTTTTGGAAGAGCTTGTCCAAGAATGGTTAGATCATCTTTGAATGACTGGTAGAAGGGACCAATTTTGCCATCTAGTCCTGGGCTTTTCATCTTTGGAAGGTTTTTGATGATTGTTTCAATCTCTTCACTTGTGATTGGTTTGTTTAGGTCTTTTATTTCTTCTGGGGTCAGTGTAGTTCTTCTGTGCTCTTGTTGGAATTTATGCATCTTTTCTACATTGTCTAATTTTCTGGCATACAGTTCTTCATAGTATTCTCTTGTTACCTCTCTTATTTCTGCAGGGTCAGTGATAAAGTCCCCCCTCTCATTTCTGATTTTATTTATCTGCATCTTCTCCATTTTAAAAATCATTCTAGCTAAGGGTTTGTCATATTTGTTGATACTCTCAAAGAATCATTTGTTTTTGTTGATTCTCTCTATAAATTTTTTTGTTTTGTTTTTGATTTCATCTATTTCTGCTCTGATATTTTCCATTTCTTTCTGTGGCTTGGTTTGGGAATAGTTTACTGTCATTTTTCTAGTTCCTCCACAAGTGCAGTTACATCTTCGATTTTAGCTCTTTCTACTTTTTAAATGTAATTATCGAGAACTATATATTTTCATTTCAGCACTGCTTTGTGGTGTCCCATAGGTTTTGATATATTGTGTACTCATTTTCATTCATCTCAATGTATTTGCTGAATTCTCTTGCAATTCCTTCTTTCATCCACTCATTATTTAGGAATGCATTTTAAAATCTTCATATATTTATGAATTTTCCCTTTTTACATCCACTATTTATTTCCTGCTTCATTCTGTTATGATCAGAGAAAGTGTCTTTTTCAATTAATTTTTATCTGTCTTGTGACCTAACATATGATCTATCCTGGAGGATCCATGAGTACTTGAAAAGAATGTATATCCTGCTCTTTTGGTGTCCAATTTTCTATATATGTCTCATAGGTCTATCTCATTTATCATATTATTTATAATGTATGTTGCTTTTTTTCCCTCTGTCCAGATGTTCTATCCAATCCTGAGATTGAATTTTCCATCTATTTTTGTACAGACGTCTATTTCTCCCTTCAGTTTTGCCACTGTGCCTCTTGTATCTAGGGACACTGAGGTTGGGTGTATAAAAATTTAGTATAGTTATTTCTTCTTGGTGAATTTTCTCTTTATTAATATATAATGACCTTCTTAATCCCTTATGGTAGTTTTACGTTTAAAATCTATTTTGTCTAATTAATATTGCTACTTCAGCTCTTTTGTGGTTATTATTCTAACATTTTAGTTTTAATCGTTTGTGTCCCTACCTCTGAGGTGAGTCTCTTGTAGACAGCATATAAATGGTTCATATTTTTTTAACCCATTCTATCAATCTATGTCTTTTGGTACAGGATTTCAAGCCATTAACATTCAGTATTATTACAAATGGCACTACTTACTTCATCATTTTGTTCTTGGCTTTCTGTTGTCCTATCTTACTATTGTCTGTATTTTCACCTGTTCATTTAACTCTTCTTAATAATCTTTATTTCTAAAATCTTCTCCAATCTCTTGACGTTGTTTTTCCCTTTCAGGCTGCAGCACTCCCTTTTGTAACTCTTGGTAACATATTCTATCCGTTTCTTTTTTCTGTGAAGATTTTGAACTCACCCTCATTGTTTAAAGGACAGTGTTGTCAGATACAAAAATATTGTCTTGAACTTTTTTACTTCAGTACCAAAAATACATCATACCTCTTTCTTTTCACCTGTATGGTCTGTGAGGAGAGGTCAACTTTTAATTTTATCGAGGTTCACTTTGTGTGATACTTTGTTTTTCTCTTGCTCCATTTAGAATCCTCTCTTTACCTCTGATAATTTGCTTTCATTCTGTTTGGGGTGTGTTGCCCTTCTTGGATTATCAATATTTATGACTTTAATAAGGGTTGGGAAGGTTTCAGTCATTATTTCCTCAAATGTTCTTACTGTCACTAACACTTATGCATGTGTGTTTTGTGTTGTCATGAAATTCCCTAAGACCCTGTTCCATTATTTTCATCTTCTTCCCTTTCTGTCTCCTGTCTTTTCCAGTTCAGATGTTCTTTCTTCAAAATCATTAATTCTGTCTACAAGCTATTCAAATCTGCTCTTATTGTGCTTACAATTTTTTATTTTGTTGATTTTTTAAATTAAGATATTGAAGTATATCACTCATAAATAAACATACATAAACAATAAGTGCATAATAATAGTTGTGAACTTACAAAACAAACATATATAACATCATACAGGACTCTCATAACTCACTCTACCAGCAATAACTTGCATTGTTGTTAAACCTTTTTAACTAATGATTACAGAGCATTATATTTTTTTTATTTTATTTTTATTGATTTTGTGATAATATTACATTAAAAATATATATGTGAGGTCCCATTCAACCCCACCCCCCCACCCCACCTCTCCCCCCCCCCCCCCCCAGCAACACTCGTTCCCATCATCATGACACATCCATTGGATTTGGTAAGTATATCTTTGGGCACCTCTGCACCTCATAGTCAATGGTCCACATCATGGCCCATACTCTCCTCCATTCCATCCAGTGGGCCCTGTGAGGATTTACAATGTCCAGTGATTGCCTCTGAAGCACCATCCAGGGCAGCTCCATGTCCCAAAGACGCCTCCACCTCTCATCTCTTCCTGCCTTTCCCTATACCCATCAGCCACCATGTCCACTTTCCCAATCCAATGCCACCTCTTCTATGTGGACATTGGATTGGTTGTGTCCATTGCACCTCTATGTCAAGAGGAGGCTCAGATTCCACATGGATGTTGGATGCAATCCTCCCACTTTCAGTTGTAATCACTCTAGGCTCCATGGTGTGGTGGTTGTCCTTCTTCAACTCCATCTTATCTGAGTGTGATAAGTCCAATAAATCATATTGTAGGTGCTGGAGTCTGTTGAGGCTCAGGACCTGGCTATCACATTGTCAGTCCAGAGATTCAAATCCCCTAAATATATCTTAAACCCCAACATTAACTGCACCTCCATCACCTTAGCATGAAAGTCTTATGAAGGAAGATCCCATCTGAGTCCAGATTCATCACACATAAACATCAGTTCCAAAAAGGGGCCATCTGACCTGGTAGTTAACCCCATCAGCCATGACCATATCTCCCATGGGTCTCTTTAGCCCTCAAAGGAACCGATATCTGGGGGTTGTATCTGCTTTATCTGTCTTTCTGACTCTGCTCAGTTGTGCATGAGGGCAATCCTTCTGCCAGCCTCCAGACTCTTTTTTAGAAACTCGTAGCCATATAAACTCATTTCTCTTTTCCATTTCCCCCTTACTTTAGGTCAAACAGCATTTTAAAGTCATGTTATTTTATGTAGACAGGGATATTCTGCTGATCCACATTGAACCTTCCGTATAAGGTTATTTTCCAGTTGCATCATCAGTTGGTAGTTGATAGTGGTCCCTCGGTGCCAGGGAGGCTCATCCCCGGGTGTCATGTCCCACGCTGGGGGGAAGGCATTGCATTTACATGCTGAGTTTGGCTTCGAGACTGGCCACATTTGAGTAACATGAAGGCTGACAGGAGGAAATTCCCAGGCACAATGTTGCTCTAGGCCTTGTTCTTATTTTAGGCTTATCAGCTCACAAGCATAGTCATTAGCATCAGGGGCTCACTGTTGAACCCTCACTCCCTCCCGGTCCCCGCCGCTGTACCTGGGAGACTGTCGCTGCTCCGCTAGGGACCACGACAGAGCACCATTGGCCAGGAACCCAGTACCCCCCCTGCTGTGGTTTTTAATTGTTGCCACTCTGAGTATATCCAAACATTACCATGCACCCTGGACATATGTTCTGTACAGCTCCCTGTCATCCAAATATCACCTGTCATTGGTATCCCATACCAGTATCCCTCCATTGCCATTGTTGAAACACTCTGTGATCCAGAACTCCCCGAAATTTGAAGCCCAATATAATGTCATGGTCCCTTACTAGGGAATGGCATGTAGCGATGGATTTAAAGGTTAGATAAAGAACTTGGATAAAGTTAGATAAAGAACTTAGATAAAGAATGTTGACTTGCAAAAATTCTACATCCTATCTTTTTTTTTTTTTTTCCCCCCCCTAATTATTCAGCTTCTCTTCACAGGAGTCCTAGACCACAGCAATGCATATATATAATATACAGCTCTCCCATACATCCACCACAAAACCTTTTTCCTTCCACAGCGATACTCTTCCACCCTATTCATATCATATTTACTTAACGTGATGTACAGAGTCTGAGACATTAGCTTTCTAACAAGGTGACATCTGTGCTTACATTATGGTGCATACTTTAGGATATACAGTTCTTTACATTTTTAGTTATCCTATGTTTTACATTATGGTTTACATTATCAGTCTGTCATCTCCTATATGTTATGGTGTAATATTACATGTTTTATATCCATCCTTGTGTACTCTCAAGAAACTCCTCTCTTACCCCCCATTTACCTTGGTTCCACACATTTAACGTCCATTTTCCCTTCCACCTTGGTGCCCACAGTGACAGCCAACCTCTGTTTCCTGAGGAGCCACTTCCAGAGATAGATGGAATAGTGTTCAGGGCCTAACTTGCTCAACTGCCCCAATGCCCTGGGAGCCACCCTTTCTCTCGAGGGATACAGTTCCCTCTATTTGGTGGCATCAGTCCTCCCCAGGATGTGGGTCCACCCCCACTCTCACTACTTGGGTTTCTACCCCATGGTGACACCCACTCTGGCAGAATGAGCATTTAGACATTCCCCAGGAGCCCGTCCTGCATCAGACCCTCCCCTCAGAGCATTCTAAACAGGTAACCCTCTTTATTATATTTTGATATGATTTTCTCGGCATTTTACTCTCCACCAACACCTGACCCTCTCCTGTGTTCGTATGCTACCCCTCCCTCCCCCCACTTTTGGGCAATGTTACCCATCCGTCCCTCCCCAGCTACCCTCAAACCCCCAAAGCCCCAACCAAAGGCAACCCCTTGCCCCCCTTTTATCTCTTCTTTGTGTTCATACTTACCACCATCTCGTCTTAAATTCCACCCCTGCAGACATCGGCTCATATCCTTCCTCCACCCTCCGATTTCCTGTAAGCCTATCGTTCAGTCTCTTGCTATCTAAGGCAGCTTGTTTATTTCATATCATTGAGGTCATGTAGTATTTGTCCTTCAATGTCTGGGTTGCTTCACTCAACATAAGGTTCTCAAGATTCATCCATGTTATCACATGTGTTTGTAGTGTGTTTGTTCTTACAGCCGAGTAGTATTCCATTGTGTGTATATACCACATTTTATTGATCCACTCATCTGTTGATGGGCATTTGGGTTGATTTCAACTTTTGGCAATAGTGAACAATGCTGCTATGAACATTGGTGTACATGTATCTGTTTGTGTCCTTGTTTTCAGTTCTGCTGGGTATATACCCAGCAGTGGTATTGCTGGGTCATATGGCAAATCTATGGCTAGTTTTTTGAGAAACCACCATACTGTCCTCCAGAACGGTTGGATCCTTCTGCATTCCCACCAGCAGTGGATGAGTGTTCCCCTTTCTTCACATCCTCTCCAGCACTTGTATTCTTCTGTTTTTTTCATAGCTGCCAATCTTATGGGTGTAAGGTGGTATCTCATTGTAGTTTTGATTTGCATTTCCCTGATAGCTAGAGATTTGGAACATTTTTTCATGTGCTTTTTTGCCATTTGTATTTCTTCTTCGGAGAAGTGTCTGTTTAAGTCTTTTTCCCATTTTTTAAATGGGTTGTTTATCTTTTAATTTTCAAGATATAGAAGTTCTTTATATATGCACGTTGTAAGTTTCTTATCAGATATATGATTGCCAAATATTTTCTCCCACTGTGTGGGCTCCCTTTTTACTTTCTTGACAAACTCCTTTGAGGTGCAGAAGGCTTTAATTTTGAGGTAGTCCCATTTATCTATTAGTTCTTTTGCTGCTCGTGCTTTTGGTGAGATATTCATAAATCCATTTCCTATTACAAGGTCCTGTAGATGTTTCCCTACACTGCTTTCTAAGGTTTTTATGGTCTTGGCTCTTATATTTAGATCTTTGATCCATCTTGAGTTGATCTTTGTATAAGGTGTGAGATGGTAATCCTCTTTCATTCTTCTACATATGGCTATCCAGTTCTCCAGACACCATTTGTTGAATAGGCCACTCTCTCCCAGTTGAGAGGGTTTGGTGGCTTTATCAAATATTATGTGGCTGTATATGTGAGGTTCTATATCAGAGCTTTCAATTCGATTCCATTGGTCTATGTGTCTCTCCTTATGCCAATACCATGCTGTTTTCACCACCGTAGCTTTGTAGTATGTTTTGAAGTCAGGTAGTGTGATTCCTCCAATTTCATTTTTCTTTTTCAGTATGTCTTTGGCTATTCGCGGTCTCTTTCCTTTCCAAATAAATTTCATAGTTAGTTTTTCTAGTTCCTTAAAGAAGGCTGCATTGATTTTTATTGGGATTGCATTGAATGTGTAGATCAGTTTTGGTAGGATAGACATCTTAATAATATTCAGTCTTCCTATCCATGAACAAGGAATAGTCTTCCATTTATTTAGGTCTTCTTTGATTTCCTTGAACAATCTTGTATAGTTCTCGGTGTATAAGTTCTTTACCTCTTTAGTTAAATTTATTCCTAAGTATTTGATTTTTTTGTTTACTATTGTGAATGGTATTTGTTTCTTGATTTCCTCCTGATCTTGCTCATTATTAGTGTACAGAAATGCTACTGATTTTTGCGCATTGATCTTATAACCTGCGACTTTACTAAACTCATTTATGAGTTCTAGAATCTTCGTTGTAGATCTCTCAGGGTTTTCTATGTATAGGATCATGTCATCTGCAAATAATGAAATTTTGACTTCTTCCTTTCCAATTTGAATGCCTTTTATTTCTGGTTCTTGCCTCAGTGCTCGAGCAAGTACTTCTAAGACAATGTTAAATAGGAGCGGAGACAGTGGGCATCCTTGTCTTGTTCCTGAGTTTAGAGGGAAGGAGTCTAGGATTTCTCCATTGTAAACAATATTGGCTTTAGGTTTTTCATATACACTCTTTATCATGTTCAAAAAATTCCCTTGTATTCCAATCTTTTGGAGTGTTTTTATCAAGAAAGGGTGCTGTATTTTGTCAAATGCTTTTTCTGCATCAATAGATATAATCATGTAATTTTTTTCCTTCAATCTGTTTATATGGTGTATTACATTGATTGATTTTCTTATGTTAAACCATCCTTGCATACCTGGGATGAATCCCACTTGGTCGTGGTGTATAATACGTTTAATGTGTTGTTGAATACAATTAGCAAGTATTTTGTTAAGTATTTTTGCGTCTAGATTCATTAGAGAAATTGGTCTGTAATTTTCCTTTCTTGTGATGTCTTTGTTTGGCTTTGGTACTAGGGTAATGTTGGCATCATAGAAGGAGTTGGGTAATGTTCTTTCTGTTTCGATTTTTTGGAATAGTTTTAGCAGGATTGGTGTCAGTTCTTTCCGGAATGTTTTGTAGAATTCACCTGTGAAGCCATCTGGCCCTGGGCTCTTAGTTGGGAGATTTTTAATAACTGATTCTATCTCTCTGCTTGTGATTGGTTTGTTAAGATCATCAATTTCTTCTTTTGTCAATATGGGCTGCTTATGTGTTTCTAGGAATTTGTCCATTTCCTCTAGATTGTCATTTTTGTTGGAATATTTTTTCAAAATATCCTCTTATGATAGTCTTTATTTCTGTGGGGTCAGTGGTGATATCGCCTTTCTCATTTCTTATTTTGTGTATTTGCATCTTCTCTCTTTTTTTCTTTGTTAGTGTTGCTAAAGGTTTGTCAATTTTGTTAATCTTCTCAAAAAACCAGCTCTTGGTCTTGTTTATCTGTTCAAGTGCTTTCTTATTTTCTATTTCATTTAGTTCTGCTCTTATCTTTGTTATTTCCTTCCTTCTTCTTCCTGTTGGGTCACTTTGTTGTTGTTTTTCTAATTCCTTCAAATGTGCAGTTAGTTCTTCAATTTTTGCTCTTTCTTCTTTTTTGATATATGAATTTATGGCTATAAACTTCCCTCTCAGTACTGCTTTTGCTGCATCCCATAAATTTTGGTATGTTGTGTTATCATTATCATTTGTTTCAAGGTAGTCATTGATTTATTTTGAGATTTCCTCTTTGACCCACTGTTTTTCTAAGAGTGTGCTGTGTAATTTCCAAATCGTGGTGTGAAATCTGGGCTTCTGTCCCTTGCAAATCTCCAGCTTGACTCCACTGTGGTCAGAGATAATGTTTTGTATGATTTCAATCTTTCTGAATTCGTTCAGCCTTTCTTTGTGGCCTAGCATATGATCTATCTTGGAGAATGATCCATGTGTGCTTGAGAAAAATGTATATCCTGCTGTGTTTGGGTGTAGTGATCTATATATATCTATTAGATCCAGCTCCTCTAATATACTATTCAGTTGTTTTGTTTCTTTGGTGATTCTCTTTTGAGATGTTCTGTCCAGAGTTGATAGTGGTGTATTAAAATCCCCCACTATAATTGTAGATGTATCTATTCTTTCACTTAGTTTTTCCAGCGTTTGCCTGACATATTTAGAGGCACCCTTGTTAGGGGCATAGATATTTATGATTGTTCGATCTTCTTGACAGATTTTACCTTTCACTAAAATGTAGTATCCTTCTTTGTCTCTCACAATTGTTTCACATTTAAAGTCTATTTTGTCTGATATTAATATAGCTACTCCTGCCTTTTTTTGGTTATTGTTAGCTTGTATGATTGTTTTCCAGCCATTCACTTTCAATCTCCATGCGTCTCTGGGTCTAAGATGTGTCTCTTGTAGACAGCATATGGATGGGTCATATTTCCTTATCCAATGTCCCAGTCTGAATCTTTTGATAGGTGAGTTTAATCCATTGACATTCAGTGTTATTACTGTCAAGGAATTATTTGTGCTAGCCATATTTTGATTGGATTTGTGTTTGTCATATTTTGTTTGTATATATTTTTTTGTCTTTTTTGTTATTGTTGTTGGTCTTATACTCTCCTCCAACTCTGCCTTTCCTGTTTTTTCCTTTCTTCCTGTAGAACTCCCTTTAGAATTTCTTGAAGGGGAGGTTTCTTGTTGGTATACTCTTTCAGTTTCTGTTTTTCTGCGAATATTTTGAACTCTCCATCATGTTTGAATGCTAATTTAGCTGGATAGAGTATTCTTGGTTGGAAATTTCTTTCCTTTAGTACTTTGACTATATCATACCACTGCCTTCTTGCCTCCATGGTTTCAGAAGAGAAATCAGCACTTAATCTAATTGAGCTTCCCTTGTATGTGATGGTTTTCTTTTCTCTTGCTGCTTTTAGGATTTTCTCTTTGTCTTGAGCATTGGATAATTTGACAAGTATATGTCTTGGGGTGGGCCTGTTGGGGTTTATGACTTGTGGAGTGCGCTGTGCTTCTTGGATATGTACATCTGTCTCTTTCAGTAGATTTGGGAAGTTTTCAGCCATTATTTCCTGCAGCATTCCTTCTGACCCCTTTCCCTTCTCTTCACCTTCTGGAATGCCTATAATACGTATGTTTGATCGTTTTGCATTGTCATTCAGGTCCCTAAATCCTAATTGGATTTTTTCTATCTTCTTATTGACCCCTTCTACTATCTGCTTGATTTCTGAAGTACTGTCTTGCACATCACTAATTCTCTGCTCTGTCTCTTCTAGTCTGCTGATATTTGCTGCAAGCGTATTTTTGATTTCTTGAACTGTGGTGTTCATTCCCATCATATCTGTTATGTTTTTTCGTATGTCTGCAATTTCCCCTCCAAGTGATGTCTTCATGTTGTTAACCTCTTTCATTACTTCATCAAATTTGTCGGTGATAAATGTTCTGAGATCTTTCATTGCTTGTGACAAGTTTTGCTCCCCTTTGTGATTATTGGTTTGTTGATTGGATTCAGCCATGTTTTCCTGATTACTGGTTTGGTTTGTAGATTTTTGTTGCTTTCTGGTCATGTCTTTATCTTGACGGATTTAATCAGTTCCTTAGCTTCTTTGTCTGCTCTTGGAGGTTAATTAGCTGTTATTTTTGCATAGGTGTTATATCTTCTCTTTGTCACTTTTTTCTTCTTATTCTAGTTTCTTGTTGTTGGTTAAGTTCACTTTCCACTCAATCGATGTCCAGGCACTTCTGCCCTGCAAAAATCTGGAAAAAGCCCGACCTTGGAGAGCCTGCAGCCGCGCCCAGCCGTCTCCTCCCAGGACCTACCGCAAAGGCAAGTTCACTCAGCGACCATCTTGCCTCCCCCCCCAGAGCATTATATTATGCTTCATTTTTGAAGAAGTTATGGGCTACAGAGGGGTTCACCTATGGCAGGGGAGGAATGCTGGTGTGGGGTGTTATTGATGGGGGATGCATGGTTGGGAGGGAGTTCTCCAGGGCATGTATATAGGGTATATAAAAAGTTTCATATATTCACTGGGCATTTTCATAGCAGTTACAATTACAAACAACAACTGAGGGAGGGCTGAGTTCTTAGCCAGGGGAGCACTTTCACATTCCCCAATGGAATAGCAACAATCTCCCAAATGCAAGGGGAAAGATCTGTGAAGATAAATATGAGCCCTTGATACTGATGACTATGCTTATGAGCCTGTGTGCCTAAAAATGCTAGGCCTAGAGCTGCAGAGTGCCTGAGAGTTACCACCTGAGAGCCCTCATGTTGCTCAAATGTGGCCTCTCTCTAGCCAAACTCAGCATGTAAATGCATTACCTTCCCCCCACTGTGGGACATGACTGTCAAGGATGAGCCTCCCTGGTGCTGAGGGATTGCTACCAAACACTAACTGGTGAAGCAACTGGAAAAAGACCTTGAATCAAAGGGAGAAATGGTAAAGACAAATGAATTTATATGTCTAAGACTCTTCAAAGAAAAAAGTCAAGAGGTCATCAGAGGGGTTGCTCCTATGCACACCCCAGCAGGATCTGAAAGACAGCCAAAGTAGATACAATCCTAGGAACTGGTGCTCCTAAGGTTTATGGATACACACAGGTTCTGTGGTCATGGTAGTTGGCTCTGGAGTTCAGTGCCTTGTTAGTGGGCCCTACTTTGGAATTTGTGTTCCTGAGTGTGATGGAGTTGGACTCAGATGTGACTTTCTACACATGCCTCTTCTTTCACTTTTACTGAACCTGTGGTTGGCACTTGGTTTGGTATATACTCAGGAGACTTGAATCTCTGGACTGGCCATGTGCCTGCTGGACCCTATGACTCAGCAGAGTAGTAAATTCTTCTCTTTGCTTTGTTGGACTTAAACAGGCCAGCTAACAGGGAGAAGAAGATGGTCAACCACTACACCAGGGAACTGAGAGTGCCAACAAGTCCCAGAAGGAGAATCACATCCATCAACTATGTGGGAGCTAAGCCCCTTTTCAACATAGAGGTGGAGTGGACATCACCATCCCTGGGTGCACAGGATGGAGAAATAAAATATGAATTAGAGTGAACTTGTTAGTATTCTACTACAGAGCTATGGTGACTAGTAATAGAAGAACCTGTAGCATTGATGTGGCAAAAGTGGCCACAGTAGTTGCTGAAGGCAGGGAGAGGGAAGAAGAGATGTGATATGGGGGCATTTTTGGGACTTGGAGAGTCCAAAATGATATTGCATGGACAGATGCTGGACATTATATATCCTACCATAACCCACTGAATGGACTGTAGGAGAGTGTAAACTACAAGGTAAACTTTAATCCATGTGGTGGAGCAGTACTCCAAAATGTATTCACCAAACGCAATGAATGTGCCACAATGATGAAAGAGGTTGTTGATGTGGGAGGAGTGGGAGGTAGGGGGTGGAATATGTGGGAACTGCTTATATTTTTTAATGTAACATTTTTTGTCATCTATGTATCTTTAAGAAAAGAAAATTTAATAAAAACAAATAAATTGATTAATCAACTAATTAATTAAAATACAATAAAACAAAAATAGCATTGTCAAAATATTACTACTAACAAAAGTATTTTTACCTCGGACAACCCTATCATTATCTTTTTATCATTTATATATGAACATACATATACAATTAAGTGTAGAGTAAAAGTTGTGAACTTACAAAACAAACATGGATGACATCATCAGAGGTCCCATACATCAATCCTCCACCAACACCTTGCATTGTCATAAGACATTTGTTACAAATTATGAAAGAATATTGTCAAAATCTTACTAACATAGTCCTTATCTTACATTTGGTGTGTTTTCCCCCAACCCACCCTATTATTTTTTTTAAATATTTTTTTTATGACAGAAGTTGTAATCTTTTAAAACAATCATGCACATGTGCAAAATTCCCAAGCAACACCCCTCCATCAACAAACCACACTGTGGTGGAACATTTGCTACAGGTAAGATAATATATATGATTGTTACCATGTCCATGGTGTATATTGGGCTCACATTTTCAATACTGCCTTGTTATCAACACAGCACATCTTTTACATGGATGCAAGAATATTTTATTATTTATGTTAACCATCATAGGCCACTCCAGCAGTATTTTTCCCCACCTCCTTCACATTCCCAGCACCCTGCAGTAGTGATATACATTTGCTCTAGCTCACAAAGGACAGTCTTGCATCTGTACCATCAACCACAATTCTCATCCACCTCTTGGTTTACTGTGCTACTCTTTTCCTATATTATACTTGAGCATTCTCTCAATTTGGCATTTAAATACTTAGACTACCATTTTCAGTCCCATCCCCATTTATACACTAGCTGTTACTCACTATGTGTCACCATTCACTCTATACATAGCCACGCTTTTACTGTAAAGCTAATTAAAACTTCTACATACATTAAACATCAGTAGTCCATATCAGTCCTCTTTTTACCTTCTTTAAGAATCCACCACCTACCACCATGTCTTGAAGATATTTTCCTACAATTTTTTCTAAAAGTTTTATGGTTCTTGCTTTTATTTTTATTTTTTTTATTTTTTTTATCCATTTCAAGTTAATTTTTGGATAAGGTGTGAGATAGGGTTCCTCCTTCCTTCTTTGGGCTATGGATATCCAATTATTTCAGCACCATTTGTTGAAAGGACTGTTCTGCCCGAGCTGTGTGGATTTGATAAGCTAGTCAAAAATCACTTGTCCAAACATGTGAGGGTCTGTTACTGAACCATAAGTTTGGTTCCATTGGTCTATGTGTCTGTCATTATGCCAGTACCATCCTGTCTTAATCACTATAGCTAGATAATGTGATTTAAAGTCTGAAGATGCGGGTTCACTTTTCCTTTTTATGATGTCTCTGGCTATTCAAGACAACTTGCCCTTCAAAAAAATTTTGAGGTTTGTGTTTTCAATTTTTTCTTTAATGCTGGTGGAATTTTTATCAGGATTGCATTGAAAATGTACATCAATTTTAGTAGAATTGTCAACTTAATATTTAGTCTTCTATTCCATGAGCATGGAATGCTCTTCCAGTTATTTAGGCCTTTTTGGAATTCTTTTAACTTTGAGTTGCAGTTTTCTGAATACAAGTGCTTTACTTCGTTGGTTAAGTTTATTTCCAACTACTTGAGTTTTACCTGTCGTATTTCATTTTCACCATTCTTTTGTTATTTTTATTTATATAATCTTTATTTCTAGACTCTCTTCCTGGCCTCTCTCTCCTGTCTTTTCTTTTTAGACTCTAGCATACCCTTTAATATTTCCTAAAATTTTGGTCTCTTGCTTAGAAATTCTCTTAGTTTCTGTTTATCTGTGAATATTCTAATCTTGCCCTCATTTTTGAAAGACTGTCTTGCTGGATATAAGACTCTTGTTTGGAAGTTTTTCTCTTGTAGTATATTAAATATATCAGACCACTGTCTTCTTTCCTCCATGGTTTCTAGTGAGAAATCAGCACTTAATCTTATTGGGTATCCCTTACATGTTACACATTGCTTTTCTCGTGCTGTTCTCAGAATTTCCTCTTTGTCTTTGACATTTGGCATTCAGATGAGTCTCTGTCTTGGAGTTGGTCTATTCAGATTTTTTTCAGAACAGTATACATTGTGCTTCTTGGACATGGATATCTATGTCCTTCAATAGGTTTGGGAAATTTTCTAACATTATTTCTTCAAATATTCTTTCTTTCCCTTTTCCCTTCTCTTCTCCTTCTGGTTGACCCATCTCACCAATCCTTTCTTCTGCATCCTCAAATCTGTTTTTTAAAAATTTCATTTATTACACCTTTCATTCCCATAAGATCTGCTATTTTTCTATATATGCTTTCAAATTATTCTTTGTGCTCATCCAGTCTTCTTAATATCCTTAATCTCTGTAGCCATCTCATTAAATTTATTAAGGAGATTTGTTTGAACATCTATAATTAGTTGTCTCAACTCCTTTATGTCATCTGGAGTCTTATCTTGTTCTTTAACTGGGACATAGCTTCTTGTTTCTTGGTGTGGATTGTAAGTTTTTGTTAGTGTCTTGGCATCTGGCTTCCTAGAATATTTAATCTGGGTGCAGTTTTTCTGTTTACTTTAGGGCTTCCTGCCCTCTCTCCCTTGCTGGTAGTGCAGTAGGAGCCAAGGATGTAATTGGTGCTATAAGCTGTGAAGGCTCAAGCTGCCCTCATTGTGCCAGGGACCAATGAAGTGTCTCCCAACTTTCTCCTTTGCCAGGGGGAGGGACAGAGTCACAGCTGTGAGGAATAATCCAAGTCACACAGAGCTAGACTGCAGTTGATCAGATAGAATGATGAAACTTCACACTCCTTTCTCCCTTGGCTGGGGTGGTGATGGAGCTGCAGGTGTGGACAGTAATGTGTGCAGTACAGGTCCAAGATGACTGCAGTTGCCCCAGTAGACTTCTGATGTTCAGTCTGTGACAGCCAAAGGTACCTGCAGCTACCTGGATAGGCTGTAACAGGGTCTGCCAGCCTCCTCCCTGCCTGTGGTGTGCCTGAAACCTAGTCTAGGGCTGCAGGCCTATCTGGGTGAAAGAAACTGGTTCCTAATCTCACTGTGATTTTTGGTCAGCCCAGCTTCCCCTCAAGCTGAGGGCAGAGTCAAAATGGCAGACACCAGCCTCTTTCTGACTTGGGCAGCTTCACACCCCAGCTGTTCCCAGGGTTATATCAATGGCAGCCGAGTCTACCAATCAGTATCCAAAATTGGCAGCTAACTATTTCCTCCCACTCTGTTTTTGGGAAATGGAGCTTCCAATTCCAGCCTCAGGATAGCTCCTGGGGCAGCTCATGCCACCTGAGTAGGATAAACACTGGTCTCTGCAGCTTGGCCAGTAATTTTCCAGAGAGGCTGGCATTGGTCCCTGCAGCTTTTTCCCTGCTGGAAGTGGTACTGGGCCCTAGGCTAGAGCTGCAAACTGATCTGAATGCAAAGAAGCTGGTCCCCTCCACCACTGTGATTTTCAGTCCATCCTGCTTCCCCTCATGCCAGGCATGGAGTTAAGATGGCAGCTTCTGGCCTCTTTCTGACTTGCACAAGCTCAAACTTTAGCTGTTCTCAGAACTATACTTTAGCTGGCTGAACTTACTTATCAGTAGCTGAAGTTGGTGCCCAATCATCTTTTCTTCCCCCATTTTTGGGAAGTGGAGCTTCCAATTCCTGACATGGAGCAGCTCCCAAGTTGGCTTGTGCCTGCACTGGAGGATGAGCACCAGCCTCCATGGTGTGGAGTGCTCTAATTATGAGGCTTTTCTGCAGATGGGCAGCCTCCTCTTTCCATTCCTTCAAATGTGGTGCAGGATGCTCTTCTGGTATCCTGGAGCAACCAAACAGGTGCTTCAGATAGATCCAGATAGGTCTGGGTGTTTACTAAGCACCCTGTAGCATGAGCTGACTCTAGGAGTTCTTTATTCCACCACCATTTTACTGGTTGTTTATAATTTATTTATTTTTTTATTTTATTTTATTTTTTTTATTGACTTTGTAATAATATTACATTAAAAATATATATGTGAGGTCCCATTCAACCCCACCCCCCCACCCCACCTCTCCCCCTCCCAGCAACACTCGTTCCCATCATCATGACACATCCATTGGATTTGGTAAGTACATTTTTGGGCACCTCTGCACCTCATAGTCAATGGTCCACATCATGGCCCATACTCTCCTCCATTCCATCCAGTGGGCCCTGTGAGGATTTACAATGTCCGGTGATTGCCTCTGAAGCACCATTCAGGGCAGCTCCATGTCCCAAAGACGCCTCCACCTCTCATCTCTTCCTGCCTTACCCCATACCCATCAGCCACTATGTCCACTTTTCCCAATCCAATGCCACTTCTTCTATGTGGACATTGGATTGGTTGTGTCCATTGCACCTCTATGTCAAGAGGAGGCTCAGATTCCACATGGATGCTGGATGCAATCCTCCCACTTTCAGTTGTAATCACTTATTTTTAATCTCATCCATTATGTCGTCCATTCTCCTAAGGTCTGTTACTTTCTTTGTAGGCTTTCAAATTGTTCTTTATATCTCTAAGTGGCATCTTAATATCCTTTATCTATTTAATCATATTTTCTTTCAATTTTTGAATTGATTTATGAGAGTTGTGTGATTATCATTGTTTGGTTGTCTTAAACCCTGTATTTCTTTTTTTTTTAAGATTTATTTATTTATTTATTTCTCTCCCCTTCCTCCCCCCCACCCAAGTTGTCTGTTCTCTGTGTCTATTTGCTGCATCTTCTTTGTCCGCTTCTGTTGTTGTCAGAAGCATGGGAATCTGTGTTTCTTTTTGTTGCGTCATCTTTGTGTCAGGTCTCCGTGTATGCGGCACCATTCCTGGGCAGGCTGTACTTTCTTTCGTGCTGGGCGGCTCTCCTTTCGGGGTGCACTCCTTGTGCGTGGGGTTCCCCTGCATGGGGACACCTCTGTGTGGCATGGCACTCCTTGCATGCATCAGCACTGCACATGGGCCAGCTCCACATGGGTCAAGGAGGCCCGGGGTTTGAACCGTGGACCTCCCATGTGGAGACAGATGCCCTAACCACTGGGCCAAGTCCACCGCCAACCCTGGATTTCTTGAGAATTTTTTTTTTGTTGTTCCTTTGGCTGTGCCATCTATTCCTGTTTCCTATTATTAGATGTAATTTTTTCTGATGTCTAGGTATTTGAATATGTTGATGAATTTACTCTGATGGACAATCTCTCTCTTGGCTATTGGTTTTTTCCCCCACCCACAGCTCTTCTGTGATATTTGGTTTATCTTATTCTACATCTTTAAAATTGTCCAGGTTAAATTATCAAAACTGTGCTCATGACTCACTAATGGGGCACAGATCCAGTACCCTATCAGTAGGTCTTACTTTGGAATTTATGATCCCCAGTGTAACAGAGCTAGATTCATTGTTAGTTTCCCTTTATATGACTCTCCTGCCCCTTTTATTTGAACCTATAATTAGCACTATACTTGTTAAATACATGTGCCAGAGACTTAACTCTTCTCTTCAATCATGTACCAGTTGCCCTGAATTGCAGCAGAGTTGCAAAACCTACTCTCCAGTTCAACGGTCTCACCCAGGAAAACGAACAAGGAGATGATGACAACATGGAACCCAAGGAACAGAGTGCCTGCAACTATAAGCAAGATAATTCCATCCATCTGCCCCATGGAAAATAAGTCCCCTCTCAATTGGAAAAAGAGTTCGTATCACCATCCCAAATCCTCACTATTGGGGAATGAACAATGGACTAAAATAGACTTATTATTGACTTTATTACAGTGGTAAATCATTGATAGCTGATTACAATTATATCAATCATGGAGCTTGCCATCAGCAATGAGTGATGCTTAACTCAATCATTTAAATGCATTAAAAGGGAAGTGATTCCAGCACTTAGTAAGAATTTCCCAGCTCATCTTTGGACAGCAAACGTCTCCCAGAACTTGTCAAGAACCTTCACTGGTCTTTCTTCAGAGCCCCTGGTTGCAGCCTGCTTGTGGAACCTGGACTTGTGCATCCCCACGGTCACACAAGAGACTCATAAAATCATATAGTATTAACTAGATATCTCTTATTGATTCTGTTTCCTTAGAGAACCCTGACTAATACACCATACAACAACCCTTCACCAACACACCATACCATCGTGGAACATTTGTTACAGATTATGAGATAATATCATCAGACTATTACCACTAACTATGGTCCATAGTGTACCTCTGTCATAATTATTCCTATACTTGGTATTATTAATACAATGTACCTTTGGTATTGATGTAAGAATATTACATTATTGCTGTAACTATTGTCCATAGATTATTTATATTTTCCCATTCTTCTCCAACATTCCCACCACCCTGCAATAATGATATACAACATTCTAATTCAGAGTAGGACATTCTTGCATTTGTACTATTAAGTACAATTCTCATCCACCACTCGGTTCACTGTGTTATTCAGTCTATAGATTCATCTATATAGCTTTTTTCAGTTGACATTTACGTTTCTCAACTACCCTTTTCAGCCAAAATTCCATTAGTAAACCAGCTCCTACTAACTATAATGTGTTACTATCAACTCTATCCATTTTCACACTTTTACAGACAAGTTAATTAAAACTTCCACATACATTAAGTACCAGTACTCCTTCACAGTTCTCCACTTACCTCTTAACAACTTATACTCTAGGTTTTAACTGCATGCATTTATTCTTCTTAGTTTGTATTAGTGACACCATGAAATATTCATTCTTTTGTGTCTGGCTTATTTCACTTAACATTATGTCCTCAAGAATCATGCATGTAGTTGCCTTGCCAATTTGCATACAGGGCAACACTTACTGCAGTGATGGAAGGCAAAATATCAAAAACAATCCTTTTGCATTTTAAAATTTTTTGGTACCCCAATTTATTTTTACCTTAATTTTTCTAAGTTAATATGTATTCTATATCTAGGCTTTAACTCATCACTATATTCCATTTTACTATTAAGGGAACCTGGCAATATATTGGGCTTCACTTTTGAAGAAGTTTTGGATCACAGAAAGGTTCAACAATGGCAGGAGAGGAATACTGGCGAGGGATGTTATTGACAGAGGACACATGGTTGGCAGAGAGTTCTCCAGGGCATATACCCAGGGTACATAAAAATGTTTGTATATTTTCATAGTGGAAACAATTAAAAACAACAACTGAGGGAGTGCTGAGTTCCTAGCAAGGGGAGCTCTATCACAGTCCCTAAAGGAACAGCAACAATCCCCCAAGTGCAACAGCAAAGACCAAAAAAGAATGAAGGTCCAACAATGAGCCCTTGATACTAATGACTATGCTTGTGAGCCTGTGCACCTGAAATAAGAACAAGGCCTAGAGCTGCAGGGTGCCTAAGAGTTACCTCCTGAGAGCCTCCATGTTGCTCAAATGTGGCCAGTCTTGAATCCAAACTCAGCATGTAAATGCATTGCCTTTCCCCCAGCATGGGATATGACTCCCAGGGATGAGCCGCCCTGGCACCGAGGGATTACTACCAAGTACCAGCTCATGATGTAACTAGAAAATGACCTTGAATAAAAGGGTCAACTCGGACCGGCAGAATATCTCAACCTACATATAATACCATGAGTTAAAAATGCTTTTTAACCTGAATGAAAGGGGAAAATGGAAAGGACAAATGAGTTTATATGGCTATGAGTCTCCAAAAAGAGCCGGGAGGTTATCAGAGGGGTTGCCTTTATGCACACCTGAGCAGAGTCCCAGAGACAGATAAAGTAGCTACAACCCCAGGTATTGGTTCTTCTGAGGGCTACAGAGACCCACAGGTTCTATGGTCATGGCAGATGGAGTTCAGTGCCATGTCAGTTGGCCCTACTTTGGAGTTTGTGTTTCTGTGTGATGGAGATGGACTCAGATGTGATCTTTGTCCACAAGTCTCTCCTGTTACTTTTACCAGAACTGTAGTTGGTGCTGGGGTTTAATGTATACCCAAGAGACCTGAATCTCTGGACTGACCATGTGATAACCAGGCCCTGAGCCTCAACAGACTTGCAACTCCTACACTCTGGTTGTTTGGACTTACCCCACTCATCTAACATGGAAGTGAAGAAGAACATCTAACACCAGGGAGCCAAGACTGCCTACAACTGAAATCAGGAGAATTGTATCTAGCATCCACGTGGAATCTAAGCCCCCTCTTGATATAGATGTGGAGTGGACACAACCATTCTAAGGTCCACAGGATGGAGGAATAGAGTATGGATTAGAATGGACTTACTGATATTCTCCTCTGGAACTATTGTGATTAGTAATCAAAGAAAATGTGGCCTTGGTGTGGAGAAAGTGGCCATGGTGGCTGCTGTGGGTAGGGAGTGGGAGGAAGAGATGTGATGTGGTGGTGTTTTCGGGACTTGGAGTTGTCCTGGTGGTGCTGCAGGGACAGTTACTGGAGACTGTAGGTTCTCCCATGGCCCATTCGGTGGACTGTGAGAGAGTGTGGGCTATGATGTGGACCATTGACCATGAGGTGCAGTGGTGCTCAGAGATGTATTCACCAAATGCAATGAATGTCACATGATGATTGAGGAGGTTGTTGTTACGGGGTGAAGAGTCAGGTGAGGGGGTTGGGGGGCATATGGGGATCTCATATTTTATTGTAATTTAAAAAAAAATAAAGACAAAAAAAGATTCATCCATGTTATCATATATGTGCTAATTTCATTTCTTTTTACTGCAGTATAGTATTCCATCATATATATATATATATATTGTTTTTCCATTCATTGGTTGTTGGACACTTCGTTGTTTCCATCTGTTGGCAATTGTGAATAACACTGCTATGAACATTGGTGTGCAGATGTCTGTTCATAACACGGTTTTCAGTTCTTCTGGGTACATTCCTAGTAGAGTAATTGCTGGCTCATACAACAGTTCTATATTTAGCTTCGTGAGGAACTGTCAAACTGTCTTCCACAGGGGCTGCACTATTTACATTCATACCAACAGTGCAGGAGTGTTCATATTTCTCCACATTTTCCTAGCACATATTTTTTTCTGTTTTTTAAAAAATAATGGCCACTTTATGCAGTGTGAAATGATATCTCATTGTTGTTTTGATTTGTATTTCCCTAATAGATAGTGACACTGAACTTTTTTTTCATGTCCTTTTTTTTGCCATTTGTAATTCTGCTTTGGGGAAATAGTTATTTAAGTGTTTTGCTCATTAATTAATTAGATTACTTGCTCTTTTATTGTTGATTTGCATGATCTCTTTATATAGAATGGAACTCAAACCCTTATCAGATATGTAGTCTCCAAATATTTTCTCCCATTGAGTGGACTGTCTTTTCACTTTCTTGATGATGTCTTTGGAATCATAAAAGTGTTTAAGTTTGATGAGTTTCCATTTATCCATGTTTTCTTTCATTGCTCGTGCTTTCAGTGTAAAGTTTAAGAATTCACCACCTGCCATCAAGCCTTGAAAAAGTTTTGCTATGCTTTCTTCTAGGAACTCTATGTTTCTAGCTTTTATATGTAGGTCTTTAATCCTTGTTGAATTGATTTTTGTATTAGGTGTGAGATAAGGTCCTCTTTCTTTCCTTTGTCTATAGATATCCAGTTCTTCCAGCACCACTTGTTGAATAGATTGCTCTTACCCAGCTGGGTGGGTTTTACAGGCCTGTAAAAATTTTTATTGAACCTGTAGTTGGTGCTGGCATTGGTGTATGCCCAGGAGACTTGAGTCTCTGGACTATCCACATGCCAACTGGGCCCTGAGCCTCAGTGGTGTTGCAGCATTTACTATCCAGTTTACTGGACTTACCCAGGTCAGCTGACAGGGATTTGAGGATGAGGAAACACCACACCAAAGAACTGAATCTACAACTGTGGGCAGGAGAGTCTCATCCATAAGCCATGTGGGATCGAAGCCCCCTCTCAATTGAGAGGTGAAGTGGGCATTGCCATCCCAGGGCCCTCAGGACCATAGAATAAAATATGGATTAGAGGGGACTTATTGGTATTCTACTATAGAATTATTGTGACTCTAGTAATGGAAGAAATTATATCATTGATGTGGAGACAGTGGCCATGGGAGTTGTTGAAGGCAGGGAGAGGGAAAAGGAGGTTTGACCTGGGGATATTTTAAGGACTAGGAGTTGTCCTGAATGATATTGCAGGGATAGATGCAGGACATTGTATATTCGGCCATAACTCCCTTAATGGACTGGGAGAGAGTGTAAACTACAAGGTAAACTATAATCCATGCTGTGTAGCAATGCTCCAAAATGTATTCATCAATTACAATGAATGTACCACTTTAATGAAAAAAGTTGTTGATGTGGGAAAATTGGGGGGTGTTGGGAGTGGGGTATATGGGAACATCCTATATTTTTTGATGTAACATTTTGTGTGATATATGTATCTTTTAAAGATAAATAAAAATGTATTCTAATAAATAGTCTGGGGAAGTAAATGTCAATAGAAAGAAAGCTTAATGATAATCTAGGCACTGAATAACACATGAACCCAGAGGCAGTTGAGAATTGTGGTTAAGGGTACAAATGCAAGAGTCCTTCTGTGAGCTAGAGCAGATGTACATCACTATTGCAGGGTGATGGGAATATGGAGAAACATGGGAAAACTACAACTGGTGAGACCTATAGACTGTGGTTAACAGCAATACTATAATACTCTTGCATCAATGCCAAGCTGTATTGTGTTGATAATGGAAGTATATGGGAGAAATGTGCCCAATGTATGCTATGGACCATGATCAACAGTAATAGTCTGATGATATTGTCTTGTAGTCTGTAACAAATGTTCCATCAGAGTGTGGATTTGTGTGGGATGTCTGTACATCTGTGTAATTGTTTTGTGAGTTCACAATATCTATAACAAAAATATATTTTTAAAAACTAGTATGGGTTGGGGGAAAAATACACCAAATGTAAGATAAGGACTATAGTTGGTAGTAATATTTTGATGATGCCCTTGCATAGTTTGTAACAAATGCTTCACACCAATGCAAAGAGTTGGTGGAGGGGTGATGTATGAGACCCCTGTGTTATGTTATGTATGTTTATTTTGTAAGTTTGCAATCTTTACTATACAATTATTGTTTATGTGTGTTCATGTATGAATGATATACTTCAATTTAAAAAGTGGAAAGCAAACAAACAAACAAAAAATAATCACTGGGAAGCAGCTGTGGCTCAATTAGATGAGTTCCCATCTACCATATGGGAGGCCCTTGGTTCACATCTCAGGGCCTCATTGTGAAGACAACCTCACCTCCACACTGCAGAGTACTGCCCAGCCCATGAAGTACTGCTGAGCACCACCTGGCCTGCAAAGCACCACGGGGCACTGCCAGGCCTGCAGACTCAGCAAGGTGACACAACAGAAAAAGAAGGGAGACAAGCGAGAACACAGAAGAGCCCACAGTGAATGGACACAGAGAGCAGACAGCATGCAAGCCACATGGGGGGGAGGGGAAGTTAAAAAAATAAATAAAAACAGACAAGAACATTCAGCAAATGGACAGAGAGAGCAGACAGCACGCAAAAAGCCACAAGGGTGGGAGGGATAAAAAAATGATAATCTTAAACTCCAACCCCACTCAGCTAATACGGAGTTGAAGAAGGTCAACCACCACACCATGGAGACAAGAGTGCCTACAACTGAAAGCAGGAGAATTGCATTCAGTATCCACGTGGAATCTAAGCCCCCTCTTGACATAGATGTGGAACGGACACAACCAATCCAAGGTCCATAGGATGGAGGAATACAGTGAGGATTAGAGTGGACTCACTGATATTTTATTCATGAACTATTGTGGCTAGTAATCGAGAAAATGTGGCATTGGTGTGGAAAAAGTGACCATGGTGGCTGCTGGGTATGGGGAATGGGAGGAAGAGATGAGATGTGGAGGCATTTTCACGACTTGGAGTTGTCCTGAGTGGTGCTGCAGGGATAATTACCGGACATTGTAGATCCTCCCATGGCCCACTGGATGGAACATAGGATAATGTGGGCTATGATGTGGACCATTGATCATGAGGTGTAGCGATGCCCAGAGATGTAATCACCAAATGCAATGGATGTGTCATGATGATGGGGGGAGAGTGTTGCTGTGGGGGGAGTGGTGGGGTGTGGGGGTGTGGGGGGTGAATGGGGACCTCATATTCTTTGAATGTAATATTTTAAAAACTGAATTAAAAAATTAAATTAAATTAAATTAAAAAATAATAATAATCACTTGACCGTAGATGTGAAGGACGGTTTCTGAACCATTATTTTGGTTCCAGTCATCTATATGTCTATCTTTATGCCTGTACCATGCTGTTTTTACCATTGCAGCTAGGTAATATGATTTAAAGTCCAGAAATGTAGTCCTGCATTGTCACTTTTCCTTTTTAAGATGTTCCTTAGTGTCTGGGGCCATTTACCCTTCCAAATAAATTTGATCATTGTGTTTTCCATTTGTTTAAAAAATGCTGCTGGAACTTTTGTGGGATTGTGTTGAATCTGTATATCAATTTGGGAAGAATTGTCACACATTTTTTAAAGAATTGTCACCTATTCTGTAAAGAAAGTATTCCTAGATAAAAATTATTCGCTGGCACTTGTTTTCTTTTGGCATTTTAAGTATTTCAACTCTCTGTCCTCTTACCTCTATAGTTTCTAATGAGAAATTGACTCTCAGTCTTGTATTTAATCCTTTGCTTTTCTCTTGAAGCTTTAACAACTCTCTCCTTGTCCTTTGTGTTTGACAATGGGTCAATATATGACAGTGTGCATTCTGCTTCATGGTCATCTTGTATGGTGTTGTCTGGGCTTCTTGTATGTGCATATTCATGTCTTTTGATAAATTTGGGAAGTTCTCTGTTATTCATTTATTTGACGATTCCCTCTTCCATCTTCTCTCTTTCTTCTTCTTTTGGGACTTCTTTAAGGTGTGTACTGGTAGGCTTTGCGATGCCCCAGAGTTGTCTTCGGTTATTTTCACTTTTAATATTTATCTTTTCATTCCTCTCCTCAGCCTGATTAATTTCAAGTGTCTTGTCTTCCACTTCACTGATTCTTTTCTTCTGCCAGCTCCAATATGTTCTTGAAACAATCCTGGAAATTTTTCTTTTCTTTCATTGTGGTCTTCAAATCCAGTAGCTCTATTTGGTTCCGTTATAAATTTCAATCTGTTCTGTAACATTCTCATATAGTTCATTCATTGTTTTCCTAGCATCTTTTATTTCTTTCTCTGTATTTTCCACCATCTCCTCAAGCTTTTTTTCATTTATTAGAAAACTTGTGGGCTTACAGAACAATCAAGCATAAAATGCAGGATTCCCATATATCATCCCATCACCAAACCATTAAACTGGTAAGGGACATTTGTTATAATTGATGTTAACATATTTTTACAATTGTACTACTAATTAAATTCCATAGTTTAATTTAGGATTACCTGTTTTTGTAGTGTATTTTCATGGATTTTTAAAAAACTATATATACCATATATACAATCAAACATTACCTCATTTTATTTCAGTTCTGTAAAATGTGGTCACCATATTGATCTGCCATCACTATCATTCATTGCCAAAATATTTCCATTATTTCAAATAGGAATCATCTATATTTTGAGCCTTAAGGCCCTATTCACTATTCTCACTCTGTCCCCTGGTAACCTATATTCTATATTCAGACTCTGATTTTGTTTATTTTACTTGTTTCAAATAAGTGAGATCATACAATACTGGTCCTTTGTGTCTAACTTATTTCACTCAACATAATATTTTCCAATTTTGTCACATGTATCAGGACTTCATTTTCTTTTTACAAAAGAATAATATTCCATTGTGTATATATAACACACTTTATTTATCCATTTAATAGTTGATGGACACTTGGGTTGCTTCTATCTTTTGGCAGGTGTGAATAATATTTCTAGGAACATCAATGTGCAAATATGTGTTCCAGCCCTCGCTTTCATTTTGAGTATTATACCTAGTAGTGGGATTTCTGGGTCACATAGTAGTTCTATGGTTGGCTTTCTGAGGAAACATCAAACTATCTTCAACAGCATCTGCACCATTTTACACTGCCACAATCAATGAATATCTTTTCCTATTTCTCTGCAGCTGCACAAACTGTTATTTTCCATTTTACTTTTAATAGCAGCTATTCTAAAGGGTGTGACATGTTATCTCCTTGTGGTTTTGATTTGCACTTCCCTGATGGCTAATGATGTTGAGCGTTTTTCATGTGCTTTCTGGCCATTTGCATATCTTCTATAGAGAGATGTCTGTTCAAGTTTTTTGCCCATTTTTAAATTAGGTTGTCTTTTTGTTGTTAAGTTGAAAGATTTCTTTATATATACTGAGTATTAATCTTTTCTCTTATTTGAGATTTCCAAATATTTTCTCCCATTGTTCAGGTTGTCTTTTTACCTTCATGATAATGTCCTTTGAGGAACAATTCTCTTTTGATGAGGTCTCATTTATCTTGTTTTTCTTTTGTTGCCTGTGCTTTGTGTGTCTATTCTAAAGATCATTGCCTACCACAATGTCCTGAAGATGTTTCCCTGCAATTTTTTTCTACGTTTAGGTCGTTGATCCATTTTTAGTTGAGTTTGGTATATGGTGTGAGGTAGAGGTCCTCCTTTTTATGGAAATGAATATCCAGTTTTCCCAGCACCATTTGTTGAAGAGACTATCTTTCTTAATTGAGTGGTCTTTGTCACCTTGTCCAAATTCAGTTGGTCATAAATATGAGGGTTGACTTTTGATCTCTCAACTTGATTCCATTGTTCTATATGTTTGTCCTTGTGTCAGTACCATGCTGTTTTGATTACTCTGGCTATGTAATAAGTTTTAAGATGGGGCAGTGTCAAGAGTAATGGTGACTCCCAGGGCATTAGGGCAGTTCAGTATGTCAAGCCCTCAACACTGTTGCAAGTATCTCTGAACATGGCTCTTCAAGAAATGAAGATTGACTGTCACTGTGGGTCCTAAGGGGAGGGGGAAATAAGTATTGAATAGATGGAACCAATGTAACTGTGTGGGCAAAAGAAGTGTTTCACAAGAGTACGCAAGGATGGATATAAGACATGTAAAATTACACCAAAAATAAATAGGGGCTGATAGGCTAAATTGTAAATCATAATGGAAAACATAAGATAACTAAAAATTTAGAAAATTGTATAGTCTAAAATATAAATCACAATGTAAACCCAAATGTTACCTTGTTTGAAAGCTATTGTCTCAATATTTGTACATCACTTTCAGTAAATATGGTATGAATATGTAAAAAGATTATTGCTGTGGGAGGGAAAAGGTGTTATGTGGATATGTGGGAGTACTGTATATTGTATATATGAATTACTGTGATCTAAGAGTCTTGTGAAGATAAGCTTAATAATTAGAAAAAAGAAAAGAAAAAGATAGGATGTAGAATTTTTCAAAATTAATATGTATTCTATATCTAACCTTTAAGCTCATCGCTACATTCCATTTTACTAATAAGGGAATCTGGCAGTATATTGGGCTTCACTTTTCAGGAAGTTTTGGATCACAGAGAGGTTTGACAAGGGCAGTGGAGGAATACTAGTGTGGGATGTTATTGACAGAGGACACATGGTTGGCAGGGAGTTCTCCAGGGCATATATCCAGGGTACATAAAAATGTTTGTATATTTTCATAGTGGTTACAATTAAAAACAACAACTGAGGGAGTGCTGAGATTCTAGCCAGGGGAGCTCTATCACAGTCCCTAAAGGAGCAGCAACAATCCCCCAAGTGCAATGGCAAAGACCAAAAAAGAATGAAGGTCCAACAATGAGCCCCTGATACTAATGGTGATGCTTGTTAACCTCTGCACCTGAAATAAGAACAAGGCCTAGAGCAGCAGTGTGCCTAAGAGTTATCTCCTGAGAGCCTCCGTGTTGCTCAAATGTGGCCAGTCTTGAAGCCAAACCTAGCATGTAAATTCGTTGCCTTCCCCCCAGCGTGGGACATGACTCCTGGGGATGAGCCTCCCTAGCACCGAGGGATCACTACCAAGTACCAGCTGATGACGTAACTAGAAAATGACCGTGAATAAAAGGGTCAACTCGGATCAGCAGAATACCTCTGTCTGCATATAATAACAGGAGTTAAAAATGCTTTTTGACCTAAATCAAGGGGGAAATGGAAAGGACAAATGAGTTTATATGGTTATGAGTCTCTAAAAAAGAGCCAGGAGGTTACCAGAGGGTTTGCCCTTATGCACACCTGAGCAGAGTCCCAGAGACAGATAAAGTAGATACAACCCCAGGTATTGGTTCTTCTGAGGGCTACAGAGACCCACAGGTTCTATGGTCATGGCAGATGGAGTTCAGTGCCATGTCAGTTGGCCCTTCTTTGGAGTTGGTGTTTCTGTGTGATGGAGCTGGACTCAGATGTGATCTCTTTTCACAAGCCTTTCCTGTTACTTTACCAGAATTGCAGTTGGTGCTGGGGTTTAAGATATACCCAGGGGATCTGAATCTCTGGACTGACCATATGATAGCCAGGTCCTGAGCCTCAACAGACTTCAGCTCCTACACTCTGGTTATTGGACTTACCCCACTCAGCTAACATGGAGTTGAAGAATGTCAACCACCACACCATGGAGCCAAGAGTGCCTACAACTGAAAGCAGGAGGATTGCATCTAGCATCCATGTGGAATCTAAGCCCCCTCTTGACATAGATGTGGAATGGACACAGCCAATCCAGTAGGATCAGTAGTAATGTGTCTTCTCTCATTTATGATTTTATTTATTGACATCTCTCTTTTTTCTTTGTCAGTTTAGCAAAGCATTTGTCAATTTTCTTGATCTTCTCAAAGAACCAAGTTTTGGTTTTGTTGATTTTATTATTTTTGTTCTTTGTTTTAAACTTTCATTTCTTACCTTGCGCTTGTTGTATTGAATTCCTGTTCTTTTTGTAGATCATCCAGGTGTGCAGTTAGGAATTTGATTTTAGCCCTTTTTTATTTTTAATGTAGTGTAAGCATTTAGGGCTAAAATTTCTATCTCAGCATTGCCTTCACTGCTTCACATAGGGCTTGATATGTTGTGTTCTCATTTTCATTCATATTGAGATATTTACTGATTTCTTTTGCAAATTCTTCTTTGACTCACTGTTTATTGAGGACTACATTGTTTAACCTCCATATATTTATGAATTGCCCTATTCTCCCTATTATTCCTGCCTTCAGCAAATACTGTGACCACTCTATCTACATCAATGCTACAATTTCTTCCATTACTAGTCACAATAATTCCACAGTAGAATATCAGTAAGTTCAGTCTAATCCATATTTTATTGCTCCATCCTGTGGATCCTGGAATGCTGAAGTCCACTCAACCTCTATATCAAGAGGGGACTTCGATTCCACATGGATGAAGCATGCAATTCTCCTACTTGCAGGTATAGACAATATCGGTTCCTTGATGTGGTGGTTGACAATCTTCAACTCCCTGTTATCTAGCCTAGGTAAGTCCAAAGCACCAGAAGGTAGGAGTTGCAGGTCTGCTGAGGTTCAGGGTTCAGCTGGCACATGGACAGCCCAAAGATTCAAGTCTCCTGATTATACACCAACCCTGGTGCCAACAACAGTTACAGTAAAAGTGACAGAAGAGGCATGTGTAGATGGTCACATCTGAGTCCATCTCCAACACACTCAGGAACACGAATTCCAAAGTAGGGCCAACTAACATGGCACTGAATTGCAGAGCCATTTGCCATGACCATAAAACCTGTGGGCATGTGGAACTGGCCCATGCACAGTGCTGATGCACCCAAGGAGTGCCGTGCCATGCAGGGGTGTCCCCCGCATAGTGCAGCCTGCCCAGGAATGGCACCACACAGACGGAGAGCTGACACAGCAAGATGACACAATGAAAAGAAACACAGATTCCTGTGCCGCTGATGACAACAGAAGCGGACAAAGAAGACACAACAAATAGACAGAGAACAGACAACCGGGGTGGGGGGGGAGGGGAAATAAATAAATAAATAAATAAATCTTTACAATAAAACCTGTGGGTCTCCATAGCCCTCAGAAGAACCAGTACCTGGGGTTGTATCTACTTTGGCTGTCTCTGGGGTCCTGCAAAGGCATGCGTAAGTGCGATCCCTCTGATAACCTCCCAGCTCTTTTTGAAGAATCTTAGCCATATAAACTCATTCGTCTTTGTCATTTCCCCCTTTTATTCAAGGCCAAAAAGCAGATTTTAACACATAATCCTACATGTAGGCTGAGATATTCTGCTGATCTGAGTTGAACATTTTATTCAAGGGTCAACTTTATCTAGTTACATCACCAACTGGTGCTTGGTAGTAATCCCTCAGTGTCAGGGAGGCTCATCCACAGGAGCCATGTCCCATGCTGGGGGGAAGGTAATGCATTTACATGCTGAGTTTGCTTTAGAGAGTGGCCACATTTGAGCAACATGGAGGCTCTCAGGAGGTAACTCTTAGGTACCCTGCAACTCTAAGCCTAGTTTAAATTTCAGGCACACAGGCTGATAAGCACATCATCAGCATCAAGGGTTCATCACTGGAGAATCATTGTTCACTGATCTTTTCCCTTGCACTTGGGGGATTATTGCTGTTCCATTGGGGAATGTGATAGAGCTCCCCTGGCAAGGAACTCAATACTCTCTTGGTTGTTGTTTGTAACTGTAACTACTATGAAAATACCCAACATATATACAAACGTTTTTATGTACCCCATATACATGCTTTGGAGAAATCCCTCTCAACCATGTGCCCCCATCAATAACACCCCACACTAGTGATCCTCCCCTGCCATATCTGAACCTCTCTGTGGTACAAAACTTCTTAAAATATGAAGCCAAATATTTTGCCAAATTCAATTAATAGGAAAGTGAAATATAGTGATGGGTTTACAGATTAGAAACAGAATATATACTAATTTAGAAAAACTAAGATAAAGTAAAAATAAATTGGGGTATAAAAAAGTGAAAAATATTATAAAGCTTATTTTTTATGGTTTGCCTTTCATCACTGCAATAGGTGTTGCCCTGTATGTACAGTGAAAAGGCAATTTCTTTCATTTCTTCCTCTGGGTCTACATCCTTTCTTTTTTTTTTTTTACTAATTTTTAATTTTGTCTTCACAAAAGTTTTAGATCACAGTA
The DNA here is from genome assembly GCF_030445035.2 of Dasypus novemcinctus. Taxonomy (NCBI): domain Eukaryota; kingdom Metazoa; phylum Chordata; class Mammalia; order Cingulata; family Dasypodidae; genus Dasypus; species Dasypus novemcinctus. Next base: position 59,190,802 of record NC_080704.1, on the reverse strand, counting down.
ATACACACATACAATATAGAGGACTTCCATATATCCAACATCAAACCATTTTCCCTTTCCCCAGCAATCATCTTTTTACACGTTCAACTTATATTTGCTGCAGCTGATGAACTGATATTGAAACATAGTTGTCAAACATTGTTCCATTTATATTATGGTTTATATTGTAGACTGTGCAATTTTATAAAATTTTAGTTTCCTTATGTTTTACGTTATGTTTTACATTTTGGCCTATAGTCTTTTATACATTTTTGGTGTAATTTAACATGTCCTATATCCATCATTGCATGATCTTGTGGTACAATTCCATGGCTCCCCTAGTTACCCCGATTCCATCTATTCTATACCACTCTCCCCATCCCCTCTGGGCCCACAGTGACAATCAATCTCCATTACTTGAAGGACCAGATTCACAGATACTTGCAACAATGCTGAGGGAAACACTAAACTGTCATTCCCCATTGGGAGCTACCAATTGTCTGGAGAGACACAATTCCCCCTGTTTGAGAACATTCAGCCTACCCAGGATGGGGGTACACCTTCACACTCATTGTATGTGTCTCCACCCAATGATATTACACACTATGACAAAATGAACACTCACACACTCCCTAGAAGCCTGCCTCTGTGCCAGATCCCCCGCTAAAGCATCTTAAACCAGTAATCTTTCCTTAGCATATTTTCTAAAGTATTTTCTCAACATTAGAATTTCAACCACATACCTGACAATCTCCTATGTTTAAATGTTCCCCCAGGCCTCCCTCAAGTTTCTTGGGCCATCTGACCCATCCTCCCAAACCTAGCCCCTCTCAAGCCCACAAAGCCATACCCAAAGATATCCATATGCCCACATCTTATCCCTTTCCTGTACAAATAATTAACTCCTGCTTATCATAGATTTCACACAAGTAAGTGTCAGCTCACAAACTTTCCTCTCCCCCCCAACTTCCTTTAAGCCTATCATCCAGTCTCTAACTCTCTGAAACAGCTTGGGTTACTTATTTCATATCAGAGAGGTCATGTAGTATTTGTCCTTCAATGTTTGGCATGCCTCACTCAACATAGGGTCCTCAAGATTTATTCGGGTTATCCCATATGTTTGTACTGTATTCCCTCTTATAGCTGAGTATTCCATTCTATGTATATACCACATTTTATTTATCCATTCATGTGTTGATGGGCATTTGGATAGATTTCAAATTTTGACAATAGTGAATAATGTTGTTATGAACATTGGTGTTCATATATCAGTTTGTGTCCTTGTTTTCAGTTCTTCTGGTTATATATCCAGCGGTGGAAATTCTGGGTCATATCACAAATCTACAGCTATATTTTTGAGGAACTGCCAAACTCTATTCCAGAATGGCTGGATCCTTCTACATTCCTACCAGCAGTGGATGAGTATTCCCATTCCTCCACATCCTCTCCAACACTTGTAGTCTTCTGTTTTTTTTAATAGCTGCCAGTCTCATGGGAGTAAGATGGTATCTCATTGTAGTTCTGATTTGCTTTCCATAATGGCTAGTGATTTTAAATACTTTTTCATGTGCTTTTTAGCCATTTGTATTTCTTCTTTGGAGAAGTGTCTGTTCAAATCTCTTGCCCATTTTTTAAATGGGTTATTTGTCTTTTTATTTTTGAGATATATGAGTCCTTCATGTAGGCAGGATATTTGTCTCCTATCACATATATGGTTACCAAATATTTTCTCCATTTAATAGGCTGTCTTTTCACTTTCTAGACAAATGCCTTTGAGGTGCAAAAGGTTTTAATTGTGAGGAAGTTCCATTTTATCTATTAGCTCTTTGGCTGCTCTTGCTTTGTGTGTGAATATCATGAAGCCATTTCTTATTACAAGGTCTTTTAGATGCTTCCCTACATTGTTTTCCAATGTCATTATGGTCTTGGCTCTTATATTAGGTCTTTGATCTATCTTGAGTTGATTTTGTGTAAAGTGTGCAATGGTAATCCTCTTTCACTCTTCTGCATATTGATATACAGTTCTTCAGGCACCATTTGTTGAAGAGGTCATTTTCTCCCAGTTGAGTGGGTTTTCTGGCCTTGCCAAATATCGTATGACTGTACATATGAGGATCTATATCAGAACTCTCAATTTGGTTCCACTGGTCAGTGTGTCTGTCATTGCACTAATACCATGCCATTTTCAATACTGTAACTTTGTAGTATGTTTTGAAGGCAGGTACTGTGATTCATCCTAGTTCATTTTTCTTTTTCTGTATATCTTTAGCTATTCAAGTCCTCTTTTTTTACCAAATAAATTTCATAATAAGTTTTTCCAGTTCATTAAAATTGCTGTGTTGATTTTTATTGGGATTGCTTTGAATCTGTAAATCAGTTTTGGTAGGATAGACATCTTAATAATATTTAGTCTTCCTATCCATGAACAGGGAATATTCTTCCATTTATTTAGGTCTTCTTTGATTTCCTTGAACAGTCTTGTGTAGTTCTCTTGTGTTTAAGTTCTTTACCTCTTTAGTTAAATTTATTCCTAGGTATTTGATTTTTTAATTTACTATTGTAAATGGTATTTGTTTCTTGATTTCTTCCTCAGTTTGCTCATTACTGGTGTACAGAAATGCTACTGATTTTTGCACATTGATCTTATAAACTGTGATTTTACTGAACTCATTTATAAATTCTAGAAGGTTTGTGGTAGACTTCTCAGGGCTTTCTATGTGTAGGATCATGTTATCTGCAAATGGTGAATTTTTGACTCCTTCTTTTCCATTTTGGATGACTTTTATGTCTGGTTGTTGCCTCAGTGCTTGAGCAAGTGCTTCTAACACAATGTTGAATAGAAGGGGTGAGAGTGGGCATCCTTGTCTTGTTCCTGATCTTAGAGGGAAAGATTTTAGAATTTAACCTTTGTAAATGATGTTAGCTGTGGGTTTTTCATATATACCCTTTATCACATTCAGAAAATTTTCTTCTATTCCCATATTTTGCAATGTTTTTATCAAGAAATTGTGCTGTGTTTTGTCAAATGCTTTTTCTTCATCTATAGATATGATCATGGGAATTTTTACTTTCAATCTCTTTATGTGGTGTACTATATTAATTGATTTTCTTATGTTGAACCATCCTTGCATACCAGGAATGAATCCCACTTATCATGGTTTATAATTCATTTAATGTGTTGTTGAATATGATTAGCAAGTATTTTGTTGAGGATTCTCAAATCTCAGTTCATTAGAGGGATTACTCTATAATTTTCCTTTCTTGAGGTGTCTTTGTTTGGCTTTGGTATTAGGGTAATGTGGGCATCATAGAATGAATTTGGCAATGTTCCTTCTGTTTTGTATTTTTGGAAAATTTTAAGAAACATTGGTGTTAGTTCTTTCCAGAATGTTTGGTAGAATTCACATGTGATGCCATCTGGCCAAGGGCTCTTCTTAGTTGGGAGGTTTTTAATGACTGATTCTATATCTTTACTTGTGATTGGTTTGCTGAGATCATCAATTTCTTCTTTGTCAATGTAGGCTGCTCAATATGTCTCTATGAATATGTTCATTTCCTCTAAATTGTCCTTGTTGGAATGTAGCTTTGCAAATTATGCTCTTATGATAGTCGTTATTTCTGTGGGGTCAGTGGTGATATCCCCTCTTTTCATTTCTTATTTTGTGTATTTGCATCTTCTCTCTTTTTTTTTCATTAGCCTAGTGATGGGTTTGTAAATTTTCTTAATCTTCTCAAAGAACCAGCTCTTGGTTTTGTTTATTATTTAGAGTGGTTTCTTATTTGCTACTTCATCTAGTTCTGCTCTGACCTTTGTTATTTCTTTCTTTGTTTTTCCTTTGGGTTTAGATTGTCTTTTTTTTTTTTTTACTAATTCCTCCAAGGGTGAAGTTAGTTCTTCAATTTTAGCTTTTTATTGTTTATTGATGTATGAATTTATGGCTATAAATTTCCCTCTCAGTACATCTTTTGCTGCATCCCATAAGTTTTGATATACTTTGTTATCATTTTCTTTAGTTTCAAAGTAGTTATTGATTTCCTCCTTGACCCACTGTTTTTCTGAGAGTGTGTTGTTTAATTTCCATATCTTGGTGCCAAGTCTGGGTCTCTGGCCCTTACAGATTTCCAGCTTCATTCCAATGTGGTCAGAGAATGATTTCTATCTTTCTGAATTCATTGAGACTTTCTTTGTGGCCTAGCAAGTCATCTATCTTGGAGAATGATCCATGTGCATTTGAGAAGAATGTATATCCTACTGTATTAGGGGGTAATGATCTGTAAATATCTATTAGGTCCAGATCTTCTAATATATTGTTCAAAGTCTTTGTTTCTTTATTGATTCTCTTTTGAGATGTTCTGTCCAATGGTGATAGTCGTGCATTAAAGTCCCCCACTATAACTGTAGTGGCATCTATTTCTTCACATAGTTTTTCCAGTGTTGACCTCACATATTTTCAGTCTCCATTGTTAGGATCATAAGTGTTTGTTATTGTTCTTTCTTCTTGAAAGATTATCCTTTTCACTAATATGTAGTGTTTGTCTTTTTCTCTCACAATTGTTTTGCATTTAAAGTCTATTTTGTCTGATATTAATATAGCTACTCCTGCCCCTTTTATGGTTATTGTTTGCCTGTAAGATTGTTTTCCAGCTGTTCGCTTTCAATCTCCTTGAATCCCTGGGTCTAAGATGTGTTTCTTGTAGACAGCATATATAGATGGGTCACATTTCCTTATCCAATCTTCCAATCTGTATCTTTTAATAGGTGAGTTTAATCCATTGACACTCAGTGTTATTAATTTCAAGGAATTACTTATATTAGCCATATTGTCTTTGGATTTGTCTTTGTCATATTTAGTTTGATCTTTTTCTCTTTTTCTCTTTTTATTTGTTCTTATACTCTCCTCCAACTCTGTCTCTCCTCTTTGTGTCTTTTCTCCTGCAGAAGTTCCTTTAGGTTTTCTTGAAAGACAGGTCCTTTGGCATACTCTCTTAGTTTCTGTTTATCTGTGAATATTTTGAACTCCCCATCATTTTTGAATGCTAGCTTTGCTGGATAGAGTATTCTTGGTTGGAATTTTTTTTTTCTTTTAGTACCTTGACTATGTCATACATTTACCCTCTTGCCTCCATCGTTTCAGATGGGAAATCAGCACTTAATCTTATGGAGCTTCCTTTCTATGTGATGGTTCTCTTTTCTCTTGCTGCTTTTTGTATTTTTTCTTTGTCTTGAGCATTGGATAATTTGACAAGTTTATGTATTGGGGTAGGCCTGTTGGAATTTATGCTGTTTCAGGTGTGTTGTGCTTCCTTGATATGTGCATGCATCTCCCTCAATAGGTTTGGGAAGTTTTCAGCCATTATTTCCTCCAACACCCTTTCTGTCCCCTTTCACTTCTCTTCTCCTTCTGGGATGCCTATAATGCACATGTTTGTGCATTTTACATTGTCATTGAGGTCCTCAAGTCCTTCCTGGATTTTTTTTATCTTTTTATCAATAAATTCTACTATCTGTTTGATTTCACATTTATAGGGAGCCCTGCAAAGCAAGGTCCCCAGAAACCAGCAAAGCTGGCTCCAATCCTCAAGGAAGACTATAGATAAAGAAGGAAGTGCCCTTGGGCAAGTTTATGTGCTGATCAAAATATGCTAAGTGTAGATAAGAAGTCCAGGGGAACTGATATCAGAGAGCTATTGAAAAGAAGAAAAACTATTGTATTTGCACTGACCTAGAAACAAGAGCTTCCCCCTGAGAACTGCTGAATGTGATGATATCACTTAAGGTATAAAATAACATGCCTGATTAAACTGGGTGCCTGGGTGGGGGTGGGGGTGGGCTAACTGCCACACTCCTGCAGTCCTCACAGTCCACCTGGTCCCCAGTATATTGTATCTTTCATTTCTTCACCCCTCCTTAGGACTGCACAAACCCTGCTCAACTTCAATTTCACCGCACATATTGAGGCAAGATGTAGTGTCTTCCACATCACTAATTCTTTCCTCTGCCTCTTCAAATGTGCTGTTATTTGCTGAGAGTGTATTTTTTATCTCTTGAATTGTGGTGTTCATCACCATTATATCTGTTATATTTTTATTTATGATTTCAATTTCTTCTGTATGCTCACAAGTGTTATCTTAATGTCCTTAATCTCTTCCTTTACTTCATTAAATTGGTCCATGACATATGTTTTGAGAACTTTGATTAGTTGGTCGATGTTCTGCTCCTCTTCCTGGATTTTTGTTTGTTCTTGGATTGGGCCATGTTTTCCTGATTATTGGTTTGGTTTGGAGTTTTTTGTTACTGTCTGGTCATCATTTTATCTTGATGGGTTTATTCAGTTGATTGGCTTCTTCATCTAGTCTTGGAGTTTAATTAGTTGTTGTTTTTGTGTGCATGGTAAGTATTCTCTTTGTCACTTTGTTATTATTCTATTTCCTTGTTGTTGTGTAAGTTCCCTTGAAGAAAAATATTAGGGCCAGAGAAAGCAAAAGGGGTAAGACAAGAAAAAGTATAATAGTAGTATTGATATCATATGTTAGCAGGAGAACCATGTGAGATCTAGGAGAATGTATATTATATTCATGTAAGCTGGTAGAGTTGTAACAGTATGACAAGGAGTACCTATAATGAGATAGTAAACTGAATATGTGGAGGAATATTGTATGACTTAAAAGGCCAGTGTGGTCAGGAAAGAGGGAAAAAGAAAAGAAAGGACAATAATATAAAGAGTGAATAAAAGATAGGAAACAGAACAGAGGTATTAAAACTAAGAAGTCAGAAAATTGGGGACTAAACAAAGAGAGGTGGAATGTAAGAGAAACAATAAGTGATGGAGTATAGAAAGATGTAAAGGAAAGGGGCAGCATTGGTAGCCAAAATCAGTACACACAGAAAAGAGGAAGCTGAGGATGAGGAAACACAGCAAATAAAAAATGTTCCCTGCAGCATCTAATATAAAAAATGAAAAAAGAAGAAAAAAAAAAAGAAAAGGGGGGAGCAAGAAAGAAAAAATAAAAGGGGCCATGGGGGGATAAAAAGGAAGGAAAAACCAGAAAACAAACCAACAAAAAAGACCAGACAAGGCTTCAAGCAAGGAATCCTCTTTGAAGTTAAATAAACCACTTAGGAGTCTGACCTTCCCCCTTTCTTCCTTTCTCATTTCCCTCTTTTCCAGGGCAGCAGGAAAGCTGTGTGAGGGGGCCAGTAGGAGAGTCAAATGGGTCCCAGATGAACCAACTCACCACAGAAAAATGACTCTTACTTTCTTGAGAGAGAGCACTCACACCTTGCCAGGAATCCTAAATATGCTATTGGAAGCCTGCAAAGCACATCCTACTGTCCCTTTCCCTTAGGTGTGCTACAGGAGGGCTAGTTAATTTAATGACTCCACCTTCTTCCAAACCAAGTTTCCTATCCCAGTGCATTTAGGTAAATTGGGCTTTCTTGGCAGATTTGCCACTCCTTTCTTCCTAGGTTCTCCCCAAGCCAGCTGGTATGCTCCTCCAAGCTCAAAAAAAAAGTGGGGGCAGAACAATGAACCTGCATGCCTCAGACCCTTCTGAACTTCCCACCAAAACCCTCCCACTCCCAGGAGTTAGTCTGAAACCGGAGGTCTACGGGAATCCTGGATTTCAGGGAGTGCTGGATATGGGAAATGGAAGCCTGGGATATTGCAGACTTGGGGTACATGGGTCTATGGAATGTGGATTATGGGAGTTCAGGGAACATGGATTTGGGGAACATGGGGCTTCAGATGCTGCTGCATGATGAACAGATTTCAGGGAATTCTGCAGCCCTCAGCCCTAGGGAGAAGGGATTTGCCTTCACACAACTTCTGACTTCAGTGTTGGAAACCCGCAATTTTACATTTAGCAAGCACTAATTTTGTCGCAGTGTCTCCAAATTGACATCCAGGCACCTCCTGCTTTGTAGGTTCCCAAAACAGTCTGCTCCAGCAAGATTCCGATCCTACTCAGCCGATCCTTTGCAGGAGAGATTATGCGGGTGTACTTACTCAGACGCCATCTTCTGATTAGCCTCTTTTAGCATTTTAAAAATATCACATAAGCCTTCTTGCTTCCATGGTTTCTGAGAAGACATCTGTACTAAGTCTTATTGGGCATCCCTTGTATGTAATAGATTGCTTTTCCCTTGATGTTTTCAGAATTCTCTCTTGATCTTTGACATTTGACATTCTGAAAAATATGGAACACTTCATAAGTTTGCATGTCATCCTTGCACAAGTTTCATGCTCATCTTCTCTGTATTGTTCCAATTTTCATATATCTGCTGCAGACGTCAGCACTCTGTAATTTCTTAAAGTCCTTTTATTGTTTCAACCTACTTTCACTTGCAGGGCAAATTCTCAGAGAAAGGCATGCTGGAGAAGACTTTACTAAATCAGCCTTTGCGAACCAAAACAGGTCAGAGACCCATAAGTTTGGCACAGATCACCTTCACAGTGCCCTGAGGAGGAGATCAGGAAGGGTGCCTAGAGTTTTATGACAGCTCCCTTAAGATGAACTTTCCCGGCCTGCTGAGCAAATGCAGTCCTTCAGCTCACTTTCCCCCTCAGCTTTAAGGAAGCATGGTGTCTTTAAGTCTGCACTGCTGCTGTCTCTGTCCAGGGTAGGATGACACAATGGCTGTCCTCAGAGCCAGGTCTGAAGCAAATCCAAATTTGCTAATCAGAAACCATGATCAGCGATTGGCCATGCCCACCACTGTTCTTGAAAAAGAGGGTTTTTATGTCTGTTTCTGTAGCAAGCAAGTTAGCCAGAGACTGGTCCTTATGGCAGCTTGCCATGAGAGTGGGGAATTGGTGCCAGTAGCTGCCATGGAAAGAGAGGAATTTATAGTTCTTCACCATAGGTTATCACCCTCTTCCTTCTGCTTTTTCCTGGAGGCTGTACAGTATTCTTTTGACTTTTGGAGTTTCAAATTATTGTTTCACACATTCTCTGCCTGTTTAATAGTCACTTTGGTGGAAACTTAGAGTCCTGGAGCTCCCTACTCAGCCATCTTCCCACAATCCTAGGAAGGTTTTGAATAGTAATAAAATATGTATCCTTGGTATAAGGTTTTTTTCACTTTTTAATTTCCTCTTAAGTCAGTTTTGGTAGTTTATGCCTTTCTAGGAATTTTCCCATTACATCTAAATTATCTAGTTTGTTGACATACAATTTAACATAGTAGTCTCTTACAATTACTTTTATTTCATTAAGTTTGGTTGTAATTTTCTCTTTTTCATTCCTGTTTTTAGGAGTTTTTGTAGATCATTTCACCCAAAATCAGCAGAAAATATATTCTTCTGAAGTGTTAATGTATCACTTTACAGGATAGGTCATATGTTCAGCCAAAACAAGTCTCAATAAACTCATTTAAAAAATTGATATCATACACATTATCTGGCCACAATGGAATGTAGTTAGAAATCAATTTACAAATGGAAAACTACAAATTGAATAAAATATGGAATTGAACAGTATACTGTTAAACAACCAATAAATCAAAGCAGATACCACAAGGGAAATTATAAAATACTTTGAGATAAATAAAAGGAAAACACAATATACAAAACATAATTTATCAACACAATATGCAAAAACTTATGGGAGGCAGTAAATGTAGTGTTAAGAGGGAAATTTACACCTGTAAATGCTTACATTAAACTGATAAAACACCAGAACACTAAGAGTAGAAGGGAATTTCCTCATCATGATAAAGGGCATATGTGAAAAACCCAAAGCAAACATCATACTCAATGGTGAAAGAAAGACAGATTTCTCCTAAAGGTCAGTCACAATAAAAGGATGCCTTATTTTCACCACTGTTATTCAACATTGTAGCGAAGGGCATAACTAAGGCAATTTGACATGAAAAAAGATAAAATGCATTGAAATTGAACAGGAAGAAGTAAAACTACCTCTCTTCACATATAGCTTGATTCTATATACAGAAAACCCAAAAGAATCCACAAGAAAACTTCTAGAGATAATACACAAATTCAGAAAATTTGCAGAGTAGAAGATCAACATGTAAAATATCAGTTTCTTTCTATAAACAGTCAATGAACAATCAAAAAAGAAATCAAGAAAAGCATTCTATTTAAAGTGACATCTAAAAGAATAAAATATCTAGGAGTGAATTTATCCAAGGATGTAAAAATGGAATGTAAAACACTGAAAACTATAAAATATTACTGAAAGAAATTTAAAAAGATTTAATTAGATGGGAAGCCATCCTGTGTTCATGGAAAGAAAGACAATATTATTAAGATGCCAAAACTATCCAAAGCAATTTACAGAGTCAATACAGTCTTGATCAAAATTCAATTGACCTTTTTTTAAAGAAAGTAAAAAGTCAAACATCAAGTTCATATGGAATGGTAAGGGGCCTCAATGACCAAAACCATCTTGAAAATGAAGAACAAAGTTTGAAGACCCATATTTCCTGATTTTAAAACTTACTACAGGGATACAGGAATGAAAACAGTGTAATACTGGAATAAGCATATAAAATAGACTAATAGAATAAAATTGGAGCTCAGAAATAAACCCACACTTCTATGGCCAAGTGACTTTCCATAGGGGTGTCAAGAAAACTTAACGTGGAAACTTCAGAACCATGTGCAAAAGAATAAAAATGAACCACTACCTCACACCATATATCAAAATGAACTCAAAATGTGTCAGTTATCAGAATAAATGACTGAAAATCATAAAACTCTTCAAAGAAAACATAAGGGAAATATTCAGGACCTTGTATTAGGCAATGGATTCTTAGCTATAGAAGCAAAAGAAAAAATAAATAAGTTGGACATCATCAAAATTAAAACATTTTGAGCATCAAAGAAAATGATCCAGAAAGTGAAAAGGCAACCTTCCTAAAGGGAAAGAATATTTAGAAACAACATATATGATAAAGATTTAATTTCCAGAATATATAAAGAATTCCTACAACTCAACAACAAAAAGAAATCTTACAACTCAACTACAAAAAGATAGGGAACAATGTATGAGCCTATCACAATTTACTTAAAGCCAACATTGGTGAATATAAGTTGTTTTCAATTTCTTTACTATTTTAAACAAAACTGGTGACTATTTGTACCCGTTTTTTTTTCAACTTCAAAAAATAAAATGGATATATATATATTTTAAAAGATAGGGAAAAGGACTTGAATATATCATCAAAGAAGATATACAAGTGGACAATAAGCATATAAAATTTTATCTACATTATTAGCTTTTAGGAAAATTCAAATAAAAACCACAGTGAGCTACCATTGCACACCCATTAGGATGGTTGTTGTTAAAAAATAAACAGAAAATAAAGAGTGTTGGAAAGGATGTAAAGTAATAGGAATACTCATGCATTGCTGGTGGGAATGTAAAATGGTGCAGCTTTGAGGTAAAAAATTAGGTGATTACTCAAAAAATTAAACATAGTTATAGTATGTCCTGGCAATTCTACTTCTAGGTATATGCCCCAAAGAATTGAAAACAGGGTCTTAAACACTTGTATATCAATGTTCATAGCAGCATATTCATAGTAGCCAAAAGGAGGAATCAAACCATGTGTCCATCAACAGAAGAGTGAATAAACAAAATGTGGTATGTACATACAATGGAATATTGTTTAGTCATAAAAGAATGAAGTTCTGATATATGCAGCATGCATAATCCTTGAACGAAATAAGCCAGATGCAAAAGGACAAATTTTGCATGATTTCACTTATACAAAATGCCTAGAATAAGCAAATATATAAATACAGATTACTGGTTGGATATGGGGGTGGCGGGACTTGGGATTTATTGCTTGATAGGTAAAGTTCTCTGTTTGGGATGATGAAACACTTTGGTAATGGATGGCGGTGTTGGTAGCACAATATTGTAAATGCAATCAATATCACTGAATTTTACACACAATAGTGGTTAAAAGGGGAATTGTGTTTTGTATATGTGTTATCATTACATTATTTTTAAAATCAATGTTTGAAGAAATGACTGATCCTAGGACTGGGGCAGTAAACAAGTAAGCCTGGAACATTTTTTTAGTGTCATAAAGCAAGGAGAAACTAAAGAACAAAAATATGACAGAGGAAAATCAAAGGGATACAAAAAACAACAGAAAGAGCATTCAATGGCCAAATTTAAAACAATTTGAGCAGCAAAATAATGTAGTGTTGAATTATAACTTAAAGCATATAATGAATATCCATGAGTCCATAGTTTTATAAATAAATGATTAAATAAATGAGAAGAGACAAATCCCATCTCCATTTTAAGTAATTTATGTAGATACTCCAACTTCTAATAGGATGTAGTAGTTTGATAAGGTTATGAACTCCGAAAATAGATATTGGATTATATTTGTAATCTGATCTGTACCTGGGCATGATTGAGTTATGATTAGGGCTTTGATTGGGCTACATCATTAGGGCATTGCGTCCCCAGCCCTGATGAGTGGGGACACACAGATAAAAAGCATTGCAAAAGACAGAGTTGGAGCATGTGATGTGAGAGTTTTCATGTTGGAGTTTGATGCTGAACCCTTAAGCTGGAGCCCTGGGAAGGAAACAAGCAGATGAAAGAGATGCCAGCCCCAGGAAAAAAGGAACCTTGAACCCAGAGAGAAGCAAGACCCTGGAAGGGAGAAACCCAGGAAGACTGAACCCTCATAGCCATCAGCAGCCATCTTGCTCCAACACGTGAAAATAGACTTTGGTGAGGGAAGTAACTTAGGCTTTATGGCCTGGTATCTGTAAGCTCCTACCCCAAATAGATACCCTTTAAAAAAACCAACCAATTTCTGGTATTTTGCAGCAGTACCCCTTTGGCTGACAAATACATAGATGAAAAGTAATTCCTCACTACTTAAATGTGGGGAAGGTGTACACTATGAAAGGTGTTGGTAAAAAGTAATTCTTAGTGAGGAAACCTGAAAAACTCTACCTTCATCAGGTGATCAGGGTCAACATCAACAGTAAGAAGTCTTATTGACAATATGTACCCATCATCTGATGTGATGAAAATGGCACTTATACCCTGTGTCCTTCCTCCCCAAAACCCATAACCCAAGTCTAAACATAAGGAAAACATAATACAAGTCCCAATTGAGGGACATTCTGCAAAATACCTGACCTGTACTCCTTAAAGTGGGGTACTGGAAAAGTACAAGAAAAGTCTGAGAAACTTTCAGAGCCAAGAGGAATTTAAGGAGATGGGGAGACTAAACATAACATAAATGTATTATGATACCCAGGGTGGGATCCTGGAACAGAAAATGGACATTAGGTGAAAACTAAGGAAATCTGTATAAATTATGGACTTTATAGTAATATATGAATATTAGTTCATCAATTGTAACAAATGAAAGATGTTAATAATAGGCGAAACTGGGTACAGAGTATATGGAAACTTTCTGTACTATCTTCCTGTTTTTTTATGTAAATCTACAACTACTCTAAAAATAGTTTATTTCAAAAATGCAGAGGGAGTGATTTCAGGAATTGCAGAATTTAGGTGTCAATAAAGCCACTCCTCCATGAAAACAACTAATCTAATTGCAATATTATCAAAACCAAGTTTTTTTAGGATTCTGTAAATTAAGAAAAGTCGTGGAATAATCTGAGGAGTATTTATTCTAGAAAAACTATTGATCCTTGGTAAGAAGAGTGGCGTTTGTGGTACTTTTACTTGTCCTACAATCATTCCCCTCACCCCAATCTGTGGTGGCCAAGGAAAGCAGCAGCCTCACAACCAAAGAGGCAACGAAAACATAAGTACCTTCAAATCCATCCACCTGTGGTGAAAAATGGGTTTGGAGATCCACAAAAAGCAAAAAAAAAAAAAAAAAAAAAAAAAAGCCTTTTAATAAATTCAACACTAGTTCTTGATAAAATACAGAAATTGATAGACAATTTCAATGGAAGGAATATTAGAGGCACTTCCACTAAGATCAGGAAGCAGTTAAATTTTCTCACTCTCCATTAATATTCAATATTTTACTAGAAGTATTTGGCAATGCAATTAGACAAGATAATTTAATCAAAAGCATAGGGACTGAAAAAGAGGAAGTAATATTATCTTTATATTTTATATGAATGTGTGCCTGGAAAAACCTAGAGAATAAAAAGGAAAATAATTCCAATAATAAAAGAATTCATTAAATGATCAGGCTATAAAATTGACCTAAAGAAACCAATAGTCATCATTTACAGAAATAATAACCAATTATAGGGACACAGTGGTAGAGAAAACCCCATTTCCAATTTCAACAAAGAGGATAAAATACTTAAGGATACATTTAACAGAACTGAGCAACACCTAAAAAGAACACTTTTAAACCCTCCTAAATGACACAAACAGAGACTCAAAGAAATGGAAAAACATCTCTTGTTTTGGATAAGAGAATTCAATATCATAAAGATGCCAGTTCATCCTAAATTAATTTATAAATTTAATGAAATCCAATAAAAATGTTAACAAGCTTCTTTATGGAACTAGTGAACTTGATCACTGAATTTCATATGGAAAAATAAACATACAAGAATCCCCAGGAAAATGATAAAAAAAGAAAAGCTACAAGGGATACATATTCCTAAAAGACATTAAAACACACTAGAGAGCTTCCATAATTAGAGTATGATGCTGCCTTATGAATAAACAGAAAGACAAGTGGAAGAGAATAGAAAATCCATAAATAAGCACAAAAGACATCTGGAACTTTGGTATATGATAAAGGTGGCATCTCAAAACATTGGAACAAAAAAGGACTTTTAAAATAATTGGTGTTGTACATCTAGATAGCCATTTAAAGAAATATGAAATTAGTTACACATCTTATACCAAATCAAATAATATTAAAAAGTGATCAGGAATCCAAATATATATAAAATAAATAACACCATAAAAATACTACAAGTTGCTCTTGAATTCCTCTTTAACTTGGGTTTAGAGAACTGTTTGGAAACTATGGATCAAAATCCAGAGTCAATAAAAGAAAAGATTGAGAAATGTGGCTACATAATATTTTTAGACATTTCTTCTGAAGAACAATAAACACCATCAACAAAAACAAAATTCAACTGACAAACTGGGAGAAAATATTAGTTAACACAAATGAAAGACAAAAGGTCCTAATATAAGCTGAACTCTTTAAAACTGAGCAGCAGAAGATGAAAGTTTTGCTTTCAGAAATCGCCTTTCCTATGTCCCTACAGTTTGTTTTTTTCTTCCTTAACCATAAAGCTGAAAGCTCGATCACAAGCAAATACAATTAGAGCTATTAATACCTCATTCTTTTTAATGCCTTCATAGTACAGTATTCCATAATGGAGATGTGGCATAGAAATAAACCATTTCACTTTTGATCATATTAATTGATTCAACACACATGCATACACATTAAGTACATACTACACTGGGTATCCTAGAAAATAGCAAGGAATTAAGCATTGTCCCTGCCCTTATGAAGCTGATATTTTGGTAGTGGAGACAGACAAAAAAGAAAGAAATGATGATGGACAAAAAAAAAAAAAAGAAAGAAATCACACACCAGTATAAAAATCCTACTCTGTCCTTCACATCCCATGCTAGCTGCTGTACTTTCTCTCCTTTCCTTCACAGCCAAGGCTGAAAGAGGAAGTTACCCTATCTGTCTAAACTGGCATCTCTGCTAGTAATTTTATAACTCCTCCACAATCATATTTCTGATCTACCATGTTATTAAATCTTCCTTGGTCACCACCAAAAATCACCAAAGTGAACATCTACGTGAATATTTATCAGTCATCATCTTGTCTTACTCAAAATATCTGCAAAAATTGACACTTGATGATATTCTGCACTCATCTTTTATTACCTCTCTGGCCACTATTCATGAGTATTCCTTGATGAAGACTGAGTAGCCAAATATTTTTTACTAGTTCCAGCCCCTGTATCCAATTGACTGCTAGACTTCACCTGAATAATGATGATCCATCCCAAATTAACTGAGAGTGTAAATGAACTCATGTTCTTCAATATATGAATTTTCTCATAATACTCATTTCCCTGTGTGTGTTAGTTTCCAAAGATGACTCTCTATGAATGATGACTCTCAGTTTTCACATCCTTGTATGGTCACTTTCCACACTGAATCTGGAATGGCTATGTGATCTTAGAATAGTATGGAAGTGATGATGTGCCATTTCTGGGTGTAAGCTTTAAGAATGCCTCCTTACAGCTTCCCCTTCCATACTTTTGGAGCCTTGAGATGCCTTGTTAGAAGTCCAGTTACACTGTTTTAGGGACCATGTGTGGAGCACATAATGAAGGAAGGCTATGATACTACATGCAGAGAGAGAGAAAAAGAGACAGAGAGAAACCTAGCAGTCCTAGGTGAGTCTAACTTTCCAGCTATCCCCTTCCAAATACGTGTATAATCTCACTTATTTAGTCCAGAATTGTTAAGCCCTTGGATGACTGCCGATCTAGTCACTAAGTGCATCAGAAAAAGCCTTCAGCACAGAATCTAAGAGTTGATAAAATGATGGTTGAAGCCACTAATTATGCACAGTCTTGCCCAGGCAGGCTTCTAGTCATCCTTGCCTACACCTAACTCCCCTACACAACTACATGCAGTCTCATGGTCAACCCCATCAATTTCTGTCGCATGTGTGTTCCATTTTATTTAAGTTCTATTTTGTCACTCCTCTGCCATAGACAGGGATTCTACAGACATAACTACTTATCAAAGAGTTTCCATATGTGTGTTTTCAGAACATATAATTGGATTTGGAAGATGTATTCTCCTTATAAGGACATTTATTGCATCCTGTTTTCTTATACCATGTGTTCTTCTGTGTGTGTCCCAATTTCCCCATTCAAGTGGCTCTGTATGGTCTTTGCCAATTTTCCACATTTTAGTATACAAAGTGATATAGCTACTTCACTACTTGTGTTTCTGGAAACTTTCCAAGACTCCACTGCCAAATCTTTCACCCTGCATTCTCTGTCTACTTGTCCTTGAGTTAATTTCTTATTGCTGCTGCAACAAAATACCATAAATTTAGTGACTGAAGAAAAACTCAAGTTTTTTCTATTACAGTTCAGGAGGATAGGAGTCAGAAATGGTCTTACTGCAATAAAATCAAGATGTTTACCAGGGCGGTATGACTAAGGCTCTGGGATAGAATCCATTCCCTTGTCTTTTCTAGCTTTTAGAGGCTGCGTACATTCCTTGTCTCATGGCCCCTTCCTCCATATTCAAAGCCATCAGTGTAGGATCTTCAAATCTATCTCCTCTCTGACCTCTGCTTCCATAGTCTCCTTCTCTGACCCTGACCCTGACCCTCCTACCTGTCTCTTATAAGAAGGGCCACATGGTTATCACTTTGGGTCCACCTGGATAATATAAAATAATCTCCTTAAAACTCAGGATTCTTAATCAAATTTGCAAAGTCCCTTTTGCCATGTATGGTAACATATTTTCAGGTTCTAGGAATTAGGGTGTGGGCATCATTAGGATGGTTATTATTAAGGCTACCACAGTCCCAATTCCAGTTCTCCTACCTCTATTCCCTGGCCCTTCAAACTGATCCTTGAAAGAACTATTTGGCACCAACACAGCATTACTATTGAATGTCACATCATGGATTCCCCAATATTCATGATCTGCAGCTAGCAGTACAATCTACAAAGTCCACCCAACCCTCTCTAGATCCAACTGTGGCTTTTAATACCCTATCCCATATACAGTTCCACATGTTTAGAAAGGGAGTTTAAACAGGGTAGGTGGTGGAAAAATAACTAGGGGGGAGGAGGTTCCTAATTAAGGAAGCAAACATTTCTTAGATATAGGAATGAGTGGAAAGATGAGAGTCACCTCACACTGCCTGAGGGAATCAGGGAAAGATTCAATGGAGACAAAGATGAGGATCTGCAAGACAAGTAGAATGTTACTAAGTTAAGAAGGGGTGGAGAGTGAGAGGAAGTTTCGAGAAGATGGAACAACATGTACAAAAATGCAGAGATAAAAAAAAGATTCAGGAATCCTAGAGAGTATTTCAGTATGACTTGAGGGAGAAAAACAAATAGATGGGTTGGAGTGAGGTGGAAAATAAAGAAATAGCACCTACTGACCTAACTACAGTGGAGAGAAGGAAGGAAAAACATACATTTAATGCATATTGAGCACAATGCTAGTTGGTTTACATTAATTAGCTTCACTGAATCTTCACCATTTGTCTGATCGTTTTTCAGACAGATATTACAAAGTTGTATGGAATCAGGTGGCAAACTTGAGGTTCCAGCCCAGTTCTGCCTAAAATCAGACTACAGCCTTTTCACTAAGTCAGTGCTGTCCAAAATGTGGCATGGAAGACACGGATGATGCTCAAGAGATTATTACTAGTACATGGGCAAAGCCTTTTTAAAAATAATGATATATTTATTATTTTAAAAATAAAATGTAATCTACATGTAAACCTTTATAGGAAGATAAGCAAGAACATTTCCAGAGCATAACCAAAGGGAAAAGCTCCATAATATCCCTTTTAAAAACGACTCATCTCTCTATATTGTCCTTCATTGGCAATAGTTGCCCCAACAAAATCTTACATGGTCTGGCATGCCACATCGCAAAACAGTACTCCTGAGTATCTTCTCTCTCACCACCACTTACTAAAAGTGTGTTCTTTTTTCATCTTGCTAACCTTTCTGTGCCTCAGTCTCCTCTTCTCTGAAATAAAGATAATAATAAAAGCTACTGCATTGGATTGAAATGAGGATTAAATAAGTTAAAGCTCCTAGAAAAGTGCCTAAGATATCATAAAAATAATGCAAGTATAGTTTTGAAAAATGAAGAGACAAATAAGTCTCTTCCATAAAGATCTTCTCCTTGGTGTCTTCCACCTCATGCTTGGATCCAAAGCTTTTATGTCTTGCCAGCTACCTGCTCAATCTACAGCCATTTCTCCAACTTTCTGCCTTTAGCCACTATCCCATATATCTTTTCTAAGGATGACAATCTGTGTTTTTCTCTGAGCCCTCATTTTTATTTTATTGTTTTTCTTTTTTATATAAATTAATTTTATTATTTTATTTTATTTTCTAACTAAGTTACCAGCTTTGCAACTAAGAACCCTCCTCACACACCACACTTCCTAGAAATTTTCAGGAAACCGAAAATACAAATTATCTTTCCATTTCAAAAATCCTTAAAAACAAAGTTGTCGTGAAAAAAGATTAATTTCAAGGAATAAACTTAACCCTGGAGGATGACATGGAGCAAAAAGACTCCAAAGGAAATAATTAAGCAAGCAAGTAGGTTGGTCCCCCAAAAGTAGGTAAGTGGCAAAAGTAGATAACGAGACCTATTGAATAAGACTTACAGCACAGCAAGTAGCAGAAGCAGCAGAAAGATAGCATTGCTTTCACTGTCCCAAGTCCTATAAGGCCCAGATGGTGGCTTCATATACATTGGGTTGTATCACAGCTAAGGAACCAAGGAGCAAAGTCTCTGCATATTTTGTAGCAAGCAACAAACAAGTTATTTCCCTTTCTCAGGTAGTGAGCAGTAACACAGTAGACAAGTTAAGGTCATCTTGACATGTTTATTTGCCTATATGACTAGCTAAAGAAACTGCACAGTATCAAGGGATAGTTAGGCATTGGAGTTTAATGTTCAGATACACTCAAGATTCATGGTAAACTATGTATCCCAACACTTAGATAATCCATGTAGAGTATTATAGTACATAACATGAGAGAAGGACTCAGTGTTGGGTATGTAGAAAATTTAGCCACTGAATCTGTGGGGAAGATAAGATGCCATCTGGGATTATCAAGAAATGGGGTGAAATTGTAAAGAGCTGTAACAGAGAGAATAACTGAAATAACACAAGTAAGGTACAGTTAGATTTACTATTCCCTGTATGTCTTGTTAATGTCAGCTTCCAAAATTTTTAGATTTGTTTTCATTGTATTTGTTTTATATTCATCTTTATAGCAATTACTCCTCTAATATACACAAGGGTATTAAGGAAATAATGAAATTAGCTGTGTAGCTATGACAAAAACCCTAGAGGTTGACTAAAAAACTCTTAATAATGACTATGGTATAAAATATGTTGCTCAAGTCATAGGGAATGTGAAGAATTTTGCTAATCTCTAAGTAAACTAATGTAAAAAAATGTGTGAAAATTCCATCCTGCCAACAAGGAACATGTGTCCACAAGATATTGCACAGCACCTGATAAACAAAGATCTCATATTTTGCTACCCACACAGATAGGATCCACTATACTAACACCAATTGAAAAAAGTACAATTTTTCCAAGAAATGTTAACATAAACTAATTATCCAATTAAACACCTAGTTATGCTCACTAGATTTCAGGCAATATCTTGAAAGATGGATATGCAAAGATCAATCACTTGATGTCCTAGTTGTCAAAGATCAAACATCTCAGGGAATGAGGAAAACATAAAAACATATGGGTCTTTGGGGATAAGTTACTTACTGAAGGTAACACAAATAGTAATGGTAGGAGTAAAGTGTTCACTCTAGATGTGCCACTCAATCCCAAGCAGTTTACGGTAAACCAAAATTTCTTTCACAATGTTTTCTATTTTAACTTACAGTCGCCATTTTCACTTCTTCTGGTTCCTCTTGCCCATGTATTTTTTTAAAATTTATTGTATGTTTTGAAGATACATAGACCACAAAAAAAAAGTTACATAAAAAATATAAGAGGTTCCTATATACCACACCCCCTACCCCCCCACTTCTCCCACATCAACAACCTCTTTTGTCATTGTGGCACATTCATTGCATTTGGTGAATACATTTTGGAGCAATGCTGCACCGCAAGGATTATACTTTACATTGTAGATTACACTTTCCTCCAGTACATTCAGTGGGTTATGGTAGGATATATAATGTCCAGCATCTGTATGCAATGTTATTTAGGACAACTCCAAGTCCCAAAAATGCCCCCACATTACATTTCTTCTTCCCTCTCACTGCCCTCAGCAACTACCATGAATACTTTCTCCAGAACAATGCTACAGTTTCTTCCATTACTACTCACAATATTTCTATAGTAGAATACCAGTAAGTCCACTCTAATCCATATTTTATTCCTTCATCCTGTGGACCCTGGGATGGTGATGTCCACTCCACCTCTATATCGAGAGTGGGCTGAGATCCCACGTAGTTGATGGATGCGATTCTTCTGCTTGCAGCTGTAGGCACTCGTGGCTCCCCAGTGCAGTGGTCGACCATCTTCACCTCCCTGCCAGCTGCCCTGGGTAAGTCCAATGAACCGGAGAGTAGGATTTGCAACTCTGCTGAGGCTCAGGGCCCAGCTGGCCCATAGCCAGTTCAGAGATTCAAGTCTCCTGTGTATACACCAACCCCAGCACCAACCACAGATTCAGCAAAAGTGACAGAAGAAGCATGTGTAGAAAGATCCCATGTATTATTTAAATATCCACAATATGTTCATAGACTTGGATCAGGAAGCAACTTCCACAGGATTACTGGAAGGGTTGCCTGCATTTTCCTGGTGCTTTCCCAGAGAGGATCTCTGGAATTAAAAAGCTCTTCCTAGCTAAGAGTGGTGCAGGACACTCAGGAAGAGGTTTCACCTTTCCTTTTATAGCTAGCAGCTGTTTCTAAGGAGCAGGTTTAGCTTAGTTCATTTAAGGTGTAATGACAGAAGGGACAGCTTCACCTCTCAAGAATTTCAAATTAAATAAAGCTGCCATCATTCTAGAAGGAATCTTTAATGCTGCTGTCTCTGTTCAAGCTATGTAATCCTTTATTTTTTAAAATTAAATTTTCTTTTTTTTAAGATACATAGATCATGAGAAAATGTTACATTAAAATGTATAAGAGTCATCTGCCATGACCATAGAACCTGTGGGTCTCTGCAGCCCTCAGGAAAACCAGCACCTGGGTTCCCATCTACCTTGACTGTCTCTGGTACCCTACTGAGGCATGCATAAGATCTGGAGTTCAGGGCCATGTCAATTGGCCCTACTTTGGAGTTTGTGTTCTTGAATGTGATGGAGTTGGACTTATATATGACCTTTCTACACATGCCTCTTCTGTTACTTTTACCGGACCTGTGGTTGGTGTTTGGGTTAGTGTATACTCAGGACATCTGAATCTCTGGACTGTCCATGTGAAGGTGAGGCCCTGGGCCTCAGCAGATTTGTAGCACCTATCCTCTCGTTTGTTGGACTTACCCTGGCCAGCTGACAGGGATGTGAAGAGGATCAACCACAACACCAGGGAACCAAGAAAGCCTACACCTGCCAGCAAGAGAATTGCATCCATCATCCATGTGGAATCTAAGCCCCCTCCCGATGTAGAGGGGGACTGGATATAACCATCGCGGGGTCCACAAGATGGAGGAATAAAGTATGGATTAGAATAGACTTATTGGTGTTTTGCTGGGGAACTATTGTGATTAGTAATGGAAGAAATTGTAGTAGGGATGTGGAGAGGGTGGTCACGGTGGCTGCTGATGGTAGGGAGACAGAAGAAGAGATGTGGTGTGGGGGCATTTCCAGGATTTAGAGTTGTCCTGGGTGGTGCTGCAGGGATGGATGCTGGATCTTGTGTGTCCTGCCATTGCCACTGCATGGACTGGGGGAGAGTGTGGACTACAATGTGGACCACTGTCCATGTGGTGCAGCAGTGCTCCAGAATGTATTTGCCACGTGCAGTGGAAGTGCTGTGATGATCGAAGAGATTGTTGATGTGGAAGGGGTGGAGTGGGTGGGGTGGAGGGTATATGGGGACCTCATATTTTTTAATGTAACATTTAAAAGAAAATAAAGAAGAAAAAAATGTATAAGAGGTTCCCACATACCACACACCCCAACTCCCCACTCCTCCCATGTCAACAACCTCTTCCATCATCATGGCACATTCATTGTATTTGGTGAATACGTTTTGGAGCACTGCTGCACCACATGGATTACAGTTTACATTGTAGATTACAGTCTCCCCCAGTACATTCACTGGGTTATAACAGGATATATAATGTCCAGCATCTGTCCCTGCAATATTATTTAAGACAACATCAAGTTCCAAAAATGCCCCCACATCCCATCTCTTCTTCCCTTTCCCAGCCCTCAGTAACTACTGTGGCCACTTTCTCCAGGTCAATGCTGCAGTTTCTTCCATTACGTCACAACATTTCTATAGTAGAACACAGTAAGTCCACTCTAATCCATATTTTATTCCTCCATCCTGTGGACACTGGGTTGGTGATGTCCACTCCACCTCTATACCGAGAAGGGGCTTAGTTCCACATGGTTGATTGATGTGATTCTCCTGCTTGGAGTTGTACACACTCTAGATTCCCTGGTGTGGTGGTTGACCATCTTCACCTCGCTGTTAGCCGACCTGTGGAATTCCAACAAACCAGAGAGTAGGAGCTGCAACTCTGCTGAGGCACAGGACCCAGCTGGTACACGGCCAGTCCAGAGATTCAAGTCTCCTGGGTATACACCATCCCCAGTGCCAAATATATATTCAGTAAAAGTGACAGAAGATGCATGCGTAGAAAGGTCACATCTGAGTCCAACTCCATCAAACTCAGGAACACAAACTCCAAAGGAGGGCACACTGACAAGGCACTGAACTCCAGAGCCAACTGTCATGATCATAGAACCTGTATCTGTCTGTAACCTTCTGGGCTCATCCCTGGGAGTCATGTCCCACATTGGGGGGAAGATAATGTGTTTACATGTTGAGTTTGGCTTAGAGAGTGGCCACATTAGAGCAACATGGAGGCTCTTAGGAGGTAACTCTTAGACACCCTGCACCTGTAGGCCTAGTTCAAATTTCAGGCACACAGGTTTATAAGCACAGTCATTAGTATCAAGGGGAAGCATCATTCTTTGACCTTGCATTTGGGGGATTGTTGCTGTCCATTGGGGAATGTGGCAGAGCTCCCCTGGCTAAGAACTCAGCACTGCCTCACTTGTCATTTAACACTGTAACTACTATAAAAATACCCAACATGTATCTGAACATTTTTATGTACCCTGTACACATGCCCTGGAGAAGTCCCTCCCGACCACGTGTCCCCCATCAATAACACCCCGCACCAGCGTTCCTTCCCTGCCATAGTTGAACTACTCTGTGGTCCAAACCTTCTTCAAAAATGAAGCTTAATATATTGCCAAATTCAATTAATAGGAAAATAAAATAGTGGTGATAGTTTTAAAGATTAGGAATAGAATACATACTAATTTAGAAAAACTAGATTAAGGTAAAAATAAATTGGGGTATTAAAAAACGAAAAATATCATAAAACTTTTTTTGACATTTTGCCTTTCAACACTGTAATAGGTGTTGCCCTGTATGTACAGTGGAAAGGCAATTTCTTTCATTTCTTCCTCAATGTCTACAGCCTTTCTTTCTTATTTATAAGGAAATTTTGGTTTCAGCACAGAGCTTCTGATTTCTGACATAGTCCTTTTAGCGCTGTTACAACTTTGTTGAGTTCCTAGATTTTCAAGAGTTCTCCTTTGTTGGAAGGACAGTGATTGTGTCATTAGGAATGACATCTACATCTCAACAATGGAAATATTAGGGTATCTCCAAGGTGAATGGAATAAGATCTACCTTTGGAGTACAACAGTTATGGGTGTGATTCCAAGTTCCACCTATATTTTACTTCCTTACTTACCTAGATCACATCACCAATTTTTTTCGTCTGTAGAAGGATAATTGTAATACCTATCTCTCAGATCTTTTGGAAATAACAAATGTAAACAGTCTGGCACACAGCTTATATTTAATATCGGTCAGCATTGAAATGATCTGTTTTATGTGATTCTTCTATACTGTGAGCTCCTCGAGGCACAGGCTGTGAGAATTATCTCTGTGTCCTCCAAACCCTTAGCCTAACATTTAAAGTAATGTCAGAGAATGCTTGTGGTACACAGCTGACCAGATCTCAGTTTTTTTATCTGGAAAACAAAAGAGCATTCTAATTCTGCTGTCCTCAAATTCTTTGGAACTGCACATGCCCCAGTTGTTAATATAGATCTCTGTTTTACACAAAGTCAAATTTTCCTGTGTTGCAATTCTTGCCATGATGATTTTCATTTGTGCTGAAGAGCTCCTTAGGATTAGGGTTTGACTGCACTTTCTAGTCCTCAAATCCAGGTACAGCAATATGTGGAGGCCTAATGATTTTGTCTCTAACTGAGTATCTTTCTTAGGAGCAGAGAAATATATCCAAGAAGAATTGCCTAGCACTGGTCCTCAGGCCTAATCCTCAATCAGTCACAAACGGAAAATGTTGCAAAAGAGGTGTGAGTTATGTGTGTGTATGTGTGCCTGTGCGCACACACACATATGCCCAACTAACAAGTGGCTGATTCATAGGTCCAGCATGATGGTACAGAGCAAAAATGGCCCCATAGTGAACCCAGAGATTTCACCAAATAGGGGAAAGCTCACATGAAATTTATATATATCTGCCTAAGAGCATTAGGAGAAGAAAGTCCATCACATCTGTCTAGTACTTATTAATGCCTTGCAAATTGGATCTGAAATACTCATAATCCCATGGAAAAGTCTTTTTCTATCTTGAGCAGTGCTAAGATGAGCGTTGATTATGTTTATTTCCAGACTGACCAAATATTTGCCTTTTGACTGATCTTTTCCTGTAGCTATAACATTTCAGTAGTTTTATTCTTAAATTTTAAAAAGTCTGTTCAAATGTCTTACTGGGTTTTCTGGCTCAAACATAGAGGACAAAATTTTTTGTCTCAGTTCATATTTTCTGGAGTATCAATGGTGCTCCTCATCATGAACTGTCAGTGGAAACCTTTTACAAACTGGGGAATTTTCTTAGGCTTCCACCTGTGTACATACTCATATAAGGAGCTCTTTCCCATGAGGGTAATGCTGGCCTTAAATCAAAAGTATAAGGACTGAATAAATTAATGACCACTTGTCGCACAAATTTCAAAATGGATGGAGATTCTACTGTAATCTTGAGTTATGTAGAAAATGACAGATTTGAGATAGGATTACCAGTGGCTTAGAGATAGCTAATGTTTACTGAACACTTACCATGAGACAAACCCTTTCCTCAATGCTTTACTTACATTAACATTTAATCATAAAAACAAGGCTTACTGCAATAGGTTAGTACATGGGGGAAATAAAATTAATGAAATCTATGGACTGTAGTTAAAAGCAATATCTTAATACATTTTCAACTGTAACAAAGTTACTACTTTAATGCTAATGTTAGTAATTGAGGGTATCAGGGGTATGGGGTTTTTCTTTGGGGGATAATTAATATGTTCTGAAATTGCATTGATGAATGCACAATTCTGGGATTATAAAAGAGCCACTTATTGCATGTACACTCTGGATGTGTTGTAGGGTGTGTGAATATGTTTCAATACAATTGTTTAATACAAAAATAAGGAGGAAGCAGATTTGGCTCAATGGATAGAGCATCTGCCTACCACATGGGAAGTCCAAGATTCAAACCCAAGGCCTCCTGACCCGAGTGACAAGCTGGCCCATGTGCAGTGCTGATGCATGCAAAGAGTGCTGTGCCACACAAGGGTGTCCCCCGTGTAGGGGAGCCCCATGCACAAGGAGTGAGCCCCATAAGGAGAGCTGCCCAGCGCAAAAAAAGTGCAGCCTGCCTAGGAGTGGTGCTGCACACACAGAGAGCTGATGCAGCAAGATGACGCAACAAAAAGAAACACAGATTCCGGGTGCTGCTGACAAGAATACAAGAGGACACAGAATAACACACAGCGGATGGACACAGAGAACAGACAAGTGGGGTAGGGGTGGGGCAGGGGAGAGAAATATATAAAAAATAAAAATAAATCTTAAAAAAATAAGGCTCATTAGTTTAGGGATAGGTGTTATCCAATTTTACTAATGAAGATACTGATAAGAGGGGTTCAGTGACATGTTGATAGTCACTCAGCACAAAAGTAGTGGAAGCAGGATTTGTATCCAGGCAGTTTTCCTCCAGGGCCCAGCCTCATAACTACTGTGGCTTACTGCTTCCACTCCAATGGCTAGGACAGGAGAGAAGCTAGATTCTTTTGTTATTTGGGGGCAGTCAGTACGATCTAGTGTAAAGGGCATGAATAATCTACCTTCTGATTTTCTCTGATGTTGAGTGAGAGAAAAATTCATGCACATCACATGGCATTTATGGAGAAGCTCAATCAATAATAACTGAGGTCTATAAAAGAGATAAGAGAAGAAAACAACTCTTCTTGTATTATTTAAGGATGGAAACAACACAACCACAAGAAAATGGACTGTCAGACTGTTTTGCAACTGTCTTTCAGACATCTCAGACAAATCTACCTGTATGGATGGGGTTTCCCCTGAAAAGGAAAAACAGTCCCCTGCTAAACATCATAGATGAAAGTGGGTCAGGAGGTCTGAAATAAGGACTCTATATATAGAGTTCCTCTTTAAGACTGAGATGACAGAAAAGATTTCCCCCTCTTGAACTGTTGGTAACTTTGGCCATGATTCCAAGGTGGAAAGGCTCATAGAAAATTCTGGCAGTGCTGAACTTTTCCTGGTCATTTGGAAGCAGACTCAGAGCCAGGAAGGAAACTGGCAAGTTGATAGAACCCAGAATGGATCTGAGACCTACTGATGGCTGTAAACGCTGCTGTTGTAGTACTCTTTCCTATTATAATCAATGAACCATCAATAAAATCTCATTATATTTAATTACATTTCTAAGCCTCGTTTCTATTGTGTTGTGGGAACTTAGTGACTAAGTCCCAAGCCTGGAATAAAAAAGTAGAGGCAAGGGAGCAGTAACCTCTCCTAACGTGGGAAAGTGTGGGCTATGGTGTGGACCATTGGCCATGGGGTGCAGTGATGCCCAGAGATGTACTTGCCAGATGAAATGGATGTGTCATGATGATGGGGGAGAGTGTTACTGTAGGGGGAGTGGTGGGGTGGAGGCGGTGGGGTGAATGGGGACCTCATATTTTTTTAATATGTTTTAAAAAAATGAATACATAAAATAAAATTAAAAAACAAATAAAACCTCTCCTAAAAGGCCTGAGTGCTGATGGCTGATGTGCTCACCAGCAGAGTAACAAAGTACTCTGAGGAGGAACAGTATCTTAAGTGTCAGTCACGGCAGAGGGAACAGTGGCCTGCACAGAAAGAAGGACTCGAGGGGAATTTTCCACATTACATTTAAAACAGCATCAGAGCCACCTCTAGGAAATTTGTTTCCACTAACAAAATTACAGAAAGGACTCCTCACCTCTCTCATCAGGAAGATGGCTTTGGTTTTCTCCATTTTGTCATTTTAACATGAAAAGAATGATCATTGCAGAAAACCATTGTACAGAGTTTAAAAACTCCTTAATCTTTTAGTTTTGTTTTCCCTCTTTTAATTCCAAACCCTTATGGTAGATCATCAAAAAGGAAATTAGGAATTTAAATAAAGAGCATGTCTGAGTTTTCAAGATAGCAAGAGTTGATGTTACGCAGGGTTTTAGTGAAGGTTGCAGGATTTGGAGGCAAATATTTCTAAGGTCAAAGTATGACTGAGTGGTCTGGTGGCCATTACTAAACATCTGGTACTCTTAGTTTCTTCATCTATAGACGTAATTGGCACCTACATGAACATAAATGGCACCTACATGAACATATTTAACTAGTGTAGATGTGGTGAAACAGTCATTCTCATAAAATGAAGGTAATAATGTGAAGCGATTCAATCTTTGTGGAAGTCACGGTGTGTGTCAAAGAATAAATAAACAGAACCGTAGAATAAGTAATGTCCCAACAATTTATTATCAAGGAAATAAATGGACATGTGTACAAACATGCAAGTAAAAGATTGTTCACTAGTGCATTGTCATAAACAGTAAAAGAATGTCCTAAAATTTCATTGCGTTTCAGCTTACAGGTCACTAACTTCCTCTAGGATGCATTCCCTGACCACATTTTATAAAGGTTATTTTCCTGCCCTCCTAGGAAGACATATGGCCTGCCCTGGGACTGGCTGATTTGGTCTCCTGTGGTCCTAATGGAAGCTCCTGGGTGCTCTGTGAAAGACATCGTGCCTAGAAGTTGAGAAGGTTGTGGGGCACAGATGTTAGGCTTTAGGGTATAGGGATATCCTGGAATCCCAGGTACATCCCCTCACCATCAAATCCTTGATTTTCCCGTCCCAGTGGCTCTCCACCTCAGCACTGTGCATCAGCAGTGTCCTGAAAGACTGCTCAGAAAGGCTGCCATGGCCTCCTGTGCCCCTGTGTGGCAGCCCCATGCTTGCTCCCCGCCCACCTCATAAGACTCCATATATCCCAGGGGCACAGGGCACTACCCTCTACATTTTATTTCTTATATCTATCTTTGTTCCCATTTTCCTTCCCTGGACTCCCTACCTCTTCTTTGCTGGTCCCTTCTTCGGGGGCAATATGAATTTCTGAGAAGAAGTGCATGTCCATGTTCCCCATCTCTGCCATCAGCCTGGACATAAGATGAGATCGAGGCAGAGGAGAGAGATTAAGGTGAGAGAATGAAGAGAAATAGATAATAGGGAAAGAACAGAGAGGTGGGAGGAAGATCAGTGAGCAGAAGAGGGTATAGAATGGGGGAGGGGTGGAAGATGGGCAACAGAGGAGGAGGAAGAAAAAGAAAAATGAAAAGGAAGAATAAAAGGAAAGGAGGGACTGAAGGACAGAGCAGAGACAAGAGGAGGAGGAGAAAGGGGGAAAGGAGCACAGAGAAGGGATTCAGGGTAAAGAGGGAAAATGATTAGGAGGTGGAGGTGAAGGATAACCAGAAGACGGAGGAAGGGGAAGAGGAGAGGGAGGTGGCATTATAGAGGAGGACTGGAAAAGGAGAGGGAAGGAGTTAAAGGAACTTGGAGGAGGTATGGGGAGAAGGGTAAGGGAGGAAGAAAGGAGAAGAGAAAGGGAGGAAGAGAAGATGAAGGTGGGGGGATTTGTACATCTGAGCACCCAGTTGATGAACCTGGGGTCAGTATGTTCAGATAGGGTTTGGGTCCAACTTCTTCTCTGCTTTCCCCACAGGCAATGTCAAATGAGGGTGTTCCTTGCCTACCTCTGACGCTTGCACTGTAGTTGCTGGTGTTGCTCGGAGGCTGCCTCCAGGAACTCCGTAGCCTTCTTGTACTCCTCCTCAAACAGCTCCCTAGAGGGACAGTCAAAGGAGTTGAAGGGTCATCAGACCGTCCTCCAACTCCTCCCTTCAGCTATTCTCCATTAGTCTATGGAAGAAGAGACCTTCGCTGAGTGCAGAGTGGCCCTCTCCACAGAACATCTTGCTCAGTTGAGGCAGGAAGTCCTCCAGCTTCACCTCAATTAGTTCCTCTGTGGATATAAGCAATGCGGGGCAGGGACCTCTTACCTCTGAGCCTCACTTTCCTTTCCCTCGCATTGTAGCAGGAAGATCTTCAGTGTCTCTGGGGGAAGAGGAACCAAAGAGGCCCTGTGAGAGCTCGTAAAAAGAATGAAAGTTGGACAAATAATGAGGTAGAAGATGTCAAATAAATTTAAAGTAATTCTGATTCCCTGCCTCAATGCCCTGCTTCCAAATCCCCTATCACAAAGATTGGGCCCTTAAAGGATAAACCTGTATCCTACTAATACTGTTAGCCTTAGCACACAGCAAGGGGCCTGGTACAATTGTCATACATTTGTGTGAACTGAACAGAATCCTCAGGTGCCAGAGTGCTCTCTGTATACCTATTGGTGTTTCTTCGCTCAGCAGGCATAGAGCAGAAACTCCCTAAGTATCTGTCATAAGTGGTGGCACGGACTGTGATACACTGACCAGCGAAGCAACAGGTTTACCCCACATGAATGTTTCAACAGAATCCATCTACTATGGGGAAAGTGGACTTTTATAACAAAGCTAGGGCAGAAACAAACACACACAGAGTGACAGAGCAGCTACTAAATACCTTGCTTTTTCCTCAAGACTTCCTCCAGGCGCAACTGTTCTCCATTCACTGGAAAAAATAATGACACTACCAAATTTCAGGCACCACACTATGACCTGTCCCTGACAACTCCAAATTCAGGGAAGGATCTCGCCAAAGGTCACACAAAAGGTCTTGTACAGATCCAGGAGAGCCTGAGTGTCTTCCTATAACCCCATCTCCTTCACCTAATGAAGATCTCTACGAGACCAGTCCTCTCCTCTATGTGTGCCCATATTCCCAATAAGAGGTACAGGGCCATGCCATTTGCAAATGGTGGTGTGAATATGACACAGAATGAACACTATTTTAGACAAACGTTACATCTGGTGGGAATATATGACCACAAAAATGTAACTGTATCAAGTCAGATGGGGATAAGTGATGTAAAGGGGAAAATACTAAGGGAAGAGGAATAGAGAGTGACCAGGTATGAGTGAGGTATTATTTTTAGATGGGAAGACATGGTAAGACCCCTCTGAGGAGGTGAAGTTTGAACTGAGAGCTGAATTACTAAAGACAATAAGATGACATGTAGAATATCAAGGGTAAAGATCACTGTAGGCAAAAGGAACAGACAGTGAAAAGTCCATGAGGAGGGAGTGTGCCCCAGATTTTTTTCTCTGAGGTACCAGGGCTAGGGATTGCGGGAAGCTGGCACTCAGCCACTGAACCAGATTGGCTCCCTTAAGTTGGTTTTTTCATTTGTTTACTTATTGTTTGTTTTTTAATTTGTTTTTAGGAGGCATCAGGTACTGAACCCAGGACTTCCCATGCAGGAAGCAGGTGCTCAACTGCTTGAGCCACCTCTGTTCCCATCCAGGAGTGTTTTGTTGCCATTGGGGTAGGCAAGAGGTAGAAGTTAAGGCCAAAATGGTGGCAGTACACCCCACTGGGCTTTGGGAATAACACTGAGAAATCTGGGTATCTGGAAACTAGAGTTTAGGTAGGGCAGTGGAATTTAGGGTTTTGAGATATTCTGGGACTACACTGTATTCTTCTCATACCACTTACATGAATCTAATTCCTTCTGTTTGGCCTCCCAGAGGGCATGGGCCTCTCTCACCTCTTCACTGGCTTTCTGTTTCACTGGGCCAGAGATGAGAAAGACCAACATTGAGCAAGCAAATTCCTCAACTCTCCATTCTCTCTTAAAGTGTAGCATTTCAAACTACTCAACAAGCATCTCTGGATTACAGAGATAAAGAAACAGAAGTTTCCAAAGCCCACATTCTTTGTGATATAAGCCAGAAGATTGAGGCCCCTGAGCTCACATTGTTTAAACTCCTTAATCCGTTTAACCAGGTCCTCAATCCGCGGATCCAGGCTTTCTGCTGCAGAGGAAAAGGAAGATTGAACTGGAGAAGGCCAGCAGTCCAAAGCAGGTAGAGATGGGGTGGGTGCTGGCATGGTGATTACACTGCTTTCATTCACATGCATTTATTGCATGTCTGCTGTGTCTCAGAAGTTGTGCAGGACACTCACGTGCTTCTGTTTTGGGTGGCAGAAAAAGACATTGAACAGAAAAACAGATCACAACTTGACATCATGTTGGGATGTGGCAACTGTGTTGTGAAAAAAAAATAATGCAAGATTTGGAGAGACAGATGGCAAAGGGGTGGAAGATGCTTCTCCAAGTACAGGAAGGACTTTCTAGGCCCTAAGTAAGGGAGAAGAGTAAACCCTACAGCTCACAAAATGGGGATAACATGAGAACCTTTCCAGAGAGAGGGAACAGCAAATGCAAACACCCAGAGCTGGGGACATAGGAAGTATTTATTTCAGGGAACAGGGAGGATACGCAGGGAGCAAGTGGACAGTGGCAGGATGTGAGGTCGAGTGAAGGAAAATGGAAGATCCCACAGGGTCTTGTGAATCAAGATGTGTGAGTCTGTATTTTATTCTCTGTGTTGTGAGAAGCCAATGGAGATCTCCTTGCAGTTGTACCTTGTTAAGACCCCTGGTAGCTGAAGGTGAGGGAACAGGATTAGTCTTTGACTTAGGGATAGTCCACATTTGACAAAAAGCAAAAAAATCTTCCCCTTGCATTTTAGGGGGCAGCTTGAGTGCCCTTCAGGAAAGGGGAGCAAAACTGTCCCTTGGGGAAATTTTTGCTACATTTTTTTCTAATTTAGCTGCCTCACAAGTTTCCCGGTTTAGATAATCTGAACCAAAAAGAGTTTTTCCTTTTTCTTTCCTCTTTCGTTCCAGGATCAACAGTGCAAAGCTGGAGGACTAGGCTGGAGAGAAAAACAACTCTCCTTTCTTAGGGAAAGGTTCACGAGAACTTCTAGGTCTCAAGTGCCCAGTTCTTTCTATTTGTCAGGAGTCTACCTGTGGGCATATTCCCTACATACTCTATTTCTGGGATTGGAGGGAAAAGCATAGAAATATAGGAATAAAACCTCTTCCTCACCTAAAGAAACTAACCAAGGCTTTAATATGCTTATCTCAGCTCATCCCTTAGGCTGGGCTCTCAATTCTCCCCAGGGCAAGAATTGAGTGTCTTCATCTCTGCATCTATCCAGGGCCAATTCTAAAGAACTTACAAAAAGTCCGCAGAGTTTATAAGCACAGGTTTTGGGTTTTGGAAGCAACTGAAAGGGTTTTATGACCTTTGGGCCAGGGAGCACTCTGAGGTGGTAATAATAACTTTGAACGTTACCAACTCCCAGGGCATTTTGTTTTCCTTAGAAGGTTATACTCATTCTATGGTTCCTGTCCTGTGGTCTCTACCTCATTTTTGTCCAGGCAACAGACCTTAAGTGACAATTTTGGAAGGAGAGCCAAAGTTCCTATTTATCTGGTTTCAACTGACTGACCACAGAATTTTGAACTGAGAATGGGCTTGGCAGGACCTCTTTGCCCCAACCCTTGTGAACTACAAGTGCAGATCATCTCTATAGTACAGCACAACAACAAAAGGAAAGATACGGAGTCATCTACATCATTTTCTGTCACTTGTGTATATAAATAGGGGGAAGTATATAAGTAAAACATCTCTGAGAGATATATACATTATTTAATGTTTCCTGCCTATAGGGAAGCCCAATGGGACACAAAAGTTTGGGAAAATCATTTACCTTCTATCCTCTGACTTCTTGAATTCTGAACCATGATGTGGTATTGGTGATTAAAACAATTATACTTTAAAATAAGAAGCACAATGGGATAATTTCCTGAGATTTGAATTGTGGTGACTGGATGTGAACCCATGTCTTGCCTGTCCTCAAACCCCAGACCCAGCCTCAGACACAAAAAGACACATGACCTTGCTGCAGGTTTTCTTCCATCTCCAGAAACTCTTTTATCTTATTTGCACTGGATTGCCCTGTGGAAACAAAACCAGAGTATAATTACAGGAACCACTGAGAGTGAGAGGGAACTGAAGAAAAGACCAGGCCCATCTGGCAGTGGAGAGAAAGGCTCCCCAGCAGACTTGGTCTTTTAAAAAAAAAGCTCAAGCTTCCTGATATTTCATATCCAAATAATTTGGAATGTATCTCTAAAACATAAATGTATTTTCTTAGAAATACACAGCTACATTATAATGGTCAAACATAAATATTCCTTAATATTCTTCCAAATCTAGACCACATTAAAATGTTTATAGTCCCAAACACGCCTCTTTTTAAGGTTGGTGGGTATAACCATTTCTCAGTGTAGCAGTGGCCAAAGAACAGGCAGTGTCCTCCACTTCTGATTTTACTCTTCACTACATTTCTAGGGCCAGCCACTAGATAGGACTTGGTGTATTCTCAATGTTTGCTTAGGATGGTGTCATCATTAATAATTGATATCTGCTTAAGCATTAAAAAAGACATAATACAACAAGAAACAAGTCAAAGCTTGTTGAAGCTAAATAATATATACAGAAGCTTATATTATTATCTCTACTTCTCTTTGAAAATATTTTAAGAAATTCTATAAGGACATATTTTTTCAAGGGTGGAATCCATTTACAGGAAAAGTTTTCAATTTTCTTCTCTTTTATGGACAGGAATTTTCCTGAAATTCTCTAAAGCAAAATGCACTATACTTTAATTAAATAGGGAAAATATAATCTGAAAATGAAGGGAAATGTGTTTTTCATAGAGACTGTTCTTGTTTGGAGATGCTTAACAGAATGTATTTACATCTATCAATGTGTGGACCTTGGTCTGAAAAAACCTCAGTTTTAAAAGTTATTGTGAAGACAAAAGAAAAATCTGGATATGGGTCTGGTATGTGATGATATATTGAGGAATTATTGCTAGTTTTCTCTGGAGTGGTATTAGTATAATGATTTTTTGTAAGGAAAATGTGTTCTATTATTAATGAGATGCATATGAAATATTTCAGAGCAAAGTGAAAGGGTGTCTATAATTTACATTAAAATACGTTAAAAAAATAGATGTAGCAAATACGGTAAAACTGAACAATACTGAAATCTAGATGGTAGAGATTCTGCAAAACTGGTGAATTTATCATTTTCTCTAAATTTCCACATAAAAACAGAGCAACTAGATAATATAATAAAACACCTATCGACAACATTTATAATATAACATGATGCCTAGCTAGTCTATCAGACCTTAAATAAAAGTGGTTGGACACAATTCCCTATGTTTGACAACATCAGGCCTCCCCAGAATGCGGGTGCAACTTCCCACTCATTGTATGGGTCTCTACCCAATCACATAAGACACTATTACAAGGTGATGTGGGAGAAGTGGGATAATGTGGGGCATATGGGAACCTCCTATATATTTTTAATGTAATATTTTTTGTGATCTATGTATCTTTTTTTAAAAAGGTGATTAAAGGAAAAAAGTTTTTTTTAAAAAGTGGTTGGAGAAAGACTACCAACAGCCACAGGACCTGTTGGCATCTGTGCAAGAGTAAAAGGAAGAAGTAATGGGATAGCTTCTGATGGTCCTGAGACAGTAGAACAAAATATCCAGCAGATATTCAGTAGAGAACACAAGAGGGCAATTTGAGAATAGCAGCTGAGGATGGTAGTGGTGTTTTCCTCTTCAATAGTGAGTTTAAGCCTGAGGTAACGACTTCTGGAGCAGTTTAAACCCTAAGTCTGTGGTATGCTAGTTAATGTTTAATAGCCAGCTATCCAAAGTAAAAGGAGCTCGTTGTGGTATTTGCCAATTGGTGTGGTATAAATACGCCAGCATGGCCGATTTAAAGTTACATAAGTGATGTCACTGAAAGCAGATTTGAGAAAAGATGTGAAATAGCACTCTATTATTCAGTATGTCTACCATACAGATACAATAGTCACAAAAAATCTCAAAAGCGTAACGGTAAAATGAAGTAATATACAAACTTAAACTTCCACGCTTTCAAAATACATGAAACAAGAACAAATAGAACTAAAAAGAATAACAGAAAAGTCCCCAATTACTTTAGAGATTTTGAAAACTACCTCTCAATAAAAGAAGCAGACAGAAAAACAAATAGAAAAATTGTGAGCATATGTAAGCCCGGAACAACACTTTTAACCTACATGAACTAGTTAATATTACTATTTATAGAACATTCCACATAAAATGACAGAATACTAATTCGTTTCAAGTGCTCACAGAATATTAATCAATGTAGAAAATATTGGGGGTTAAAAGCCAGGTCCAAATAAACTTAAAATTATGCAAATCGTGCAAAGTATGTTCTAAAGCCACAAAGGAAATAAAGTAGAAATTAATAAGGGAAAGGTATCAGGAAAAGAGTGAAATATTTAGTAAGTAGCACAGATCTACATAACCTACATAACCTATGGATCAATGAAAAAAAATTAAGAGAAATTGGAAAGTATTTTGTACTGAATTAAAATAAAAACACAAATTCTCAATATTTGTGGCATGCAGCTAAGGAAATTATGGCTGTAAATATGTATCCTAGAAAATAAGAAATCTCAAAACAAAGACGTAAACTTACATAACAAAAAATATACAAGAGCACATGCCACTTGATCTTAGCCAACAGGCTGATAACTGATAAAAGAAAGAGCAAATTGAACGCAAATCTGACAGAAAGCAGAAGAAAAGAAAAACACAAAAGAAGCAATGAAAAAAAGTAGTTAAATAAACAACTGGTCCTTTGAGAAATGGAAGTCAAATCACCACCTATAGTGATTAAGAAAAAAAGGGAAGACAACAATTACCAATATCAGGAAAGAAGAGGAGTTATCACCTATGTATTCTATAACATTGAAGTCATCATGAGGGAATATTATTAACAACTCCATTCCAATAAATGTGACAATTTAGAAGAAATGAACAAATGACTTGAAATAAACATTAACAAAGCTCACTCAAGTAGAAATAGGTAACTTCAATGACATTTTGAATATTAAGGAGATTTTATTTGCAGTCATAAATCCTGTCAGAGAGAACACACCAAGCCCTGTTAGCTTTACTGCTGGATCCTACTCAACATTTAAGGATGAAATAATATCAATTCTAGGCAAAATTTCAGAAAACTGAAGATATGGGACGACTTCCCAACTAATTCAATGAGGAATGCCTTACACTTAACCCAAAGTCAGGTATAGATAATACAAGAAAAGAACGAACAGAGTAATATCCCTCATGAATATACATGCAAAAATTCCACAAAAAATATTTAGCAAATAGAATCCAACAATATATCAAAAGAAAATGATATGACCAAGTGGGTTTCATCCTGATAAGGGAAGGTTAACTCAATAGGTAAATGTCAACTAATGGAATTTATCATTAACAAAATCATAAAATAATAATCACAATACATGCAGAATACCATTTGACAAAGTCCAGCTCCCTCTCATGATAAAGCCTTTCTTCTAAAATCAGGAATATGACAATGATATGACCGATTGTGCTCATTATTGTGTTGAAGAATAAAAGTTATACATATCGGAAAGTAAGAATTAAAACGTTCCTTATTCACAGATGATGTGATTGTCTATGTAGAAAACACAATGGAACTAAAATCACCGAGTACAGCACGACTGCAGAATACAAGGTCAATAAACAAAATTCAACTGCATTTTTATATACTAGCAACAAAAGAACACGTAATTGAAATGTCTGAAGATATAATTTACAACAGCATTAAAATTATAAAATATACGGGAAACGGACTTTGGCCCAGGGGTTAGGGCGTCCAGTCTACCACATGGGAGGTCCGCGGTTCAAACCCCGGGCCTCCTTGACCTGTGTGGAGCTGGCCCATGCGCAGTGCTGATGCACACAAGGAGTGCCCTGCCACGCAGGGGTGTCCCCCACGTAGGGGAGCCCCACCCGCAAGGAGTGGGCCCGTAAGGAGAGCCGCCCAGTGCGAAAGAAAGTGCAGCCTGCTGAGGAATGGCGCTGCCCACACTTCCCAGGCCGCTGACGACAACAGTAGTGGACAAAGAAAAAAGACACGGCAAAAAGACACAGAAAAAACAATCAACCGGGGGAGGGGAGGGGAATTAAATAAATAGAAATAAATCCTTAAAAAAATAAAATAAAATAAAATTATAAAATATTTAGGAATGAATCATACCAAATAAGTGCAAAATGCGTACTCTGAAAAAATATATAAAACTTTGAAAAGGAACACTTAAATAAATGCAGGTATAAGCAGCAGTATTAATAGGTTAAAAGATAAAATATTAAGATAAAAAATTACACAAATTGAGCTATAGATTCACTGCAATACAAATCAAAATAACACTGACAAATTGATTAAAAATTTATTAGGAAATGTAAAGGATTTAGAATAGCCAATAAATTGTGAAAATGAATGAAGCTGGAATTCTTACAGTATCTGATTTCAAGCTTATTATAAAATTACAGTTTCAAAACTGTGAGGTATTCATATTGAGATGGACAAATTGATCAATGAAACAGAATACACTCCAGAAATCTACCTACACATACATAGATGAATACTTTTTGCAAATGTGAAAGGAAATTCAGTGTAGAAAGGACGGTCTTTTCTACAAATGGTGGTGATAGTTTGGCTACTGATTTGCAACAAAAAGAACTTAGACTCATATCTCACAACATACAAAAAAAGTAACTCAAAATGAATCATAGGCTTAAACATAAAGCATAAAACTACAAAATTTCTGGAACAGGCAAGAAAACATACGAGAAAACCTCTGTGAACTTAGGTTAGGCAAAGATTTCTTAGGTCCAACAGCAGAAACAGGATCCCTAAAAGAACAATCTGATAAATTGTACATCATCAAATTTGAAAGTGTCAGCTCTTAGAAAGACACCTTTTAGAGAAAGAAAAGACGAATCATAGACTGGGAAAAAAGCTTTGCAAAACATATATCTGATAAAGGAATTGTATTCAGACTACACAAAAAACTCTCAAAACTCATTAACGAGCAAACAAACAATGCAATAAAATACGGGCAAAAGGTCTGAGCAGCCAATTCACCATGGAAGAGATAATGATGGCAAATAAGCACATGAGAAAATGCTCAATATCATTAATCATTACGGAAATACAAATTAAAACCGCAATGGGGTACCACTACACAACTATCAGGTGTTGTTGAGAATGTAGAAGAACCGGACCACTCACACACTGCTAGTGGAAATGTAAAATAGTACAGCTACTTTGGAAAACTGGCAGATTTCTAAGACGTCAATCATACACCCAGCTATTCCAATCTTAGGCAGTTACACAAGAGCAGTATAAGCATGTTTTTGCAAGGACTTTTACACCAGTATTCCTAACAATGCTATTTGTAAAAGCCAATTCCGAAAACAACTCTAAGGTCCATCAACATATGAATAGTTGAAATAAATTATGGTATATTCATAAAATGGATCGCTGTTCTGTAATAAAAAGGAATGAACTGTTGATACACTCACCATGGATGAATATCAAAATGATTATGCTGAGTGAAAAAAGTCAGGCCAAAGAGCCATATTATATTATTCCACTCATATAAAATCCTAGAAAATGCAAACTAATCTATAGTGACAGAAAGTTATTCAGTGGTTAGGGAAGGAGGAGACTCGGGAGGGAGGATTACAAGAAGTCACAAAGCAACTTTTTTGAGCGGTGAGTTCATTCCTTGTTTTTATTGTGATGATTTTTCGGGTGTATACGTATGACAAAACATCACTTGGTAGGCTTTAAATAAGTGCAGCTTATTGTACATCAATTACATTTCAATAAAGCAGTTCAGGATAACCTAGGTGATGGTTTTGTATGTATGTATTAGTCTGTCCTCTCCACTTTTCATAATAAAAAGCTTAATCTATCATTATGTTTTTAATTGATTATTAATAGTTTTACTGTTAATATTTTATCAGGAGAAAGCCTCCCGCTCTACCTCAGACCCTCACGCCCAAGCCTGTCTCTGCCGGTCGTGAGGAACAGACCCTCGCCCCTTGCCCTCCCTCAGACATCGTGCCTTACGGAGGCCCTCCAAAACCAGCCACCGCCTTACCTTCAACCTGCTCAGTCAAGTCCGTAGCTCCTGAAGGCCCCAAATTGGACATCTCTGACATTCCCGCCATTATCCGCGGTCTCTCAGGCAGCCCTCGCTTGCCTCGCCTTCACTTCAACTGGTGATTGGACCAATCATAAGCGAGGGCGGGGCACTCAACTGTTTGAGCCTGCGCAGTGCACTCTTTGGCCAATATTCGCGCCATAGGTGCAACCGGAGTAAGGGCGGCATGTACTGGGCAAGCGCAGAACATCTAGTGTGAGGCAGATCGAGAGGAGAGCACCAGACTTATATGTAGTGGTTTGAAACGTCTTAAGCACTAAGTTCTCCTTTTAAAACCACCTCAGACAGGCTTGGGCAGTGATCTCCTTTCAGGGCTGGGCCCCACAGTTCCCCAGTCGGACACCATGTCCCAAACAGAATGTCCCCCTCTCCAGAACCCCAACACCACTGGAACGGCTGACCAACTGCCTCCAAAATCTTGGAAGGTCAAGGGTAATCCAGACCTCATATCCACTCAGGAGGCGGATCCCTGATGCAGGGGCTTAGGGTGGGGTGTCCAAGAAGGGAGGGGGCAGCCCCTGCAAAGACTGGAATATCACCTGGTGTGCGGTGGTTTGGTTAGAGAAAGTAGGGGCAAGGGGTTCCCAAAGGCCAAGGAGACTCCCTCTGGGGTATTCCACATATCAGTTTATGCACAGCAGCCACCCTACATTCCTCACATTGTGTGCAGACCCTCAGAAGCCACCCTCCTGAGCAGAGAGTCCAGCCACACCCCTTCTGGCAGTCCTCCCCTCCTCACTCCACCCCCCAAAAGAGATGTAGAGGGAATGAGTAAACTCTTAGGCTGGTTGCTCCCCATCCCACTCCCTAGAGTTCTAGTTTTCAGAAGCGCATGCATGAGTTATTATAATGGGTCAGTTCTATAAGAGAAAGGTGGGGTGGAAAATAAGATAGTCCTGTGTCTTCACCCAGTTGGTATTTATTCAGAACTCAGTGTATATAAGACTCCTTTATGAAAGATTTACCTATCCCAGTTTTCCTCATCTGTGATATGGGCATAATGCCAAATAAATAAAAATTCATTTCAATGGAAGAAATTTTTACACCGTCACTGTACCTGAATTTTGGCAATTAAAA
The DNA here is from genome assembly GCF_030445035.2 of Dasypus novemcinctus. Lineage (NCBI taxonomy): Eukaryota > Metazoa > Chordata > Mammalia > Cingulata > Dasypodidae > Dasypus > Dasypus novemcinctus. Next base: position 59,149,261 of record NC_080704.1, on the reverse strand, counting down.
GGAAAATTCAGTACCTAATCCTTTTAAAATCTAATTATTAGTATCTGCTCATAGTTCATCTCCAGCTGTGGGATGTGCAAACATAAGTGGAAATATGTACAAACCTGTAGGAAACTATAGTTCACTATAGTGCTGTTTGTAATAGTGAAACACATACACTTGTACATAATTAGGGGATTTGTTAAATAAATTATGGTTCATACATATCAGGAAGTGTAAGCACTTAAAATCTCCATGTGCTCTGAGGTCATCAGGCCATACACTTACCAAATTCAGGCTTAGACAAGCTAGAGTTCTGTGTTGCTTTGGCCTCTGGGATACGGAACATGATGCTTCATCTACGTAGAAACATTTTCCTCTCCATCTGGCTAATTCCAACCCTTCCTTCTGGTCTCATCCAGTTCACTGTATTTCTCTGAGTTCCAAATACTGAAATTAACCTTGTTTTTTTCCAGAGTATGTCTGAATGTGGGGCCTAAGTTCTTTCTATCATCCATTTCTTCTCAAAATATAGACAGTTATGATGAAAGTACCTCTCACTGAAAACAGTTGTTGGGATAAACAGTTTCTGGTTCATCATACACCTGTTCGAACTGGATGCAAAAGGTAGCAGTACAAGTCTGCGTATTGTTGCTTGCAGCCCAGTACAGTCCTACCTGAATTGGGCTTTTTGGTATTTCATAAACTTTAAAAATCATTCAGAGCATTTTAAGGGGACTATCTCCTTCAATATAGCAGCAACTTGATGAATTATGTATTGTTTATCTTGTTATTTTCATAAGTTACAGATGAGGAAAGACACATGAAAGAAGTTGTTGATATGGGAAGGGTAGGGTATGTGCGAACTTCTTATATTTTTTAATGTAACATTATTTGTGATGTATGGATCTTTTAAAAAGAAAGACAATTTAATTAAAAAAAAAAAAAGACACAGAAAGAAGTTGAGTAACTTCCCCAAGTTTACACAGCTGAGGAGTGACAGAATTGGGATCAACCTCGGTGGCTCTGACCTTAAACACACGTTATTCTCTCCCCCTCAGAAAAGTCTGCATCAGTTAGCATCCCTGTGCCTGCAAGAAATAAAAACATTCTCCTCAAGCTGATGAAAAAATAAACACATTCATGCTTTCATATAAACGAACGTCAAGAGGTGGGGTGAACTACAGGCTATTTCCTTTTCTCTTTTCTGTTATCCTCAGTGCTGGCTTGATCCACAGACTGGTTCCAAGACAGATTCAGGAGTTCCAGGCCTCATATCCAGGTAGGCTTTTATGTCCAGGGAGAAAATGGTACATCTCCTCCTGTGTCTGTTTATTAATGGGAATGGAAAACTTCCCAACCCTAACCCCAGCAGGTATCTCCTCCCAGTATATTTACCAACACTGGGTAACAAAGGCCACTGTACAAACCATTATGAGGGGGTGATTTGTTGCATGTGACTGTGTGCATGTGAGGGAGGGCAGGAAGGAGAGAGAGAAAGAGAGCAAGAGAGAGAGACAGAGACAGAGACAGAGACAGAGACAGAGAGAATGAATCTGAAGCAGGGTTTATTTCTTATTCCAGGTCGATGCAGAGTAAAATAAGAGTGTGATTGTGTTGACACAAACATCATAGAATGGAAAGAAAAATTACATTGATTTTTTTTTAAGTAAGATTTTACTACTTTTTCAGTGTGGTATTTCCACTGTCAGCTGTGTATACCTTGTGGCCCCCTAACCAGTGACTCACTGTTTTGCCCTCTCCAGAGGTGAGAAAGGGCAGTCACCTAGCTATGAAGAGTAAGGCCTACAATCTAGGGTTCTAACTGCTTCTTTTTTTTTTTAAAACAAAGCAATTTTTTAATAAAACATAAATCCAACCAAAGTGTACAATCAATGGTATTCGCTGTAGTTACATATTTGTGCATTCATCACTTCAATCATTCTTAAAGCACTTTCTTTATTCCAATAATATTAATAATAAACAAAAAAACCACAAAACTCATCAACTCTCAATTTTTATGTTTCCCCTGCCATAAATAACTGCTATTCCTCTTCCTTCTCTCTAGTATATTTGTATTTATATTTTGTAAAAATAGTCATATATATGAAATATATGTCCGTGCTTTCATTTACATGGAACTTCACGTATTTATGCTTTACTTGAGGTTTTACTACATTATACGGCTCCATGTTATAGTTATTAGCTTTCATTCTAGTTATATACAAGACCTTATAATTTCTCTTTCAACCATTGTCATACATCATATAATAGCTCTGCTAGTTACAAACACCATGATGTACTTTCAACATTTCTATTAATTTCCAAAGATTTACAACGTTTTTACCAATTCTGCACAGATTAATCCTCAGTTTTCCATTCTTTACTGTCATTCCATTTTCTGGTGACCTTTATTCAAAGTAATAACTCCATGAGTTGACACAATGTATTTAGTTCAAAATAGCGCCATCATACAGTATTTGTTCTTTTGTGTCTGGCTTGCTTCACTCAACATAATCTCCAGGTTCATCCATGTTGCCAGATGCTCCATGAATTCATTTCTTTTTACCACTGCATAATATTCCAACGTGTGTATACACCACAATTTGTTTATGCATTCATCCGTTGATGGACACCTGGGGTGTTTACAACTTTCGGCAATAATGGCGCTTGAACATCGGAGTGCAGATATTTATTCGTTTCTCTGTTCTTAGTTCTTCTGGGTATGTAACTAGTAATGGTATTGCCGAGTCAAACAGCATTTCTATATTAAACTTCCATAGGAACTGCCAAACAGTCCTCCACAGTGGCTGTACCACCAACAGTGAATAAGCATTCCTATCTCTCCACATCCTCCACCATCAGTGAATAAGCATTCCTATCTCTCCACATCCTCTCCAACTTTTACAGTTTTCCGACTTTTTAATAGCAGCGAGTCTAATGTATGTGAAATGATATAGCATTGTAGTTTTGATTTGCATTTCTTTAACCGCTAGTGATGTTGAACAATTTTTCACGTGTTTATTTGCCATGTTTATTTTTTCTTTGGACAATTGTCTTCAAGTGTTTGCCCATTTTTTAATCGGATAGTTTGTTTATTGCTGCATTGTATGAACTCTTTGTATATCATGGGTAGGAGGAGTGGGTTAATGGGGGTGGGGGTATATGGGGAACTCATATTTTTTGAATGCAACATTAAAAAAATAGAGAGAAAAAGCCTTATCACATACGTGATGGCCAAATATTATCTCCCATTGAGTTGGTTGCCTTTTCACCCTTCTATGAAAGTCCTTTGAGGTGCAAAAATGATTAATTTTGAGGAGGTCTCATTTATCTATGTTTTCTTTTTTTGCTCATGAATTGGGTGCAAGGTTTAAGAAACTGCTGCCTACCACAAGATGAAAGAGGTTGTTGATGTGGGAGGAAAGTGGGGAGGTGGCGGGTATATGTGAACCTCTTATATATTTCTTTCCCTTCCTTCCTCCCTTCCTCCCTTCCTCCCTTCCTCCCTTCCTCCCTTCCTTCCTTTTCTTTCTTTTTTCCCATATAACCCACTCCCCACGCCCCCACCACATCATTTTTGTAAATTGTATTTTTGAAGATATATACATCATATCAAAATTGTTACATTAAAAAATATAAGAGGTTCCCATATACCCCCCCCACCCCACTCCTCCCACACCAACAACCTCCCACATCATTGTTTACAAAGTAAAATTTTTCGTGATCTATGTATCTTTTTTTAAGAAAAGACAATTTTAAAATTTGGGGAAAAAAACGGAAACTGCTGTCTACCATAAGATATTGAAGCTTTTTTCCTAAATTTTCTTCTTGGCGTTTAATGTTTGTCACTTTTCTATTTAGGTCTTTGATCCATTTCGAGTTCAATTTTGTATTCTTTCTTTCTTTTAAATATGGATATCATGTTCTTCCAGCACCACTTCTTGAATAGACTGTTCTGGCCAGCTGGGACGGCTTAAGGGCCTTGTTAAAAATCACTTGAGGGTCTATTTCTTAAGTCTTGATTCGGTTCCTTTGGTCAGTGCATCTGTCTTTATGCCTGTACCTTGCTGTTTTTAACACAGTAGCCAAGTAACATGCTTTAAAGTCTGCAACTGAGAATCCTCCAACTTCATTCTTCATTTTTGAGATCTTTTTGGTTATTTGGGGTTCTTTACCCTACCAAATAAATTTGTTAATTGTTTTTTTCCATTTCTGAAAAAAAGACTGTTGGAATTTTTATTGGGATTGCATTGAATCTGTAAATCAGTTTGGGTAGAATTGATATCTTAAAGGTATTTAGTCTTCCAATTCATGAAAGCAAAATGTCCATCCATTTATTTTTAGCAATGTTTTATAGTTTTCTGAATACAGGTTCTTTATAACCTTGGTTAAGTTTATTCTTAAATAATGGATTATTTAGTTGCTATTATAAGTGGAATTTTTTGATATTTGCATATTAAGCTCGTATCTCGCTATGATGAACTCCTCTAGTAGTTCTAATAGCTTTGTCGTGGATTTTTCAAGAGATTTTAGATATAGAATATCATCATCAGTGAATAGTGAAGGTTTACTTCTTCCTTTCTTATTTTATTGCCTGTTATTTCTTTAAATAACCTAATTGCTCTAGCTAGATACTGACTACTAATGGTGACAGTGGGCATCCTTGTCTTTTGCCTGATCTCAGTGGGAAAATATTCAGTCTTTCAGCATTGAGTAAAATGTTAGCTGTATGTTTTCTATATATGCACTGTACCATATTGAGAAAGCTTCCTTGTATTCCTATCTTTTGGAGAGTTTTTTATTAAGAAAGTATGCTGTGTTTTGAAAAATGCCTTTTTTGCATCAATCAAGAGGATAATGTGATTTTTCTTCTTCAATTTATCAATGTAGTTTATTACATTAATTGGTTTTCCTGTGTTGTACCATCCTTGCATAACTGGGGTGAAACCCACTTGATTGTGGATATTCTTTTTTTTTTTTTTTTAAAGATTTATTTATTTATTTATTTTCCCTGTATATTCTTTTAATGTGCTTTTGATTTTGGTTTGCAAGTACTTTGTTGATGATTTTTGCGTATGTATTCATTAAAGGAATTGGAATGTTATTTTCTTTTTTTGTAGCATCTTTATCTGGTTTTGGCATTAAGGTGATGTTGGCTTCATAGTTTGGTAGAGTTCTTTCCTGTTAAATTTTTTGGAAGAGCTTGAGTAAGATTGTTATTAGATTGTATTTCAATGATTGTTAAAATTCACCTGGGAAGTCATCCTGTCCCGGGCTTTTCATCTTTGGGAGGTTTTTGAGACTGTTTCAATCTCTTCACTTGTGATTAGTTTGAAGAAGTCTTCTATTTCTTCTAGGGTCAATATAGGATGTTTGTATGTTTCTTGGAATTTGCTCATGTCCTCTATATTGTCTAGTTTTTTGTCATACAGTTGTTCCTAGTACCCTCTTACGATGTCTCTTATTTCCGTGGGTTCAGTGTTAAGGTCCCCCCTCAAATTTCTGATTTTATTTATTTTCATCTTTTCTCTCTTTTGGTCAGTCTAGCTAACAGTTTGTCAATTTTTTTGATGTTCTCAAAGAACCAACAATTGGTTTTGTTGATCCTCTCTATTGATTTTTTGTACTCAATTTTATTTATTTATTCTCTGATCTTTACTATTTCTTTGTTTTGACTTGATTTGGGTTTAGTTCACTGTTGTTGTTTTTGTTTTTCTAGTTCCTCCAGGTGTGCGTTTAGACCTTCAATTTTTCATCTTTCTTCTTTTTTAAAACCCCATTGAGGGCTATGAATTTCCCTCTCATCAATGTTTTTCAGTGTACCATAGGTTTTGACATGTTGCGCTCATGTTTTCATTTGTCTCAAGATATGTCCTGAATTATCTTGCAATTTCTTCTTTGACATACTGATTATTTAAGACTGTTTCGATTAATCTCCATATATTTGTAAATTTCCCATTTTTTCCATCCATTATTCATTCCAAGCTTCATTCCATTATGATCAGAGAAAGTGTTTTGCATAATTTTAATCTTTTAAAATTTATTGAGACTTGTATTGTGTCCCAACATATGGTCTAATTTGGAGAAGGATCCATGCTCACTTGACAAGAAAGTATATCCTGCTGTTTTGGGATGCAATGCTCTATAGATGTCTGTTAGATCTAGTTCCATTATCATATTATTCAAATTTTCTGTTTATTTTTCCTTTGTCCAGACATTTTATCAAATACTGAGAGTGGTGTATTGAAGTCTTCAACTATTATTTTAGAGACATCTCTTTCTTCCTTCAGTTTTGTCAGTGTATGCCTAATATATCTTGCGGCACTCAGGTTAGGTGCATAAATATTTAAGATATTTATTTCTTGGTGAATCGCCCCTTTTATTAATCTATAATGAGCTTCTTCATTCTGTATAACAGTTTTTCATTTGAAATCTATGACATCTGATGTTAGTATTACTCCTCCAGCTCTATTTTCATTGCTTTTTGTGTGGGCTATCTTTTTCCAACCTCTCACTTTTAACCTGGTTGTGTCCTTCCATCTGAGGTGGGTCTCTTGTAGACAACATATAAATAGCTCATATTTTTTTATCCATTCTATCAGTCTGTGCATTTTGATTGGGGAGTTCAATCCATTAACATTCAATGTTATTACTTTAAAGGTATTACATACTTAATCCATTTGTCCTTCAGCTCTCTGTTGTCATGTCATTCTACTGTCTGTCTTTACTTTTAGTTTATCCTTCCTAATAATCTTTATTTCTATACTCTTCTCCAAATTTCTCCCGTTTTTTTTTCTTTTCAGGCTGCAGTACTTCCTTTAGTATCTCTTGGCATTTGGTAACATATTCTATCAGTTTTTGTTTGTCTGTGAAGACTTTGAATTGACCCTTATTTCTGAAAGACAATCTTGCAGATACAGAATCTTGCCTGGCAATTTTCTCTTTCAGTACCTTAAATACATCACACCAATTTCTTCACCACCTCCATAGTCATCTTTTCCTGTTTTCTAGTATGGCTTGTAACTTTTTGCTGATGTATTGGAATATGTTGGTGATTTATTCTAATGGTCAGTTTCTCTCTTTTGCCTATTGTTTTTCTTTACAGATCTTCTTTGATATTTCTTTCAATTTATTCTAAGTCTTTAAAATTTCCTAGCTTAAGTTATCAAAATTGGGGCAAGGACTCACTAATGGGGTGCATATTTCTTCCAGGAGTTGGGATACAGAATATACTGAAAACAATTTTTTTTCCATGCAATTTCCAGACTGCCTAGCAGATGGCACTCCTCTGCACACCTTTGCAAGGAGGTGTTTCAGTCTAGGCTTTCCTGTGTTCCTGTGTTTACTCTGCAGAGTGGAGATTTAAAGCTGACTCTGCTGGGTGAATTCACTGAAGAAAAGCCTCCCAACTCCCCCCTCCCTTTTACCTTGAAAAAGCTGAAAGCGAGGAAAACATCTGTTCCCCTCTCAGTCAGCTGCAGTGAGCAGGGATTTTATCCTTGCTCTATTTCTTGGCGGTGCAGGATGGGAGACCTTCTGGGCAGCTGCAAGGACTTGGTAAATTATGTTTGTTGTTTTGGCTTCTTTGTCTCTCTGTCCCTCACCCTCCTGGTAGTTGTGTAGCATTGTCCTTTTCTACTGACCCCCAAAGCTGGTCCCTCAGACTGCTTTTGGCTTTTTCTCTATTTTGTGTGTGTGAGATTATTGAGTGCTGCCTTTCATCTGATGCCATCTTCCCACAGTCTCTTGTCATCAAATTTTCATATACTTTCCTATTTAATGTCACCAAAATTAAATAATCCATTATATCTATCTCACTTTAGGGAAAAAAAGCTTTCCAGTAGGACCAGAACTTCTTCTATCTCAAAAATTTGAATGAGCATTGCTAGTGTTTATTTGTCTGGTTGAGCAACCCATGCCCTTATGCACATTCTGTTTGCAATCATAATAATATCTTTGGTTGACTTTTTGTCTTACCTTAATCTGAGAGACAATACAATCTTTTAATGTGATTTTCCAAGTCCAGCAAATCAGTGCGGCTAATAGGCAATTTGTAGAAGGGCCTGAGGACTCTTCCTCCAGGGTGGTGCACAAAACCATGGATTTTGGAGGTAAGAAGTAATTCTGTCTTTCCACAGTATTTATCTAGTCACCCTCTTCCCCTTTTTAAGTCATGTAGGAGGGGAAGGCTAAAAGAAAATCCCAATAGATGCAATTTGACCCATATATTTTTAAAAATAATAATTATTTATAATATCAAAAAGAAAAAAAATTTAACATTTGCAAGTTTTCCCCTGTAGAGAGGGGTTAATTGGAAGGAACAGGCCTGGCTTCTATGCAGGCAGCAAGTCAGGTACAAACAGATGAGCAATCTGGGCTGGAATTGTTTTCACACAGCATTAATGAACAGTAAAATTCCCTTTTGTTTTGTGTTCTTTTGGTTCTCTTTTTTTGTTTTGTTTTGTTTTGGGGATGGGGGAGGAAAAATAAAAAGAGAGAACAATGACAAAAATATTTCCAACAATATCAAAAAACAGAGTACCATATTTCTTGTCAAGACAATATGAATTCTGGAAGAATGATTTTTTCTGGTTTTCAAAACTAATATATCTTTGCCAAAGCTGCCACATCAGAATATTGGACTTCCAGATCAAATAACCTCCTTCCCCCATACATCCTCACTCGTCATTTCTCAAAAAAGTGTAAGTGAATGTGTTCTGTTCTTGCAAACATAAGTGCTAATAACAAAAGACCTCTTCTGGTAGTTGTATGGTGGTGAGGAGTTTTCATAAATATCCAAGTTTTACAATAGTTGGAAAGTCAAAAATTTGTTGTTCTAAACATAAATATTACTGTAACTGTCAACCAACTGATTTTTTTAAAATTCTGCAATATATTCTTTATTCTTTCTTTGCTTTCCCCTTCACTGAAAATTGCCCATTTTTTTTCTTCTTTTTGTGCCAGGCAACTGACGATTAGTTCTGCTCAGTCAGATACAGACAGAGTTCTCAGAAGTACAACCACTGTGATATCTCAGGTGCATTACCCAGCCTGAATCCCCACAGTACCAAAATCAGGCCCAATGCTACACTGTGAACCAGCAACAGGGTTTTCATTATGTTGAATATCCCCAAGTCCTGGGCCCTTTCCTCATCCTATTTCCCCAAGTTACTTAGTGCTGTTTAAAAAGTCTGGCGTCATGATGTACTCTTTTCTCCCCACAAGAGTAAAAGCTCCACAGATTGTGCTGTCTACCTAGTGGTCAGTGGCAGCAGCAGTGACTGATGCTTCTGGAAAATAAACAGTCTTACAACAGGCAGGATCTTAGGACTGCTTCAGGCATTTGCATGGGGGGCTCAAACGAGGGCACTGTGTTGAAGCCAGAGAGTGTTATGCCTTCGCCACCAAGTGGGGATGTGATACCCCCATTGGTTTCCACCAGAGTTCTCCAAGACATGCAAAGCATGATGACTGATGAAATCCACTGCCTGAGTTTTCAACTGATCTGCACTGTAGAGGTTAGCCAGAATGAGAGTTTCTGCAGCATTCTCCATGGAGAAGATACTTCACAGGGCATCCTCACACATGAACCTTAAATGCTCCAAGGCATACTTTTCAGCAGCTGCCAGCAAGTCATCAGCCATTTTGTCAACTTGTGCAAATGAAGCCACATCATATCCTTAAAAACTTCAGGCTCCACATCATTGATTTCAACCCAATTTTTTTGCTCTTCTCCATTTCAAGTTCAAACAAGGCACTAAATCTGGAGAAGGAACTGCTAAGATAGCTTTGTGAGCCTGGAATTCCCAGCCAGCAACATACGAATAGATGTCTGTTGCGACGGTTTGCTTGGTCGGTAGAGGTGGGGTCTGGCTGCGGACGAGGGGTCGGTCCAGCTCTGGACGAGGGGTCGGTCCCGCTTGGGACGAAGGGTTGGTTCCACTTGGGACGAGGGGTCGGTCCGGCAGCAGACGAGGGATCGGTCTCACAAGGGGTTGCGCGGTTCGGCTGACGGGGTCGCCTGGCGAAGCCGGCGACGAAGGGGTCGCCCGGAGAAGCCGGCGACGAAGGGGTCGCCCGGAGAAGCAGGCGACGAACTGGGGACAAGGGAGGCCAGGCCCTTGTCGGGGGCTCTCAGGACTGGAGGGCGCACGGCAGAAGAACTACCGCGGAGACAAGGTAAACACGCAAGTCCACTTTACTGAGGGAGAGGCAACAGTTTTATAGGGGCTGGGGAAGGCTGATTGGTCGAAGCCACGCCCTGTTCTGATTGGTTGCCGGCAAAAGGTCAGTGGGCGGTACTGGACGGGGGAGGGGTGGTGGTTAGGGATTGGCTGTCGCTGTTGCTGGGGGAAGGGGCAGGGATTAGGGATTGGTGGCTGCTGTTGCTGGGGTGGAGGGCAGACTTGAGTTTCCCGCCCACGCCTGGCTGTTGCTGCTGTCAGGGGAAGGGAAAAGGGCAGACTGGATTTTTCCGCCCACGCCTGGCTGTTGCTGCTGTTGGGGGAGGGGGAAAGGGCAGACTGGAATTTTCCGCCCTGCGCCTGGATGTGCTGCTGTCGGGGGAGGGGAAAAGGGCAGACTGGAATTTTCCGCCCTGCGCCTGCACAGGGAGAAAGAAGAAGAAGGGTCTGCCCCACAGGCATCGTGTGGCGCCACCCAGGAGGAGGGGCGGCCGCGGAAGCATGGCTGCCGAGAAGGGGAGACCCGAGGGCACTCTGCGCCCATGCCGAGCTTCCTTCAGGGGTGGTGGTGAGTCCGACCAGCCACCCTGTTATGGGGGCAGCGGCTTGGCCTGCCGCGGCTGCTCCCCCACCGGGCCAGCAAACCACTCTTCAGCCCGAGGGGTGACCGCAGTCTGTGAACAGGGAATTCTCCCATAGTCCTCCTAAGGCATCTGCCAACCGGCATTCAGGGACTTTCACCTTATTCATAGTATTCTGGTGAGAAATGTTGACAGAGTCTTGCCCACACTCACCTTACAGAACAGAGTAAGCGTGCCATCAGGGAGAAGCCTCTGGCCTCTTCCAAGAGAAAATCTCTACAGATGAATGTTTTGAGTCCCCAGTTCTTGCCTTGCACAAACCTGTATGCCTGTTGACACTCCATTGCTTTGGTTTCTTCTTCCTTGGCATTCAGGATAGGGAATTTAAATTTTGCCCAAACTTCACCCTTTGGACAGCTGACCAGTAACAGGTGAAATGACAGATAATCTTTTATTTCTTCATCAAGCACTTTTGGGTTTACTTGCAAACACCATTTCAATTTATTATTGGCTCCTGGTGAAAAGGTTGAACTTTTAATGACTTCACCCACTTCCGTCTGGTAAAGGCTAAAGTTATTTATTGATGGTTCATGTGGCAGTTTGTTATTGTTTATGGATTCCAAAAACAGATATTGGATTATGTTTATGAACTGGTCTGTTCCTCTGGGCATGTTAGATTAGATTGGATTGGATTTAGAGGTCTCACTTTTACTTGATTAAATAAAGATTAAGGCTTTGATTGGGCCTTTAAAGCAGGATGACTTTGAGTCCACACCCCATTGGTGGTCAGAGACTCACAGAAAAAATCACATGGCAGAAGATAAAGTTAGAATTTTGATCCTGGAGCCCTGGAAGTAAGAACACAGAGAAGCAGATATGGGGTAAAGGGAGAAGGCTCCAATAGACTTGGAAGAGGCACCAGGAAGAGAGATTATCCATCAGCCTGACAGTTTACAGCTGGCCTTATGGAGAGAGCAGAGCAGCTGTTCCCAGAGAGAAATGAGCCCTGGGAGAGAGACAAGACTTGCCCCACCCTGGGGCTGAGATTAGAATTGAAACTAGGACCATGGAGTCTTAGGAGGAGGAGGAAGACCAAACCATTACAGACATTGCCTGCCATCTTGCGTCAGCACATGGCAACAGATTCTGGGTGAGATTTTACCTTGAGTTGGACTCTTTAGGGCCTTGTGACTCTAAGCTCCTACCCAAATGAATACCCTTTATAAAAACCAACCGATTTCTGGTATTTTGCATCAGCATCCCTTTGGCTGACTAAGACAGTCTATATGCAGGAGTATTTTACTGCCTTGATCTGTTTGTAGCACAAGCTTTCAAGTACGAGGCCACTCAACATTTCTGCCAGAGGTAGAGGATGTGGATCCCTTGACATTGATAGTTTAAAGGGTAAACAAGATTTACAAGGGGAGGGGCAAGAAGGCATCGGATTAAGTGCACCCACATCATCTCTCCTAAAAAAATGGCTAAGTGGGGGCAAAATCCTGCCTGAGTGAGCTGTTTGGGGAAGGCACAAAGGAGAAGGCTGTAGAGCATTGATCTGGAGACAGCATGACAGAAAGAGAGATGGCTCAAGGTAAAACCATGTGTTTCTAGTGCTTCAGGTGGGAGCTGTGGGATCACTAAGCCTCTCCCTCAGGGCAGGAAGCTGCAGGAATCCCCTACAATTGCTGGTCACCCAGCTGGAAAAACTAACTCCAAGAGTGGGAGAGTTCTGATGAAGAGTGGAGGGGTGTCCCCCAAGCGCAGGTTCAATTGTCTGGACGCCTCTTTTTTCGAGCTTTGAGGATCATACCAACTGCTTGAGGAGAAACCAGGAAGAGGGGAGAGGTGAATTTGCTGAGGCAACCTGATTTACCTAACCTCCATGGGATAGGGTAAATTGGTTTGGGAAAAGGTGGAGTCAGGCAATTAACTAGTGCTGTGCAACTCACCTATGGGAGGAGGACAATAGGAAGTGTTTAATAAGCTTCCAAGAGCATATTTAGGGTTCTTGGCAAGATGTGGGTGCTTTCTCTCAAAGTGACTGAGAGTCATTTCTTTCTGTGGTGAGCTAAGTAACCAAGGTCCCATTTGAATGTCAAAAGGAAATTTTCACACAGTCTATTGCTTCCTGCTGCCCCAAGAGAGAAAGCAGTTAGAAAAAATAAGGGAGGGGGAGGACAGATTCCTAATTAGCAGTTTATCCAATCGCAAAAAGTCAATCCTGCCCTAGGGAAAGGGACATTTTCTGAAGCATTAATCAACCCAACAAGAAAGTTTAGCTTAGTGGAAGAGTTTTAGCCTTGAATATACAAGGTCTCTAGTTTGATTTCCAGCTCTTCTTAGAGTAGTGACCCACTGCAATATTAAACATCTAGATGATACTTTAGGACAGGAAGAACATAGACATTATCTCTGTATTAGTGACTCTTGGGTCTCTTATTTTTCCTTAAAAAAAGTTTTCTTTTGTCATATAATTTAACTTAGTTTACTAACTAAAGCCCACTTCAAAATCTGCAGCGAGAAAGTTGCAGGGTAATTGATTGATAAACACCAGCAGCCTGACGAGCACCATAGGGACTGAAGAGGGAAGTCTGTTGCTTCTTGGAGTTTGGTTGACTCCTTGCTTGTGGGTTTGTCTGTTTTTGTTTTTCTTTTTTCTTATCTTTCCTTTGTCTTTATCCTCCACTCCCCCTCTTTTTAATTAGATGCTGTCATTTTTTTTTTGCTGAGTTTCCTCTTCTTCGATTTCCTCTTTTCTGTGTGTACTGATTTTGAATACCAATGCTATCACTTTTCCTTCCTATATCTTTCCATCTTCCAAATTCTGTTTTTGTTCTTACATTCCACCTCTCTTTGCTTTGTCCCAATTTTTACGACTTTTTATTTCTAACACTTCTGTTCTGTTTTCGATCTTTTCTTAACTGTTTCTGTTATTGTCATTTCTTTTCTCTTTGCCTCTATCCTCATTTTACTGGCCTTTTAATTCACACTATATTCTTCTAAATATTCAGTTTCCCATTTCATTGTAGGCACTCCACTTTTTTATTCCTATAACTCTACACTGCTTACATGAGTTTAATCATCATTTTCCTAGGTCTTATATGGTTCTTCTGCTAACTTTTACTATCAATATTACTATTACACTTTTCATACCTCTTTTGCTTTCCTTGACCCTAGTCATTTTCCTTCAAGGGAACTTAGATAACAGAAAGGAAATAGAAGAAGAAGAAAAAGTGTGAAAGAGAAAACTTAACACACACACACAAACAGCAACTAAATAAAACCTGAGAATAGATGGAGAAGCTTATCAACTCAACAAACCCATCAAGTTAAATGGAGGCCTGACAGCAACTAAAAATTACAAACCATGCAATTCTCAGGAAGACATGGCCCAGTCCACTGGGCAAACTAAAAATTAGGAAGAGAAACAGAACATTGAACAACTAATCAAAGCTGTCTAAACATATATCATGGAACAACATAATGAAGTGAAAAAGAAATTAAAGGATATTATGTAAAAACTTGGAGAGCATACTGAAGAAATTGTAAAGATACAGAAAAAGATAACAAATATGATGGTGATGAATGGCACAATCGACGAAATACAAAAATACACTCTCAACAAATAAGAGCATATCTGAAGAGGTAGAGGAAAGAATTAGTGATGTGGAAGACATTACCTCTAAAAGAAAACAGATAGTAGAATTGAGAGATAAAAAGATAGAAAAAATCAAGATGGCATGAAGGGATTTAAATGACAACAAAAAACACGCAAAATGCATTATAGGCATTCCAGAAGGAGAAGAGAAAGGAAAGGAGGCAGAAAGGGTGCTGGAGGAAATAATGGTTGAAAACCTCCCAAACCCATTGAGGGAGATGGATGTGCATATCCTGGAAGTGCAGTGCACCCCATACAGTATAAGTCCCAACAGGTCTACTCTAAGACATATACATGTCAAATTACCCAATGCTCAAGACAAAGAGAAAATACTGAGGGCAGCAAGAGAACATAGAACCATCACAACCAAGGGAAGGTTGATAATACTAAGTGCTCATTTCTCATCTAAAACCATGGAAGTGGGAGAGGTGGGGCAAGATGGTGTCTGAGTGAGTGCACCTTATAGTCTCTCCTGCAAAGAAGCAGCTGGAGAGCATTGGAAATTCTTCTGGACCACATTGTTTCAGGATTTCGCAGGGCAGGAGGTGCCTGGACATCTATTTGGTGGGAAGGTGACAGAGAAGATTCATGTAAAAGGTAGAATTTATTGTCTCTTTCACAAACATCAGGGGTGCGTGGCGGGATGCTTCCCCCTGGGCGGGCAGCATGGCAGCAGTGATTCCTGGGGGCTCTGCTGCACTGGGGAATTCCTAAGCCCTGATCAGGCTACACGGGGGCTTGCAGGGCAGGAGGTGTCTGGAAACCTATTTGGTGAGACAGAGACAGAGGAGAGTTTTGCAAGACATGGAATTTTGGGTTTCTGACACAGAGATCATAGCTTCCGGGCAGAGCCCCGCCCCCTAGGGCTGGCTCCCGATCTGCGGTGGTCCTCAAATTCTTTGCAATACAAAGGCATCACCAGCAGGCTGTTTCGGGGGCTTGCAGGGTGGGAGGTGTCCTGAAGTTGACTTGGTGAGACAGCGAAAGAAGAGACACTTGTGAGAGGGGGAATTTTGGGTTTCTGACACAGAGGTCAGAATTTGTGGATGTGACCCCCCCACTCCATAGGGCTGGCACCCAGCTGTGGGGATCCCTGAAGCCTGTGTTGCATTGTGTTGCTCCCAGGCTCCCTGTTAACTGGATTCGTGGTTCTCAGGTCTGTGTCCCCTAAACCCTGGTGGCCGACATCCCAGAGACTCACACCTCTTGAGTGTCCAATATCACAGACTTCCTTCCCATCCCTGAATCCACCATGCACTGAGGGCCATCTGAGGTCCTTGATTGTCCTAGCCATCAGTGTTTGTGTTTTTTTTTTTCTTTTCTTTTCTTTCCTTTTTCTCTCTCTCTATTTTTTTTATTGTCTTGGTTGCTAATATTGCATAATCTCCTAGGCTTTTCTCCCTTTGTATCCCCCAAGGTCTTTTGTTGCTTATTGAGGGTTTTTTTTCTTTCTTCTTTTCTTTTTCTTGCTTGTTTCCCTCACTTTCTTGGCCCACCCCCTCTCTTTTTCTTTTTTTCTTTTTCTTTTTTTATCTTCTTCTCTTTTATCTCTTTTTCTTCTTACTTTATTTTATCTAATTATACAATAGGTGCTACAGGGAACACCTCACATTTGCTGGGGTTCCTAATCCTCCATTTCCTCATTTCTGTGTTAATTGATTTGGCCACCTACACTATCCCGTTTCCCGCTCATCTTGCTATCCTCCATCATCTACTGTCTCTCCTATATTCCACCTCCGTTTCTTTGGTCCCCAAAGTGTCTAACTTTTAATTTCTAATACCTTTGTTTTGTTTTCTTTCTTTTATCCACTCTTGATACTATTGTCTTTCTTTTCTCTTTCCCTCTCTCATGAAAACACTGGCTTTTTAGTTCAAACTATATTCTTCCCCATATTCAGTTTACTATCTCATTATAGGTACTCTACTTACTGCTATAGCTCTACACAACTTACA
This sequence comes from Dasypus novemcinctus, assembly GCF_030445035.2. Classification (NCBI taxonomy): domain Eukaryota; kingdom Metazoa; phylum Chordata; class Mammalia; order Cingulata; family Dasypodidae; genus Dasypus; species Dasypus novemcinctus. The sequence continues at coordinate 59,132,903 of NC_080704.1, read as the reverse complement.
TGAATCTAATATCCATCCTCCCAGATCTCATATTGTTGCTCTGTTAATATTTATTACCTATATTACTTTACACATTTTCATTTTTACACAATTGACTTTCCCTGGCCCTAATATTTTCCTTTAAAGTGAACGCACCCAGCAACAAGAAATTAGAATAAGAAGAACAAAGTGACAAGGAGAAGATATAACACTTACACAAGAACAACAGCTAAAAAATCCCCAAGACTAGCCAAAGAAGCTAAGGAACTGATTAAACCCGTCAAGATAACATGATGATCAGACAGAAACAAAAATCTGCAAACCAAACCAATAATCAGGAAAACATGGCTGAATCCAATGAACAAACTAAAAATCAGGAAGGGGAAAAGAACTTCCCACAAGTAAGTAAAGATCTCAGAACATATATTAGAGACAAAATGAAGTAAAGGAAGAGTTTAACAATATGAAGAAAACACTTGGAGAGGAAATTGCAGACATACACAAATAGATAACACATATGATGGGAATGAACAGCACAGTCCAAGAAATCAAAAATACACTCGCAGCCAATAGCAGCAGATTAGAAGAGGTGGAGGAGAGAATTAGCAATGTGGAAGACAGTACATCGGAAATGAAAGTGATAGTAGAATTGATCAATAAAGAGACAGAAAAAATCAAGCTAGGACTTAGGGACCTGAATGACAATGCAAAATGCACGAACATATGTATTATAGGCATCCCAGAAGGAGAAGAGAAGGGAAAGGGGTCAGAAGGGGTGTTGCAGGAAATCATGGCTGAAAACTTCCCAAATTTACTGAGAGAGACAGATGTACATATCCAGGAAGCACAATGCATCCCAAACATAATAAATCCCAACAGGCCCACCCCAAGTCATATACATGTCAAATTATCCAATGCTCAAGACAAAGAGAAAATTCTAAAAGCAGCAAGAGAAAAGAAAACCATCACATACAAGGGAGGCTCCATAAGATTAAGTGCTGATTTCGCATCTGAAACCATGGAGGCAACAAGGCAGTGATATGACATAGTCAAGGTACTAAAAGAAAAAAATTTCCAACCAAGAATACTCTACCCAGCTAAACTAGCATTCAAGGATGATGGAGAGTTCAACATATTCACAGATAGACAGAAATTGAAAGAGTATGCCAACAAGAAACCTCCCCTTCAAGAAATACTAAAAGGAGTTCTTCAGGAAGAAAGGAAAAAAACAGGAGAGGCAGAGTTGGAGGAGAGTGAAAGAGCAGCAAAAAAGACAAAAAGAGAAGGAAAACAAACAAACAAAATATGACAAACACAAATCCAATCAAAATATGTCTAACATAAACAATTCCTTGAAAGTAATAACACTGAATGTCAACAGATTAAACTCACCTATACAAAGATTCAGACTGGGACACTGGATAAGGAAATATGACCCATCTATATGCTGTCTACAAGAAACACATCTTAGACACAGGTCTTCATGGAGGTTGTAAATGAATGGCTGGAAAACAATCTTACAAGCAAAAATGACAAAAAAAGGCAGGAGTAGCTATAGTAATATCAGACAAAATATACTTTAAATGTGAAACAATTGTGAGACATAAAGAAGAATAATACATATCAGTGAAAGGGACAATTTGTCAAGAAGAATGAACAATCATAAGTATTTATGCTCCTAACAAGGGCACCTCCAAATACGTGAGGCAAACACTGGAAAAACTAAGGAAAGAATAGATGCATCTACAATTAGAGTGGGAGATTTTAATACACCACTATCAACTTTGGACAGAACATCTCAAAAGAGAATCACTAAAGAAACAAAATATTTGTACAGTATATTACAGGAGCTGGATCTAATAGACCTATACAGATCATTACACCTGAATACAGTAGGATATACATTTTTCTCAAGTACACATGGATCATTCTCCAAGATAGACCATATGCTAGGCTATAAAGAAAGGCTCAATAAATTCAGAAAGATTGAAATCAAAGAAAATAACATCTCTGATCACAGTGGAGTAAGCTGGAAATCTGCCAGGGGCACAGACACAGATTTCACAGCAAGATATGGAAATTAAACAGCACACTCTTAGAAAAACAGTGGGTAAAAGAGGAAATCTCAAAAGAAATCAATAACTACCTTGAAACAAATGTTAATGATAACAGAACATACCAAAAGTTATGGGATGCAGCAAAAGCAATACTGAGAGGGAAATTTATAGCCATAAATTCATACATCAAAAAAGAAGAAAGAGCAAAAATTGAAGAATTAACTGCACATTTGGAGGAATTAGTGAAAAAACAACAAAGAAATCCCACAGGAAGAAGAAAGAAAGAAATAACAAAGATAAACGCAGAACTAAATGAAATAGAAAATAAGAAAACACTTGAAAAGATAAACAAGACCAAGAGCTGGTTTTTTGAGAAGATCAATAAAATTGACAAACCCTTAGTGAGACTAACAAAGAAAAAAAGCGAGAAGATGCAAATACACAAAATAAGAAAGGAGAAAGGAGAGATCACCACTGACCCCACAGAAATAAAGACTACCATAAGAGGATACTTTGAAGAACTATATTTCCAACAAAAATGACAATTCAGAGGAAAGTTACCTGTTTAAGATACTTAAAGGGGAGAATCTGATGTAGGACAGACTCCTAGGGAATATATGAATGCTCATTTTGCCAGAGTGGGTTATATCATTCCGTAGATCCCATATAATGAGAGAGAAGGTATACCCACATCCTGGGGAGGACTGATGCCATCAAATAGAGGGAACTGTATCTCTCAAGAGAAATGGTGGCTCCCAGGGCATTAGGGCAGTTGAGCATGTTAAGCCCTCAACACTGTTGCAAGTAACTCTGAACATGGCTCTTCAAGAAATGAAGATTGACTGTCACTGTGAGCCCTAAGGGGAGGAAGAAATAGATATTGAATAGATGGAATCAACATAACTGTGAGGGCAATAGACATGTTTCAGAAGAATACGCAAGGATGGATATAAACCATGTAATATTACACACACACAAAAAAAAGGGGCTGATAGACTAATAATGTAAATCATAATGTAAAACATAGGATAACTAAAAATTTAGAAAATTGTATAGCCTAAAGTATAAACCGCAATGTAAACACAAATGTTACCTTGTTTGAAAGCTATTGTCTCAATATCTGTACATCAGTTTCAGTAAATATGATATGAATATGTTAAAAGATTATTGCTGTGGAAGGGAAAAGGTTTTATATTGAATATGTGGGAGTACTGTATATTGTATATATGAATTACTGTGATCTAAAACTCTTGTGAAGATAAGCTTAATAATTAGAAAAAAGAAAAGAAAAAGATAGGATGTAGAATTTCTCCAAACTAATATGTATTCTATACCTAACCTTTAAACTCATCGCTATATTCCATTTTACTATTAAGGGAACCTGACATTATACTGGGTTTCACTGTTCAGGAAGTTTTGGATCACAGAGTGGTTCAATAATGGCAGTGGAGGAATACTGGTATGGGATGTTATTGACAGGGGAGATATGGTTGACAGGGAGTTATATAGGGCATGTGTCCAGGGTGCATGGAAATGTTTGGATATACTCATAGTGGAAACAATTAAAAACAGCTGGGGTGGTATTGGGTTCCTGGCTGGGGGAGGGGGCACTGTCGTGGTCCCTAGGGGAGCAGCGGCAGTCCCCAGGGTGTAACAGCAAGGACCAGGAAGGAATGAGGGTCCAACAGTGACCCCCCTGATACTAATGACTATGCTTGTGAGCCTATACACCTGAAATAAGAACAAAGCCTAGAGCAGCACTGTGCCTAGGGGTTCCCTCCTGACAGCCTCTGTGTTACTCAAATGTGGCCAGTCTCAAAGCCAAACTCAGCATGTAAATGCACTGCCTTCCCCCCAGCGTGGGACATGACACCCGGGGATGAGTCTCCCTGGCACCGAGGGATCACTACCAAATACCAGCTGATGATGTAACTAGAAAATGACCTTGATTTAAAGGTTAAACGTGGACCAGCAGAATATCCCTGTCTATATATAATAACAGGAGTTAAAAATGCTGTTTGACCTAAATTAAGGGGGAAATGGAAAGGACAAATGAGTTTATATGGCTATGAGTCTCTAAAAAAGAGTCTGAAGGTTGTCAGAAGGATTGCCCTTATGCACACCTGAGCAGAGTCCCAGAGACAGATAAAGTAGATAAAACCCCAGGTATTGGTTCTTTTGAGGGCTAAAGAGACCCACAGGTTCTATGGTCATGGCAGATGGAGTTCACTGCCATGTCAGTTGGCCCTTCTTTGGAGCTGTGTTTCTGCATGATGGAGCTGGACTCCAATATGATCCCTTTTCACAAGCCTTTCATGCTACTTTCCTGGAATTGTAGTTGGTGCTGGGGCTTAAGATATATCTAGGGGATTTGAATCTCTGGACTGATAGCCAGGCCCTGAGCCTCAACAGACTTCAGCTCCTACACTCTGATTTATTGGATTTACCCCACTCAGCTACCATGGAGTTGAAGAATGTCAACCACCACACCATGGAGCCTCGAGTGCCTACAACTGAAAGCAGGAGGATTGCATCCAGTATCCATGTGGAATCTAAGCCCCCTCTTGACGTAGATGTGGAATGGACACAACCAAGCCAAGGCCCACAGGAAGGAGGAATACAGTAAGGATTAGAGTGGACTTAATGATATTCTATTCATGAAGTATTGTGGTTAATAATCGAGAAAATGTGGCATTGGTGTGGAAAAAGTGGCCATGGTGGCTGCTGGGTGTGGGGAATGGGAGGAAGAGATGAGATATGGAGGCATTTTTGGGACTTGGTGTTGTCCTGAGTGGTGCTGCAGGGACAATTGCTGGACATTCTATATCCACCCATGGCCCACTGGATGGAACGTGGGAGAGTGTGGGCTATGGTGTGGACCATAGGCCATGGGGTGTAGCGATGGCCAGAGATGTATGCACCAGATGCCATGGATGTGTCGGTGTGTGACTGTGGGGGGAGTGGTGGGGTGGGGGTGATGGGGGTGAATGGGGATCTCATATTTTTGAATGTAATATTTTTTTAAAAAATGAATAAATTGAGTAGAATTTGAAAAAAAATAAAAATAAATAAAGTTGGCCTAGAATTTACAATATATTTGCACTTTGCACCACACAATTTTTTAGGTTTTGACAAATGATGGCCTGTATACATCATCGCAATGCCATGCAGAACAATTCTAATGTCCTAAAATGCCCCATGTTGCATCTCTTCTTTCTTCACCCTCCCCTCAGAACCCCTGGTGACCACTATCTTTATATCAATGTTACAAGTTCTTCCATTACTAGAATAATAATAAGTACACACTGGTCCATGGTTTCATTCTCCCCTTATGTGTGTTCTTTCCTCAATCTTGAGGTTTTTCAGATAATGAAGCCAACTCTGCTTCCATTTGGAGGGGCTTAGATCCCATGGGACAAGATGGAACACTTGAAAGGTCACAGAACAACACTCAATGAATTCAGAAATACTGAAATTATACAAAGTAATTTTTCTGACCACAACAGAATGAAGCTGGAAATTAATATGGTGCAGAGAACCAGAATAGGCACAATGATATGAAAGTTAAACAACACACTCTCAGATAATCAGTGGATCAAAGAGGACATTTCAATAGAAATCAGCAACTATCTTGAATTGAATAAAAATTACAACACAATGTATCAAAAGTTATGGGATGGAGCAAAAACAGTGCTGAGAGGGAAATTTATAGCCATATATTGAAGAAGACAAAAGACCTAAAATCAAAGACCTAACTGCACACCTGGAGGAACTAGAAAAAAACAAGAAAGTAATTCCAAAAAAGCAGAAAGAAGGAAATAACAAAAATTAGAACACAACTAAATGAAATTGTGAATTAAAAAACACTAGAAACAAATGAACAAAACCAACAGCTGGTTCTTTGAGTACATTAATAAAATTGAGAAACATTACTTTTAGTAACCTCCATGGCCGTAGACATTTCCTTTAAAACAATTTCATACCTACATAATAGTGCTGCTAGGTACAAATGTTATGTTAGGCTTTCATCTTTTATATTTCTCTCCAAATATTAACACACACCCTTTTTATCAATTTTATAGAAGTTAACCCTCAGTTTTCCATGTAACATGGAATTGTATAGCATAGTAAACCACATGTGAAATATGAATATGGGTAAAATTGTATATATATGAACATTTTTCTTTTAAGCTGAACAAGTGTATATTAATACCACAAAACATTAAATCACACAAAATAATATGCTAAGTGAAAGAAACTAGACACAAAGTGCTACATATTGCATGATTCCATTTATATAAAATGTAAATATAATTCAATTTATAAAGAATCAAACTATATTAGTGGTTATGTAGTGCAAGGGAAGAAATGCTAAGTGGTGTGGAATTTTTCTTTTATGAGTAATGAAAATGTTCTAAAATTTTTTATGATGATTAATGCATGACATTGTGATTATAGTAAAGCCATTGATTACACATTTTGGATACATTGTATAGCATATGAATATATCTCAATAAAACTGTTTAATAAATTCATAAGCAAATAATAGTGCAAGAATAGCCAGAAAGCACAACTATGTACAACAGGGTAAACAGAGACCTTGAGAGGTGAAGAAATTTCTTGCGTACTTGTTTGCCTGTTTTATTATTATTATTATTATTAAAGTAACAAAAAGGCTCTAATGATGATTGAAGTGATGAATGCACAATTATGTGATGATACCAAATACCACCAATTTTACACTTTGGATGAATTTTATGATTTATCAATATGTATCAATAAAATTCATTTGTTTAAAAAATTGACAAATGCTTTAAATAACAAGAATAAAAGAAAATATGCAAATATATAAAATTAAAAATGATAGAGGAAATATCACCGCTGATCTCACAGAAATAAAAAGGATCATAAGAGGATACTTTGAAAAACTGTATGACAAGATGGATAATTTAGAGAAAATGGACAAATTCTTAGAAACACACAAGCAGCCTACATTGACAAAAGAAGAAATTGATAAACTCAACAGACAAATCACAAGTAATGAGACAGAATTTGTCAACAAAAACCTCCCAACTATGAAAATCCCAGGACCATATGGCTTCACAGGTGAATTCTACCAATCATACTGGAAAGAGCAAACAGTGATACTGCTTAAATGCTTCCAAAAACTAGAAGTGGAGGGAACATGGTCTAACTCATTCAATAATGCCAACATCACTCTAATACCAAAGCCTCATGAATATGACACATGAAAAGAAAACTAAAGACCAATCTCTCTAATGAACCTGGATGCAAAAATCCTTAACAAAATACCTGCTATTCATATTCAACAACACATCAAATGAAGTACACACCTGGTATGCAGGAATGGTTCCGGCATAAGAGAATCAATCAATTAAATATACCATATTAACAGACTGAAAGAAAAAAATTCACATGATCATCTCTATTGAGGCAGAGAAAGCATTTGACAAAATATGATGCCCTTTCTTGATAAAAACACTTCAAGAGATAGGAATAGAAGGAGAGTTCCTCAACATGATAAAGGGTATTTATTAAAAATGCACAGTGAACGTCATATTCATTGGGAAAATGCAGAAAGCTTTCCCTCTGAAATCCGTATCAAGACGAGGATACATACTGTCACCACTCTTACTTAACGCTGTGTTAGAAGTTCTTGCTCTAGCACTCAGGCAAGAAAAAGAAATAAAAGGCATCCAAATTGGAAAGGAAGAAGCAAAATTTCGTTATTTGCAGATGATATGATCCTATATGTAGAAAGCCCTGAAAAACTACAACAAAGCTCCTTGAGTTGATGAACAAGTTCAGTAAAGTGGCGGGATTTAATATCAACACGAAAAATCAGTAGCATTTCAGTACACCAATAAAGAGAAATCTGAGGAGAAAATAAAGAAAAAAAACATTTACAACAGCAACTAAAAGAATCAAATATCTAGGAATAAATTTAACTAAAAATGTGAAGGGAAACTATGCATCCTTGTTAAAGCAATTCAAAGAAGACCTAAATAAATATAAGAATATTCCATGTTCATGGATTGGAAAAGTAAACATCATTACGATGTTTGTCTTACCCAAATTGGTTTACAGATTTAACACAATCCCAATAAAAATCAAAACAGCATTCTTTACTTAATTAGAAAGCTAATTATGAAATTTATGTGCAAGTGCAAGGCGGCCTGAATAGCCAAAAACATATCGAAAAAGAAAACCAAAATTGGAGGAATCATCCTACCTGACTTAAAAGCATGCTTCTAAGCCATAGTGGTCAGAATGGCATGGTAATGGCACAAGTATATACTTATTGACCAAAGGAACTGAGTTGAAAGTTCTGAGATCTTGCTTATACAGTCAAATGATAATTCACAAGGCCACTAAACCCAATAAACTGTGACAAAATGTCCTCTTCAACAAATGGTGCTTGGGGAACTGGATATCCATATCCAAAAGAATGGGAGAGGATCACCATTTCATGTCGTATACAAAAATTAACTCAAGATGAGTCAAAGTTCTAAATAAAAGAGCCAAGGCCATAATGCTCCTAGATGATAATGTAGGGAAGCATCTACAAGATCTTGTAATAGGAAATGGTCTCATAAGCTTTATACACAAAGCAAGAGCAATGAAAGAAAAAATAGATAAGTGGGACCTCCTCAAAATTAAAAAAAAAATGTAATTCAAATGAGTTTGTCGCAAAAGTGAAAAGGCAGCCTACTCAATGGGAGAAAATATTTGGTAAACATTTATGCAATAAGGGACTACTATGTAGCATATATAAAGGAATCCTACATCTAGATAATAATAAGACAAATAACACATTTTTAAAAATGGTTGATAGATTTGAATAGACATATCTCCAAAGAGGAAATATACATGGCAAAAAAGCATTAAAAAATACTTAAAATCACTAGCTATAAGGGAAATGCAAATCAAAACTAGAATGATATATAATCTTAAACCTATTAGAGCAGCAGCTATTAAAAAACAGAGAACTATCTCCATATCAATGATACAATTTCTTCCATTGCTAGAGCCATGATAGTTATTTAGTAGAATACCAGTAATGCTGGGCATTATATATCCTGCCATAACCCACTGAATGGACTGGGGGAGAGTGTAAACTACAATGTAAACTATAATCCATGTGATGCAGCAGTGCTCCAAAATGTATTCACCAAATGCAATGAAAGTGCCACAATGATGAAAGAGGTTGTTGATGTGGGAGGAGTGGGGGAGTGTGGTGTGGTGAATATGGGAACCACATATTTTTTAATGTAACATTTTTTGTGATCTATGTATCTTTAAGAAAAGATAATATAAAAACAGAAAGCTTCAAGTGTTGGAGAGGATGTGGAGGAAAGGGAATTCTCATCCATTGTTGGTGGCATGTAGAATGGTGTATCCATTGTAGAGAACAGTTTGGTGACCCCTCAGGAGTATAACTATAGAAATACCATATATTCCAGCAATCCCGCTGCTGGATATGTACCCAAAAGAATTTAAAGCAGGGACACGGACAGGTATATACACACCAATGTTCATAGTGGCATTCTTCACTATAGCCAAAAGTTGGTAGTAACCCAAATGTCCATCAACAGATGAATGGATTAGCAAATTGTGGTATATACATGCAATGGAATGTTACTCAGATGTAAGAAGGAATAAACTATTGATGCATGGGACATGGATGGATCTTAAAGACCTTTTGTTAAACGAACTAAAGGACAAATATTACATTACCTCACTGATATGACCTAAGCAAATTGAGCAGACTCATAGAGCTAGTGTCTAGAAGATAGTTTATCAAAAAACAGAAAACGAGTAGAGACTGGTGAGCTAATGCTCAATATGGGCAAACCTTAGGATAAGGTAGAAGGGTTGGTTTGGCAGTGGATAGGGGTAATAGTGGTGCAGGGATGTGAGCAGGGTCTATGGTGCTGGAATGTAAGTATGAACAGTGTGTGGGGGGGTTGGGTTGGACTATCCATGGAAAAGGGTGGAGGGTTACAGGAAGAAGCAGGTGAACTCAGGCTATATGTAGGTCTGTGGTTAAAACTATAATGGTGGGAATTTTCTTTCAAAAAATATTGCAGGAGAAGGTTATTGGTGCAGGATATTGGATATGGGGTGATATGTGGGAAATGTTGTGCCTGGGGCATGCTTCCATGGTATATGAAAGTGTTCATCTTGCCCTAAGGTATTATCTCAGAGGGTGGAGAGCCACACAATAAACAAGAAAATATTAAACTCTCCTCCTGGGAAGTCCTGCTATGTCCTCAAATAGAGGGGCAAGAGACTCTCGAGAACATAGGCAGTGCCAAACAAAAGAAGATGGCCTTCTTATATTTTTTAATGTAACATATTGTGTGATCTGTGCGTCTTTAAAAAAAATATTTAAAAAGACCTTGAATGAAAGGGGGAAATGGTAGAGGAAAAAAAAGACTGTATCAGAATGTTAACATTAGAGGTTGCTGTTTGAAGGAAACATGGGACTGCTGTATGGTCTTTGCAGTGTGAACTATTTCTTCTGCAATCTAATATTGTTTCAAAATAGAAGCAATAGGGTAAAATAAATGCATTTCAAGATTTTTTAAAAAGAGTGCATCAGAATTTTTGGGAGAGATTAAAAAGCTCCTAAGAAAGACTTGGAAATAAATACTCAAAATCTCCACATATGCCCACAGGTTATCCACACAGCTGCACAATTTGGCATGGAGCATTTGGTCATGAGAGAACAGATGTTAAGTCTATGTTAGCAGAATACCCCTGGACTTACTAGAGGACTTTTTTCACATCACCACAAATGGGGACACTCAGAGATTCACAGATCACCAGCAGATTTTTACGTATATATGTAACCACTCCAAACTCTGTATGCTTATTTTGGACAAAAAAGCAAGCTTTTATGATTTGTTTAGCATGAGAGAATCTAAAAAATTCTTGATATGGCATGATACTTCAGGCAGTTTTGCATCCGAAGATGAGTAAGAGGGAAAATGAAGACCAGGCATTTAGTAATGTCATTCTATAATATTTTCATGGAAATTGTACACTCAAAAGAGAGGATTGATCAGGCATTTAGTAATGTCATTCTATAATATTTTCATGGAAATTGTACACTCAAAAGAGAGGAATGGTAAGAAAATATATACAAAAGAATGCTGCCTTATATTTCTCGATATAGCATAAAACAATTTAATGCGGGAAACGGACTTTGGCCCAGTGGTTAAGGCGTCCGTCTACCATATGGGAGGTCCGCGGTTCAAACCCCGGGCCTCCTTGACCCGTGTGGAGCTGGCCATGCACAGCGCTGATGCGCGCAAGGAGTGCCGTGCCACGCAAGGGTGTCCCCCACGTGGGGGAGCCCCACGCGCAAGGAGTGCGCCCGTGAGGAAAGGGGCCCAGCGTGAAAATAAAGTGCAGCCTGCCCAGGAATGGCACCGCCCACACTTCCCGTGCCGCTGACAACAACAGAAGCGGACAAAGAAACAAGACACAGCAAATAGACACCAAGAACAGACAACCAGGGGAGGGGGGGATTAAATAAATAAATAAATCTTTAAAAAAAAAAAACAATTTAATGCAACTTACATAAATTGATTCATCTCATGATTTTTGGTTTTGGGAATAATTTATGGTCTAATTATTGAAAACTCTAAATAATATAAAATTTTCTGCTATACCTATTGAAATTTACTATATTAGGAATTATAATTTATATAAATATAAATAATTATTTAAGTTATTAAAAGTAACAAATACCTTATATTTTAGTGCAATAATGACATTTTAAAACATATCATTTCTCAAAGCCAAATAAAATTTTTGAGGAGAGACATTATTTTAACCTTTTGAAAAGCTCTTTATTCATGGCTTACTGGAATATAGCTGAATTCCCATAACTACTTGATCTATTCTATTGCAATATCTTTTTTCAGTTGATAAGTGTGAAGAAACTATGACTTATACTATTATATAGGTAGAAAAGTCAAGGGGTATTTCATTATTTTTTTTCTTTTCTTTTCTTTTCTTTTATTTTTTAATTGACTTTGTAATAATATTACATTAAAAATATATATATGAGGTCCCATTCAACCCCACCCCCCCTCCCCACTTCTCCCCCCCCCCCCCAGCAACACTCGTTCCCATCATCATGACACATCCATTGCATTTGGTAAGTACATCTTTGGGCACCTCTGCACCTCATGGTCAATGGTCCACATCATGGCCCAAACTCTCCCCCATTCCATCCAGTGGGCCCTGTGAGGATTTACAATGTCTGGTGATTGCCCTGAAGCACCATCCAGGGCAGCTCCATGTCCCAAAGACGCCTCCACCTCTCATCTCTTCCTGTATTATCATTATTAACTTATATAATTGTTCATGTACTTAATACAAATACTCTACACCAAAACTCAACAAGTTGTGATTTCTTAAAGAATAGTTCCAATTTGGAATCTAAGAAATTATTAATGAAGTTTTCTCATTTCCTTTATTTCAATCCATTATTTATTTAGCAATTTGATTAGGTTCAAACTGTCATGATTTTTTCATCTTGAACAATTATTTCAGTATTGTCATCTTGAAAATATTGATTCACAGAGTAATGCTGATCTTACAAATATGATATATATCTTTTACCACTAAAAATTATATTTATTATTATTACCAACAAACCTAATAGTCAGGACTTTTAAGAATTGGGAAGCTGTAAACTTATCTTGAAGAAAGTAGTTTTTCTTAATTTCTAATTTGAACTTTGAAATTCAAATTGTAATATTAGGAAATCATTTTGATAGTTCCTTTCTTTATTTTCCTTATGTTATTAAGCAGTTTTAGGTTTGTGAGAAAGTCATGCAGAAAACATAGTGTTCCTATTTATACCCCCAAACATTAGTGTTCCCTATTATTAACATTTTGTATTAATGTGATCACTTTGTTACAATTGCTGAAGCAATATTACTATAATCATCTTATGATCTATAGTACATAAATTTCCTTATTGTTCACTCTATGAAAGAAAAAAGATGGACCAATATTTCAAGCCCTCAGTATTAATGCATGTAAATATGAACATTTTTCTTCAAAAAAATCAACTTATTGCTTGCCATGGGATCTGAGGAGGGAGGAAGGGAAGAAAGGATGGATCAGGGTGCATTTGCAAGGCATTGGAATTGTTTTACATGATCTTGTTGCTCTAATGTGACTTCTCTCTAAGCCAAACTCAGCATCTAAACTCACTATCATTCCCCTGGTGAGGGACATGGATCCCAGGGATGAGCCTCCCTGGCACTGAAGGATTATTATTAAGATCCCATTGCAGGGAGAGATGTAGGACATTATATATCCCGCCATAACCCACTGAATAGACTGGAAGAGAGTATAAACTATAATGTAAACTATAATCGATGCTGTGTAACAGTGCTCCAAAATGTATTAATCTAATGCAATGAATGAGCCACACTGATGAAAGAGGTGTTGATGTGGGATGAGTGGGGAGGATGGGGAGTGGGGTATATGGGAATCTCAAACTTTTCAATGTAACATTTTGTGTGATCTATGTATCATTTAAAAAAGATAATAAAAGATAAAAAGAAAAGAACCAACTAGTGATGCATTTGGAAAAAGACCTTGACCCAAAGGGGGCAATATTAAATACAAATGAGTTTTTATGGCTAAGATATTTCAAGAGAGTCAGGAGGTCATTCCAGAGGCAATGCTTATACACATTTCAGGATGATCTCACTGACTGCCAGAGTAAACAGAGCCTCAAGCAGGGGGGCTCCTGAGGGACCTGGACAGCATACACAGTGAGGACAACCCCAGGAATTCAGCACCCTGTCAGTGTTCCTTACCATGGAATATGTGATAACCTATCCCCTCAATGTTTTAGAGTTGGACCCATTTATAATTTTCCTACACATGGTCCTTCTGCCTCTTTTATCTGAACCTATAAATAGTACTGTACCCATTAAATATGTGTTCCAGAGATTTAAGTCTTCCAGCTGCTCATGTGCCAGGTGAGCCCTGAATTTTAGCAGAGTTACAGTGAACACCTACTCTCCAGTTCATCAGATTCACTCAGGACAACAAACAAAAGGATAATGATGGGTAACACCCATCCCCAAAAAGAGAGAGCATCTACAACTGCAAGCAAAACAGTTTCCCCCATCTGCTCCATGGAGTCCAAGTCCCCTCTCAACCAGAAGCAGAGTGGCATCACCATCCCAACACCCTCAAAATTGAGGAATAAACAGACATAAGGGGAGAATGCAACTCTGGACTAAGGTAGATTTAGTATAATTCCAGTAATGAGGGTTCTTTGTTTATATAAGACGAAGTGGGAGGGCAGAGACCAAGACTGTGACACACCTCACTGAAGTACTCCAATCAAAAGCCATAAAACAATATAATCAAGTGATATAATCAAAGGTCCCTTTACTGAATCTAATCAAAAGCTCCATCTTCACTGCATTTATGGCACAGGTGTAGGTTATCTTAAGAACATAATTGCTGGGGTCCACAATAGACAAACCAGGACATAGACCAACCTTGTTCTTGATGTATTATATTGGTTATATATTGCCAAATTTAGTTTTCTAATATTTTCTTGATGATTTTCCATCTAATTTCATGAGTGTGATTGATCTCTTATGTTTCTCTTTCCCTTCCTTCTTTTCCACATCCATCACTTTCACCCCTTGCAGCATAACTATTCTGACTTCTGTCATAATTACTCCTTTGCTTTGCTTTATAAATTTCCAATTACATTTGCATCTCTGAAACACTATAGTCTCATCTTCCACGTTTCTTAGGTTTTTATAAAAGAAATCAGAAATTATGTATGTTTAAATCTGGCTCCCTTTATCCAACATTATATTTGTGAAGATATTCTTGTTCTTTCAGAGTGTTCCATTATAATAATATACCAAAAATGAATGTATCCATCCTTCTGATTATGGAAATTTAAATTGTTTCCAGTTTGGGCCTATCATGAAAAATGCTGCTGAGAGGATTTTCATCTATTCATCTTACTGCACAAATGTGTACCTTTCTGTTGGGCACATACCTAGAAATGGAATTATCAAATTAAAGGATATGCGTAATGTCAACATTAGTAGATGAGGCAAAACTCTTTTACACAGTGATTGTTTTGTTTACACTCCTGCCAACAACATATGAGAGTTCTTGGTTTTCCACATTGCTGGCAAACCTTGGTATTGCTACATATTAAACAGATAGGAGGTTTTCTCCTTGGGGTTTAAATTTGGGTTTCCCTCATTAAAAATGAGGTTGAAAATTCAAATATCATATGTTCACTGGCTATTTGATTTCTTCTCTTGTGGAGTGCCTGCTCAAGTCTTTCTTACATTTTGTATCGGGTCACCTCATATTTATGTTGGTATATAGATGTGTTTCATATATTCTGGTTAAGAGTTCTCTGACGGATATATACTGCAAGTATCTCATCTCATATTTATCTTATCTCTCTATATAATATCACTTGCCTAAAAGAAGTGCTTTATTTAAATGTAATGAAACATTAATATTTACTCTATGGATGGGGTTTTTATGTCTTTTTTGAGAATCATTCTTTCACTGGAATTCATAAATATATGTAGTCCTTTATTATATTCAAAAAGATGTAACTTTCCTTTCCAATTTAGGTACAACCAGAAATAATTTTTGTTTATGATGCAAAGGAGAGGCCCACATTTACCAATTCCAATAAGAAAAAGACAGTCATTTTTCCATGGTCTGCAGTACCAATAATTATCATTGATCAACTGTCTATGTCAGAAGCACACTTATTTCCCACATTTTTCTTCCTCAAATAAGACTTTGCTTGTATATTTGAACATTCAAACATAATTTAGAATTTGTCTATCAAATTCCACAAGCAAAAAAGTAGACATTTTTTACTGGATTGTTTTGAATACATAGATCCATTTAGGGAAAAAAGGCATCTTTAAAATACTCAATCATCCATTACTTGAACAAGGAATATCTCTCCATTTATTCTTCCCCTATTTTCACTTTCAGTAACATCTTATTAATTTTCACTAAAAGATAGCATGTATTTTATTAGTTTTGCTAATCAGCACTTGTTTTAATTTCAGAATATGTTAATTTTAGTTATTTTATTGAGATATATTCATATACCATTGAAACCATCCAAAATATACATGCAATGGCGGCAGACTTGGCCCAATTGTTAGGGTGTCTGTCTACCACATGGGAGGTCTGCAGTTCAAACCCCAGGCCTCCTTGACCCATGTGGAGCTGGCCCACACACAGTGCTGATACGCGCAAGGAGTGCTGAGCCATGCAGGGGTGTTCCCCATGTAGGGGAGCCCCACGCACAAGGAGTGCGCCCCATAAGGAGAGACGCCCAGTGTTAAAGAAAGTGCAGCCTGCCCAGAAATGGTGCCACACACACGGAGAGCTGACACAACAAGATGATGCAACAAAAAGAAACACAGATTCCCATGCCACTGACAACAACAGAAGCGGACAAAGAAATCGCAGCAAATGGACACAGAGAGCAGACAACTGGGTTGAGAGGGGGAAGGGGAGAGAAATAAAAAGTAAATAAACAATTAAAAATTGAAAAAAAAAACAAAATATACATGCAATGGATTTTGGTATAATCACAAGAGTTATGCATTCACCACCAAGATCAATATTAGAATGTTTTAATTACTCCAAAATGAAACACCTCTCACCCCATCACCTGTCAATGCCTCTATCCATCCCCTGCCATACAGATCTTCTAATCTATTTCCAGTGATGTAAGTTTATTTATATTGACAATTCACGTAAATGGAATAAAAAATACTCAGTACTTTCTGTTTGGTTTCAGTCACTTATGATAATTCTCTCTCTTTTTTTATAATTGAAGAAAAATATTACTATTATTTACCAAAGGCCATAGGTCACTTTAATTGCATTTTAGCTCAGATACCACCTTATTATTAAACTATTGTAATATTAATGTACAGATGTTCTAATTCATTGAAAAACATTCTGATATTTGTACTATTAAACACACTCATTGTCTGCCACAGGGTTCACTATGCTATAAAATTCCGTGTCTTACTTAGTTTTTCTTCTAGTGACACACATAACACCAATCTTACTCCAATATTAGTGCTCCTAATTATATTTATTCTAAAATGCTACCATCAATTCTATCCAATTCCAAGCATTTAAAATTAACAGTATTACAAATTCTGCCCAAGTTTTGCCATTGCACCTCATTTGCTATCCTCATTCTAACTTCTGGTGACCAATCTTCTAGTCATTAACTCCACAACTTTGCTCATTATATTTAGTTCATATTAGTGGGATCTTACAGTGTTTCTCCTTTTCTTCTGGCTTGTTTAACTCAAACTAATATTCTCACAGTTCATCCATGTTTTCATATGCATCATGATTTAATTTCTTCTCACAACTGAATAATATTCCACTTTATGCTTATACCACATTTTGCCTGTCCATTCATCTGTTGGTGGAAACCTGGGCTGTTTCCATCTTTTGGCAATTGAGAATAATGCCTCTATGAATATCATTGTTAAAATATCTGTTCACCTCCCTACTTTCATGTCTTCTGTGTGTGTACCTAGGAGTGGACTTGCCACATCTTATGACAGATCTATATTTAATTTCCTTAGGAAATGCCTAACAGTCTTATACAGTGGCTCCACCATTCTACACTCCCATCAATGAGGAATAATCATTACTACTTCTCCAAATCCTCTGCAACACTTGTAGTTTTCTGTTTTCCTAACAGTGGCCTTTCTAATAGTTGTGAAGTGGTTTCTCATAGTTTTGATTTGCATTTCCCTAATAGCAAGTGATGTTGAACGTCTTTTCATGTGCTAGTTTGCCATTTGTATTTCCTCTTTGGGTAAACACCAATTCATGTCTTTTGGCCATTTCTAAATTAAGTCATTTGTATTTTTGTCATTCAGTTGTCCTATCTCCTTATATATCACAGATGTTAAACCCTTATCAGATATGGGGTTTCCAAATATTTTCTCCCATTGAGTAGACTGTTCATCTTCTTGACAAAGTCCTTTGAAGTGCAAAGGAATTTAATTTTGAAAAGAACCCATTTATCTACTTTTTTCTTTCCTTGCTCATGCTTTGGGTGTAAAGTCTAAGAGAACACCTACCACCACAATGTCTTTAAGATGCTTTCCTACATTTTCTTCTAGAAATTTTATGGTCATGCCTTTTTTATTTAGTTCTGTAATCTTTTTTTAACAAATCAATTTTATTGATGTACATTAAAGAAGCATAAATACATCCAAAGTGTACAAACTATGGTGTTCTGTATAATCATATAGTTGTGCACACATCACTTCATTTTATCTTACTTATTTACTTTTTAATTGAATTGAATTTAATTAACTTTTCTTAAAGTTCATAGATCACAGAAAATGTTACACTAAAAAACAACATAAGAGGTTCCAATAAAATGCGCTCCATCCCCAACACACCAGTCATTTTTTCTTGTATTTTTTTAAGATACATAGATCACAAAAAATGTTACATTAAAAAATATAAGAAGCTCCCATATACCCCTCACTACCTCACCCACTCCTCCCACATCTACAACCTCTCTAATCATTGAGGTACATTCACTTTAATTGGTAAATACTTTTTGGAGAACAGCCAACCTAAGAGATTATAGTTTACGTTGTAGTTTACACTCCCCCACAGTACGTTCAGTGGGTTACGGGAGGATATATAATGTCCAGCATCGGTCCATGTAATATCATTTAGGACAGCTCCAAGTTCAGAAAATGCCCCCAAATCACATCTCTTCTTCCCTTTCCCTGCCCTCATCAACTACTGTGGCCATTTTCTCCACATCAATGCTACAATTTCTTCCATTGCTAGTCACAATAGTTCCATAGTAGAATATCAGTAAGTCCACTCTAATCCATATTTTATTCCTCCATCCTGTGGACCCTGGGATGGTGATGTCCCCTCCACCTCTATATCAAAAGGGGGCTTATATCCCACATGAATGATGGATGCAATTCTCCTGCCTGCAGTTGTAGGCACTCTCAGTCCTCTGTTGTGTCGGTTGACCATATTCACCTCACTGTTAGATCGCCTGGGTATGACCAATGAACCAGAGAGCAGGAATTGTAACTCTGCTAAGGCTCAGGGCATAGCTGGCACATGGACAGTTCAGAGATTCAAGTCTCCTGAGTATACGCCAACCCCAGCACCAGTAAAAGTGACAGAAGAGGCATATGTAGAAAGGTCACAACTGAGCCCAACTTTATCACACTCAGGAAAACAAATTCCAAAGTAGGACCCACTGACATGTCACTGAACTCCACAGCCATCTGCCATGACCATAGAACCTGTGTTTCTCCATAGCCCTCAGGAGCACCAGTACCTGTGGTTGTATCTACTTTGGCTGTCTCTGGGATCCTGCTTAGGACCCCCCTGATGATCTCCCAAATTTTTTTTGAAGACTCTTAGCCATAAAAACTCATTTGTCTTTGCCGTTTCCACCTGTTATTCATGGTCAAAAAATAGTTTTTAGCACATGATCCTACATATAGGCTTAGATATTTTACTGGTCGGAGTTAAACCTTTTATTCAAGTTCTCTTTCTAGTTGCATCACCAGGTAGTGATTGGTAGTAATCCCTCAGCACCAGGGAGGCTCATCCCTTGGAGTCATGTGCCATGTTGGGAGAAAGATTATGCATTTTCATGCTGAGTTTGGCTGAGGGAGTGGCCACATTTGAGCAACACAGAGGTTCTCAGAAGATAACTCTTAGGCATTCTGAAGCTCTAGACCTAGTTCATATTTCAGGCACACAGGCTCACAAGCATAGTCATCAGTATCAAGGACTCATCATTGGACCGTCCTTCTTCATTGGTCTCTGTCCTTGCATTTGGGGGATTGTTGCTGTTCCACTGCAGAATGTGACAGAGCTCCCCTGGCTAGGAACTCAGCACTCCCTCAGTTGGCATCTGTAACTGTAACTATGAAAATACCCAACATATATCTGAACATTTTTATGTACCCTATATACATTCCCTGGAGTACTCCCTCCCAACTATGTGCCCCCTATCAATAACACCCCACACCTGTGTTCCTCCCCTGCCACAGTTTAACCCCTATGTAATCCAAAGCTGTTTTCAAAATGAAGCCTAATATAATGCCAAATTCAATTAATAGGAAAGTGAAATAGTAGTGATAGGTTTAAAGATTAGAAATAGAATACATACTAATTTAGAAAAACTAAAATGAAGCAAAAATAAATTGTGATATTAAGAAATGAAAAATATCATAAACCTTTGTTTTTTGTTTTGCCTTTCATCACTGTAATAGGTGTTGCCCAGTATATACAGTGGATAGGCAATTTCATTCATTTCTTCCTCAGCATCTACATCCTTTCTTTTTATTTCTTCTAATTTTTTATTTTGTCTTCAAAAAGTTTTAGATAACAGTAATTCACATATACAATATAGGGGACTCCAAATATGCAACATTAAACCCATTTCCCCCTTCCCTAGTAATGATCTTTTTACATGTTCATGTTATAGTTGCTGCAGCTGATGTATGGATATTTAAACATAGCTAAGACTGGTGGCTATCAAAAAAAAAAAAAAAAAAAAAAAAAACCAGAAGACTACAAGTGTTGGAGAGGATGGGGAGGAATGGGAACAATCATCCTCTGCTGGTGGAAATGCAGAAGGATCCAGGCATTCTCGAGGACAGTTTGGTGGTTTCTCAAAAAACTAGCTAGAGCTTTGCCATATGATCCAGCAATTCCACTGCTGTGTATATACTTAGAAGAACTGAAAACAAGGACACAAACCGACATATGCACCCCAATGTTCGTAGCAGTATTATTCACTACTGCCAAAAGTTGGAATCAACGCAAATGCCCATCAACTGATGAATGGATAGATAAAATGTGGTATATACTTACAATGGAGTACTACTCAGCTATAAGAAGGAATACAATACAAACATATGGGATAACATGAATAAATCTTGAGGACCTTATGTTGAATGAAGCCAGGCATTGAAGGACAAATACTACACAACCTCTCTGATATGAAGTAAGCAAACCAAACAGTCTCAGAGAGCTAGAGACTGGATGAGAAGCAAAAAGGAAGTTGGGGGGTGGAGAGAAATGTTGCGAGCTGACGCCTCCATTGATGAAATCTATGATAAGCTGGAGGTAAGTATTTGTACAGGGAAAGGATAAGATGGGGGCACATGGATACCTTTGGTTGGGTCTTTGCAGACTTGAGGGGGTTAGGGTTGGGAGGATGGCTCAGATAGACCAAGCAATTAGGGGGAAGGCTGGGGGGAACAGTTGAACACGGGAGATTGTCAGGTATGTGGTGGAAAACATAATGTTGAGAAAACTCTTTAGAAAATATAATAAGGAATGATTACGTGTTTAAG
Source organism: Dasypus novemcinctus (assembly GCF_030445035.2). Classification (NCBI taxonomy): domain Eukaryota; kingdom Metazoa; phylum Chordata; class Mammalia; order Cingulata; family Dasypodidae; genus Dasypus; species Dasypus novemcinctus. The sequence continues at coordinate 59,111,395 of NC_080704.1, read as the reverse complement.
GTACTTAAGGGGGGAGCATCTAGCACAGGGGCAGGCTTCTAGGGAGTATGTGAGTGCTCATTTTGTCATAATGTCTTATATCATTGGGTGGAGACCCATACAATGAGTGTGAAGGTGTACTCACATCCTTTTGATGCCCAAAGCTCTCAAACAAAGGAAAATGTGTCTCCGGAGAGAATTGGTTGCTCCCAATGGGTTAGGGCAGTCTGTATGTCAAGCCCTCAACATTGTTGCAAGTATCTGTGATTCTGGTCCTTCAAGTAATGAAGATTGATTGTCACCATGGGCCCAGAGGGGAGGGGGAGAGAGGTATAGAATAGATGGAATCAGGGTAACTGGGATTAATGGAAGTGTTCCACAAGATCATGCAATAATGGATATAGGACATGTTAAATTACACCAAAAATGTATAAAATTCTATAGGATAAAATGTAAACCATAATATAAAACATAACTAAAAATTTAGAAAATTGTACACTCTAAAATATAAACCATAATGTAAACCAAAATGGAACCATCACTTCATTTTAGAGCATTTTCATCATTCCAATAATAGTAATAAAAAAAAAACCAACGAAACTAACAAAACTCATCATCTCTCAATCTCTCTATTTCCCTTGATGTATATAGAAACTATTCTGTGTCCTTTTTTATAGTTTATTTGTATTTATATTTTGTAAAAAATCTTATGAATATCACCTATTTTCATATTTTAGATGAGGTTTCACAATGTTTATACAGTCCCATGTTACATTTTTAGCTTTCCTTCTAGTAATATAAATGTCCTTGGGCTTTCCCTTTCAACCACTTTCATACCCATATAATAGCTCAGCTAGTCACAAAAACCATGATGTATTCTCACAAGGTACATTCATTTCAAAAGATTTCCAAACAATCTTTTATCAATTCTGTACAGATTAACCAGCAGCTTCCATTCTCTACCCTTCTTCTATTTTTTGGTGACCTATATTCTAATTATGAATTCCATGAGTTTGTATAATACATTTAGTTCATAATAACACAATCATACAGTATGTGTCTTTTTGTGTCTGGCTTGCTTCACTCAACGTAATGTCCTCCAGGTTCAGCCATGTTGTCGTATGCTTCATGACCTCATTCCTTCTTAGTGCTTCATAATATTCCATCAAAAGGGTACAAGACAATTTGTTAATCCATTCATCAGTTCATGGACACTTTGGTTATTTGCAACTTTTGGCAAATGTGAATAATGCTGCTGGGAACACCGGTGTGCAGATGTCTATCTGTGTCACTGTTCTCAGTTCTTCTGGGTATACACCTAGTAATAGTATTGCCAGGTCATAAGGCAAGTCTACATTTTTTTTTCTTTATTTTCTTTTAAATGTTGCATTCAAAAAAAATGTGAGGTCCCCATATACCCCCGACCCCCCCAACCCACACCTCCCACATCAACAACCTCTTCCATCATCATGGCACATTCACTGCACCTGGTGAATACATTTTGGAGCACTGCTGCACCACATGGACAGTGGTCTACACTCTCCCCCAGTCCACCCAGTGGGCCACGGCAGGACACACAATGTCCAGCATCGGACCCTGCAGCACTACCCAGGACAATTCCAAATCCTGAAAATGCCCCTACATCGTATCTCTTCTTCACTCTCTGTACCATCAGCAGCTACCATGGCCACTTTCTCCACGTCAATACTACAATTTCATCCATCACTAATCACAATAGTTCCCCAGCAGAATACTGTAAGTCCACTGTAAACTACACTCTATTCCTCCATCCTGTGGACCCTGGGATGGTTATGTCCAGTCCCCCTCTACATCAGGAGGGAGCTTAGATTCTAAATGAATGATGGATGCAATTCTCCTGCTTGCATTTGTAGGCTCTTTTGGCTCCCTGGTGTGGTGATTGTTCTTCTTCAACTCCCTGTTAGTTGGCTGGGGTAAATCCAATAAACCAGATGGTAGGAGTTGCAAGTCTGCTGTGGCTTAGGGCCTGGCTGTCACATGGACAACCCAGAGATTCAGGTCTGCTGAGTATACACCAACCCAAACACCAACCACAGGTCCGGTAATAGTAACAGAAGAGGCATGTGTAGAAAGGTCATATCTGAGTCCAACTCCATCACACTCAGGAACACGAACTCTTAGATACTGCCAAACAGTCCACAGTGTCTATACGATTCCACATTCCTACCAAAATTGAATAAGTATCTTATTTCTCCACATCCTCTTCCACCACTTACAGTTTTCCAACTTTTTAATAGTGGCCATTCTAACAGGTGTGAAATGATATCTCATTGTAGTTTTGATTTACATTTCCTTAATTGCTAGTGATGTTGAAACTTTTTTCATATGTTTCTTCACCATTTGTATTTCTTCTTTGAACAATTATTGCCTTTACAAGTACTTGGGCATTTTTTAAATTGGGGAGTTGGTCTTTTTATTCTTGACTTGCAGTATCTTTTTATATAACAGCAATATTAAACCTTTATCAGAGATGTGATTGCCAAACAATTTCTCCCATTGAGTCTGCTGCGTTTTCATCCATTAGACAAAGTCCTTTGAGGTGCAAAAGTGTTTAATTTTGAGGAGGTGCCATTTACCTATTTTTCTCTTGTTGCACAAGCTTTGAATGTAAGGTTTAAGAAACTACCACTTACCAGAAGATCTTGAAGCTGTTTTCCTACATTTTCTTCTAGTAGTTTATGATTGTCACTTTAATATTAAATCCTTGATATATTTTGAGATAATTTTTGTAAAAGGTTTGTGATAGGGGTCATCTTTCTTTCTTTTGGTATGAATATCCATTTCTCCCAGCACCATTTGTTGAATAGACTGTTCTGGCCCAACTGGGTGGACTTAAGAGCCTTGTAAATAATTACCTTACTCTAGACATTAGAGTCTATTTCAGGGAAGCGGACTTGGCCCAGTGGTTTGGGTGTCCGTCTAGCACATGGGAGGTCTGCGGTTCAAACCCTGGGCCTCCTTGACCCTTGTGGAGCTGGCCCATGCACAGAGCTGATGTGCGCAAGGAGTACCGTGCCACGCAGTGGTGTCCCCCATGTAGGGGAGCACCGTACACAAGGAGTGCACCCTGTAAGGAGAGCCGCCCAGCATGAAAGAAAGTTCAGACTGCCCAGGAATGGTGCCGCACACAGGGAGAACTGATGCCGCAGCAAGATGACGCAACTAAAAAGACAAAGATTTCTGTGCCACTGACAACAGAAGCTGACAAAAAAAAAAAAAAGCACACACAGCAAATGGACACAGAGAACAGACAACGGGGGGAGGGGAGAGAAAGAAATAAAACAAATCTTTTTTAAAAAAAGAGTCTATTTCAGTGTTCTCAATTTGGTTTAATTTGTTAATCTGTCATTATTATGCCAGTACCACACTGTTTCGTTTTTTTCATTTTATTTATTTTTGTTGTTGTTGGATTCAATTAGCAAGTATTTTATTGAGGATTTTCACCTCTGTATTCATAAGAAAAATGGGTCTGTAATTTTTTTGTAATATCTTTTTTATTTATTTTCTTTTAAATGTTACATTTAAAAAATATGATGCCCCCATATACCCCCATCCCACCCACCATTTATTTATTTTTTCCTATATAACCCACTCTCCACCCCCACCACATCATTTTTGTAAATTGTATTTTTTGAAGATATATACATCACATAAAAATGTTACATTAAAAAATATAAGAGGTTCCCGTATACCTCCCACACACCCACCCCACTCCTTCCACACCTACAACCTCCCCCATCATTGTGGTACACTTACTGCACTCAGTGAACACGTTCTGGGGCACTGCTGTACTACACAGATAATAGTTTACCCTGTAATTCATACTCTCCCCCAGTATATTCAGTGGGTTATGGCAGGATATATAAAGTCCAGCATCTGACCCAGAAATATCATTTAGGGCAACTCAAAATCCCAAAAATGCCCCCATATTACATCTCTTCTTCCCTCTCCCTGCCCTCAGTAACTACTGTGGCCACTTTCTCCACCTCGATGCTCAAATTTCTTCTACTACTGGTCACAATAGTTTTATAGTAGAATATCATAAGTCCACTTTAGTCCATATTTTATTCCTCCATTCTGTGGACCCTGGGATGGTGATGTCCTCTCCACCTCTCGATCTAGAGGGGGCTTAGATTCCCCATGGGTGATGGATGCGATTCCCCTGCTTGCAGTTGTAGGTGCTCTTGATTTCCTGGTGTGGTGGTTTACCATCTTCACCTCCCTGTTAACTGACTTGGGTAAGACCAATGAATCAGAGAATAGGAGTCACCACATTGCTGAGGCTCAGGGCCCAGCTGGCACATACGCAGTCCAGAGATTCAAGTCTCCTGAGTATGGAGCATCCCTAGCACCAACCACAGGTTCAGTAAAAGTGACAGAAGAGGCATGTGTAGAAAAGTCACATCTGAATCCAGCTCCATCACACTCAGGAACACAAATTCCAAAGGAGGGCCCTCTGACATGGCACAGAACTCCATACTCTGGTTTCTCTTCAGATCTTCACCTTTTACCATGCTGTTTTTACCACAGTAGCTAAGCAATATACTTTCAAGTCAGGAAGTGAGTGTCCTACAACTTCATTCATCTTTTTAAAGATAATTTTGGCTATTTCAGCTCTCATCTTTCCAAATAAATTTGATTATTCAATTTCTGCACCCCCCCAAAAAAAAAGCTTGCTGGGATTTTTAAGGGGATTGTGTTGAATCCGTAAATAAATTTGTGCAGAACTGACATGTTCATGATGTTTAGTCTTCCAATCCATGAACACGGAACTTCCTTCCATTGGTTTAAGTCTCCTTTTAGCAATATTTTGCAGTTTTCTGAGCACGTCTTTTATAGCCTTGTTTAAGTTTATTTCTAAGTATTTCATTGGCTTAGTCACTATTAAATATGAAATTTTTAATGATTTACTCCTCAGCTTGCTAATCAGTAGCGTATAGACATGCTATATTGAAGACGTTTCCTTATATTCCTATATTTGGAGTGTTTTAATGTGGTAGGGGAGATTTATTTTGTCAAATAAATTTTTTCATGAATAGAGAGGATCATGGGATTTTTATTCTTCAATTTGTCAATGTGGTTTATTACACTAATTTAAATTCTTGTACTGAACCTTTCCTGCGTACCTGGGATAAAGCACACCTGATCATTTTGAATAATTTTTTATATGCTTTTGGAATTTGTTAGCAAATCTTTCGTTGAGGATTTTTCCATCAATATTGATTAGAGGTATTGGGCTGTAATATTCATTTTTGGAGTATCTTTGTCTGGTTTCATTATTAAGGTGATCTTGACTTCAGAGAATGAATTTGGTAGCATTCTTTCCTGTCCAATTTTTTGGAAAAGCTTGAGCAAGTTTGCTATTATTATCTTTGATTAATTGGTACATTTCACCTGTGAAGCCATGTGATCCTGGGCTTTCATCTTTTGGAGATTTTTGATGACCATTTCAATCTCTTCATTTGTGGTTAGTTTGTTGACGTCTTCTATTTCTTCTAAGGTCAGTGTAGGTAGTTAGTGTGTTTCTAGGGATTTGTCCATCTTGTCTACATTGTCTAGATTTTTTGCATATGGTTCTTCATATTATTTTCTTATGATCTCTCTTATTTCAGTGATAATGTTCCCCTCCCATTTCTGATTTTATTTATTTGCATCTTCTCTCTTTTTCTCTTTGTCAGTCTAGCTAAAGGTTTGTTTACTTTGTTGATTTTCTCAAATAATCAAATTTTGTTATTTTATTTTATTTTTTTATTGATTTCATTTATTTCTGTTCTGATCTTTACTATTTCTTTCCTTTGCCTTGGTTTGGGATTAGTTTGCTGTTCTTTTTATAGTTCCTCCAGGTGTGCAGTTAGATTTTCTATTTTAGCTCTTCCTTCTTTTTTAATGTAAGCATTGAAGGCTATAAATTTCCCTTTCAGCCTCACCTTTGTGGTGTCCCAGAGGTTTTGAATATGCTGTGTTCTAATAGTCATTCATCTCAAGATATTTGCTACATTCTCTTACAATTTCTTCTTTGAGCCACTGATTTCTAAAAAGTGTGTTAATATACACATATTTGTAAATTTTCCCTTTTTTCATCTATTATTGATTTCCAGCTTCATTCCGTTGTGATCAAAGAAAGACTTTAGTAAAATTTCAGTCTTTTAAAATTTATTGGGACCTGTCTTGTGACCCAACGTATGGTCTGTCATGGAGAAGAATCCATGAGAACTTGAAAAAATTTTATTTCCTGCTGTTTTGGGGGAGCATTGCTCTATAGATACCTATTATGTCTTATGGATATATTATGTTATTCAATCTCTCTGTTTCTTTATTATCCTCTGTCCACATGATCTATCCAACACTGAGAGTGGTGTATTGAATTCTCCAATTATTATGCCAGAGACATCTATTTCTCCCTTCAGTTTTACCATTGTATGCCTCATGTATTTTGGGGCACTTAGGTTACATGCATAAATCTTTAGTATAATTATTTCTTCTTGGTAAATTCTCTCTGTTACTACTCCAGCTCTTTTGCAGTTATTATTAGTGTGCAATATATTTTTACAATCATTCACTTTTAGCCTGGCTATGTCCTCACATCTGAGGTGAGTCTCTTGTAGGCAGCATATAGATGGCTCATATATATATATATATATATATATATATATATATATATACCTTTGTGGTGTCCCAGAGGTTTTGATTATGCTGTGGTTTGAATATATATATATAAATCTACTCTCTATGGTTACATCTTTTGATTGGGGAGTTCAAGCAATTAACATTCAATTATATTATTATAAAGGCACTACTTATGTCATCCATTTCGTTTTGTTTTGTTTTTTTAAAGATTTATTTATTTATTTATTTCCCCCCCTCCCCCGGTTGTCTGTTCTCTGTGTCTATTTGCTGCGTCTTGTTTCTTTGTCCACTTCTGTTGTCATCAGCGGCACGGGAAGTGTGGGTAGTGCCATTCCTGGGCAGGCTGCACTTTCTTTCGTGCTGGGCGGCTCTCCTTATGGGCACACTCCTTGCGCGTGGGGCTCCCCTATGCGGGGGACACCCCTGCGTGGCATGGCATGCCTTGCGCGCATCAGCACTGTGCGTGGGCCAGCTCCACACGGGTCAAGGAGGCCCGGGGTTTGAACCACGGACCCCCCATGTGGTAGACGGATGCCCTAACCACTGGGCCAAGTTCGTTTCCCCATTTTGTTTTTTGATGCTCTGTTGTCATCATACGCTTTGTCTTTTTACCCTTTAATTTACCCTTCCTAATAATCTTCACTCTATGTTCTTCTCTTTGTCTCTCATCCTTGGTTTTTTACTTTCAGGCTGCAGCACTCCCTTGAGTACCTCTTGTAATTCTGGTCTTTTGATAACATATTCAGTCAATTTTTGTTTTTCTCTTAAGACTTTGAACTTATCCTCATTTATGAAGGACAATTTTTGCAAGGTACAGAATTCTTGCATGGCAGTTTATCTCTTTCCTTACCTTAAACAGATCATGCCACCTTCTTCTCTCCTTGATGGTTTCTGATGAGAGTTTGGCACTTAATGTTATCAAGGTTCCCTTGTACTTTATGCTTTGCTTTTCTCTTGGTGTTTTTAGTATCCTCTCTTTATCTCTGATGTTTTTCATTCTGAATAGTAAGTGTGTTAGGATAGGTCTGTTAAGATTTATTGTGTTTGGGGTGTGTTATCCTTCTTGGATATTGATAATTATGTCTTTTATCAGGTTTGGGAAGTTTTCAGTCATTATTTCCTCAAATATTCTTTCTGCCCCTCCTCCAGTTGCATCTCCTTTTGGGACACCAATAATGCATATGTTTGTGCATTTCATGTTGCCATTCATTTTCCTGAGATCCTGTTCCATTTTTTCCATTTGCTTCTCTTTCTGTTCTTCTGTCTTTTCCAGTTCAGATGTTCTGTCTTTGAAATCACTAATTCTATCTTCAAGCAATGCAAATGTGCTCTTATGTGATTCTAATTTACTATTAATCTCATCCATCATTTCTTTCATTCCCATAGGTCTGTTACTTTTCTTTGCAGGCTTTCAAATTTCTCTTTATACCAATCCAGTGTCTTCTTAATATTCCTTATCTCTTTAGTCATATTTTCTTTCCATTCTTTGTATTGATTTAGGAGAATTAGGTGATTATCATTGATGAGTTGTCTTAAAACTTGTATCTTTTCAGGACGTTTGGTTTGTTTCTTTGATTGCTCATCATTCTCTTTCCTAGTATGGTTTGCAATTTTTTGCTGATATCTAGGCATCAGAATATGTGGTGAATTTGCTCTGATGGCCAATGTCTCTCTCTTGAGTTTTTTTTTTTTTTTTACAGCTCTTCTTTGACATTTGTTTCAACTTCTATGTCTTTAAAATTATCCAACTTAAGTTATCAAAATCATGCCAGGGCCTCACTAATGGGGCATGGATTTTCTCCTGGGAGTTAAGACACATAAAGATCCAAAAGCAGGTTTTGTTGATGCAATTTCTAGACTGCCAGCAGATGGTGGTGATCAGCACACCTTTTCATGGATGTGTTTCATTCTCTATTTTTCCAGTGTTTTGTTCTGGCCAGAGCCAAGATTTGAAGCAGATGCAACTGGCTGAATTCATGGAAGAAATGTCCCTGACACTTCCTCCTTTCTCTCTTTTAACCATTGACCAGAGGAAGAAGACGATTCCCCTCTCAGTCAGCTGCAGTGAAGCAGCGCTTTTATCCCAGCTTGATATCTTCCGGGTGGGGGAGGGAAGCCCTTCCTGGGCCGTGAAAGGGGATTAGTTATTCAAATTTGTTGTTTTGGCTTCTTCATCTCTCTCTGTCACTCACCTTCCTGAGAGTTGTGAAGCAGTGTTCTGTTCTGCTGTCTCCCAAAGTAGGTCCCTTACACAGTGTTTGTCTCTTTTGCTTTTGTGAAATGGTTGAGCCCTGCCTTCCTAAAATGATATCATCTTCCTACAATCACCTCTTAGATCCGTTTTGAGTTGATTTTTGTATAAGGTGTGAGATAGGAGTCCTCTTTTATTCTTTTGGATATGGACATCCAGTTCTCCTGATACGATTTTTTTTTGAAGTAGCAGGGCTAGGTATTAAACCCAGGACCTCATATGTAGGAAGCCAGTGCTCAACCACTGAGCTACATCAACTTCCCCTGATACCATTCATTTATTTATTTTTATTTTTATTTTTATTTTTTTGAGGTACCCAGGGTCAGGGATTGATCCAAGACCTCTTATATCGGAAACTAACACTCATCCATAGATCCACATCAACTTCCAAGAGCTGGTTTTATGGTATTTTTTTTACCAGATAATTGAAGCTTTTGCTTAAATTAATTAATCTTAATTTCTTACTGCAATGAGAGATGACATAAATGGTAACAAAATATTACTGTTATATAAAGATTAATTAAATATATTATGTGATTATATACTTATGTGCTTTCTTTGATAGCGTGATCTAAATATAATTTATCTTCTATTGTTTATTCAATTTGAAATATGAAATCCATGATCATGCTAGGTACCATTTGTTTTGCTTTCTTGTTTTTCTTTTTTTTTTCAGAAGGAACCCTGGATCGCCCATGTGGGAGGCAGGGACACAACTGTTTGAGCCATATCCACTCCCCATATATTTTTTAAATATATATTTTATTGAAGTATATCATTCATATATGAAAACATATGTATACAATACATACACTTATATACAATAAGTGTATAGTAAAGTTGGGTACTTACAAAACAAACATCATACGGGGTCCAATACATCACCCCTCCTTCAATACCTTGCATTGCTGTGAAACATTAGTTATAAACTCTGTAAGAACATCATCAAAATATTACTTCTAACTATAGTCCATATCTAACATTTGGTGCATTCCCCCCCCCCGCCCCCAATTCACCCTATTATTTTTAAGTATATTTTTATTACAAAGGTTGTGAACTTAAAATATGTCATGCACATGTGTAGAATTCCCATAAACACCCTTCACCAACACACCACATCATGGTGGAATATTTGTTACAGATTATAAGATAGTATCATCAGACTATTACCACCAATGATGGTCCAAAGCATACATTTGGAACACTTTTTCCATACTCCTCCCATAGCAACATAGTATGTCTTTGGCATTGATGCAAGAATATTATGCTGTTGCTGTTAACCATAGTCCACAGGTCATACCAATTGCATTTTTCCCATGCTTCTCCACATTCCCACCACCCTGCAGACATGCATCTGCTCTAGCTCACAGAAGGACCCTCTTTCATCTGTACCAGTAACCATGATTCTCTTCCACCTCTAAGTTCACTGTTATACAGTCCCTAGATTATTCTCTAGCTTTCTTTCAACTGATATTTACGTTCAATTACATCTCTACACTATGTTTTTCAGCCACAATCCCATTTATAAACCAGCTGCTACTCACTATAATGTGCTACCACCAACTCTGTGCATTTCCATGTTTTTACAGTCTAATTAAGAGTTCTACATACATTAACCATTGGAAGCTCTTCTAAGGCCTCCTTTTATTACCTAATAACCAATACTTGAGGTTCTTACACCATTTTTTGCATAGACTGTTCTGTCCCAGTTGAGTGGACTTATAACTTCATCAAAAATTAATTGGTCATAAAGTTCAGGGTCTATTTTTGAACTCTCAATTTCATTCCATTGATTTTAAGTCTACATTTATGGAAATGCCATGCTTTATTGACCACTATAGCTTTGTGATTTTTGTTTTCTTAAATACATTTTTTTATTTTTTATTTTTTTATTTTTTAAAGAAACTTAAATTACATAAATGTTATGCAAAAAAGTATAGGGGATTCCCATATGCACTGCTTCCAAGCCCTCCCATATTTTCCCACATCAACAACAGCCTTTATTAGTGTGGTACATTTGCCACAACTGATGAACACACCTTGAAACATTGTCACTAAGTGATGATTATAGTTTACATTATAGTTTACACTCTCTTCCACACATTTTTGCAAGTTATTACAAGATATACAATGACCTGTGTCTGTTAATTGCAATGTAATTCAGGATAATTTCCAAGTCCCAAAAATGTCCCCAAATTACACTGATTTTTCCCTCTCCCTCCCATCAGACCTCCAGTGGCCACTGCCTCCACATCCATGATAAAAGTACTTCTGTTGCTAGGATCACAATAAGTCTACAGTAGAACAACTTTAAGTCTATTCGAGTCCATTGTCCATTCCCCAATCCTGAGGATTCTGTGATGGTGATGCCCACTCCAGCTATATTTGAGAGGAGGCTTCGATTCCATGGGGCAGATGGATGGGAATTTCTTGCTTGCAGTTGCAAACTCTCTCTGTTCTTTGAGATGGTCATTGTCAGTCATCATTTCCTTGTTAGTTATCCTGGGTGAGTCCAATGAACTGGAGGGTAGGGGTTGAAAGTCTGTTGAGATTCAGGGCCCAATTGATACATGGGCAGTCCAAGATTTAAGTCTCTTGGACATACAACTATCAACACTTGTACTAGCTATAGGTTCATAAAGGGGCAGCAGAGCCATGTGTAGGGAAAACAAAACTGAGTCCAACTCTATCACACTGGGGAGCATAAAATCCAAAGTAGGGCCTACTGGCAGGGTACCAGAATCTTGAACTGTCTGCCTTTCCCATAGCATCTGCATGCCTCAAAAGTCCTCAGGAGCCCTGCTATTTGAAGTAATATTTACTTTGGCAGTCAGTGAGTACCTGCTGAGATGTGCATAAGCAAAACCTCTGAAATGGCCTCCTGACTCACTTTGAAGTCCCTTAGCCATATAAACTCATTTGTCTTTACCACTTCCCCACTTTGTTTAAGGTCTTCTTCCAGTTGCATTGCTCGTTGGTTCTTTATAGTAATCATTTGGTGATAGGGAGATTCATCCCTAGGAGTCATGTTCCACACTGGGCAGAAGGTTATGCATTTATATGCTGAGTTTTGACTTAGAGAAAGATCACATTTGAGCAGCAAGGAGGCATTGAGGAGGTAGCACTTAGGCACCATATAACACTAAGCTAAGTTTCAATTTCAAAAGAAAAGTTCATAAGTACAGGCATCACAATCAAGGGCCCATTACTGTTCCATCTTTCTTCAGTAGTCATTGCCACTGTACTTAGGGGATTCTTGCTGTCCCATTAGAGAATGTGGCAGAGCTCTCCAGGATTGGAATTAAATATTTCTTTGGCTATTGTGTGGATCTCCACCCACTCTGACATTGCCCCATGGACACTTGAACACATTCACATGCCTTATATGTATGCCCCAGGTGAACCTCTACCCATGCATTTCCCATCTCTGACACCCCACACCAATGAACCTACCCTGTCATAACTGTAACCACTGTAGCTTTGTAATGTGCCTGAAAGTGAGGACGTTTGAGTCCACTGAATTCATTTTTCTTTTTAAAGATAATTTTGGCAATTGTAGCTGTTTGATAAAATTGATGAATTCCAAAAGGAAGTATCGGATTATGCTTGTATTCTGATCTGTACCTGGCATGACTGAGTTATGATTAGGGTTTGAGTATCCTCAAACATAGAAGGCATGGTGAAGAACAGAGTTGAGTGTTTCTTACATTGGAGTTTTTTAGGTTTTTTTTGAGAAACATTTATTCTGGAGAAACAGGGCAAAACTCCTGTTTATAAGTTTTTCAGATGAAGCATATAAACCTACATTGTAGCATTATTGCATAGTGTTTGGACTATACTTTGATAAGTTATGGTTCATACTAAAGTTTAGAATTCTGAGCAAAATATTTTTGATGTATAAATTTAATTTAATCCAAATATATGGATGACTACATAATTTGTCTTTATTTCTTTTTTTAATGATACATTAAAAAAAATGAGGTCCCCATATAATACCCACCCCCCTCACCCCACTCCTCCATAACAACAACCTACACCATCTATCATCATGGGATATTCATTGCACTTGGTGAATACATTTCTGAGCACTGCTGCATCACATGGTCAATGGTCCACATTATAGTTTACACTCTCACCCAGTCCACCCAGAGGGTCATGGCAGGAAAAACCATGTCCAGTTACTATCCCTGCTGTACCACCCAGGACAACTCCAAGTCCTGAAAATGCCCACACATCATATCTCTTCTTCCCATTCCCTACCCTCAGCAGCTACCATGGCCACTTTCTCCACATCAATGCTACATTTTCTTCCATTAAGAATCACAATTGTTCCAGAATAGAATATCAGTAAATTCACTCTAATCCATACTGTATTCCACCATCCTATGGCCCCTGGAATGGTTGTGTCCACTCCACATTTATATCAAGAGGGGGCTTAGATTCCTATTGGATGCAATTCTGCTTGCAGTTGTAGGCACTCTTGGCTCCTGGTGTGGTGGTTGATCTTCTTCACCTCCATGTTAGCTAAGTGGGGTAAGTCCAATAAACCAGAGTCTTTTGAGGCTCAGGGCCTGGGATATCACATGGACAGTCCAGAGATTTAGGTCCCTTGAGTATACACTAAACCTCAGTGCAAACCACAGGTTCAGTAAAAAGTAACAGGAGAGGCTTGTGAACAAAGATCACATCTGAGTCCAACTCCATCACACAGGAAAACAAACTCCAAAGTAGGGCCAACTGACATAGCACTGAACTCCAACTGCCATGACCATAGAACCTGTGGGTCTCTGTAGCCCTCAGAAGAACCAGTACCTGGAGTTGTATCTACTTTATCTGTCTCTGGGACTCTGCTGAGTTGTGAATAAGGGTGACTTCTTGGATAAACTCCCGGCTCTTTTTTGGAGACTCAGAACCATATAAACTCATTTGTCCTTTCCATTTTCCCCTTTTATTCAAGGTCAGAAAATATTTTTTGTCTCTATTAATTTTTTTAATATTACATTCAAAAAATATGAGGTCCCCATATACTCCCCTCCCCCATCACCCCCATCCTTCCCCCATAGCAATAATCTCTTCCATCATCATGAGACATTCATTGCATTTGGTGAATACATCTCTGAGCACCATTGCACCTCTTGGTCAATGGTCCACATTATAGCCCACACTGTCCCACATTGCATCCAGTGGACCATGGGAGGACATACAATGTCCAGTAACTGTCCCTGCAGCATCACCCAGGACAACTGCAAGTCCCGAAAATGCCTCCATATCTCATCTCTTCCTCCCATTCCCCACACCCAGCAGCCACCATGGCCAATTACTCCACACCAACACCACATTTTCTTCGATTACTAATCACAATACTTCATGAATAATGATATCAGTAAGTCCATTCTAATCCGTATGCTATTCCTCCATCCTGTGGACTTTGGAATGGTTGTATCCACTCCACATCTACTTCAATATGAGGCTTAGATTCCACTTGGATGCTGGATGCAATCCTCCTGCTTTCAGGTGTAGGCACTCTTGGGTTCCTGGTGTGGTGGTTGACCTTCTTCAACTCCATGTTACCTGAGTGGGGTAAGTCCAATAAACCAGAGTGTAGGAGATGAAGTCTGTTGAGGTTCAGGGCCTGGCTATAATATGGTCAGTCCAGAGATTCAGATCACCTTGGTATATATTAAACCCCAGCACCATCTACAGTTCTGGCAAAAGTAACAGGAAAGGCCTGTGAAAAGAGATCACATCTGAGTCCAGCTCCATCACACAGAAACACAAACTCCAAAGAAGGGCCAACTGACATGGCACTGAATTCCATCTGCCATGACCATAGAACCTGTGTGTCTCTGTAGCCCTCAGAAGAACCAATACCCAGGGTTGTATCTACTTTATCTGTCCCTGGGACTCTGCTGAGGTATGCATAAGGGCAACTCCTCTGATAACCTCCTGGCTCTTTTTTGGAGACTCATAGTCATATAAACTCATTTGTCCTTTCCATTTCCCCTTGATTCAGGTGAAAAAGTGTTTTTAACTCCTGATATTATATGTAGACAGAGATATTCTGCTGGTCTGAGTTGACCCTTCAAAAAGCATTTTTTAACTCCTGATATTATCTGTAGGCTGAGATATTCTACTGGTCTGACTTGACCCTTTTATTCAAGGTCTTTTTCCAGTTACATCATCAGCTGGTACTTGGTAGTAATCCCTTGGCACCAGGGAGGCTCATTCCTGGGAGTCATGCCCCACATTGGGGGAAGCAATGAATTTACATGCTGAGTTTGGCTTTGAGACTGGCCACATTTGAGCAAAACGGAGGCTCTCAAGAGGTAAATCTTAGGCAACATGCAGCTCTAGGTCTAGTTCTTATTTCAGGCACACAGGCTCACAAGCATAGTAATTAGTATCAAGGGCTCATTGTTGGACCTTCATTCTTTTTTGGTCTTTGCCATTGCACTTGGGGAATTCTTACTGTTCCATTAGGAAATGTGATAGAGCTCCCCTGTCTAGGAACTCAGAACTCCATCAGCTGTCGTTTTTAACTGTAACCTCTATGAATATATCCAAACATTTTTATGTACCCTAGATATATGCCTTGGAGAATTCCCTGCCAACCATGTGTCCTATGTCAATAACATCCCACACCAGTATTCCTCCCCTGCCATTGTTGAACCTCTCTGTGATCCTAAACTTCTTTGAAAATGAAGCCTAATATGTTGCCAGGTTCCATTAATAGCAAAATGGAATATAGTGATGAATGTAAAGATTAGATATAGAATATGTGCTAATTTAGAAAAATTAAGGTGAAAATAAATTGGGGTATCAAAAAATTTAAAAATGAAAAATATTTGTTTTTAATGTTTTGCCTGTATGCAAATTGGCAAGAAAACTTCTTCCATCTTTTCCTTTTCTTTTTTTCCTAATTATTAAGTTTGTCTTCACAAAAGTTTTAGATCACATTAATTCATATATACAATACAAGGTACTCCCACATATCCAACATAAAACACTTTGTCCCTTCAACAGCACAAACCTTTTTATCTTTTTTATTTTTATTTTTTTGTTTGATGATATTTTATTTTTATACAATTCTAGTAGATGTTGAAATGATTGTTTTCTCTTTTTTTTTCCAAATTCTACTCAATTAATTCATTTTTTAAAAATATTACATTCAAAAAATATGAGGTCCCCATTCACCCCCACTGCCCCCACCCCACCACTCCCCCCACAGTAACACTCTCCCCCATCATCATGACACATCCATTGCATCTGGTGAGTACATCTCTGGGCATCACTGCACCCCATGGCCTACGGTCCACACCATAGCCGACACTCTCCCACGTTCTATCAAGTGGACCATGAGAGGACATACAATGTCCATCAATTGTCCCTGGAGCACCACCCAGGACAATTCCAAGTCCCAAAAATGCCTCCACATCTCATCTCTTCCTCCCATTCCCTGCACCCAGCAGCCACCATGGCCACTTTTTCCACACCAATGCCACATTTTCTCGATTATTAACCACAATAGTTCATGAATAGGATATCATTAAGCCCACTCTAATCCTTACTGTATTCCTCCTTCCTGTGGACCTTGGCTTGGTTGTGTCCATTCCACATCTATGTCAAGAGGGGGTTTGATTCCACATGGATATTGGATGCAATCCTCCTGCTTTCAGTTGTAGGCACTCAAGGCTCCATGGTGTGGTGGTTGACATTCTTCAACTCCATGTTAGCTGAGTGGGGTAAGTCCAATAAATCAGAGTGTAGGAGCTGAAATCTGTTGAGGTCAGAGTCTGGCTATCATATTGTCAGTCCAGAGATTCAAATCCCCTAGATATATCTTAAACCCCAGCACCAACTACAATTCCAGTAAAGTAGCAGGAAAGGCTTGTGAAAAGAGATCCCATCTGAGTCCAGCTCCATCACGCAGAAACACCAGCTCCAAAGAAGGGCCAACTGGCATGGCAGTGAACCCCATCTGCCATGACCATAGAACTCGTTAGCCCTCAAAAGGACCAATACCTGGGGTTGTGTCTATGTTATCTGTCTCTGAGACTCTGCTCAGGTGTCCATAAGGGCAATCCTTCTGACAACCTCCAGATTCTTTTCTAGAGACTCATAGCCATATGAACTCATTTGTGCTTTCCACTTCCCCCACACTTTAGGTCAAACAGCATTTTTAACTCCTGTTATTATGTGTAGACAGGGATATTCTGCTGGTCCACATTGAACCTTTAATTCAAGGTCATTTTCTAGTTACATCATCAGCTGGTACTTGGTAGTGATCCCTCGGTGCCAGGGAGGCTCATTCCCGGGTGTCATGTCCCACACTGGGGGGAAGGCAGTGCATTTACATGCTGAGTTTGGCTTTGAGACTGGCCACATTTGAGTAACATGGAGGCTGTCAGGAGGGAACTCTTAGGCACAGTGCTGCTCTAGGCCTTGTTCTTATTTCAGGTGTATAGGCTTACAAGCATAGTCATTAGTATCAGGAGCTAACTGTTGGACTCTCATTCCTTCCTGGTCCTTAACGTTGCACCTGGGGGACTGCCGCTGCTCCCCTAGGGACCATGACAGAGGCCCCTACCGGCCAGGAACCCAGTACACCCCCAGCTGTTGTTTTAATTGTTTCCACTATGAGTATATCCAAACATTTCCATGCACCCTGGACACATGCCCTGTATAACTCCCTGTCAACCATTTATCACTTATCAATAACATCCCATACCAATATTCCTCCGCTGCCATTGTTGAAGCACTCTGTGATCCAAAACTTCCTGAAAAGTGAAACCCAATATAATATCAGGTTCCCTTAATAGTAAAATGGAATATATCAATGAGTTTATAGGTTAGATATAGAATACATATTGATTTGGAAAAATTCTACATCCTTTCATTTTCTTTTCTTTTTCCTAATTTTTGAGCTTCCCTTCACAAGATCCTTAGATCACAGTAATTCATATATACAATATACAAGACTCCCACATATCCATTATAAAAATCTTTTCCCTTCCACAGTGATAATCTTTTAACTCATTGATATCATATTTACTGAAACTGATGTACAGATATTGAGAGAATAGCTTTCAAACAAGGTAACATTTGTGTTTACATTGTGGTTTATACTTTAGGCTATACAGTTTTCTAAATTTTTTAGTTATCCTATGTTTTACATTATGGTTTACATTATCAGTCTGTCATCCCCTATATGTTTTTGGTGTAATATCACATGTTTTATATCCAACCTTGTGTACTCTTGTGAAACACATCTTTTACCCTCACATTTACTTTGGTTCCATCTATTCAATATCAATTTCCCCCTCCCCTTGGGGCCCACAGTGACAGTCAATCTTCATTTCTTGAGGAGCCATGTTCAGAGATACTTGCAACAGTGTTGAGGGTTTGACTTGCTCAACTGCTCTAATGCCCTGGGAGCCACCGTTTCTCTTGAGAGTTACAGTTCCCTCTATTTGATGGCATTAGTCCTCCCCAGGATGTGGGTCTACTTTCACTCTCATTATATGGGTTTCTACCCAATGGTATAACCCACTCTGGCAAAATGAGCATTCAGATATTCCCTAGGAGTCTGTCCTGCGTCAGATTATCCCCTTTGAGTATCTTAAAAAGGTAACTTTCGTAATTATATTTTGAAAAGGTTTTTCTCAGCATTTTACTTTCAACCAACACCTGACAATCTCCTGTGTTCATATGTTGCCCCTCCCTCCTGCCAATTTCTTGGGCACTATTACCCATCTGCCCATCCCAAGCCCCCCTCAAACCCCCAAAGCCCCACCCAAAGGTAACCTTATGCCCCCATTTTATCTCTTCCTTGTGCACATACTTACCGCCAGCTTATCATAGATTTCACCCATGTAGATGTCAGCTTACATCCTTCCTCTATGCCCCGATTTCCTGTAAGCCTATCTTCCAGTCTCTAGCTCTCTGAGGCAGCTTGAATATTTCATATAATTGAGGTAATGTAGTATTTGTCCTTCAATGCCTGGGTTGCTTCACTCAACATAAGGTTCTCAAGATTCATCCATGTTATCATGTGTGTTTGTAGTGTATTTATTCTTAAAGCTGAGTAGTATTCCATTGTATGTATATACCACATTTTATTGATCCACTCATCTCTCGATGGGCATTTGGGTTGATTCCAACTTTTGGCAATAGTGAACAATGCTGCTATGAACATTGGTGTGCATATATCGGTTTGTGTCCTTGTTTTCAGTTCTGCTGGGTATATACCCAGCAGTGGGTTGGATCCTTCTGCATTCCCACCAGCAGTGGATGAGTATTCCACTTTCTTCACATCCTCTCCAGCATTTGTATTCTGTTTTTTTCATAGCTGCCAATCTTATGGGAGTAAGATGGTAGCTCATTGCAGTTTTGATTTGCATTTCCCTGATAGCTAAAGATTTGGAGCATTTTTTCATGTGCTTTTTAGCCATTTGTATTTCTTCTTTGGAGAAGTGTATTTATAAATCTTTTTCCCATTTTTTAAATGGATTGTTTATCTTTTTATTTTCAAGATATAGGAGTTCTTTATATATGCAAGTTATAAGTCTCTTATTGGATATAGTTACCAAATATTATCTCCCATTGTGTAGGTTTCCTTTTTACTTCCTTGACAAACTCTAGAGAGGTGCAGAAGTCTTTAATTTTGAGGAAGTCCGATTTATCTATTTGTTTTTTTGCTGCTCGTGCTTTTGGTGTGATGTTCATAAAGCCATTTCCTGTTACAAGGTCTTGTAGATATTTGCCTACACTGCTTTCCAAGGTCTTTATGGTCTTGGCTTTTATATTCAGGTCTTTGACCCATCTTGAGTTGATCTTTGTATAAGGTGTGAGATGGTAATCCTCATTCATTCTTCCACATATGGATATCCAGTTCTTTAGGCACCATTTGTTGAATAGGCCACTCTCTCCCAGTTGAGAGGGTTTGGTGGCTTTATCGAATATTATGTGGCTATATATGTGAGGTTCTATATCAGAACTTTCAATTCGATTCCATTGGTCTGTGTGTCTCTCCTTATGCCAATACCATGCTGTTTTCACCACCGTAGCTTTGTAGTATGTTTTGAAGTCAAGTAGTGTGATTCCTCCAATTTCGTTTTTCTTTTTCAGTATGTCTTTGGCTATTCGGGGTCTCTTTCCTTTCCAAATAAATTTCAGAGTTAGTTTTTCCAGTTCCTTAAAGAAGGCTGTGTTGATTTTTATTGGGTTTGCATTGAATGGGTAGATCAGTTTTGGTACGATAGACATCTTAATAATATTTAGTCTTCCCATCCATGAACAGGGAATATTCTTCCATTTATTTAGGTCTTCTTTGATTTCCTTGAAATGTCTTGTGTAGTTCTCGGTGTATAAGTTTTTTACATCTTTAGGTAAATTTATTCCCAAATACTTGATTTTTTTATTTACTATTGTGAATGGTATTTGTTTCTTGATTTCCTCCTGATCCTGCTCATTATTGGTGTACAGAAATGCTACTTATTTTTGGCATCGATCTTATAACCTGCAAAACTCATTTTTGAGTTCTAGAAGCTTTGTTGTAGACCTCTCAGGGTTTTCTATGTATAGGATCATGTTATCTGCAAATAATGAAATTTTGCCTTCTTCCTTTCCTATTTGAATGCCTTTTATATCTGGTTCTTGCCTCAGTGCTCGAGCAAGTACTTCAAAGACAATGTTAAATAGAAGGGGAGACAATGGGCATCCTTGTCTTGTTCCTGACTTTAGAGGGAAGGATTTTAGGATTTCTCCATTGTAAACAATGTTGACCGTAGGTTTTTCATATATACCCTTTATTGTGTTCAGAAAATTTCCTTGTATTCCGATCTTTTGGAGTGTTTTTATCAGGAAAGGGTGCTGTATTTTGTCAAATGCTTTTTCTGCATCTATAGATATAATCATGTGATTTTTTTTCCTTCAATCTGTTTATATGGGGTATTATATTGATTGATTTTCTTATGTTGAACCATCCTTACATATCTGCACTGAATCCAACTTGGTTGTGGTGTATGGTTCATTTAATGTGTTGTTGAATATGATTAGCAAGTATTTTGTTAAGTATTTTTCGTCTAGGTTCATTAGAGAAATTGGTCTGTAATTTTCCTTTCTTGTGGTGTCTTTGTTTTGCTTTGGTACTAGGGTAATGTTGGCATCATAGAAGGAGTTAGGCAATGTTCCTTCTGTTTCAGTTTTTTGGAATAGTTTCAGCAGGATTGGTGTTAGTTCTTTCCGGAATGTTTTGTAGAATTCACCTGTGAAGCCGTCTGGTCCTGGACTCTTCTTCCTTGGGAGATTTTTAATGAATGATTTTATCTCTTTACTTGTGATTGGTTTGTTGAGAGCATCAATTTCTTCTTTCATCATTATAGGCTGCTTATGTGTTTCTATGAATGTGTCCATTTCCTCTGAATTGTTGTTTTTGTTAGAATATAGTTTATCAAATTATCCTCTTATGATAGATTTATTTCTGTGGGGTCAGTGGTGATATCTCCTTTCTCATTTCTTATTTTGTGTATTTGCACCTTCTCTTTTTTTCTTTGTTAGTTTCACTAAAGGTTTGTCAATTTTATTATCTTCTCAAAAAAAGCTCTTGGTCTTGTTATCTTTTCAAGTGCTTTCTTATTTTCTATTTCTTTAGTTCTGCTCTTATCTTTTTTATTTCCTTCCTTCTACTTCCTGTTGGGTTACTTTGTTGTTTTATTTTAATTCCTCCAAATGTGGAGTGGTTCTTCAATTTTTGCTCTCCTTTTTTGATGTATGAATTTATGGCTATAAATTACCCTCTCAGTACTGCTTTTGCTGCATCCCATAAATTTTGGTACGTTGTGTTATCATTATCATTTGTTTCAAGGTAGTCATTGATTTCTTTTGAGATTTCCTCTTTGACCCACTGTTTTTTGAAGATTGTGCTGTTTAATTCCATATCTTGGTGTGAATTCTGGGCCTCCGGCCCTTGCAGATTTCCAGCTTCACTCCAACCTGGTCAGAGATATTATTTTGTATGATTTCAATCTTTCTGTATTCATTAAGCCTTTCTTTGTGGCCTAGCATATGGTCTATCTTGGAGAATGATCCATGTGCACTTGAGAAAAATGTATACCCTGCTGTGTTTGGGTGTAATGATCTGTATATGTCTATTAGATCCAGCTCCTCTAATATACTGTTCAAATATTTCATTTCTTTAGTGATTCTCTTTTGAGATGTTCTGTCCAGAGTTGATAGTGGTGTATTAAAATCCCCACTATAATTGTAGATCCATCTATTCTTTCACTTATTTTTTCCAGCATTTGCCTCACATATTTAGAGGTGCCCTTGTTAGGAGTATAAATATTTATGATTGTTCATTCTTCTTGACAGATTGTCCCTTTCACTAATATGTAGTATCCTTCTTTGTCTCTCAAAATTGTTTCACATTTAAAGTCTATTTTTTCTGATATTAATATAGCTACTCCTGCCTTTTTTTGGTTATTGTTTGCTTGTAAGATTGTTTTCCAACCATTCACTTTCAGCCTCCATGAGTCTCTGGGTCTAAGATATGTCTCTTGTAGACAACATATAGATGGGTCATATTTCCTTATCCAATGTCCCAATCTGAATCTTTTGATAGGTGAGTTTAATCCGTTGACATTCAGTATTATTACTTTCAAGGAATTATTTATGGTAGCAATATTTTGATTGGACTTGTGTTTGTCATATTTTGTTTGTTTGGGTTTTTTTTTCTTTTCCTTTTGTCTTTTTTGTTGCTCTTACACTCTCCTCCAACTCTGCCTATCCTGTTTTTTACTTTCTTCCTGCAGATCTCCCTTTAGAATTTCTTGAAGGGGAGGTTTCTTGTTGGCATACTCTTTCAATTTCTGTTTATCTGTGAATATTTTGAACTCTCCATCATTTTTGAATACTAGTTTAGCTGGATAGAGTATTTTTGGTTGGAAATTTTTTTCATTTAGTACCTTGACTATATCATACCACTGTCTTCTTGCCTCCATGGTTTCAGATGAGAAATCAGCACTTAATCTTATGGAGCTTCCCTTGTATGTGATGGTTGTCTTTTCTCTTGCTGCTTTTAGAATTTTCTCTTTGTTTGAGTGTTGGATAATTTGACAAGTATATGTCTTGGGGTGGGCCTGTTGGGGTTTATAATGTTTGGGGTGCTCTGTGCTTCTTGGATATGTACATCTGTCTCTTTCAGTAGATTTGGGAAGTTTTCAGCCATTATTTCCTGCAACACTCCTTCTGACTCCTTTCCCTTCTCTTCTTCTTCTGGGATGGCTATAATACGTATGTTTGTGCATTTTGCATTCTCATTCAGGTCCCTAAGTCCTAGTTGGATTTTTTCTATCTTTTTATCGATCAATTCTACTATCTGTTTGATTTCCGATGTAATGTCTTCCACATCGCTAATTCTCTGCTCTGCCTCTTCTAATCTGCTGCTTTTTTGCTGTGTGTTTTTGATTTCTTGAACTGTGGTGTTCATTCCCATCATATCTGTTATGCTTTTCATATGTCTTCAATTTCTCCTCCAAGTGTTGTCTTCATATTGTTAGCCTCTTCCTTTACTTCATTAAATTTGTCCGTTATATATGTTCTGAGATCTTTAATTACTTGTGCGAAGTTCTGTTCCCCTTCCTGGTTTTTAGTTTTTTCATTGAATTCATCCATGTTTTCCTGATTACTGACTTGGTTTGTAGATTTTTGTTACTGTCTGTTCATCATTTTATCTTGACGGGTTTAATCAGTTCCTTAGCTTCTTTGTCTAGTCTTGGGGATTAATTAGCTGTTGTTTTTGTGTAAGTGTTATATCTTTTCTTTGTCACTTTGTTCTTCTTATTCTAATTTCTTATTGCTGGTTGAGTTCACTTTGAAGGAAATTATTAGGGCCAGGGAAAGGCAATCGTGTAAGAAAGGAAAATGTGTAAATTAGTATTGGTATAAATGTTAACAGAGCAGCAATATGAGATCTGGGAGGATGGATATTAAATTCATGTAACTTGTGTAGAGTTATAACACTAGGTAGAGTACCTATAATGAGGTAGTCTACTGAATATGGGAGGAATATGGTATGAATTAAAAAGCTAGTGTTTTTGTGAGAGAGGAAAAGAGAAATGAAAGGCAATACTTTCAAGAGTGGAT
The DNA here is from genome assembly GCF_030445035.2 of Dasypus novemcinctus. Taxonomy (NCBI): domain Eukaryota; kingdom Metazoa; phylum Chordata; class Mammalia; order Cingulata; family Dasypodidae; genus Dasypus; species Dasypus novemcinctus. The sequence goes on along the minus strand of NC_080704.1, from coordinate 59,087,355 downwards.
AAAAGACAGAAAACAAAACAAAGGTATTATTAATTAAAAGTTAGACACTTTGGGGACCAAGGAGAGGGAGGTAGAATATAGGTGAGACAATAGATGGTGGAGGATATCAAGATGTGGGGGAAAGTAGATAGTGTAGGTAGCCAAAATCAATTCACACAGAAATGAGGCAACAGAGGATGAGGAAACCCAGCAAATGTGAGGTGTTCCCTGCAGTACCTATTGTATAATTAAGATAAAATATAATAAGAAGAAAATGAGGGACAAGAGAGAAGAAAAAAAAAGAGAGAGGAAAGAAAGAAAGAAAGAAAGAAAGAAAGAAAGAAAGAAAGAAAGAAAGAAAGAAAGAAAGAAAGAAAGAAAGAAAGAAAGAAAGAAAAGAAAGAAAGAAAAAGGGGGTGGGTAAAGGGAAGGGAACAAGTAAGGAAAAGAAAAAAAGATATAGAACAACACAACAGCAACAACAAAAAAAAAACCCTAAATAACTAAAAAAAATAAGAAAGACTTTGGGGGATATGATAGGAGAAAAGACTAGGAGATAATGCAATTTTAGTAATCAGGACAATAAAAAATAAAAAATAAAATAAAACAAAACAAAAAAGAAAAAATGCAAACGTTGAGTGCTAGGACATTCAAGGACCTCAGATGGACCATGGACCTCAGGACGTGATGGATTCAGGGATGTAACGTCTGTGATATTGCAGACTCAAGAGGTGTGAGTCTCTGGGGTGTGGGCCACCAGGGTTTGGGGGACTCAGAACTGGCAACCTCAAATCTGGTTAACAGGAAGCCTGGGACCACCGCAGTGCAACACAGCCTTCAGGGATCCCCACAGCTGGGTGCCAGCCCTATGAGGGAGGTCACATCCACAAACTCTGACCTATGTGTCAGAACCCCGCAATTCACCCTCTCGCTCAGGTCTCTTCTGTGGCTGTATCACCAATTCGACTTCAGGACACCTCCCACCCTGTAAGCCCCCAAAACGGCCTCCCAACCTGTAATCCCCCGAAACGGCCACCTGGCTACACTGCAGCCAATTTAATGACTGTGCAGTTCAGTAGCCAGGCCCTGGGGGCAGGGCTCCAGCTGGAAATGCTGATATCAGAGTCTGAAACCAAAATTCCCACGCTTTGCAAAATATTCCCCTAACCGGCTTCCAGACATCTCCCACCCTGCCAGTCCCTGAAAGAGCCTCCTGGTGACGTCTATTTATTGCCAGCAATTTCAGGCCACTGCAGATCAGCAGCCAGCCATGGGGGCGGGTCTCTAGCCAGAAGCGCTATTATTTGTGTCCGCAATCAAAAATTCCCCGCCTCACAATAAAACTCCCGTCTGTCTCCCCAAATCGGTCTGCGAAGGCCTCCTGTCCTGTTAGCCCCCCAATAGCCTGCTCAGGGCTTATGAATTCCCCAGTACCGCAGAGCCTCCAGGAATCACCTCCGCAGTGCCGGTGCCATGGCTCCACCCACCCCAAGAGGGAGTGTCCCGTGCGCAACCCCCACCTCCGTGTAATAGAGCCTCAATTTTATCTTATACACGAATTTTCTCTGTTACCTTCCCACCAAATCGATGTCCAGACACTTCCTGCCCTGCAAAATCCCGAAACAGACTGGTCCCGAAGAATTTCCAACACTACCCAGCCACTTCTTGAAAGGAGTGATTATCAGGTGTGCTCACTCAGCCACCATCTTTCCACATCCCCCTAATCTTTTTAAATGTTCATAATATATTTACTGCAAGTGATGGACAGATATTGGGACAATAGCTTACATACAAGGGAACACTTGAGTTTACATTATGTTTTATATTTTAGACTATAAAATTTTCTAAATTTTGAGTTATCTTATGTTTTGCTTTATGATTTACATTTCAGTCTATAGGTCCCTATACATTTTTGGTGTAATTTAACATGTACTATATCCATCCATGCATAAACTTGTGGAACACTTCCATTGCCCCACAGTTACATTGATTCCATCTATTCAATACCTCTTTCCCACTCCTCTCAGGGCCCACAGTGACAATCTTCATTGCTTGAGGGGCCATGTTCAGAGATACTTGCAACAGTGTTGAGGGCTTGACATGCTCGACTGCCCCAATGCATTGGGAACCACCATTTCTCTCTAGAGATACAATTCCCTCTATTTAAGAACATCAGTTCTCCCCAGGATCTGGGTATACCTTCACTCACATTGTATGGGTCTCCATTCAAAGATATAGCCCACTATCAGAAAATGAGCACTCACATAATCTCTAGAAGCCTGTCCTGTGTCAGATTCTCCCCATTTAGCATCTTAAAAAGGTAACCTTCCTTATTATATTTTTAAAAAGTTTTCTCAACGTTATACTCTCAACCAAATACCTGACAATCTCCTAAGTTCATATGTGCCTGCACCCTCCCTCCAATTTCTTGGGCAAAATTACCCATTCCCCCATTCGTAGCCCCCCTCAAGCCCACAAAGCCCCACGCAAAGGTATCCCAATGCCCCCATTTTATCCCTTCCCAGTACAAACACTTACCTTCAGCTTATCATAGATTTCACTCAGATAGGTGCCAATTCACAACTTTCCTCTACTGCCTAAATACCTTCAAGCCTATCAACTGGTCTCGAGCTCTCTGAGGCAGCTTGGTTTACTTATTGCATATCATTTAAGTCATGTAGTATTTGTCCTTCAATGCCTGGGTTGCTTAACTCAACCTAAGGTTCCCAAGATTCATCCGTGTTATCACATTTGTTTTAGTGTATTGGTTCTTAAAGCTGAGTAGTATTCCATTGTATGTATATACCACGTTCTATTTATCCATTCATCTGTTGATGGGCATTTGGGTTGATTCCAACTTTTGGCAATAGTGAACAATGCTGCTACGAACATTGGTGTGCATATATCGGTTTGTGTCCTTGTTTTCAACTCTATTGGGTATATACCCAGCAATAAAATTGGTGGGTCATATGGCAAATCTATAGCTAGTTTTGTGAGAAACCACCAAACTGTCCTACAGAATGGCTGGATCCTTATACTCACCCACCAGCAGTGGATGACTGTTCCCATTCCTCCACATCCTCTCTAGCATTTGTAGTCTTCTGTTTTTTTCATAGCTGTCAATCTTATGGGACTAAGATAGTATCTCCTTGTAGTTTTGATTTGCATTTCCCTAATAGCTAGAGATTTGGAGCATTTTTTTCATGTGCTTTTTGGCCATCTGTACTTCTTCTTTGGAGAAGTGTCTGTTTAAATCTTTTTCCCATTTTTTAAGTGGGTTGTTTGTCTTTTTATTTTCAAGATATAGGAGATCTTTATATACACAGGTTGTAAGTCTCCTATCTGATATATGGGTACCAAATATTTTCTCCCATTGTGTAGGCTCTCTTTTCACTTTCTTGACAAACTCCTTTGAGGTGCAGAAGGCTTTAATTTTGAGGAGGTCCAATTTATTTATTTCTTCTTTTGCTGCTCGTGCATTTGGTGTGAAGTTCATGAAGCATTTTCCTATTACAAGGTGTTTTATATGTTTTGTACACTGCTTTCCAAAGTCTTTATGGTCTTGGCTCTTATATTTAGGTCTTTGACCCATCTTGAGTTGATTTTTGTATAAGGTGTGAGATGGTAATCCTCTTTCATTCTTTTACATATGGATACCCAGTTCTCCAGGCACCATTTGTTGAATAGACCATTCTCTCCCAGTTGAGAGGGTTTGGTGGCTTTATCGAATATTATATGACTATATATATGAGGATCTATATTAGAACTCTCAATTCAGTTCCATTGTTCTTTGTGTCTCTCCTTATGCCAATACCATGATGTTTTCACTACTGTAGCTTTGTAGTATGTTTTGAAGTCAGGTCGTGTTATTCCTCCAATTTCGTTTTTCTTTTTCAATATATCTCTGCTCTCTCAGGGTCTCTTTCCCTTCCAAATAAATTTCATAGCTGGTTTTTCTAGTTTCTTAAAGAATGCTGTGTTGATTTTTATTGGGATTGCATTGAATGAGTAGATCAGTTTTCGTAAGAAAGACATCTTAATAATATTTAGACTTCCTATCCATGAACAGGGAATATTCTTGAGTTAATTTATATCTGGTTTTTGCCTCAAGCTCAAGCAAGTACTTCTAAGACAATGTTAAATAGAAGAAGTGATAGTGGGCATCTTGTCTTGTTCCTGATTTTGGAAAGATTTTAGGATTTCACCATTGTAAACGATGTTGGCTGTGGGTTTTTCATCTATATTTTTTATCATGTTCTGAAAATTTCTTCTTTTGCAGTGTTTTTATCAAAAAGTGTGCTGTATTTTGTCAAATGCTTTTACTGCATCTATAGAGATGATCATGTGATTTTTTCCCTTCAATCTGTTTATATGGTGTATTACATTGATTGATTTTCTCATGTTGAACCTTCCTTGCATAACTGGAATGAATCCCTCTTGGTTATGGTTATAATTCGTTTAATGTGTTGTTGAATACAATCAGCAAATATTTTGTTGAGCATTTTTGCATCTAGGTTCATTAGAGAAATGGATCTGTAATTTTCCTTTCTTGTGGTGTCTTTGTTTGGCTTTGGTACTAGGGTAATATTAGCATCATAGAATGAGTTAGGCATTGTTCCTTCTCTTTCAATTTTTTGGAAGAGTTTCAGCAAGATTGGCGTTAATTCTTTCCAGAATGTTTTGTTGAATTCACCTGTGAAGCTGTCTGGCTTAAGGCTCTTCTTAGTTGGGAGGTTTTTAATACTGATTCTATCTCTTTAGTTGTGATTGGTTTGTTGAGATTGTCAACTTCTTCTTTCATCAATATAGGCTGCTTATGTGCTTCTAGGAATTTGTCCATTTCCTCTGAATTGTCATTTTTGTTGGAATATAGTTTTTCAAAGTATTCTCTTATGATAGTCTGTATTTCTATGGAATCAGTGGTGATATCTCCTTTCTCATTTCTTATTCTGTGTATTGCATCTTCTCCCTTTTTTCTTTGTTAGTCCAGCTAAGGGCTTGTCAATTTTATTGATGTTCTCAAAGAACCAGCTCTAGGTTTTGTTAATTTTTTCAAGTGCTTTCTTATTTTCTATTTCTTTAGTTCTGCTCTGATCTTTGTTATTTCTTTCTTTCTACTTCCTGTGGGGTTACTTTGTTGTTTTTTTTACTAATTCCTCCAAATGTGGAGTTAGTTCTTCAATTTTAGCTCTTTCTTCTTTTTTGATGTATTAATTTATGGCTATAAATTTCCCTCTCAGTACTGCTTTTGCTGAATCCCATAAGTTTTGATAGGTTGTGTTAACATTTTTATTAGTTTCGAGGGAGTCATTAATTGCTTTTGAGATTTTCTCCTTGACCCACTGTTTTTCTAAGAGCGTGCTGTTTAATTTCCATATCTTGGTGTGAAATCTGGGCCTCTGGTCCTTGCAGATTTCCGGCTTCACTTCCCTGTGGTCAGGGAAATTATTTTGTATGTTTTCGATCTTTCTGAATTCACTGAGACTTCTTTTGTGGCCAAGCATATGGTCTATCTTGGAGAATGATCCATGCACAGTTGAGAAAAATGTATGTCCTGCTGTCTTTCTGTGTAATGTTCTGTATATGTCTATTAGGTCAGGCTCCTCTAATATACTGTTCAAAATTTTTGTTTCTTTATTGATTCTCTTTTGAATGGTTCTGTCCAAAGTTCATAGTGGTGTATTAAAGTCTTCCACTATAATTTAGAGGCATCTATTCTTTCATTTATTTTTTTCCAGTGTTTACCTCACGTATTTGGAGGCAACGTTGTTAGGAGCATAAGTATTTATGATTTTTCATTCTTCTTGAAAGATGATCCCATTCATTAATATGTTGTGTTCATCTTTGTCTCTCACAATTTTTTTGCATTTAAAGATTATTTTGTCTGATATTAATATAGCTACTCCTACAATTTTTGGTTATTGTTTGCTTGTAAGATTGTTTTCCAGCCATTCACTTTCGACCTCCTTGAATCCCTGGGTCTACGATGTGTTTCTTGTAGACAGCATATAGATGGGTCATAGTTCCTTATCCAATCTTCCAGTCTTAATCTTTTGAAAGGTGAGTTTAATCCATTGACATTCAGTGTTATTACTTTCAAGGAATTATTTATGTTAGTCATATCTTCTTTGGACTTGTGTTTGTCATATTTTGATTGTTTTTTCCTTTTCTTTTTGTCTTTTTAGTTGCTCTTACACTCTCCTCCAACTCTGTGTCTCCTGTTTTTTTCTTTCATCCTGCAGAACTTCCTTTAGTATTTCTAGAAGGGCAGGGTTCTTGTTGGCATACTCTTTTAGTTTCTGTTTATTTGTGAATGTTCTGAACTCTCCATCATTTTGAATGCTATCTTAGTGGACAGAGAATTCTTGGTTGAATTTTTTTTTCTCTAGTACCTTGGCTATTTCATACCACTGCTTTCTTGCCTCCATGGTTTCAGGTGAGAAATCAGCACTTAATCTTATGTAGCCTCCTTTATATGTGATGGTTCTCTTTTCTCTTACTGCTTTTTGAATTTTCTCTTTGTCTTGAGCATTGGGTAATTTAACAAGTATATGTCTTGGGGTACACCTGTTGTGATTTTGGCTGTTTGGCATGCATTGTGCTTCCTGGACATGTACACACATCTCCCTCAGTAGATTTGGGAAGTTTTCAGGCATTATTTACTCCAAATACTCCTTCCGTCCCCTTTCCCTTCTCTTATCCTTCTGGGATGCCTATAATGCATATGTTTGTGCATTTTGCATTGTCATTCAGGTCCCTAAGTCCCTGCTGGATTTTTTTCTATCTTTTTATCATTCAGTTCTACTATGTATTTGATTTCAGATGTACTGTCTTCCACATCACTAATTCTCTCCTCTGCCTCTTCTAATCTGCTGTTATTTGCTGAGAGTGTATTTTTGATTTCTTGAATTGTGCTGTTCATCATCATCATATCATTATCTTTTTACATATGACTGCAATTTCTTCTGTAATCTCTCCTAGTCTTTTCTTCATATTGTTGATGTCTTCCTTTACTTCATTAAATTGGTCGCTAATATATGTTTTGAGAGCTTTAATTACTTATCTGACATTCTGCTCCTCTCCCTGGTTTTTAGTTTGTTCATTGGATTGGGGTATATTTTCCTGATTATTGGTTTGGTTTGTAGATTTTTGTTGCTGTTGGGTCATCATTTATCTTCACAGGTTTAATCAGTTCCTTATTTTTTTTGTCTAGTCCTAGGGTGAAAGTAGTTGTTTTTTTTGTGTAAGTGTTATGTCTTCTCTTTGTCACTTTATTCTTCTTATTTTATTTTCTTGTTGCTGGCTAAGTTCACTTGAAGGAAAATATTAGGGTCAGGGAAAACAAAATGAGTAAGTAAAGAAAATGTACAAAGCAGTATTGATAATACATGTTAACAGAGCAACAATGTGAGAGCTAGGAGAATGAATATTAGACTCATGTAAGTTGTATAGAGTTATAACATTAAGTAGAGTACCTATAGTGAGACAGTCAGCGGAATATGGGGAGGAATGTAGTATGAATTAAAAGGCCAGTGTTTTCATGAGAGAGGGAAAGAGAAAAGAAAGACAGTAATATAAAGAGTGAATAAAAGACAGAAAACAGAACAAAGGTATTAGAAATAAAATGTCGGACAATTTGGGGCCCAAAAAAAGGGAGGTGGAATGTAAGAGATACATTACATGATGGAGGATAGAAAGATGTAGAGGAAAGGGGATAGTGTAGGTGGCCAAAATCAATACACACAGAAAAGAGGAAATGGAGGATGAAGAAGCACAGCAAATGTGAAGCGCTCCCTGCAGCACCTATTATATTTTTTAAAAATAAAATAAAATAAAGAGAAAGGAAGAAAAACAGAAAAAAATTGAAAACGGTGACCAAAAAAGGTGGGGGAAGCAAGCAAGAAAAATAAAAGAGGAAAAAACTAAAGAAAAGTTAAAGGGCCCTGGGTGACAAAACGGAAGATCAAACTAGGAGACAATGCAACAATAGCAACCATGCCAAAAAAAAAAAAAAAAGTACTGAAGTTTCAAGCCAGGAATCCTCTTTGCAGTTAAATAAAACTATTAGGTCTCTGACATTCCCCCTCTCTCCCTTCCTCACTTTCTTCTCTCCCAGGGCAGCAGGAAAGCTGCATGAGGTGTCCAGTAGGAGATTCAAATGGGTTCTTGATGAACCAACTCAACACAGAAAACAATGACTCTTTATTTCCAGTGTGAGAGCACCTACACCTCACCAGAAACCCCAAATATGCTGTTGGAAGCTTGGATAGCACGTCATACAGTCCTTCCCCTTAGGTGTGCTAGGGGAAGTCTAATTGATTTTCTGACTCCACCTTCTCCCAGACCAAGTCTCCCATTCCAGGACATGTAGGCAAACTGGGTCCTCTCAGCAGATTCGCCTCTCCTCTCCTCCCAGACTCTCCCTAAGTCAGCTGGCACACTCCTCCAAGCTCAAAGAATAAAACAAAAACAAACGCAGATGGCTAGGGTAATCGCGGACCCAAGATGGACATCAGGGCATGCTGGATTTGGGAAAGGGGAAGTCCGGGATATTGCAGACTCAAGGCATGTGAGTCTGTGGAGCGTGGGCTACCAGGTTTTAGGGGATATGGACCTGGGAACCATGCATCCGGTAAACATGGGGGTTGGGAACACTGCAGCCCAACAAAGTTTTCAGGGATCGCCACGATTGCCAGCCCGAGAGGAAGGGTCCTGCCCACAGCCTCTGACTTCCACGTCAGAAACCCAAAACTCCACCTCTTGCAAGAACCTCCCTTGTCACTGCCTCACCAAATTTACGTCCAGATACCTCCTGCCCTGCAAGCAGCCCGTTCTGGCAGTTCTCTGACCCCACTCAGCTGCCTCCCTGCAGGAGAGAACATGAGGCACACTCACTCAGTTGCCATCATGCCCCGCCTTCCACATTGGAGTTTTGATGCTGGAATTTGATGCTGAGGACTTAACATGGAGCCCTGGGAAGTCAGGACACAGAGGAAAGAGAAACCATCCCTAGGAAAGAAGGAAACTTGAACCCAGAGAAAAGCAACCCTCAGGAACATAGGAACCCAGGAACCTAAACTGTCGCAGACGTCGGGAGCCATCTTGCTCCAAATAGATTTTGGTGAGGGAAATAATTATGCTTTATGGCCTAGTATCTGTAAGCTCCTACCACAAATAAATACACTTTACAAAAACCAACCAATTTCTAGGATTTTATATCAGCACCCCTTTGGCTGACTAATACAGCAATTGTGGGTCCATTTACTTCCAATTTTGATAACTGAACTTTTGATTCTTTCAAACTAGGCTGTTGGAATTTTTATTGGGTTTATGTTGAATTTGTAAATCAATTTGCATAGAATTAGTATCTTAAGGATATTCAGTCTTCCAACCCATGAACACTGAATATTCTTCCATTTGTTTAGGTCTTCTTTAATTTTTTTTTTAGCAATGTTCTGTTGTTTTCTGGATACACATACTTTTCAGCCATGGCAGAATCTATTCCTAGGTATTTGATTCATTTGTTTGGTATTGTAAGTACAATTTGTTTCCTGATTTTATCCCTTGATTGTTCCTTTCTAGTGTACAGAAATACTACTAATTTTTATGAATTGATACTGTATCCCACAACTCTACTGAATTCAGTTATTTTCTTTAGTAGTTTCATTGTCAATTTTTTTGTGGTTTTCTAAATATAGGATCATATCTTCTGTATAAAATAAAAGTTTAACTTTCTCCTTTCCAATTTACATTCCTTTTATTTCTTTATTTCTTTTTCTTGCACAATTGCTCTAACTAGAACTTCTAGTATAATATTGAATAACAGTGGTGGCAATGGGCATCTTTGACTAGTTCCCAATTTTAGAGGTAAAGCTTTCAGCATTTTGCCATTGAGTTCAGTGTTGGCTGAGACTTTTTTCATATTTTCTTTCTATTCCTATCTTCTGAAATGTTTAAATCAAGAAAGGATGTTGGATTTTGTAATAAATGTCTTTACTGCATCAATATAGATGATCACATGATTTTTCTCCTTCAATTTGTTAACGTTTTGTAGTATATTAGTTGATTTTCTCATGGTGTACCACTCTTGCATACCTGGGAAAAAACCTACTTGATCATAATGTCTAATATTTTTAACTGTGCCATTGGATTTGATTTGCAAGTATTTGGTGGAGGATATTTGAATCCTTATTCATTAGAAAGATTAGTCCATCATTTTCATTCCTTGTTCATCTTTATGTGGCCTTGGTGTTATAGTGGTGCTAGCCTCATTGAATGAGTTGGTAGTTTTCCCCACTCTTCAAATTTTAGAAGATTTTCGACAGGATTGTTATTAATTCTTCTTGAAATGATTGATAGAATTCACAGTAGAAGATAACTGGTCTTGGGCATCAAGGGCATAAATAATTTTTATTGTTATTTCTTCTTGGTGAGTTGCTCCCTTTGTGTGTGCACGCGTGTGTGTGTGTGTGTGTGTGTGTATATATCATTTATAACAGTTTTCCAATTAAAATCTATTTTTCTGATATTAGTGTAGCTTCTACAGCTCTGCTTTGGTTACTGTTTATGTGGAATATCTTTTCCCAACAATTCACTTTCAGCCTATTTGTGTCCTTGCATCCTAGGTGAGTCTCTTGTAGACAGCATATGGATAGCTGACACATTACATCCATTCTCCCAATTTTTGTCTTTTGACTGGAGAATTCAATCCATTATCATTCAATGTCGTTACTGTAGCACCATTACTTACATTAACCATTTTATCCTTTTAGTTTCCTATGTCATATCTTACTATTGTCTGCCTTTTTACATTTGTTATGCTAATAATCCTCATTTTTACTCTCTTCTCCAAGGCTCTCTCTCTCCTGTCTTTTCCTTTCTGGCTGCAGCACACCCTTTAATATATCTTGTAAAGAGTCTCCTGGTGATGAACTCTCTCAGTTTTTATCTATGAAAATACTAATTTAACCTTCATTTATATAGGACAGTTTTATCCAAGAATTCATGATTGGCAATTTTTTTTTCTTCCAGGCTCTTGAATAGATTCTGCCTTGTTGCCTCCATGGTGTCTGATAAGAAATTTTCACATACTCTTTTTGACTGTTGCTTGCATGTGATGAATTGATTTTCTCTTGTTGCTTTCAAAGCCCTCTTTCTTTCTGGAATTTAATATTCTGAATAGTATGTGTTTCCAAATCTATAAAAAATGGTGCTTTGAGACCTGGTTATCTGAATCAAAATGAAAGAAAGAGGACTCCTATCTCACATTGTATACTAAAATTCAATAAGAATGCATTAAGGACCTAAATATAAATGCTACAAGCATAAAATGCCTGGAAGACAATTTATCAAAACATTTTCAAGATTTTGAGGTAGACAGTGGTTTCTTAAACATTACACCCAAAGCACTGACAATGGAAGAAAAATGTAAATAAGACCTCATCAAGATTATACACTTTTTTCCCCCACAGGTAGGCATTGCCAAGAAAATCAAACGGCAGGTTTCTCAATGGGAGAAAATATTTGAAATCTCATATCCAATAAAGGTTTGATATACATTTTATATAAGATATCATAAAAATCAATTATGGAAAAGACAAGCCACCCAATCAAAAATTACCCCAAAATCTTGAATAGACATTTCTCCAAAGAGGAAACATAAATAGTGTAAAAGCACTTGAAAAAAATATTTAATACCCCAGCTACTAGGGAAATGCCAATCAAATCTACAATGAGATATCATCCTACACTTCATAGAAGGGCAATTAATTTTTCAAAGTACAGAAAACTACAAGTGCTGAAGGGGATGTAGAGAAATAGGAGCACTACTTTATTGTTGGTGGGAATGTAGAATGGTGCAGACTCTTTGGAAGACACTTCAGTAGTATCTCAAGAAAGTTAACATAGAACTGCTTTATGATCTTGCAGTGCCATTACTAGGAATATATTCAGAAGAACAGAAAACAAGGAGGCAAACTGACATTTGTATACCAATGCTCAGTTCTGCATTACTCACAATTGCTAAAATATGGAAACAGTCCAAATGTCCATCTACCAATGGATGGGTAAACAAAATGTGGTATATACATACAATGAAACAGTATTCACCTATAAGAAGAAATGAAATGGAATGCTTATGACAGCATGGATGAACATTGAGGCTGTTATGTGAAATATGCCAGACACAAAAGGACAAATATTGTATGATCTCATTAATATGAATTAAATTTGATGGAAGCAAACTCTCTGTAGGTTACTAGAACATAAAATGTGGGTTGTGAATATGGGCTGATGTATATAGAAATTTAGTAATGTTTACTGTAAAAGTATGGAAATGAATAGAGTTGATGTTAGCACATACTGAGTATAACTAACACAGTGGATTGTAATTGTAATTTTGGTTGAAAGGTGGTAGTCTAGGGATATAAATGCCAATTGAAAGAAAGCTAGAGGATAAACTAGGAACTTTATAACATAGTGATTTTGGTGCTGGATGAAGATGGTGGTTAATTGATAAATATAAGAATATTCATCTAATACAAAGTTTTGAAATATGGTGATACATGGGAAAATTACAACTAATGTAACTTATGAATGAAAGTTAATAGTAATATTGTAATATTTTTGCAGCAATGATGAAGAAGATACTATATCAGTTCTAAAGGTCAACAATAAGTGGGAATAAGGAGGTATGGGATTTTTCCTTTTGCAGTAATGAAAGTATTCTAAAATTGACTGACTTGATGACAGCACAACTCTGTGATAAAAACGGGAGCCATGGAGTGTACACTTTGAATGGATTATACAAGGCATGGGACTATGTAAAACAGTGAATATTGTGGTGGATGGTTGACTGCAGTTAACAGAAAAAATATGAGAATATTCTCACATGAACTATAACAAATTTATAATACTATAGCAAGGTGTTAAAAAAGAATGGGTGGGGAAGCAGATGTGGCTCAACTTATTGAGCTCCCATCTACCATATGGGAAGCCTTGGGTTTGGTTCCCAGGACCTCCTCATTATGATAAGTTGGCCTGCACCTGTGGAAAGCTGATGGCCCATGCCTGTGGAGAGCTGACAGAGCTGGCACAACAAGATGACACAACAAAGGGAGACAGGCAGACAGAAGAATGTGCAGTGAATGGATGCAGAGAGCAGACAGCAAACGAGCAGCAAGGGAGAGGGGATAAATAAACTATATCTTAAAAAAAATAGGATGGGTGTTTTAATTTAGCACAGGACTGCCAATACAAAGTACCAGAAATGGGTTGGCTTTTATAAAAGGGATTTATTTGTGGTAAAAGCTTACAGTTCCAATATCGTGAAATGTCCAAATTGAGGAGCCATCAGAGGTGCTTCTTACCAAAGTCGTTACTGTTGAAGTGAAGCAAGATGGCTGGTGATCTCTGCCAAGGTCTCTGACTTTCCCTGCAGAATCTCCCATCTCCCATTGCTCAGCTGTGGGCAACCAGGCACAGGGCCTGTCTTTTTCTGGGCCTCCTCTAAGTTTTGGCTACTCTGTCTTTTTCCTGAGTTCAGCTGAAGCTATCAGGAATAAGGCTTATCTTTCCCTGGGCTTTTTGAGCCCCCCCCAGAGCTTCTGTTTTCCTGAAGTCCTCTCTCTCACCTGGCAGGATCAATATATTTCAGCTCCCTTTACCTGTGTCTTTCTCTGAGTGTCTCCATTTATATTAGACCCAGCAAGAGGGTGGAGAGTCAACCTGAGTCATGCCTCAATGAAGTAGTCCAACAACAGAAATCGATTAATTAAAGAACATCATCTTTCTCTTTTGGGAATTCATAAAAGAATTTCAAACTTGGGGGAAAGTATACCAAATAAAAATATGGACTACATTCAGTAGTCATATTTTGATGCTATTTCTTCATCATCTGTAGCAAACATTCCACAACAATGCAAGATATTCATAGTGGGGTTATGTATGGGAGTCCTGTATGCTATGCACGTTCATTTTTTAAGTTCACAAATTTACTATACTCTAATTGTTTATGTATGTACATGTATACATGATATACTTCAATAAAGTGGTTCAAAATGAAAAGAAAGCAGGTGTAACAGGAGTATTCTGTTCAAAATACAGACTCCATCCCAATATTGATGGCATCTGTCTCAATGACACATAGGAAGATTGGGTGGGGGAAGATCATGCCAAAGGGAAGAAACTCCTTGATCACATAAAATATGCTTGGTTAACACAGAGTCTAAACACCACCTTTTTATTTATTTATTTATTTATTATTTATTTATTTTTCACTTTATTTATTTTTAATGTTACATTCCAAAAATTTGAGGACCCATATACACCCCACCCTCCTCATCTTACTCCTCCCATAACAACAACCTCCTCCATCATCATGGGACATTCATTGCACTTTGGTGAATACATCTCTGAGCACTGCTGCACCACATGGTCAATGGTCCACATTATAGTTTACACTCTTACCCAGTCCACCCAGTGGGCGATGGCAGGACATACAATGTGCTGTAACTGTCCCTGCAGTACCACACAAGAAAACTCCAAGTTATGAAAATGCCCCCACATCACATATCCTCTTCCCACACCCTCCCCTCAGCAGCTACTGTGGCCACTTTCTCCACATCAATGCTACATTAACTTCCATTACTAATCACAATAGTTTCAGAAGAGAATATCAGTAAGTCCACTCTAATCCATACTCTATTCCTCCATTCTGTGGGCCCTGGGATATTTATGTCCACTCCATCTCTATATCGAGAGGGTAATTAGATTCCACTTGGATGATGGATGCAATTCTCCTGCTTTCAGTTGTAGGCACTCTTGGCTCCCTGGTGTGGTGGTTGACCTTCTTCACCTCCATGTTAGCTGTCTGGGGTAAGTCCAATAAACCAGGGGGTAGGAGTTGCAAGTCTGTTGAGGCTCAGGGCCTGGTTATCACATGGTCAGTCCAGAGAGTCAGGTCCCCTGAGTATACACTAAACCCCAGAACCAAACACAGGTCCAGTAAAAGTAACAGGAGAAGCTTGTGAACAAAGATCACATCTGAGTCCAACTCCATCAAACTCAGGAACACAAACTCCAAAGTGGGGCCAACTGACATGGCACTGAACTCCATCTGCCATGATCATAGAACCTGTGGGTTTCTGTAGCCCTCAGAAGAATCAATACCTGGGGTTGTATCTACTTTATCTGTCTCTGGGACTCTGCTGAGGTGTGCATAAGAGTGACCCCTCTAATGACCTCCGAGCTCTCTTTTGGAGACTCATAGCCATATGAACTCATTTGTCCTTTCCATTTCCCCCTTTTATTCAAAGTCAAAAAGCATTTTTAGCTCCTGATATTATGATATTACATGTAGGCTGAGATATTCTGCTGGTTTGAGTTGACCCTTTTATTCAAGGTCTTTTTCCAGTTACATCAGCAGCTGGTACTTGGTAGCAATCCCTCGGTGCCAGAGAGGCTCATCCCTGGGAGTCATGTCCCACACTGGGGGGAAGGAAATGCATTTAAATGCTCAATTTGGTTTTGAGACTGGCCACATTTGAGCAACATGGAGGCTCTCAGGAGGTAACTCTTAGGCATCGTGCAGCTCTAGGCTGAGTTCTTATTTCAGGCGCACAGGCTCACAAGCATAGTCTTTAGTATCAAGGGCTCATTGTTGGACCATCCTTCTTCATTGGTCTTAGCCATTGCAATTGGGGGATTGTTGCTGTACCATTAGGGAATGGTACCATTAGAGATCCCTGGCTAGGAACTCAGCACTCCCTCAGTTGTCATTTTTCACTGTAGCAACTATGAAAATATCCATTTTTATGTAGCCCATATATATGCCCTGTAGATCTCACTCCCAACCATGTGCTCCCTATCAATAACAGCCCACACCAGTGTTCCTCCCCTGCCATTGCTGTACCTCTCTGTGGTCTGAAACTTCTTCAAAAATGAAGCCCAATATATTGCCAGGTTCCATTAATAGTAAAATGAAACATAGTGAAGGTTTTACAGATTAGATATACAATACATACTAATTTAGAAAAATTAAAGTAAAAATAATTGGGATATCAAAAAATTAAAAAAATTAAAAATCTTTGTTTTCGATGTTTTTCCTTCCATCACTGCAATAAGTGTTGCCCTGAATGCACATTGACAGGGCAACATCTTCCATCTCTTCATCAGTGTCATCCTTTCATTTTCTTTTCTTTTTTCTAATTATTAAGCTTATATTCACAAAAGTTTTAGATCACAGTAATTCATATATATGATATACAGTACTCCCACATATCCAACATCAGACACTTTGTCCCTTCCCAAGCAATAATCTTTTTACATGTTCAAACTATATTTACTGCAACTGATGTACAGATATTGAAACAATAGCTTTCAAACAAGGTTACACTTGGGTTTACATTATGTTTTATATTTTAGACTACACAATTTTCTAAATTTTAATTTATCTTATGTTTTACATTTTTATTTACATTTTAGCTTATACATTTTTCATCATCGTAATAGGTGTTGCCCTGTATGTACAGTGGAAAGGCAAGTTCTTTCATTTCTTCCTCAGTGTCTACATCCTTTCTTTCTTATTTATGAAGAAATTTTGGTTTCAGCACAGAGCTTCTGAATTCTCACATAGTCCTTTCAGGGCTGTTACAACTTTGTTGAGTTCCTAGATTTTCAAGTGTTCTCCTTTGTTGGAAGGACAGTGATTGTGTCATTAGGAATGACATCTACATCTCAACAATGGAAATATTAGGGTATCTCCAAGGTGAATGGAATAAGATCTACCTTTGGAGTACAACAGTTATGGGTGTGATTCCAAGTTCCACCTATATTTTACTTCCTTACTTACCTAGATCACATCACCAATTTTTTTCGTCTGTAGAAGGATAATTGTAATACCTATCTCTCAGATCTTTTGGAAATAACAAATGTAAACAGTCTGGCACACAGCTTATATTTAATATCGGTCAGCATTGAAATGATCTGTTTTATGTGATTCTTCTATACTGTGAGCTCCTCGAGGCACAGGCTGTGAGAATTATCTCTGTGTCCTCCAAACCCCTAGCCTAACATTTAAAGTAATGTCAGAGAATGCTTGTGGTACACAGCTGACCAGATCTCAGTTTTTTTATCTGGAAAACAAAAGAGCATTCTAATTCTGCTGTCCTCAAGTTCTTTGGAACTGCACATGCCCCAATTGTTAATATAGATCTCTGTTTTACACAAAGTCAAATTTTCCTGCGTTGCAATTCTTGCCATGATGATTTTCATTTGTGCTGAAGAGCTACTTAGGATTAGGGTTTGACTGCACTCTTTCTAGTCCTCAAATCCAGGTACAGCAATATGTGGAGGCCTAATGATTTTGTCTCTAACTGAGTATCTTTCTTAGGAGCAGAGAAATATATCCAAGAAGAATTGCCTAGCACTGGTCCTCAGGCCTAATCCTCAATCAGTCACAAACGGAAAATGTTGCAAAAGAGGTGTGAGTTATGTGTGTGTATGTGTGCCTGTGCGCACACACACATATGCCCAACTAACAAGTGGCTGATTCACAGGTCCAGCATGATGGTACAGAGCAAAAATGGCCCCATAGTGAACCCAGAGATTTCACCAAATAGGGGAAAGCTCACATGAAATTTATATATATCTGCCTAAGAGCATTAGGAGAAGAAAGTCCATCACATCTGTCTAGTACTTATTAATGCCTTGCAAATTGGATCTGAAATACTCATAATCCCATGGAAAAGTCTTTTTCTATCTTGAGCAGTGCTAAGATGAGCGTTGATATGTTTATTTCCAGACTGACCAAATATTTGCCTTTTGACTGATCTTCTCCTGTAGCTATAACATTTCAGTAGTTTTATTCTTAAATTTTAAAAAGTCTGTTCAAATGTCTTACTGGGTTTTGTAGCTCAAACATAGAGGACAAAATTTTTTGTCTCAGTTCATATTTTCTGGAGTATCAATGGTGCTCCTCATCATGAACTGTCAGTGGAAACCTTTTACAAACTGGGGAATTTTCTTAGGCTTCCACCTGTGTACATACTCATATAAGGAGCTCTTTCCCATGAGGGTAATGCTGGCCTTAAATCAAAAGTATAAGGACTGAATAAATTAATGACCACTTGTCGCACAAATTTCAAAATGGATGGAGATTCTACTGTAATCTTGAGTTATGTAGAAAATGACAGATTTGAGACAGGATTACCAGTGGCTTAGAGATAGCTAATGTTTACTGAACACTTACCATGAGACAAACCCTTTCCTCAATGCTTTACTTACATTAACATTTAATCATAAAAACAAGGCTTACTGCAATAGGTTAGTACATGGGGGAAATAAAATTAATGAAATCTATGGACTGTAGTTAAAAGCAATATCTTAATACATTTTCAACTGTAACAAAGTTACTACTTTAATGCTAATGTTAGTAATTGAGGGTATCAGGGGTATGGGGTTTTTCTTTTGGGGATAATTAATATGTTCTGAAATTGCATTGATGAATGCACAATTCTGTGATTATAAAAGAGCCACTTATTGCATGTACACTCTGGATGTGTTGTAGGGTGTGTGAATATGTTTCAATACAATTGTTTAATATAAAAATAAGGAGGAAGCAGATTTGGCTCAATGGATAGAGCATCTGCCTACCACATGGGAGGTCCAAGGTTCAAACCCAAGGCCTCCTGACCCGAGTGACAAGCTGGCCCATGTGCAGTGCTGATGCATGCAAAGAGTGCTGTGCCACACAAGGGTGTCCCCCGTGTAGGGGAGCCCCATGCACAAGGAGTGAGCCCCATAAGGAGAGCTGCCCAGCGCAAAAAAAGTGCAGCCTGCCCAGGAGTGGTGCTGCACACACAGAGAGCTGATGCAGCAAGATGACGCAACAAAAAGAAACACAGATTCCGGGTGCCGCTGACAAGAATACAAGAGGACACAGAATAACACACAGCGGATGGACACAGAGAACAGACAAGTGGGGTAGGGGTGGGGCAGGGGAGAGAAATATATAAAAAATAAAAATAAATCTTAAAAAAATAAGGCTCATTAGTTTAGGGATAGGTGTTATCCAATTTTACTAATGAAGATACTGATAAGAGGGGTTCAGTGACATGTTGATAGTCACTCAGCACAAAAGTAGTGGAAGCAGGATTTGTATCCAGGCAGTTTTCCTCCAGGGCCCAGCCTCATAACTACTGTGGCTTACTGCTTCCACTCCAATGGCTAGGACAGGAGAGAAGCTAGATTCTTTTGTTATTTGGGGGCAGTCAGTACGATCTAGTGTAAAGGGCATGAATAATCTACCTTCTGATTTTCTCTGATGTTGAGTGAGAGAAAAATTCATGCACATCACATGGCATTTATGGAGAAGCTCAATCAATAATAACTGAGGTCTATAAAAGAGATAAGAGAAGAAAACAACTCTTCTTGTATTATTTAAGGATGGAAACAACACAACCACAAGAAAATGGACTGTCAGACTGTTTTGCAACTGTCTTTCAGACATCTCAGACAAATCTACCTGTATGGATGGGGTTTCCCCTGAAAAGGAAAAACAGTCCCCTGCTAAACATCATAGATGAAAGTGGGTCAGGAGGTCTGAAATAAGGACTCTATATATAGAGTTCCTCTTTAAGACTGAGATGACAGAAAAGATTTCCCCCTCTTGAACTGTTGGTAACTTTGGCCATGATTCCAAGGTGGAAAGGCTCATAGAAAATTCTGGCAGTGCTGAACTTTTCCTGGTCATTTGGAAGCAGACTCAGAGCCAGGAAGGAAACTGGCAAGTTGATAGAACCCAGAATGGATCTGAGACCTACTGATGGCTGTAAACGCTGCTGTTGTAGTACTCTTTCCTATTATAATCAATGAACCATCAATAAAATCTCATTATATTTAATTACATTTCTAAGCCTCGTTTCTATTGTGTTGTGGGAACTTAGTGACTAAGTCCCAAGCCTGGAATAAAAAAGTAGAGTCAAGGGAGCAGTAACCTCTCCTAACGTGGGAAAGTGTGGGCTATGGTGTGGACCATTGGCCATGGGGTGCAGTGATGCCCAGAGATGTACTTGCCAGATGAAATGGATGTGTCATGATGATGGGGGAGAGTGTTACTGTAGGGGGAGTGGTGGGGTGGAGGCGGTGGGGTGAATGGGGACCTCATATTTTTTTAATATGTTTTAAAAAAATGAATACATAAAATAAAATTAAAAAACAAATAAAACCTCTCCTAAAAGGCCTGAGTGCTGATGGCTGATGTGCTCACCAGCAGAGTAACAAAGTACTCTGAGGAGGAACAGTATCTTAAGTGTCAGTCACGGCAGAGGGAACAGTGGCCTGCACAGAAAGAAGGACTCGAGGGGAATTTTCCACATTACATTTAAAACAGCATCAGAGCCACCTCTAGGAAATTTGTTTCCACTAACAAAATTACAGAAAGGACTCCTCACCTCTCTCATCAGGAAGATGGCTTTGGTTTTCTCCATTTTGTCATTTTAACATGAAAAGAATGATCATTGCAGAAAACCATTGTACAGAGTTTAAAAACTCCTTAATCTTTTAGTTTTGTTTTCCCTCTTTTAATTCCAAACCCTTATGGTAGATCATCAAAAAGGAAATTAGGAATTTAAATAAAGAGCATGTCTGAGTTTTCAAGATAGCAAGAGTTGATGTTACGCAGGGTTTTAGTGAAGGTTGCAGGATTTGGAGGCAAATATTTCTAAGGTCAAAGTATGACTGAGTGGTCTGGTGGCCATTACTAAACATCTGGTACTCTTAGTTTCTTCATCTATAGACGTAACTGATAATGGCACCTACATGAACATATTTAACTAGTTTAGATGTGGTGAAACAGTCATTCTCATAAAATGAAGGTAATAATGTGAAGCGATTCAATCTTTGTGGAAGTCACGGTGTGTGTCAAAGAATAAATAAACAGAACCGTAGAATAAGTAATGTCCCAACAATTTATTATCAAGGAAATAAATGGACATGTGTACAAACATGCAAGTAAAAGATTGTTCACTAGTGCATTGTCATAAACAGTAAAAGAATGTCCTAAAATTTCATTGCGTTTCAGCTTACAGGTCACTAACTTCCTCTAGGATGCATTCCCTGACCACATTTTATAAAGGTTATTTTCCTGCCCTCCTAGGAAGACATATGGCCTGCCCTGGGACTGGCTGATTTGGTCTCCTGTGGTCCTAATGGAAGCTCCTGGGTGCTCTGTGAAAGACATCGTGCCTAGAAGTTGAGAAGGTTGTGGGGCACAGATGTTAGGCTTTAGGGTATAGGGATATCCTGGAATCCCAGGTACATCCCCTCACCATCAAATCCTTGATTTTCCCGTCCCAGTGGCTCTCCACCTCAGCACTGTGCATCAGCAGTGTCCTGAAAGACTGCTCAGAAAGGCTGCCATGGCCTCCTGTGCCCCTGTGTGGCAGCCCCATGCTTGCTCCCCGCCCACCTCATAAGACTCCATATATCCCAGGGGCACAGGGCACTACCCTCTACATTTTATTTCTTATATCTATCTTTGTTCCCATTTTCCTTCCCTGGACTCCCTACCTCTTCTTTGCTGGTCCCTTCTTCGGGGGCAATATGAATTTCTGAGAAGAAGTGCATGTCCATGTTCCCCATCTCTGCCATCAGCCTGGACATAAGATGAGATCGAGGCAGAGGAGAGAGATTAAGGTGAGAGAATGAAGAGAAATAGATAATAGGGAAAGAACAGAGAGGTGGGAGGAAGATCAGTGAGCAGAAGAGGGTATAGAATGGGGGAGGGGTGGAAGATGGGCAACAGAGGAGGAGGAAGAAAAAGAAAAATGAAAAGGAAGAATAAAAGGAAAGGAGGGACTGAAGGACAGAGCAGAGACAAGAGGAGGAGGAGAAAGGGGGAAAGGAGCACAGAGAAGGGATTCAGGGTAAAGAGGGAAAATGATTAGGAGGTGGAGGTGAAGGATAACCAGAAGACGGAGGAAGGGGAAGAGGAGAGGGAGGTGGCATTATAGAGGAGGACTGGAAAAGGAGAGGGAAGGAGTTAAAGGAACTTGGAGGAGGTATGGGGAGAAGGGTAAGGGAGGAAGAAAGGAGAAGAGAAAGGGAGGAAGAGAAGATGAAGGTGGGGGGATTTGTACATCTGAGCACCCAGTTGATGAACCTGGGGTCAGTATGTTCAGATAGGGTTTGGGTCCAACTTCTTCTCTGCTTTCCCCACAGGCAATGTCAAATGAGGGTGTTCCTTGCCTACCTCTGACGCTTGCACTGTAGTTGCTGGTGTTGCTCGGAGGCTGCCTCCAGGAACTCCGTAGCCTTCTTGTACTCCTCCTCAAACAGCTCCCTAGAGGGACAGTCAAAGGAGTTGAAGGGTCATCAGACCGTCCTCCAACTCCTCCCTTCAGCTATTCTCCATTAGTCTATGGAAGAAGAGACCTTCGCTGAGTGCAGAGTGGCCCTCTCCACAGAACATCTTGCTCAGTTGAGGCAGGAAGTCCTCCAGCTTCACCTCAATTAGTTCCTCTGTGGATATAAGCAATGCGGGGCAGGGACCTCTTACCTCTGAGCCTCACTTTCCTTTCCCTCGCATTGTAGCAGGAAGATCTTCAGTGTCTCTGGGGGAAGAGGAACCAAAGAGGCCCTGTGAGAGCTCGTAAAAAGAATGAAAGTTGGACAAATAATGAGGTAGAAGATGTCAAATAAATTTAAAGTAATTCTGATTCCCTGCCTCAATGCCCTGCTTCCAAATCCCCTATCACAAAGATTGGGCCCTTAAAGGATAAACCTGTATCCTACTAATACTGTTAGCCTTAGCACACAGCAAGGGGCCTGGTACAATTGTTATACATTTGTGTGAACTGAACAGAATCCTCAGGTGCCAGAGTGCTCTCTGTATACCTATTGGTGTTTCTTCGCTCAGCAGGCATAGAGCAGAAACTCCCTAAGTATCTGTCATAAGTGGTGGCACGGACTGTGATACACTGACCAGCGAAGCAACAGGTTTACCCCACATGAATGTTTCAACAGAATCCATCTACTATGGGGAAAGTGGACTTTTATAACAAAGCTAGGGCAGAAACAAACACACACAGAGTGACAGAGCAGCTACTAAATACCTTGCTTTTTCCTCAAGACTTCCTCCAGGCGCAACTGTTCTCCATTCACTGGAAAAAATAATGACACTACCAAATTTCAGGCACCACACTATGACCTGTCCCTGACAACTCCAAATTCAGGGAAGGATCTCGCCAAAGGTCACACAAAAGGTCTTGTACAGATCCAGGAGAGCCTGAGTGTCTTCCTATAACCCCATCTCCTTCACCTAATGAAGATCTCTACGAGACCAGTCCTCTCCTCTATGTGTGCCCATATTCCCAATAAGAGGTACAGGGCCATGCCATTTGCAAATGGTGGTGTGAATATGACACAGAATGAACACTATTTTAGACAAACGTTACATCTGGTGGGAATATATGACCACAAAAATGTAACTGTATCAAGTCAGATGGGGATAAGTGATGTAAAGGGGAAAATACTAAGGGAAGAGGAATAGAGAGTGACCAGGTATGAGTGAGGTATTATTTTTAGATGGGAAGACATGGTAAGACCCCTCTGAGGAGGTGAAGTTTGAACTGAGAGCTGAATTACTAAAGACAATAAGATGACATGTAGAATATCAAGGGTAAAGATCACTGTAGGCAAAAGGAACAGACAGTGAAAAGTCCATGAGGAGGGAGTGTGCCCCAGATTTTTTTCTCTGAGGTACCAGGGCTAGGGATTGCGGGAAGCTGGCACTCAGCCACTGAACCAGATTGGCTCCCTTAAGTTGGTTTTTTCATTTGTTTACTTATTGTTTGTTTTTTAATTTGTTTTTAGGAGGCATCAGGTACTGAACCCAGGACTTCCCATGCAGGAAGCAGGTGCTCAACTGCTTGAGCCACCTCTGTTCCCATCCAGGAGTGTTTTGTTGCCATTGGGGTAGGCAAGAGGTAGAAGTTAAGGCCAAAATGGTGGCAGTACACCCCACTGGGCTTTGGGAATAACACTGAGAAATCTGGGTATCTGGAAACTAGAGTTTAGGTAGGGCAGTGGAATTTAGGGTTTTGAGATATTCTGGGACTACACTGTATTCTTCTCATACCACTTACATGAATCTAATTCCTTCTGTTTGGCCTCCCAGAGGGCATGGGCCTCTCTCACCTCTTCACTGGCTTTCTGTTTCACTGGGCCAGAGATGAGAAAGACCAACATTGAGCAAGCAAATTCCTCAACTCTCCATTCTCTCTTAAAGTGTAGCATTTCAAACTACTCAACAAGCATCTCTGGATTACAGAGATAAAGAAACAGAAGTTTCCAAAGCCCACATTCTTTGTGATATAAGCCAGAAGATTGAGGCCCCTGAGCTCACATTGTTTAAACTCCTTAATCCGTTTAACCAGGTCCTCAATCCGCGGATCCAGGCTTTCTGCTGCAGAGGAAAAGGAAGATTGAACTGGAGAAGGCCAGCAGTCCAAAGCAGGTAGAGATGGGGTGGGTGCTGGCATGGTGATTACACTGCTTTCATTCACATGCATTTATTGCATGTCTGCTGTGTCTCAGAAGTTGTGCAGGACACTCACGTGCTTCTGTTTTGGGTGGCAGAAAAAGACATTGAACAGAAAAACAGATCACAACTTGACATCATGTTGGGATGTGGCAACTGTGTTGTGAAAAAAAAATAATGCAAGATTTGGAGAGACAGATGGCAAAGGGGTGGAAGATGCTTCTCCAAGTACAGGAAGGACTTTCTAGGCCCTAAGTAAGGGAGAAGAGTAAACCCTACAGCTCACAAAATGGGGATAACATGAGAACCTTTCCAGAGAGAGGGAACAGCAAATGCAAACACCCAGAGCTGGGGACATAGGAAGTATTTATTTCAGGGAACAGGGAGGATACGCAGGGAGCAAGTGGACAGTGGCAGGATGTGAGGTCGAGTGAAGGAAAATGGAAGATCCCACAGGGTCTTGTGAATCAAGATGTGTGAGTCTGTATTTTATTCTCTGTGTTGTGAGAAGCCAATGGAGATCTCCTTGCAGTTGTACCTTGTTAAGACCCCTGGTAGCTGAAGGTGAGGGAACAGGATTAGTCTTTGACTTAGGGATAGTCCACATTTGACAAAAAGCAAAAAAATCTTCCCCTTGCATTTTAGGGGGCAGCTTGAGTGCCCTTCAGGAAAGGGGAGCAAAACTGTCCCTTGGGGAAATTTTTGCTACATTTTTTTCTAATTTAGCTGCCTCACAAGTTTCCCGGTTTAGATAATCTGAACCAAAAAGAGTTTTTCCTTTTTCTTTCCTCTTTCGTTCCAGGATCAACAGTGCAAAGCTGGAGGACTAGGCTGGAGAGAAAAACAACTCTCCTTTCTTAGGGAAAGGTTCACGAGAACTTCTAGGTCTCAAGTGCCCAGTTCTTTCTATTTGTCAGGAGTCTACCTGTGGGCATATTCCCTACATACTCTATTTCTGGGATTGGAGGGAAAAGCATAGAAATATAGGAATAAAACCTCTTCCTCACCTAAAGAAACTAACCAAGGCTTTAATATGCTTATCTCAGCTCATCCCTTAGGCTGGGCTCTCAATTCTCCCCAGGGCAAGAATTGAGTGTCTTCATCTCTGCATCTATCCAGGGCCAATTCTAAAGAACTTACAAAAAGTCCGCAGAGTTTATAAGCACAGGTTTTGGGTTTTGGAAGCAACTGAAAGGGTTTTATGACCTTTGGGCCAGGGAGCACTCTGAGGTGGTAATAATAACTTTGAACGTTACCAACTCCCAGGGCATTTTGTTTTCCTTAGAAGGTTATACTCATTCTATGGTTCCTGTCCTGTGGTCTCTACCTCATTTTTGTCCAGGCAACAGACCTTAAGTGACAATTTTGGAAGGAGAGCCAAAGTTCCTATTTATCTGGTTTCAACTGACTGACCACAGAATTTTGAACTGAGAATGGGCTTGGCAGGACCTCTTTGCCCCAACCCTTGTGAACTACAAGTGCAGATCATCTCTATAGTACAGCACAACAACAAAAGGAAAGATACGGAGTCATCTACATCATTTTCTGTCACTTGTGTATATAAATAGGGGGAAGTATATAAGTAAAACATCTCTGAGAGATATATACATTATTTAATGTTTCCTGCCTATAGGGAAGCCCAATGGGACACAAAAGTTTGGGAAAATCATTTACCTTCTATCCTCTGACTTCTTGAATTCTGAACCATGATGTGGTATTGGTGATTAAAACAATTATACTTTAAAATAAGAAGCACAATGGGATAATTTCCTGAGATTTGAATTGTGGTGACTGGATGTGAACCCATGTCTTGCCTGTCCTCAAACCCCAGACCCAGCCTCAGACACAAAAAGACACATGACCTTGCTGCAGGTTTTCTTCCATCTCCAGAAACTCTTTTATCTTATTTGCACTGGATTGCCCTGTGGAAACAAAACCAGAGTATAATTACAGGAACCACTGAGAGTGAGAGGGAACTGAAGAAAAGACCAGGCCCATCTGGCAGTGGAGAGAAAGGCTCCCCAGCAGACTTGGTCTTTTAAAAAAAAAGCTCAAGCTTCCTGATATTTCATATCCAAATAATTTGGAATGTATCTCTAAAACATAAATGTATTTTCTTAGAAATACACAGCTACATTATAATGGTCAAACATAAATATTCCTTAATATTCTTCCAAATCTAGACCACATTAAAATGTTTATAGTCCCAAACACGCCTCTTTTTAAGGTTGGTGGGTATAACCATTTCTCAGTGTAGCAGTGGCCAAAGAACAGGCAGTGTCCTCCACTTCTGATTTTACTCTTCACTACATTTCTAGGGCCAGCCACTAGATAGGACTTGGTGTATTCTCAATGTTTGCTTAGGATGGTGTCATCATTAATAATTGATATCTGCTTAAGCATTAAAAAAGACATAATACAACAAGAAACAAGTCAAAGCTTGTTGAAGCTAAATAATATATACAGAAGCTTATATTATTATCTCTACTTCTCTTTGAAAATATTTTAAGAAATTCTATAAGGACATATTTTTTCAAGGGTGGAATCCATTTACAGGAAAAGTTTTCAATTTTCTTCTCTTTTATGGACAGGAATTTTCCTGAAATTCTCTAAAGCAAAATGCACTATACTTTAATTAAATAGGGAAAATATAATCTGAAAATGAAGGGAAATGTGTTTTTCATAGAGACTGTTCTTGTTTGGAGATGCTTAACAGAATGTATTTACATCTATCAATGTGTGGACCTTGGTCTGAAAAAACCTCAGTTTTAAAAGTTATTGTGAAGACAAAAGAAAAATCTGGATATGGGTCTGGTATGTGATGATATATTGAGGAATTATTGCTAGTTTTCTCTGGAGTGGTATTAGTATAATGATTTTTTGTAAGGAAAATGTGTTCTATTATTAATGAGATGCATATGAAATATTTCAGAGCAAAGTGAAAGGGTGTCTATAATTTACATTAAAATACGTTAAAAAAATAGATGTAGCAAATACGGTAAAACTGAACAATACTGAAATCTAGATGGTAGAGATTCTGCAAAACTGGTGAATTTATCATTTTCTCTAAATTTCCACATAAAAACAGAGCAACTAGATAATATAATAAAACACCTATCGACAACATTTATAATATAACATGATGCCTAGCTAGTCTATCAGACCTTAAATAAAAGTGGTTGGACACAATTCCCTATGTTTGACAACATCAGGCCTCCCCAGAATGCGGGTGCAACTTCCCACTCATTGTATGGGTCTCTACCCAATCACATAAGACACTATTACAAGGTGATGTGGGAGAAGTGGGATAATGTGGGGCATATGGGAACCTCCTATATATTTTTAATGTAATATTTTTTGTGATCTATGTATCTTTTTTTAAAAAGGTGATTAAAGGAAAAAAGTTTTTTTTAAAAAGTGGTTGGAGAAAGACTACCAACAGCCACAGGACCTGTTGGCATCTGTGCAAGAGTAAAAGGAAGAAGTAATGGGATAGCTTCTGATGGTCCTGAGACAGTAGAACAAAATATCCAGCAGATATTCAGTAGAGAACACAAGAGGGCAATTTGAGAATAGCAGCTGAGGATGGTAGTGGTGTTTTCCTCTTCAATAGTGAGTTTAAGCCTGAGGTAACGACTTCTGGAGCAGTTTAAACCCTAAGTCTGTGGTATGCTAGTTAATGTTTAATAGCCAGCTATCCAAAGTAAAAGGAGCTCGTTGTGGTATTTGCCAATTGGTGTGGTATAAATACGCCAGCATGGCCGATTTAAAGTTACATAAGTGATGTCACTGAAAGCAGATTTGAGAAAAGATGTGAAATAGCACTCTATTATTCAGTATGTCTACCATACAGATACAATAGTCACAAAAAATCTCAAAAGCGTAACGGTAAAATGAAGTAATATACAAACTTAAACTTCCACGCTTTCAAAATACATGAAACAAGAACAAATAGAACTAAAAAGAATAACAGAAAAGTCCCCAATTACTTTAGAGATTTTGAAAACTACCTCTCAATAAAAGAAGCAGACAGAAAAACAAATAGAAAAATTGTGAGCATATGTAAGCCCGGAACAACACTTTTAACCTACATGAACTAGTTAATATTACTATTTATAGAACATTCCACATAAAATGACAGAATACTAATTCGTTTCAAGTGCTCACAGAATATTAATCAATGTAGAAAATATTGGGGGTTAAAAGCCAGGTCCAAATAAACTTAAAATTATGCAAATCGTGCAAAGTATGTTCTAAAGCCACAAAGGAAATAAAGTAGAAATTAATAAGGGAAAGGTATCAGGAAAAGAGTGAAATATTTAGTAAGTAGCACAGATCTACATAACCTACATAACCTATGGATCAATGAAAAAAAATTAAGAGAAATTGGAAAGTATTTTGTACTGAATTAAAATAAAAACACAAATTCTCAATATTTGTGGCATGCAGCTAAGGAAATTATGGCTGTAAATATGTATCCTAGAAAATAAGAAATCTCAAAACAAAGACGTAAACTTACATAACAAAAAATATACAAGAGCACATGCCACTTGATCTTAGCCAACAGGCTGATAACTGATAAAAGAAAGAGCAAATTGAACGCAAATCTGACAGAAAGCAGAAGAAAAGAAAAACACAAAAGAAGCAATGAAAAAAAGTAGTTAAATAAACAACTGGTCCTTTGAGAAATGGAAGTCAAATCACCACCTATAGTGATTAAGAAAAAAAGGGAAGACAACAATTACCAATATCAGGAAAGAAGAGGAGTTATCACCTATGTATTCTATAACATTGAAGTCATCATGAGGGAATATTATTAACAACTCCATTCCAATAAATGTGACAATTTAGAAGAAATGAACAAATGACTTGAAATAAACATTAACAAAGCTCACTCAAGTAGAAATAGGTAACTTCAATGACATTTTGAATATTAAGGAGATTTTATTTGCAGTCATAAATCCTGTCAGAGAGAACACACCAAGCCCTGTTAGCTTTACTGCTGGATCCTACTCAACATTTAAGGATGAAATAATATCAATTCTAGGCAAAATTTCAGAAAACTGAAGATATGGGACGACTTCCCAACTAATTCAATGAGGAATGCCTTACACTTAACCCAAAGTCAGGTATAGATAATACAAGAAAAGAACGAACAGAGTAATATCCCTCATGAATATACATGCAAAAATTCCACAAAAAATATTTAGCAAATAGAATCCAACAATATATCAAAAGAAAATGATATGACCAAGTGGGTTTCATCCTGATAAGGGAAGGTTAACTCAATAGGTAAATGTCAACTAATGGAATTTATCATTAACAAAATCATAAAATAATAATCACAATACATGCAGAATACCATTTGACAAAGTCCAGCTCCCTCTCATGATAAAGCCTTTCTTCTAAAATCAGGAATATGACAATGATATGACCGATTGTGCTCATTATTGTGTTGAAGAATAAAAGTTATACATATCGGAAAGTAAGAATTAAAACGTTCCTTATTCACAGATGATGTGATTGTCTATGTAGAAAACACAATGGAACTAAAATCACCGAGTACAGCACGACTGCAGAATACAAGGTCAATAAACAAAATTCAACTGCATTTTTATATACTAGCAACAAAAGAACACGTAATTGAAATGTCTGAAGATATAATTTACAACAGCATTAAAATTATAAAATATACGGGAAACGGACTTTGGCCCAGGGGTTAGGGCGTCCAGTCTACCACATGGGAGGTCCGCGGTTCAAACCCCGGGCCTCCTTGACCTGTGTGGAGCTGGCCCATGCGCAGTGCTGATGCACACAAGGAGTGCCCTGCCACGCAGGGGTGTCCCCCACGTAGGGGAGCCCCACCCGCAAGGAGTGGGCCCGTAAGGAGAGCCGCCCAGTGCGAAAGAAAGTGCAGCCTGCTGAGGAATGGCGCTGCCCACACTTCCCAGGCCGCTGACGACAACAGTAGTGGACAAAGAAAAAAGACACGGCAAAAAGACACAGAAAAAACAATCAACCGGGGGAGGGGAGGGGAATTAAATAAATAGAAATAAATCCTTAAAAAAATAAAATAAAATAAAATTATAAAATATTTAGGAATGAATCATACCAAATAAGTGCAAAATGCGTACTCTGAAAAAATATATAAAACTTTGAAAAGGAACACTTAAATAAATGCAGGTATAAGCAGCAGTATTAATAGGTTAAAAGATAAAATATTAAGATAAAAAATTACACAAATTGAGCTATAGATTCACTGCAATACAAATCAAAATAACACTGACAAATTGATTAAAAATTTATTAGGAAATGTAAAGGATTTAGAATAGCCAATAAATTGTGAAAATGAATGAAGCTGGAATTCTTACAGTATCTGATTTCAAGCTTATTATAAAATTACAGTTTCAAAACTGTGAGGTATTCATATTGAGATGGACAAATTGATCAATGAAACAGAATACACTCCAGAAATCTACCTACACATACATAGATGAATACTTTTTGCAAATGTGAAAGGAAATTCAGTGTAGAAAGGACGGTCTTTTCTACAAATGGTGGTGATAGTTTGGCTACTGATTTGCAACAAAAAGAACTTAGACTCATATCTCACAACATACAAAAAAAGTAACTCAAAATGAATCATAGGCTTAAACATAAAGCATAAAACTACAAAATTTCTGGAACAGGCAAGAAAACATACGAGAAAACCTCTGTGAACTTAGGTTAGGCAAAGATTTCTTAGGTCCAACAGCAGAAACAGGATCCCTAAAAGAACAATCTGATAAATTGTACATCATCAAATTTGAAAGTGTCAGCTCTTAGAAAGACACCTTTTAGAGAAAGAAAAGACGAATCATAGACTGGGAAAAAAGCTTTGCAAAACATATATCTGATAAAGGAATTGTATTCAGACTACACAAAAAACTCTCAAAACTCATTAACGAGCAAACAAACAATGCAATAAAATACGGGCAAAAGGTCTGAGCAGCCAATTCACCATGGAAGAGATAATGATGGCAAATAAGCACATGAGAAAATGCTCAATATCATTAATCATTACGGAAATACAAATTAAAACCGCAATGGGGTACCACTACACAACTATCAGGTGTTGTTGAGAATGTAGAAGAACCGGACCACTCACACACTGCTAGTGGAAATGTAAAATAGTACAGCTACTTTGGAAAACTGGCAGATTTCTAAGACGTCAATCATACACCCAGCTATTCCAATCTTAGGCAGTTACACAAGAGCAGTATAAGCATGTTTTTGCAAGGACTTTTACACCAGTATTCCTAACAATGCTATTTGTAAAAGCCAATTCCGAAAACAACTCTAAGGTCCATCAACATATGAATAGTTGAAATAAATTATGGTATATTCATAAAATGGATCGCTGTTCTGTAATAAAAAGGAATGAACTGTTGATACACTCACCATGGATGAATATCAAAATGATTATGCTGAGTGAAAAAAGTCAGGCCAAAGAGCCATATTATATTATTCCACTCATATAAAATCCTAGAAAATGCAAACTAATCTATAGTGACAGAAAGTTATTCAGTGGTTAGGGAAGGAGGAGACTCGGGAGGGAGGATTACAAGAAGTCACAAAGCAACTTTTTTGAGCGGTGAGTTCATTCCTTGTTTTTATTGTGATGATTTTTCGGGTGTATACGTATGACAAAACATCACTTGGTAGGCTTTAAATAAGTGCAGCTTATTGTACATCAATTACATTTCAATAAAGCAGTTCAGGATAACCTAGGTGATGGTTTTGTATGTATGTATTAGTCTGTCCTCTCCACTTTTCATAATAAAAAGCTTAATCTATCATTATGTTTTTAATTGATTATTAATAGTTTTACTGTTAATATTTTATCAGGAGAAAGCCTCCCGCTCTACCTCAGACCCTCACGCCCAAGCCTGTCTCTGCCGGTCGTGAGGAACAGACCCTCGCCCCTTGCCCTCCCTCAGACATCGTGCCTTACGGAGGCCCTCCAAAACCAGCCACCGCCTTACCTTCAACCTGCTCAGTCAAGTCCGTAGCTCCTGAAGGCCCCAAATTGGACATCTCTGACATTCCCGCCATTATCCGCGGTCTCTCAGGCAGCCCTCGCTTGCCTCGCCTTCACTTCAACTGGTGATTGGACCAATCATAAGCGAGGGCGGGGCACTCAACTGTT
Organism: Dasypus novemcinctus; assembly: GCF_030445035.2. Lineage (NCBI taxonomy): Eukaryota > Metazoa > Chordata > Mammalia > Cingulata > Dasypodidae > Dasypus > Dasypus novemcinctus. The sequence goes on along the minus strand of NC_080704.1, from coordinate 59,054,650 downwards.
TGAGCCTGCGCAGTGCACTCTTTGGCCAATATTCGCGCCATAGGTGCAACCGGAGTAAGGGCGGCATGTACTGGGCAAGCGCAGAACATCTAGTGTGAGGCAGATCGAGAGGAGAGCACCAGACTTATATGTAGTGGTTTGAAACGTCTTAAGCACTAAGTTCTCCTTTTAAAACCACCTCAGACAGGCTTGGGCAGTGATCTCCTTTCAGGGCTGGGCCCCACAGTTCCCCAGTCGGACACCATGTCCCAAACAGAATGTCCCCCTCTCCAGAACCCCAACACCACTGGAACGGCTGACCAACTGCCTCCAAAATCTTGGAAGGTCAAGGGTAATCCAGACCTCATATCCACTCAGGAGGCGGATCCCTGATGCAGGGGCTTAGGGTGGGGTGTCCAAGAAGGGAGGGGGCAGCCCCTGCAAAGACTGGAATATCACCTGGTGTGCGGTGGTTTGGTTAGAGAAAGTAGGGGCAAGGGGTTCCCAAAGGCCAAGGAGACTCCCTCTGGGGTATTCCACATATCAGTTTATGCACAGCAGCCACCCTACATTCCTCACATTGTGTGCAGACCCTCAGAAGCCACCCTCCTGAGCAGAGAGTCCAGCCACACCCCTTCTGGCAGTCCTCCCCTCCTCACTCCACCCCCCAAAAGAGATGTAGAGGGAATGAGTAAACTCTTAGGCTGGTTGCTCCCCATCCCACTCCCTAGAGTTCTAGTTTTCAGAAGCGCATGCATGAGTTATTATAATGGGTCAGTTCTATAAGAGAAAGGTGGGGTGGAAAATAAGATAGTCCTGTGTCTTCACCCAGTTGGTATTTATTCAGAACTCAGTGTATATAAGACTCCTTTATGAAAGATTTACCTATCCCAGTTTTCCTCATCTGTGATATGGGCATAATGCCAAATAAATAAAAATTCATTTCAATGGAAGAAATTTTTACACCGTCACTGTACCTGAATTTTGGCAATTAAAAGGAAAATTCAGTACCTAATCCTTTTAAAATCTAATTATTAGTATCTGCTCATAGTTCATCTCCAGCTGTGGGATGTGCAAACATAAGTGGAAATATGTACAAACCTGTAGGAAACTATAGTTCACTATAGTGCTGTTTGTAATAGTGAAACACATACACTTGTACATAATTAGGGGATTTGTTAAATAAATTATGGTTCATACATATCAGGAAGTGTAAGCACTTAAAATCTCCATGTGCTCTGAGGTCATCAGGCCATACACTTACCAAATTCAGGCTTAGACAAGCTAGAGTTCTGTGTTGCTTTGGCCTCTGGGATACGGAACATGATGCTTCATCTACGTAGAAACATTTTCCTCTCCATCTGGCTAATTCCAACCCTTCCTTCTGGTCTCATCCAGTTCACTGTATTTCTCTGAGTTCCAAATACTGAAATTAACCTTGTTTTTTTCCAGAGTATGTCTGAATGTGGGGCCTAAGTTCTTTCTATCATCCATTTCTTCTCAAAATATAGACAGTTATGATGAAAGTACCTCTCACTGAAAACAGTTGTTGGGATAAACAGTTTCTGGTTCATCATACACCTGTTCGAACTGGATGCAAAAGGTAGCAGTACAAGTCTGCGTATTGTTGCTTGCAGCCCAGTACAGTCCTACCTGAATTGGGCTTTTTGGTATTTCATAAACTTTAAAAATCATTCAGAGCATTTTAAGGGGACTATCTCCTTCAATATAGCAGCAACTTGATGAATTATGTATTGTTTATCTTGTTATTTTCATAAGTTACAGATGAGGAAAGACACATGAAAGAAGTTGTTGATATGGGAAGGGTAGGGTATGTGCGAACTTCTTATATTTTTTAATGTAACATTATTTGTGATGTATGGATCTTTTAAAAAGAAAGACAATTTAATTAAAAAAAAAAAAAGACACAGAAAGAAGTTGAGTAACTTCCCCAAGTTTACACAGCTGAGGAGTGACAGAATTGGGATCAACCTCGGTGGCTCTGACCTTAAACACACGTTATTCTCTCCCCCTCAGAAAAGTCTGCATCAGTTAGCATCCCTGTGCCTGCAAGAAATAAAAACATTCTCCTCAAGCTGATGAAAAAATAAACACATTCATGCTTTCATATAAACGAACGTCAAGAGGTGGGGTGAACTACAGGCTATTTCCTTTTCTCTTTTCTGTTATCCTCAGTGCTGGCTTGATCCACAGACTGGTTCCAAGACAGATTCAGGAGTTCCAGGCCTCATATCCAGGTAGGCTTTTATGTCCAGGGAGAAAATGGTACATCTCCTCCTGTGTCTGTTTATTAATGGGAATGGAAAACTTCCCAACCCTAACCCCAGCAGGTATCTCCTCCCAGTATATTTACCAACACTGGGTAACAAAGGCCACTGTACAAACCATTATGAGGGGGTGATTTGTTGCATGTGACTGTGTGCATGTGAGGGAGGGCAGGAAGGAGAGAGAGAAAGAGAGCAAGAGAGAGAGACAGAGACAGAGACAGAGACAGAGACAGAGAGAATGAATCTGAAGCAGGGTTTATTTCTTATTCCAGGTCGATGCAGAGTAAAATAAGAGTGTGATTGTGTTGACACAAACATCATAGAATGGAAAGAAAAATTACATTGATTTTTTTTTAAGTAAGATTTTACTACTTTTTCAGTGTGGTATTTCCACTGTCAGCTGTGTATACCTTGTGGCCCCCTAACCAGTGACTCACTGTTTTGCCCTCTCCAGAGGTGAGAAAGGGCAGTCACCTAGCTATGAAGAGTAAGGCCTACAATCTAGGGTTCTAACTGCTTCTTTTTTTTTTTAAAACAAAGCAATTTTTTAATAAAACATAAATCCAACCAAAGTGTACAATCAATGGTATTCGCTGTAGTTACATATTTGTGCATTCATCACTTCAATCATTCTTAAAGCACTTTCTTTATTCCAATAATATTAATAATAAACAAAAAAACCACAAAACTCATCAACTCTCAATTTTTATGTTTCCCCTGCCATAAATAACTGCTATTCCTCTTCCTTCTCTCTAGTATATTTGTATTTATATTTTGTAAAAATAGTCATATATATGAAATATATGTCCGTGCTTTCATTTACATGGAACTTCACGTATTTATGCTTTACTTGAGGTTTTACTACATTATACGGCTCCATGTTATAGTTATTAGCTTTCATTCTAGTTATATACAAGACCTTATAATTTCTCTTTCAACCATTGTCATACATCATATAATAGCTCTGCTAGTTACAAACACCATGATGTACTTTCAACATTTCTATTAATTTCCAAAGATTTACAACGTTTTTACCAATTCTGCACAGATTAATCCTCAGTTTTCCATTCTTTACTGTCATTCCATTTTCTGGTGACCTTTATTCAAAGTAATAACTCCATGAGTTGACACAATGTATTTAGTTCAAAATAGCGCCATCATACAGTATTTGTTCTTTTGTGTCTGGCTTGCTTCACTCAACATAATCTCCAGGTTCATCCATGTTGCCAGATGCTCCATGAATTCATTTCTTTTTACCACTGCATAATATTCCAACGTGTGTATACACCACAATTTGTTTATGCATTCATCCGTTGATGGACACCTGGGGTGTTTACAACTTTCGGCAATAATGGCGCTTGAACATCGGAGTGCAGATATTTATTCGTTTCTCTGTTCTTAGTTCTTCTGGGTATGTAACTAGTAATGGTATTGCCGAGTCAAACAGCATTTCTATATTAAACTTCCATAGGAACTGCCAAACAGTCCTCCACAGTGGCTGTACCACCAACAGTGAATAAGCATTCCTATCTCTCCACATCCTCCACCATCAGTGAATAAGCATTCCTATCTCTCCACATCCTCTCCAACTTTTACAGTTTTCCGACTTTTTAATAGCAGCGAGTCTAATGTATGTGAAATGATATAGCATTGTAGTTTTGATTTGCATTTCTTTAACCGCTAGTGATGTTGAACAATTTTTCACGTGTTTATTTGCCATGTTTATTTTTTCTTTGGACAATTGTCTTCAAGTGTTTGCCCATTTTTTAATCGGATAGTTTGTTTATTGCTGCATTGTATGAACTCTTTGTATATCATGGGTAGGAGGAGTGGGTTAATGGGGGTGGGGGTATATGGGGAACTCATATTTTTTGAATGCAACATTAAAAAAATAGAGAGAAAAAGCCTTATCACATACGTGATGGCCAAATATTATCTCCCATTGAGTTGGTTGCCTTTTCACCCTTCTATGAAAGTCCTTTGAGGTGCAAAAATGATTAATTTTGAGGAGGTCTCATTTATCTATGTTTTCTTTTTTTGCTCATGAATTGGGTGCAAGGTTTAAGAAACTGCTGCCTACCACAAGATGAAAGAGGTTGTTGATGTGGGAGGAAAGTGGGGAGGTGGCGGGTATATGTGAACCTCTTATATATTTCTTTCCCTTCCTTCCTCCCTTCCTCCCTTCCTCCCTTCCTCCCTTCCTCCCTTCCTTCCTTTTCTTTCTTTTTTCCCATATAACCCACTCCCCACGCCCCCACCACATCATTTTTGTAAATTGTATTTTTGAAGATATATACATCATATCAAAATTGTTACATTAAAAAATATAAGAGGTTCCCATATACCCCCCCCACCCCACTCCTCCCACACCAACAACCTCCCACATCATTGTTTACAAAGTAAAATTTTTCGTGATCTATGTATCTTTTTTTAAGAAAAGACAATTTTAAAATTTGGGGAAAAAACCGGAAACTGCTGTCTACCATAAGATATTGAAGCTTTTTTCCTAAATTTTCTTCTTGGCGTTTAATGTTTGTCACTTTTCTATTTAGGTCTTTGATCCATTTCGAGTTCAATTTTGTATTCTTTCTTTCTTTTAAATATGGATATCATGTTCTTCCAGCACCACTTCTTGAATAGACTGTTCTGGCCAGCTGGGACGGCTTAAGGGCCTTGTTAAAAATCACTTGAGGGTCTATTTCTTAAGTCTTGATTCGGTTCCTTTGGTCAGTGCATCTGTCTTTATGCCTGTACCTTGCTGTTTTTAACACAGTAGCCAAGTAACATGCTTTAAAGTCTGCAACTGAGAATCCTCCAACTTCATTCTTCATTTTTGAGATCTTTTTGGTTATTTGGGGTTCTTTACCCTACCAAATAAATTTGTTAATTGTTTTTTTCCATTTCTGAAAAAAAAAGACTGTTGGAATTTTTATTGGGATTGCATTGAATCTGTAAATCAGTTTGGGTAGAATTGATATCTTAAAGGTATTTAGTCTTCCAATTCATGAAAGCAAAATGTCCATCCATTTATTTTTAGCAATGTTTTATAGTTTTCTGAATACAGGTTCTTTATAACCTTGGTTAAGTTTATTCTTAAATAATGGATTATTTAGTTGCTATTATAAGTGGAATTTTTTGATATTTGCATATTAAGCTCGTATCTCGCTATGATGAACTCCTCTAGTAGTTCTAATAGCTTTGTCGTGGATTTTTCAAGAGATTTTAGATATAGAATATCATCATCAGTGAAAAGTGAAGGTTTACTTCTTCCTTTCTTATTTTATTGCCTGTTATTTCTTTAAATAACCTAATTGCTCTAGCTAGATACTGACTACTAATGGTGACAGTGGGCATCCTTGTCTTTTGCCTGATCTCAGTGGGAAAATATTCAGTCTTTCAGCATTGAGTAAAATGTTAGCTGTATGTTTTCTATATATGCACTGTACCATATTGAGAAAGCTTCCTTGTATTCCTATCTTTTGGAGAGTTTTTTATTAAGAAAGTATGCTGTGTTTTGAAAAATGCCTTTTTTGCATCAATCAAGAGGATAACGTGATTTTTCTTCTTCAATTTATCAATGTAGTTTATTACATTAATTGGTTTTCCTGTGTTGTACCATCCTTGCATAACTGGGGTGAAACCCACTTGATTGTGGTGTATATTCTTTTAATGTGCTTTTGATTTTGGTTTGCAAGTACTTTGTTGATGATTTTTGCGTATGTATTCATTAAAGGAATTGGAATGTTATTTTCTTTTTTTGTAGCATCTTTATCTGGTTTTGGCATTAAGGTGATGTTGGCTTCATAGTTTGGTAGAGTTCTTTCCTGTTAAATTTTTTGGAAGAGCTTGAGTAAGATTGTTATTAGATTGTATTTCTTTTTTTTTTTTTTTAAAGATTTATTTATTTATTTAATTTTCCCCCCTCCCCTGGTTGTCTGTTCTTGGTGTCTATTTGCTGCGTCTTGTTTCTTTGTCTGCTTTTGTTTCTTTGTCCGCTTCTGTTGTCATCAGCGGCACAGGAAGTGTGGGTGACGCCATTCCTGGGCAGGCTGCACTTTCTTTTCACGCTGGGCGGCTTTCCTCATGGGCGCACTCCTTGCGCGTGGGGCTCCCCCACGCGGGGGACACCCTTGCGTGGCAAGGCACTCCTTGCGCACATCAGCACTGCGCATGGCCAGCTCCACACCGGTCAAGGAGGCCCGGGGTTTGAACCGCAGACCTCCCGTATGGTAGACGGACGCCCTAACCACTGGGCCAAAGTCCGTTTCCCTAGATTGTATTTCAGTGATTGTTAAAATTCACCTGGGAAGCCATCCTGTCCCGGGCTTTTCATCTTTGGGAGTTTTTTTTTTTTATGTTCTTTTTTTATTTTTTATTTTATTTTATTGACTTTGTAATAATATTACATTAAAAATATATATTTGAGGTCCCATTCAACCCCACCCCCCCACCCCACCTCTCCCCCCCCCCAGCAACACTCCCTCCCATCATCATGACACATCCATTGGATTTGGTAAGTACATCTTTGGGCACCTCTGCACCTCATAGTCAATGGTCCACATCATGGCCCATACTCTCCCCCATTCCATCCAGTGGGCCCTGTGAGGATATACAATGTCTGCTGATTGCCTCTGAAGCACCATCCAGGGCAGCTCCATGTCCCAAAGACGCCTCCACCTCTCATCTCTTCCTGCTTTTCCCCATACCCATCAGCCACCATGTCCACTTTTCCCAATCCAATGCCACCTCTTCTATGTGGACATTGGATTGGTTGTGTCCATTGCACCTCTATGTCAAGAGGAGGCTCAGATTCCACATGGATGCTGGATGCAATCCTCCCACTTTCAGTTGTAATCACTCTAGGCTCCATGGTGTGGTGGTTGTCCTTCTTCAACTCCATCTTAGCTGAGTGTGGTAAGTCCAATAAAACAGATTGTAGGTGCTGGAGTCTGTTGAGGCTCAGGACCTGGCTATCACATTGTCAGTCCAGAGATTCAAATCCCCTAACTATATCTTAAACCCCAACATTAACTGCACCTCCAGCACATTAGCATGAAAGTGTTATGAAGGGAGATCCCATCTGAGTTTTGGGAGGTTTTTGAGACTGTTTCAATCTCTTCACTTGTGATTAGTTTGAAGAAGTCTTCTATTTCTTCTAGGGTCAATATAGGATGTTTGTATGTTTCTTGGAATTTGCTCATGTCCTTTATATTGTCTAGTTTTTTGTCATACAGTTGTTCCTAGTATCCTCTTACGATGTCTCTTATTTTCGTGGGTTCAGTGTTAAGGTCCCCCCTCAAATTTCTGATTTTATTTATTTTCATCTTTTCTCTCTTTTGGTCAGTCTAGCTAACAGTTTGTCAATTTTTTTGATGTTCTCAAAGAACCAACAATTGGTTTTGTTGATCCTCTCTATTGATTTTTTGTACTCAATTTTATTTATTTATTCTCTGATCTTTACTATTTCTTTTTTTTGACTTGATTTGGGTTTAGTTCACTGTTGTTGTTTTTGTTTTTCTAGTTCTCCAGGTGTGCATTTAGACCTTCAATTTTTCATCTTTCTTCTTTTTTAAAACCCCATTGAGGGCTATGAATTTCCCTCTCATCAATGTTTTTCAGTGTACCATAGGTTTTGACATGTTGCGCTCATGTTTTCATTTGTCTCAAGATATGTCCTGAATTATCTTGCAATTTCTTCTTTGACATACTGATTATTTAAGACTGTTTCGATTAATCTCCATATATTTGTAAATTTTCCATTTTTTCCATCCATTATTCATTCCAAGCTTCATTCCATTATGATCAGAGAAAGTGTTTTGCATAATTTTAATCTTTTAAAATTTATTGAGACTTGTATTGTGTCCCAACATATGGTCTAATTTGGAGAAGGATCCATGCTCACTTGACAAGAAAGTATATCCTGCTGTTTTGGGATGCAATGCTCTATAGATGTCTGTTAGATCTAGTTCCATTATCATATTATTCAAATTTTCTGTTTATTTTTCCTTTGTCCAGACATTTTATCAAATACTGAGAGTGGTGTATTGAAGTCTTCAACTATTATTTTAGAGACATCTCTTTCTTCCTTCAGTTTTGTCAGTGTATGCCTAATATATCTTGCGGCACTCAGGTTAGGTGCATAAATATTCAAGATATTTATTTCTTGGTGAATCGCCCCTTTTATTAATCTATAATGAGCTTCTTCATTCTGTATAACAGTTTTTCATTTGAAATCTATGACATCTGATGTTAGTATTACTCCTCCAGCTCTATTTTCATTGCTTTTTGTGTGGGCTATCTTTTTCCAACCTCTCACTTTTAACCTGGTTGTGTCCTTCCATCTGAGGTGGGTCTCTTGTAGACAACATATAAATAGCTCATATTTTTTTATCCATTCTATCAGTCTGTGCATTTTGATTGGGGAGTTCAATCCATTAACATTCAATGTTATTACTTTAAAGGTATTACATACTTAATCCATTTGTCCTTCAGCTCTCTGTTGTCATATCATTCTACTGTCTGTCTTTACTTTTAGTTTATCCTTCCTAATAATCTTTATTTCTATACTCTTCTCCAAATTTCTCCCGCTGTTTTTTTTTTCTTTTCAGGCTGCAGTACTTCCTTTAGTATCTCTTGGCATTTGGTAACATATTCTATCAGTTTTTGTTTGTCTGTGAAGACTTTGAATTGACCCTTATTTCTGAAAGACAATTTTGCAGATACAGAATCTTGCCTGGCAGTTTTTCTCTTTCAGTACCTTAAATACATCACACCAATTTCTTCACCACCTCCATAGTCATCTTTTCCTGTTTTCTAGTATGGCTTGTAACTTTTTGCTGATGTATTGGAATATGTTGGTGATTTATTCTAATGGTCAGTTTCTCTCTTTTGCATATTGTTTTTCTTTACAGATCTTCTTTGATATTTCTTTCAATTTATTCTAAGTCTTTAAAATTGCCTAGCTTAAGTTATAAAAATTGGGGCAAGGACTCACTAATGGGGTCCATATTTCTTCCAGGTGTTAGGATACAGAATATACTGAAAACAATTTTTTTTCCATGCAATTTCCAGACTGCTTAGCAGATGGCACTCCTCTGCACACCTTTGCAAGGAGGTGTTTCAGTCTAGGCTTTCCTGTGTTCCTGTGTTTACTCTGCAGAGTGGAGATTTAAAGCTGACTCTGCTGGGTAAATTCACTGAAGAAAAGCCTCCCAACTCCCCCCTCCCTTTTACCTTGAAAAAGCTGACAGCGAGGAAAACATCTGTTCCCCTCTCAGTCAGCTGCAGTGAGCAGGGATTTTATCCTTGCTCTATTTCTTGATGGTGTGGGATGGGAGACCTTCTGGGCAGCTGCAAGGACTTGGTAAGTTATGTTTGTTGTTTTGGCTTCTTTGTCTCTCTGTCCCTCACCCTCCTGGGAGTTGTGTAGCATTGTCCTTTTCTGCTGACCCCCAAAGCTGGTCCCTCAGACTGCTTTTGGCTTTTTCTCTATTTTGTGTGTGTGAGATTATTGAGTGCTGCCTTTCATCTGATGCCATCTTCCCACAGTCTCTTGTCGTCAAATTTTCATATACTTTCCTATTTAATGTCACCAAAATAAAATAATCCATTATATCTATCTCACTTTAGGGAAAAAAAGCTTTCCAGTAGGACCAGAACTTCTTCTATCTCAAAAGTTTGAATGAGCATTGCTAGTGTTTATTTGTCTGGTTGAGCAACCCATGCCCTTATGAATGGCACATTCTGTTTGCAATCATAATAATATCTTTGGTTGACTTTTTGTCTTACCTTAATCTGAGAGACAATACAATCTTCTAATGTGATTTTCCAAGTCCAGCAAATCAGTGCGGCTAATAGGCAATTTGTAGAAGGGCCTGAGGACTCTTCCTCCAGGGTGGTGCACAAAACCATGGATTTTGGAGGTAAGAAGTAATTCTGTCTTTCCACAGTATTTATCTAGTCACCCTCTTCCCCTTTTTAAGTCATGTAGGAGGGGAAGGCTAAAAGAAAATCCCAATAGATGCAATTTGACCCATACTTTTTTAAAAAATAATAATTATTTATATTTTCAAAAAGAAAAAAAATTTAACATTTGCAAGTTTTCCCCTGTAGAGAGGGGTTAATTGGAAGGAACAGGCCTGGCTTCTATGCAGGCAGCAAGTCAGGTACAAACAGATGCGCAATCTGGGCTGGAATTGTTTTCACACAGCATTAATGAACAGTAAAATTCCCTTTTGTTTTGTGTTCTTTTGGTTCTCTTTTTTTGTTTTGTTTTGTTTTGGGGATGGGGGAGGAAAAATAAAAAGAGAGAACAATGCCAAAAATATTTCCAACAATATAAAAAAACAGAGTACCATATTTCTTGTCAAGACAATATGAATTCTGGAAGAATGATTTTTTCTGGTTTTCAAAACTAATATATCTTTTTGCCAAAGCTGCCACATCAGAATTTTGGACTTCCAGATCAAATAACCTCCTTCCCCCATACATCCTCACTCGTCATTTCTCAAAAAAGTGTAAGTGAATGTGTTCTGTTCTTGCAAACATAAGTGCTAATAACAAAAGACCTCTTCTGGTAGTTGTATGGTGGTGAGGAGTTTTCATAAATATCCAAGTTTTACAATAGTTGGAAAGTCAAAAATTTGTTGCTCTAAACATAAATATTACTGTAACTGTCAACCAGCTGATTTTTTTAAAATTCTGCAATATATTCTTTATTGTTTCTTTGCTTTCCCCTTCACTGAAAATTGCCCGTTTTTTTTCTTCTTTTTGTGCCAGGCAACTGACGATTAGTTCTGCTCAGTCAGATACAGACAGAGTTCTCAGAAGTACAACCACTGTGATATCTCAGGTGCAGTACCCAGCCTGAATCCCCACAGTACCAAAATCAGGCCCAATGCTACACTGTGAACCAGCAACAGGGTTTTCATTATGTTGAATATCCCCAAGTCCTGGGCCCTTTCCTCATCCTATTTCCCCAAGTTACTTAGTGCTGTTTAAAAAGTCTGGTGTCATGATGGACTCTTTTCTCCCCACAAGAGTAAAAGCTCCACAGATTGTGCTGTCTACATAGTGGTCAATGGCAGCAGCAGTGACTGATGCTTCTGGAAAATAAACAGTCTTACAACAGGCAGGATCTTAGGACTGCTTCAGGCATTTGCATGGGGGGCGCAAACGAGGGCACTGTGTTGAAGCCAGAGAGTGTTATGCCTTCGCCACCAAGTGGGGATGTGATACCCCCATTGGTTTCCACCAGAGTTCTCCAAGACATGCAAAGCATGATAACTGATGAAATCCACTGCCTGAGTTTTCAACTGATCTGCACTGTAGAGGTTAGCCAGAATGAGAGTTTCTGCAGCATTCTCCATGGAGAAGATATTCACAGGGCATCCTCACACATGAACCTTAAATGCTCCAAGGCATACTTTTCAGCAGCTGCCAGCAAGTCATCAGCCATTTTGTCAACTTGTGCAAATGAAGCCACATCATATCCTTAAAAACTTCAGGCTCCACATCATTGATTTCAACCCAATTTTTTTGCTCTTCTCCATTTCAAGTTCAAACAAGGCACTAAATCTGGAGAAGGAACTGCTAAGATAGCTTTGTGAGCCTGGAATTCCCAGCCAGCAACATACGAATAGATGTCTGTTGCGACGGTTTGCTCGGTCGGTAGAGGTGGGGTCTGGCTGCGGATGAGGGGTCGGTCCAGCTCTGGACGAGGGGTCGGTCCCGCTTGGGACGAGGGGTCGGTCCGGCAGCAGATGAGGGATCGGTCTCACAAGGGGTTGCGCGGTTCGGCTGACGGGGTCGCCCGGCGAAGCCGGCGACGAAGGGGTCGCCCGGAGAAGCCGGCGACAAAGGGGTCGCCCGGAGAAGCAGGCGACAAACTGGAGACAAGGGAGGCCAGGCCCTTGTCGGGGGCTCTCAGGACTGGAGGGCGCACGGCAGAAGAACTACCGCGGAGACAAGATAAACACGCAAGTCCACTTTACTGAGGGAGAGGCAACAGTTTTATAGGGGCTGGGGAAGGCTGATAGGTCGAAGCCACGCCCTGTTCTGATTGGTTGCTGGCAAAATGTCAGTGGGCGGTACTGGACGGGGGAGGGGTGGTGGTTAGGGATTGGCTGTCGCTGTTGCTGGGGGAAGGGGCAGGGTTTAGGGATTGGTGGCTGCTGTTGCTGGGGTGGAGGGCAGACTTGAGTTTCCCGCCCACGCCTGGCTGTTGCTGCTGTTGGGAGAGGGGGAAAGGGCAGACTGGAATTTTCCACCCTGCGCCTGGCTGTTGCTGCTGTCGGGGGAGGGGAAAAGGGCAGACTGGAATTTTCCGCCCTGCGCCTGCACAGGGAGAAAGAAGAAGAAGGGTACTGCCCCACAGGCATCGTATGGCGCCACCCAGGAGGAGGGGCGGCCGCGGAAGCATGGCTGCCGAGAAGGGGAGACCCGAGGGCACTCTGCGCCCATGCCGAGCTTCCTTCAGGGGTGGTGGTGAGTCCGACCAGCCACCCTATTATGGGGGCAGCGGCTTGGCCTGCCGCGGCTGCTCCCCCACCGGGCCAGCAAACCACTGTTCAGCCCGAGGGGTGACCGCATTTCCCCCTTCTTTTCAAATAAGGACCAGGATGGCAGCAGCAACAAGTAGCTGAGGCCCAAGAGGCAGTAAGCAATGAGGGAAGCGGGGCTGAAGAGGGAGGTGAGTATGACGGGGATATAAATGTACAATTTAGGGGGTGGTATCTTGCCGTTGTAAGCAAGGGTGGCCAATGTCCAATTCTTGTTGATCTCGGTGGCTATAAGATCCATCTGTTGTTAAAAGTCCAGGATGACAGCGCGTTGCAGGTAGTTGATCTCTCCTTGGCAGCGAAGACATTGTAGGAGAGGATTACTTTTTCCTGCCAGAGGCTTACTGTCCAATTAAAAGGCTGATGGCTGGGGTTGGTGAGTGCAATGGGGAGTGTGAGGAAAAGAAGGGTGATGGTTTTGGACAAGAGGAGGCTTGGTGAAGTCATTATGGGAGGAAGATAAGGAGTAAAGCATAAAAGAGGATAATAAACAGAAAGGCGATGGAGAGTAGAATTCGTTGGCCAAGGTTCCAATCTTCTGGGGCAGTAGTGGCTAGACAGATGGCGGAAAATATTATCAAGAAAGCAAAGGTTATGAGGAAGAAATAAAGTATTAAAGGCTGTGGGGGAAGTGAGAAGATCACTTAGAGGATAGGGTTGAGGATGCTATGTTTAAGACAGAAGCTTTGTGGTTTGTAGGAGACTGCTTTATAAACGAAGGAGAATGAGGGCAGTAAATATAGTAACGATAGATAGGAAGATGACAGTGAGGAGGAGTCTTTGTTTAAGGTTCCAATTGTCCGGCGCAACAGTGGCTAGGCCGATAGCGAGGGGTGTTGCTAAATAGACAATGGCTTGAGAGCGCGGCGATGGGAGCCGAGGTGCGCGGTGAGACGAGGGGTCGGAGTCGGTGGGGCTCCGACGGTGGTTGCGGGCCAAGAGAAGGCCCCGACGAGGGGAGGGCGGGACGACGAGCAGTGGAGCAAGGCAAAGGGGAGCAAGCACGGAGGGGAGGAGGCAGAGGTGAAGGCAGGGATGGAGGTGCTCAGGCACGTGCTCCTGAGAGTTTTATTGGCGCCTCTTAATCATAGCGGGTCGGTATAAGCCCCCGACATGGAAGGAGAAAGCCATCCAGCGATTCTCCCAGACCGCCGTGGATCATATGAGGTCACCAAGGTTCAGGAGCAGCAATGCAGAGCGAAAAGATAGGGGTGAGAAGAGAGGAGGGCATAGGGCTGTGGTAGGGTTGCTTCAGACGTGCAAGCGCGCGCTCCCGAGAAATCCAAGGCTCCTCTTAATCATAGCAGGTCGGTATAAGCCCCCGACATGGAAGGAGAAAGCCATCCAGTGATTCTCCCAGACCGCCGTGGATCGTATGAGGTAGCCAAGGCTCAGGTAGCAGCAATGTTGCACGAGAGAAGTCCCAAGGTGAGAAGAGAGGAGGGCATAGGGCTGTGGTAGGATTACTTCAGACGTGCAAGCGCGCGCTCCCGAGAAATCCAAGGCTCCTCTTAATCATAGCAGGTCGGTATAAGCCCCCGACATGGAAGGAGAAAGCCATCAAGCGATTCTCCCAGACCGCCGTGGATCATATGAGGTAGCCAAGGCTCAGGTAGCAGCAATGTTGCACGAGAGAAGCCCCAAGGTGAGAAGAGAGGAGGGGGTAGGGCTGTGGTAGGATTACTTCAGACGTGCAAGCGCACGCTCCCGAGAAATCCAAGGCTCCTCTTCATCATAGCGGGTCGGTATAAGCCCCCAACATGGAAGGAGAAAGCCATCCAGCGATTCTCCCAGACCGCCATGGATCATATGAGGTAGCCAAGGCTCAGGTAGCAGCAATGTTGCACGAGAGAAGACCCACGGTGAGAAGAAAGGAGGGAGGGGGCCGCCAGGTTATGGAGTGAGGCTGTGGTGGAGTTGCCTTGCCCCACGTTGTGCTGTGGTGGGGTTGCCTTGCCCCACATTGGGCGCCAACTGCGACGGTTTGCTCGGTTGGTAGAGGTGGGGTCTGGCTGCGGACGAGGGGTCGGTCCAGCTCTGGACGAGGGGTCGGTCCCGCTTGGGACGAAGGGTCGGTCCCACTTGGGACGAGGGGTCGGTCCGGCAGCAGACGAGGGATCGGTCTCACAAGGGGTTGCGCGGTTCGGCTGACGGGGTCGCCCGGCGAAGCCGGCGACGAAGGGGTCGCCCGGAGAAGCCGGCGACGAAGGGGTCGCCCGGAGAAGCAGGCGACGAACTGGGGACAAGGGAGGCCAGGCCCTTGTCGGGGGCTCTCAGGACTGGAGGGCGCATGGCAGAAGAACTACCGCGGAGACAAGGTAAACACGCAAGTCCACTTTACTGAGGGAGAGGCAACAGTTTTATAGGGGCTGGGGAAGGCTGATTGGTCGAAGCCACGCCCTGTTCTGATTGGTTGCCGGCAAAAGATCAGTGGGCGGTACTGGACGGGGGAGGGGTGGTGGTTAGGGATTGGCTGTCGCTGTTGCTGGGGGAAGGGGCAGGGTTTAGGGATTGGTGGCTGCTGTTGCTGGGGTGGAGGGCAGACTTGAGTTTCCCGCCCACGCCTGGCTGTTGCTGCTGTCAGGGGAAGGGAAAAGGGCAGACTGGATTTTTCCGCCCATGCCTGGCTGTTGCTGCTGTTGGGGGAGGGGGAAAGGGCAGACTGGAATTTTCCGCCCTGCGCCTGGCTGTTGCTGCTGTCGGGGGAGGGGAAAAGGGCAGACTGGAATTTTCCGCCTTGCGCCTGCACAGGGAGAAAGAAGAAGAAGGGTACTGCCCCACAGGCATCGTATGGCGCCACCCAGGAGGAGGGGCGGCCGCGGAAGCATGGCTGCCGAGAAGGGGAGACCCGAGAGCACTCTGCGCCCATGCCGAGCTTCCTTCAGGGGTGGTGGTGAGTCGGACCAGCCACCCTATTATGGGGGCAGCGGCTTGGCCTGCCACGGCTGCTCCCCCACCGGGCCAGCAAACCACTCTTCAGCCCGAGGGGTGACCGCAGTCTGTGAACAGGGAATTCTCCCACAGTCCTCCTAAGGCATCTGCCAACCGGCATTCAGGGACTTTCACCTTATTCATAGTATTCTGGTGAGAAATGTTGACAGAGTCTTGCCCACACTCACCTTACAGAACAGAGTAAGCTTGCCATCAGGGAGAAGCCTCTGGCCTCTTCCAAGAGAAAATCTCTACAGATGAATGTTTTGAGTCCCCAGTTCTTGCCTTGCACAAACCTGTATGCCTGTTGACACTCCATTGCTTTGGTTTCTTCTTCCTTGGCATTCAGGATAGGGAATTTAAATTTTGCCCAAACTTCACCCTTTGGACAGCTGACCAGTAACAGGTGAAATGACAGATAATCTTTTCTTTCTTCATCAAGCACTTTTGGGTTTACTTGCAAACACCATTTCAGTTTATTATTGGCTCCTGGTGAAAAGGTTGAACTTTTAATGACTTCACCCACTTCCGTCTGGTAAAGGCTAAAGTTATTTATTGATGGTTCATGTGGCAGTTTGTTATTGTTTATGGATTCCAAAAACAGATATTGGATTATGTTTATGAACTGGTCTGTTCCTCTGGGCATGTTAGATTAGATTGGATTGGATTTAGAGGTCTCACTTTTACTTGATTAAATAAAGATTAAGGCTTTGATTGGGCCTTTAAAGCAGGATGACTTTGAGTCCACACCCCATTGGTGGTCAGAGACTCACAGAGAAAATGACATGGCAGAAGATAAAGTTAGAATTTTGATCCTGGAGCCCTGGAAGTAAGAACACAGAGAAGCAGATATGGGGTAAAGGGAGAAGGCTCCAATAGACTTGGAAGAGGCACCAGGAAGAGAGATTATCCATCAGCCTGACAGTTTACAGCTGGCCTTATGGAGAGAGCAGAGCAGCTGTTCCCAGAGAGAAATGAGCCCTGGGAGAGAGACAAGACTTGCCCCAGCCTGGGGCTGAGATTAGAATTGAAACTAGGACCATGGAATCTTAGGAGGAGGAGGAAGACCAAACCATTACAGACATTGCCTGCCATCTTGCGTCAGCACATGGCAACAGATTCTGGGTGAGATTTTACCTTGAGTTGGACTCTTTAGGGCCTTGTGACTCTAAGCTCCTACCCAAATGAATACCCTTTATAAAAACCAACCGATTTCTGGTATTTTGCATCAGCATCCCTTTGACTGACTAAGACAGTCTATATGCAGGAGTATTTTACTGCCTTGATCTGTTTGTAGCACAAGCTTTCAAGTACGAGGCCACTCAACATTTCTGCCAGAGGTGGAGGATGTGGATCCCTTGACATTGATAGTTTAAAGGGTAAACAAGATTTACAAGGGGAGGGGCAAGAAGGCATCGGATTAAGTGCACCCACATCATCTCTCCTAAAAAAATGGCTAAGTGGGGGCAAAATCCTGCCTGAGTGAGCTGTTTGGGGAAGGCACAAAGGAGAAGGCTGTAGAGCATCAATCTGGAGACAGCATGACAGAAAGAGAGATGGCTCAAGGTAAAACCATGTGTTTCTAGTGCTTCAGGTGGGAGCTGTGGGGTCACTAAGCCTCTCCCTCAGGGCAGGAAGCTGCAGGAATCCCCTACAATTGCTGGTCACCCAGCTGGAAAAACTAACTCCAAGAGTGGGAGAGTTCTGATGAAGAGTGGAGGGGTGTCCCCTAAGCGCAGGTTCAATTGTCTGGACGCCTCTTTTTTCGAGCTTTGAGGATCATACCAACTGCTTGAGGAGAAACCAGGAAGAGGGGAGAGGTGAATTTGCTGAGGCAACCTGATTTACGTAACCTCCATGGGATAGGGTAAATTGGTTTGGGAAAAGGTGGAGTCAGGCAATTAACTAGTGCTGTGCAACTCACCTATGGGAGGAGGACAATAGGAAGTGTTTAATAAGCTTCCAAGAGCATATTTAGGGTTCTTGGCAAGATGTGGGTGCTTTCTCTCAAAGTGACTGAGAGTCATTTCTTTCTGTGGCGAGCTAAGTAACCAAGGTCCCATTTGAATTTCAAAAGGAAATTTTCACACAGTCTATTGCTTCCTGCTGCCCCAAGAGAGAAAGCAGTTAGAAAAAATAAGGGAGGGGGAGGACAGATTCCTAATTAGCAGTTTATCCAATCGCAAAAGTCAATCCTGCCCTAGGGAAAGGGACATTTTCTGAAGCATTAATCAACCCAACAAGAAAGTTTAGCTTAGTGGAAGAGTTTTAGCCTTGAATATACAAGGTCTCTAGTTTGATTTCCAGCTCTTCTTAGAGTAGTGACCCACTGCAATATTAAACATCTAGATGATACTTTAGGACAGGAAGAACATAGACATTATCTCTGTATTAGTGACTCTTGGGTCTCTTATTTTTCCTTAAAAAAAGTTTTCTTTTGTCATATAATTTAACTTAGTTTACTAACTAAAGCCCACTTCAAAATCTGCAGCGAGAAAGTTGCAGGGTAATTGATTGATAAACACCAGCAGCCTGACGAGCACCATAGGGACTGAAGAGGGAAGTCTGTTGCTTCTTGGAGTTTGGTTGACTCCTTGCTTGTGGGTTTGTCTGTTTTTGTTTTTCTTTTTTCTTATCTTTCTTTTGTCTTTATCCTCCACTCCCCCTCTTTTTAATTAGATGCTGTCATTTTTTTTGCTGAGTTTCCTCTTCTTCGATTTCCTCTTTTCTGTGTGTACTGATTTTGAATACCAATGCTATCACTTTTCCTTCCTATATCTTTCCATCTTCCAAATTCTGTTTTTGTTCTTACGTTCCACCTCTCTTTGCTTTGTCCCAATTTTTACGACTTTTTATTTCTAACACTTCTGTTCTGTTTTCGATCTTTTCTTAACTGTTTCTGTTATTGTCATTTCTTTTCTCTTTGCCTCTATCCTCATTTTACTGGCCTTTTAATTCACACTATATTCTTCTCAATATTCAGTTTCCCATTTCATTGTAGGCACTCCACTTTTTTATTCCTATAACTCTACACTGCTTACATGAGTTTAATCATCATTTTCCTAGGTCTTATATGGTTCTTCTGCTAACTTTTACTATCAATATTACTATTATACTTTTCATACCTCTTTTGCTTTCCTTGACCCTAGTCATTTTCCTTCAAGGGAACTTAGATAACAGAAAGGAAATAGAAGAAGAAGAAAAAGTGTGAAAGAGAAAACTTAACACACACACACAAACAGCAACTAAATAAAACCTGAGAATAGATGGAGAAGCTTATCAACTCAACAAACCCATCAAGTTAAATGGAGGCCTGACAGCAACTAAAAATTACAAACCATGCAATTCTCAGGAAGACATGGCCCAGTCCACTGGGCAAACTAAAAATTAGGAAGAGAAACAGAACATTGAACAACTAATCAAAGCTGTCTAAACATATATCATGGAACAACATAATGAAGTGAAAAAGAAATTAAAGGATATTATGTAAAAACTTG